>NC_140585.1:893039359-893639359 GCF_964204655.1 Triturus cristatus | reverse complement strand
TATATTTCATATCGATATTACTAACTTCGATATTACTATCATCGATATAACAAAAATCGATATTACTTACCTTAGGGTCGATATTCTGTCCATCGATATTCTTGACATCGATATACTGTCCCTACGATATTCTAGACTCGATATTATGGTAGGTCGAAATTAAATTATCGATATTTAGACTGCTCACCCAATTGGAGTTGTGATCGTATTCAGAAGTCTCTTGGTAGGGTTAGTTTTCAAAGGGCGTTAGGCACTAGTTACAGCAAGGTGTTTCAGACATTCTTCTCTATACGAAGAGGAATCCATGATGACAATGGCCTGCCTTTATCTGCTGTCTTGATTGCCATCGTCACATCCTTGCTCAAATTCTGTAAAGCTTCCTGCTCTGTTTTGGAGAGGTTCTTAAATGAGACAGTTGAGTTGCTAGGCCCAAGTTTAGATCTTCATTGGTTCAGCCGTTGATGAATAAATAGTTCAGGACATCTTGAATACTCAGAGTCTTCTAGATACACCTATTTCCCAAACCATTGCACAGTCAGATGACTGGACCAAACAACTTATGTTGAAATGAACTCATACACACACACTTACCCATGGAGCAATAATGACTGAATAATTGAGGGGGAACTGTCCTCATTGTGACCAATGCCCCTAGACTTTTCTTGGAGGATAAACCATTTAGGAAAGACTGGTCCTTGATCGCATGGCACTGTACCAGGGGTTGGCTGATTTTAATTATCAGCACAGCTAAGAGGATTGCGGATGCACTCCTAGCAGAAATCCAGCTTCTGAGTGTCAGCTAAAGGATACCATCTCAGCGACTCTCTTTAAGAAGAATTTGGAAGAAACAAATAAAACCAAGAAGGATCAAAAAGAGGGGCTTCTAGCGTCAGAGATCAAGAAATTCCAGAAGGATCTAGCCCGGTTTTATTGGAAAAGGTCAATCCATATACCTCAGATGATTACAAACCACCCGACCCTAATCAACAAGGTCATGGATATGGTTCTGGATATTCTTCATCAGGATCGGAACTCCACACCAGACTAAGACCCATGGTCCAGTGATTCTGAGTCAGGGACTGATAAGATGACGCAACCTATGACTAGGAGGAGAGTCCGGGGAAGAAGCCTACTTATAACCAACAGCAACAATGGTGGCCTCCCGCAACATGGTCATAACCCATTCCACCTTTCCATCATCCTGTGGCACTATTTCAACCACCACCACAACCCTTCTATCATCCCTCTATTTTAGAGCAGGGCCACGGACGTTCGAGAGTCGGATAAAGATCACAGTCACAAGTACATTGGAATGCACCTCCATCCCCACGGACCACACGGAGTATGAGCAAGATGACAACACAACCAGGGACAAGCAGGGAAACGACTTGATTGTTAATTTGACCTAACGCACTCTGGGTACCACAGAGACAAGATTGTTGAATAAAGGACTTGGCTATATACCCACTTACAAAGAGGACCTTTTCAAGATACATCAGGAACTTTCCCAATTTTTCAGCAAAGTTAATTTGAACTTTTTCTTTTCTGATAAGGGAATTACTACATTATTGGACCCTCTGGTCAATACCAACCTTTGTAAGAAATCAACATTTATGCCTTAACCACATACCAAACCACCAGAGATCATTACTTTTGAGAAGGTCATTTTAAAAGATCTAAACTTGGGCCTAGGAACTCAACAGTCTCTATTTAAGAACCTCTCCAAAATAGAGCAGGAAGCTTTACAGAATTTGAGCAAGAATGAGATGATACAATCAAGCCAGCAGATGAAGGTGGGGCAATTGTCATCATGTATTCCTCTTCTTATAGAATGCCTTAAACAACTTTCAGTAACCAGTGCCTTCCGCCCTTTGAAAACTAACCCTACCATGAGACTCACAACTCTAGTTGATGAGGCGAAGGAGCAAGGCTAGCTTACTGATAAGGAAGCTGACATTTTGGCCAATATGGAGCCAATTATCCCTTATTTTTATGTGCTCCCCAAAATTCACAAACAGCAAAGACCTCCTCTTGGGCGGCCAATCATATCAGGAAATTGGTCCCTTCTTGAACCTTAGTCTCAATTTGTCGACTTCTTCTTGAGACCCTTTGTCAAAGAAATGCCCACTTTTTTACTGGATACTAAAGATGTCCTGTGTGCACTTTCAAGACCTGGAATTCAACAACTAAACTGATTTCTTGATATTGTTTAACCCCTTCAGCGCGGCGCGGATTTCCGCGCCGTGCTGAAGGTTCCGTGCGCGGGCGGGGCCGTGACGGAGCGGTTCCGTCATGCGCACAGCGCGACCGTCGCGCATGACGGAACCGCTCCGTCACAAGCATCGAAGGGGTTAATGTAGAATCTATCTACACCTGAATACCACAAGATTAAACCCTGTCTACAGTTGAAGCCCTGCTAAACTCCACAGATTTGGGCACTATAACACCTGAATCTTTCATTATGCAATGTGCTACCCTTGCACTGTAAGAAAACTTTTTTCAATTTGAAGATAGTCTCTTTATGCAGATATCTGGGACTTCGATGGGAAGTACATTCGCCCTCAGCCTGGCTAATCTCTATGTTCATTCCATCGAAATAGAGATTATTCTAACTCCTGTGAACCCCTTCCAATCTAACATCCTTTTTTGGAAGCAATATATCGATGATATTCTAGTGATATGGTGGGGTACTGCAAAAGAGATCAATCTTTTTCACCAGTGGCTCACCACTTGTAACACATTTCTCAAATTTACCTGTGAATACAGTCAAGAGAGACTCCCTTTTTTAGCTCTCCTGATTTGCACTTCCCAGGGTTCATTGTGTAGAGAACTGTATAAAAAATCCATGCCAAAGAATTCCCTGCTCTCTTACTCCAGTTACCATCCCAAGTCCCTGAGGGATAATCTGCCTTTCAGCCAACGCAATTGTACAGATGTGGAGAAATACAAAAGTCATGCAGCAACCATGGAAGGGCAACTCCTGGATCGACAGTATCCTCACCCTTTGATCAAAAGTACAATGAAAAGAACTACAAATAGGCATCGTGTGGCCCTCCTTGAAGTACACCATGAGAAAGAACCAACAGACAGAATGATATGCGTTAGCACACTCAGCAGCAGGTCAAGTTTGGTCCAAAAATGCATCACCAAAAGTGGAAAATCCTAAATAAGGGTTTACGCATGCTGCCTAAACCCATGTTTGACTTCAAACGCAGTGCCAATCTAAAAGACCAATTGGTATACTTGAGACCTGGAGCAAACAGCCAGCACAACAAAATACATTCTGGAATTTACAACCGGTCAATGGCCATTTCCTATGTGGTTGTTGTAGTGTCTGTGCACAAACTACACACACAACACACATAGATATTGGTACAGACTGCCCATGGGAGCTTAAGCAACACACAAATTGTAACTCCGACTGATTTATTTGATTATCTGTTCTTGCAGACTGAGATATGTAGGCATGACCACAAGAAAGGTTAAGACCCGGATCCTTGAACATAAGAGTACAATTTGTTGTAGAAAACAAATAAACAAACTGACCACACACTTCCAGGAGATGGGGCACAATGTGAATGACTTGACATGGTCTGTCTTAGACAAACCTATCATTATGCGGCTAGTTGCTAACATGTCCCAGTTTCTGTTCAGAAAGGAGCAGCGTTGGGTCTTTAGGCTACGCAGTGATAGCAGGGGTCTGAAAGATGATATCCCGTGCTTCAGTGTATCTCATCCTTAATGGGATATTCTACAAGTATGATTTGACCAGAGGTTGTGGACGCATTACATCTATGCATCCCTAATTCAGACTTTTGCAGATATGTTACTGTTAATAACACTTAGTCTTCATTTTTTAAATTTAGTTTTCTAAATTTAGTTTTCCAATGAGGCATTACAACACTAACCTCTTCTTTTCCGCATCGATACAGGGTGGCTGCTAATCACACTTGGGCCCCTGTCGCCTTTGATTTTTACAGGGTTTCGTCAACCTATACTATCACATAACAGTCTTGATTGATTCCCCAGTGCTCTTTTGCATGTGCTATCCGGCCTCAACAGACACGACACTCTTTGGATTCTGTCTCAGAATAGGATAAGCCCACTTCTTTTTTTCTTTGACCAACTTAGTGTGGCAGCACAACTTGGCAGTGATCCCACCCCTTTTTTCATCACTAAGCGACTACATACCCAAGTATAATTGTACTGCTAAGAGTTGCTGTTGCCAATAACGTTTTGACATTCAATTTCCATTATGAGTTTTTTACACTGGAAATTTAAGTTTTTTGCTGTTAAGCTTGTTTTTGTGCTTGTCAATAAAGTTTTGGCTTCCATTTTTCAACTCTGTACTTTTATAGTCTGCCATATACCTGACAAGATCTAGGCAACACGACCATACTTCTATACTGACCGCATTTCCAAGTAACCTGGGTTGCAGTTATCAGTTCAGTGCTTAGTATTTTTTTAGCTTCTACTCCCCACCACACAGAGGTGGGTGTAGTCCTGCCTCGAGCCAAAATTGAAAAACGTGCATGCTTCACTCGCCAGCGTCTCTTCCAAGTAGTTAGATGGAAGCTAGAACACTACATCCTGCAGGTACTATGTCACTTTGCTTCATAATTCATCACCCTCATAGGTATACTGTAGCCCATGGGCTCCATTGTGGCAGCCATGTATGGGACAAGCGTTATCCCTTATAGTTGCACCGTTTCTGGGTTGGGCTTTGTTACATTCTACAGAGGCCCCAACTCCATGGGCTCCATGGAGTCATGGGCTGCGCTTGTAGGGCTTTTCCCGACACACCTAACTTTGTTTGAGTGTTGTCTTAGGCAACTTTGTTTTTTCAAAGGTTAGCCGTCACTGGTTTTACATTTTAACTTTTGCAATGACAGCTGCGTAGGGCATCATCACAACTTTTTTATAGGTGTGCACTCACTTACTATTTTTGGTGGGGTGACAGATGTGCAGTTTCTTTATAATGCAGTGAGCCACTGCATTGAGTGAGTTGTGTCTTTGGAGGTTAGTGTCCTTAGTGCAATAATAAAGGAGCTCTGTGTCAGCAGTAGTACAGTATACATGGTATACTCGCCCTTTTTCTTTCCATTTGGCATCTTGACAAGTCTACCAATAGGCTGATGCCTTTTCCATAGGTGGGTTTAGACATCACCGTGAGTCTAGGACTGTCTTTTCCTCTAATCATACAATTAAAGCCTTGCGATAGGATAGTGGCCACGTCATCTGTACAATATTCTTAATGGCAGTTTTTTGGTTAAGTACCTTAATGCTGGATTAGGGCCCAAGTAGGTCCTCTAATCTTCCATACTGGTCTCCATCGGGATAGTTTTGCATTACTTTTACCGCAGCCTGAATTACGGGTGCTTACACTAATACAAGACCACTCATTCTTTGCTTTTACAATTGCATGTACATCTCGTCAACTGTGTGTTTTTGTATATTTTATGTCTGCACTGTACTGTCAAGTTTTTATTCCCCACTTTCCTCCTATATAGGAACTGGATGCCACCTCGAGTGTGTGTGACGAGGTCAAGGTACCATTAGCTCATCCGATAATACAGGTAAGCCTTCAGAACAGTCACTCTTATACTGTATTTGGCCACAGCTGCATTTACAGCATGTACACGTGGTGATCTATAAGCGAGTGCTTGGTGTTGTGTGTTATACATTGTTTATTGAATTGACACTTGTATAGCGCATGGCTACCCGGGAGCATCCCAGCGCTGAGTATGTAATTAGAGGACAGAGACCCTAGGGGAAGAGCCAGGTCTTTAGTTGCTTTCGAAACATCAAGTGATTTGGTTCTCTACGGAGATGCAATGGGAGGGCGTTCCATCATCTGAGGGTGTTGAATGAGAAGAGACGTCCACCACTTCTTGCTTTCTTGATCCTGGGGACCACAGCGAGGTGAAGTTCATTTGAGCGGAGTTTCCTATTCACTCTGTAAGGAATATCATGGCTTTGTTAATGGGGGGTCCCCGCCCATCCAGCGACTTATGAGCAATACAGAGGGCCTTGAAGTTGATTCTCTCTTGTACCGGCAACCAGTGCAGAGAACGTGGGGCAGGCCTTGCTGAGCAACGATTAGGGGTCTCAGTAAGAAGCCTGGCTGCACAGTTTTGCACGACCTGTTATTTTCTCGATTACTAAGTTCGGGGCACCTAGGTAGAGAGCATTTCCGTAGTCTATTCTGGACAGAATTAAAGACTGTATCAGAAGTTTTTTTGCATGAAAAGGTAGGAGGGGGAGAATTTTTTGGAATAATTCTCTGCAAACTGTAGCATGACGCAGCAGTCTTTCTCGCCTGTACAAAAAAGGTACGGTCTTGGTCTAGCCAGATCCCCAGGCTTTTTATCTCTGTCTTTTGGACCGGCTCCTGACCCATGGAGGAGGGCCACAAAGTGTTAACTGGGAGATTTCGAGGGTTGCCGAGGATCATCAGTTCGGTCTTTTCCCCATTGAGTTTAAGGTGGGAAAGGCTCATCCATTTTGAGACTTCCTCAAGGCAGGAAGGAAGGTCGCCGGTCTGCTGGTTGGGTTGGCCTAAGGCTACAACCAGCTGTGTATCGTCGGCGTTTGTCACCATATGGATCCCATAAGGGGATACGACCTCTGCCAGCTGAGCCATATACACATTAAAAAGCGTAGGGCTCAAAGATGAGCCCTGCGGGACTCCGCACCATAAGGGGATGGGCTGTGACTTAGCGTTGCCTTCAAAGACCTGGATGGATCTTCCTTCTAAGGATTGTAGCCAAAGTAAGGCTGTTCCTGTTACTCCTGCGCTCCTGAGACGGTGAATCAAGACACGGTGGTTAACCATGTCAAAGGCCGCACTCAGGTCGAGGAGGATTATAGCTGCTGCTCCTCCTGCATCAAGGATTTTTCTGGTTTCTTCCACCACTGATAGTATGGCGGTTTCTGTCTCTTGACCTGGGCGGAAGCCCGTTTCAGAGGGGTGGAGAACCAGGTTGGTTTCGAGAAACTTAGGGAGGGATTGATTGACATGTTTCTCCACTATCTTGCTGATTCCAGGAAGGAGCGAAATAGGGCGATAGTTGGCTAAGTCGGTCGGGTCCAGGTTAGGTTTTTTCAGCAATGCTTTCACCATTGCCCTTTTTTACTCAGGAGGGACCAATCCCGCTGGAATTGAGGCATTGATCAGGCAGGTGGCAGTGGGGGCAATTGTTGGTCCGACCAGTTTCAGGATGTGAGGGGGTGCGGGGTCTAGTGGCGACCCACTTTTTACTGATGTTAGGCTGGCTAGGAATAATTACTGAGTCATCATGGGGAAGGTCTCCAGTTCATATGCCCCTGGGTACTCAGCCGAGTTTGCAAGCTTAGATGGGGTGTTGCTGTCTTTTAGGGGGAGGTGCTTAAGGATATTTTGTACTTTTGCAGAGAAGTATTCAGCTAGTTCAGTGCAGCGAAGACCTGAAGTATCCGGTGGGGCTGGGGGGACGGGGGCTTTGAGTAGCTTTTTGGCAATGAGGAAGATTTCTCTCGGGGCGTTAGCAGCTGATATTATTTTTCCCTCATAATAAGAGGCTTGAGTGGTTTTTGTTTCTGCCTTATATCGTCTGATAGCCGCTCTATATTACGATTTCTGCTCAGGGGAGAAGTCTTTCCTCCATAGTCTTTCCAATCTTTTACAGTTCTGTTTTAAGGTGCGTAGTTCAGGGGAGAACCAGGCGGCTTTATTAGTGCCGGTTTTCTTCTGGATAGCAACTTTGGGGAGTACCAAGTTGAGTGAACCCTTAATCCATTTGCCAAAGCTTTCATTGACTGAGGCTGGGTCGGGACCAGGATTTGGCGTAGTCTTTTTAAGTTCTGCGGTCCATCTTTCCAATGAGAGTTTGGACCAAGGTTGGATTTGGGTTCTTGAGGGTCGTGTGAATCGACCTGTATTTGGTGACGCCCAAACGAAGGGAATCATTAAATGATCCGACCACGGGAGGGGGATGAGTTCTTTCACTTTTAAGTCTCCCAGGTTTGAAAAAATGAGGTCAAGTAGATGACCTTTTTCATGAGTTGCTTGTGAAACCTTCTGAATCAGTTGGTAGGCTGCAAGGTCTTGAACTAATTCAGTTGCCAATGAGGCTGAGAGGTCATCAAAGTGAAGACTAAAATCACCGAGGAGGGTAAAATTTGCGGCAAGACTAGCCAGGTTGACGATTGTTTCCAGCAAGGTTTTACAAAATTGGCCTATTGCTCCAGGTGGGCGGTAAATAAGGATACATGAGAGTGTGGTAGTGGGGGTGAATTCGATAGAAAAGTGAGAGTTCTCACAGTCTGACAATGGGCTACCTAACAGGCGGCATTTCAGGTAATCTTTATTGACTATAGCGATGCCCCCGCCCTTTCCTGTTGTTCTATCGATCCTCCGGATCAGTTATCCCGGGGGAAGTGTTTGGACAATGTCAGGCTCTGAGCTGGAATTGAGCCATGTTTCCGTAAGGAATAGGACTTCTGGGTCGGAGTCTTTTAAAAACATGGAAATTTCCATTGAATGTTTGCGCAGGGATCTACAGTTGAAGAAGGACATGTTGTATACTTTCACAGGAGTTGTGGGGGTGACCGCACGTGCAGAAAACTTGAACTGACAATGGAGACACTTGACTTCGAGCGACTGGATCAAAACAGCGTGCGCACATTGTGGCCCTGGTGCTATATTTAACTGTTTAAGTTGTGCGCTAGTGTAGTGGTACTGACCCATTAGAGGGGGACCAGGAGTTCTGGCCCAGGTCAGGTGCGGACGGGCGCAGACGGGCTTGCCTTTGGGGCGCTAGTGGCGCGCGCCCTGCATGCGTCCGCTGCGCGGTCGTGTCATCTGTTGCTTATATTGCATCAGATGAGCGTCGGGTTTCAGCTACTGGAATGCTGACCCGGTGCCTGAGTGCAAGAGCGACTTGATTTAAAAGACCCCACTACCCAGAGCATTGAACACAGCTCTCCCCGGACTTGTGGTGACATAAATAGTTTTAAAAGCAGTTTTAAAAACAGTAGCAGCACAGAATAACAGAAGCAGTAAGTTTTTAAAAACCGATAGCACGATCAAAATGCGCAGGCTACCGCAAGGGGAATCGGAGCCTCTAAATCACCTCAGCGCGGTCGCATCATCTGTCGCTTATATTGCGTCAGATGAGCATTGGGTTTCAGCTACTGGAATGCTGACCCGGTGCCTGAGTGCAAGAGCAACTTGATTTAAAAAGACCCCACTACCCAGAGCATTGAACACAGCTCTTCCCGGACTTGTGGTGACATAAATAGTTTTAAAAGCAGTTTTTAAAAAATGTACCAGCACAGAATATCAGCAGAAGTAACATTTTAAAAACCGAAAACAAGATCAAAATGCGCAGGCTACCGCGAGGAGAATCTGAGACTCTAAATTACCTCAGCATGGTTGCGTCATCTGTCGCTTATATTGTGTCAGATGAGCATCGGGTTTCAGCTACTGGAATGCTGACCCAGTGCCTGAGTGCAAGAGCGACTTGATTTAAAAAGACCCCACTACCCAGAACATTGAACACAGCTCTCCCCGGACTTGTGGTGACATAAATAGTTTTTAAAACAGTTTTAAAAACAGTAGCAGCACAGAATAACAGCAGCAGTAAGATTATAAAAACCGAAAACAAGATCAAAATGCACAGGCTACCGCGAGGGGAATCGGAACCTCTAAATTACCTCTAAATGTATCTAACACTTTGTCTCTTTTCTGGAAAGACGATGACCAGTGGCAATCTTGAGTGATTACTATACCAATTAGCTAATTGTATGCCTCTCTTACCACCTTTGGTATGCGGGGTTAACTCACTTCACTTTTTACATTTGGTCCTGAAGAAAGCTGCTACACCTCTACAGAGGGTGCCAGGCTGAAACATGTTGACCGTCACCAGTCTCTTACAGGTTAAATTCTCCTGCCATAGCCTAACTTTTAATGCTGACCTCTGGATGCCCTATTAAAATTTGTTCTGGCATACCAGTGAATTAGTTTTAGCTCACACTCACCTCTCATTTCACTCCCTCCACACCCAGCTCATCTTAAGGCTTTTGGATACCTCTTCTCTACATGAAAAACATCCCTGAGCTCCTCCCTCTCACTGAGGGGGTTCTAGCCCACACTGTGACTAGGTTTGCGGTGCAAAGGGGTTACCTTATGATGAAGCATGCCACCTACAGGGTGGGCGAGGGAAACCATCCTTTAAAAGGGATTCCCCCGCACTCCGTTCAAGTTCCAGATCCAGGGGATCAATTTTGTATAGCTTGATTGTGTTAGAGGGGAGTTGCCCCCTGCCGGTCTTTAAACCTCCTCAGGCCTATGTTTAAGACCCATGGACCGGTGCTGTCAGAAACATTTGTTGCCTTCAGCCTCAACTCTAGATGTCTGTCGCAGCCCAGTAGATAAACATACTCACAACTTGAACTCACACAAACACTTTGAGGTGACTATATGCTGTATAAGAAAAGATTACAGAAACAAAAACCTGTAAAAAGCAAACACTTTTAGGGAATTAAACATTGAGTGAAATAATTGAAATGTTCACAGGAACTACATCACTGACATGAATTGGGAGATGGTGGGGGTGGGAGATGCATTGTCGTGGGCACAATCAGATTCTAGAACTCTCTCCCCCTTGAACTGAAAAAAACCCAGATCTGTTAGCTTTCATAAAAGCCCTCAAGACATGCCTTCTCATCCTATAGCTTATACCCTGTATTTCTTCTCTTATTCATCAGTCTGGCTTTCTCTGAGATCACTGCCTAGACACATCTGGGCATGAGTTCGCTCTATAAATCTTATTTTCATTTCATTACCTTAACGTTTTTTACATTGATTTAAAACCGATCAGTGTTTTTACCACTATAGCCTGGGACATAAATATATAGTGCCCTATAGGGACCCGTTACAAGGCCAGGCTTTCATTACTGCCAGGTCTGAACGCCTGGAAAGACCCGGCCCTCTTAAAGTCCTGTTTCTACAGATTTTCAACTATAACCCGAGTAGCAACAAGTTTTGAAACTGATTTAAGATTACCCCTTAGTTCTCCCCGGGGCTTTAAGTGGGATGAAAAACGGGTGGGTCACTCAAATGGACGTGGCCAATGTATTTGAGGGCGTAGCTTAAAAAACACATAAACGGAAAATCTGTGTTTAGCTTAGTGTGCCGCCCGCCCGCCCGACTGGTATTTTGCTACTTCCGTCATTGCCTCCAGATATTATGTTTTTTTGTTCATCCCGAGGATGAGGGAGAGCCCGATAGCGACCTGCTTTTCAGAACTGCCGGTGCTGAGCACCAGCAGGACCCGGCGTCCCGGCCCACTTAAAGCCCTGGCGCTCCCTATTAAGTAATAGGTCGCCGAAACTTGAGGTCTGTGCTCTTTCAGATAATAAAAAACCCAGAGCAAGATAGGAAGTATTCAAAGAACCCTCTCCCCCTCAACCGATAACTTCCTGATACCATAAAGTAACACAAACGCACCTACATTAACACAAGCGTCACCTTCAGTAGTGAACTGATAGGTCATAGTAATAAATGTGTTGCATTGTAACTCTCCCAGGGCGTCAAAGAGACTGCTTCTGGCGTCTTAATACTTTTGAAAGTGACATTTCCAAGCTGATGTTCTTAATAATTTTGTATTTAAATCATTTATTTGTAAGCTATTTTCGAACATTGAAACATGCATACAAGCAAAAAAATGGCAGTAAGTTTCAAACAATATTTCTCGATTGGGACTGTGTCGTCGTCATAGCCAGAACCAAAACTTAACAGTCAGGAGAACAGGGACCGCAAGGCGAAAGAGAGCAAGAGCACACAGCGAGGAACAAAACCCCAAGATTCAGTAGCAAAAATGCACCCCAGGTCAACAGGGACATGCTCTGATGTCAGACAATATAATTAAACCAGTTTGTGAATGCAGTAAGAGACAAGCTCAGAGACTGAGGGTAGCGAGGCCTGTGCCCATTTAGGTCAACCCTTCGTGGGCCTGTGATCCAGGCCAGCGCTATGGGGCCTGTGAGTTACCCAAAGGACTGTAAAAGAAATAACATACCCGTATGTTTCCTGTGAACACACAAACTTGGACAGCGCTCATGCTTGTGTGCTGTATATTGAAAATGTCAATGTTTACAACTGACTAGCATTTTTTAAATAATAAAAATAAAGTGGAGAGTCCTTTGTTATCCATAGAGGAGGGCGAGCCAACAAATTCATAGGAAGTGCTGAGCCATGGGTCTGCCTTCATTCTTAAGAGTGAAAGTACGAGCTGGGCCTTCAAAAGTTCCAGCTTGTGAAGGACACAGCGAATTTCAAAAAAATGTGCCAAAGGGTCTTTCATATTAAAATGTTACGTCTTGAACCCTTGTGAATTCCTTAAACCTGGTCTTACATTTGACTCTCAGTCAAAACAAGGCAGAGAAGTAAAGTGATGTGCGGAGGATCAAATAATTGAGACAAGCGGAGAAGCCAGGATTTGGATTAGGTTTCCTGCTTACACACTGTGCGATTTTGCCCCGGCAAGACTCTCTGTGCCCCAAAGCGGATGTTTTGTGTTCACGATATACATAGAGGCAGAGTCAACCCTTGACTGATGTAAAATAGAGACGGACATTGAATTGTTTCCTGTGACATACATTCTGCTCTCACATCTCTATAACGAGTGTCTGGAACACTTTGCATACCTTCTTTAGTTTTCCTCTTTCGGTTCTTTCTGATGAGGACGAATGGCCCGAGTGCAGCAATCAGAGCCACGGGAACTGCCAACAGTAACAAATACAGGAGTCTCCTCTTTCCCTCGTCAGCGCCGTGTGTTTCTTCAGCTGTAAAAACGTTAAGATATTCATTACAAAGACACTTGTCTGGGAACGCAGTCTTTCCCGCTTAACTCGTGTAAATACGCGCACTGTCCTTCATCTGCCCTTTGCTTGGGCACGTCAGCTTACCTTCTGTATCACAGACAGTTCAGGAAGCCGTTTGGTTCCAAGATGGGCGTTTTTCTCAGTCATCATACACTACCCCTCAATGTAGCTTTTGCCTGATTAATAATACACGTGAGAGGGGTCGAGCCTCTCATGTGTAATTAATCCAGGCAAAAGCAACATTTGGAGTAAAGTAATTACCGGAAAGTGCATGGAACATTTCTATGCAAGTGCAGAACCCCAAACCGGCGGCTTTCTTTCTGGTGGCAATTCTGTTGGTTTTGCGTCTGGTTATATGCATTAACTTTTTTATTCTGTTCTTCACAAGACAAATGTATTTGGCGAGAAATCCTTCCCCCCTTCACTGCTCTAAAAACACTCATGTAACCACCGCTGACCCAATGTTATTAATGGCTGAAAGTTTTGCGTATTGGCGGATTTTCCTGCTGTGGGGGTTTGCCATACATTCCTCCAATCCTGAATCTCTAAATTACAGTTTTGAATTTCGACCATAAAGCCATTTTTTTGTAGTTGCAAGACACATTTAGGACCACGCAGAGTGTTGTAAATCAAACCCAAAATATGAACAGCTCTCCCTCCAAATACCACGCCTGGGTCACGTGGGAGAATACAGCTAATACCCTACCTTGACTTCTAAGTTTCTCCGTTTCCTTCTGAATCATTAGGACAGTGCAGGTGTCTAACGTTAACCAACTCCTTCGGAACCTTTACTGTATATCATAAGTGCTCCATTTGAGGACCAGTACGCATAAAACAAGACTGTGTTGTTTCTTCAATAAAGTCCAGTTGCAAATCTTGAATCTGCTCAAGCAAGAATTCTTCAAAGAACCCCGAGCAGTCATTAAGGTGTTTGGCAGCATAAAACACTGTTTTGATTCAACAATTACTACAATTTAAAAAGAAAAGACACGAAGAAAAGAAGATGGAAATACAGCACGAGACTTCACTTAACAATGACTCTTTTTCTAGTGCAAATAAATAAATCAATAAAATAAATACTGAACTTAAACGGGTTCCAGTGAAGGTTTCCTAACCGTGCACATGTTCACAACAGTTATTTTCATTGTTAGCTTTTCTCTGCGATTAAGGGTAGAAAGCAGTGGCCCGGGTGTGTGACACCTCCAAGGAACAGGCGCGCCTTCACTTCCTTCACTTTCCCGCTACACCCAGGGCCGGACCGGGAGCTAAAGGCATCCCTGGCAAAAAAGGTCTAACCAGCCCTGCTTTCTTCGTCTCTTCATGCCATTTCTCTTTCCATCTATCCTTTCTCTCTATCTATCACCCTCTCTCTTCTTCTCTGATCACTTTCTCTCTACCTTCTCCTTCTCTCCTTTTCTCTTCCAGGAACTGGGGAAAGTGACAGAGGCACCAGGAGAGGTTCTGGAGTGCATATCAGCAAGGGCTTAATCTCCGCTTTTTTGGCTTTAAAAGCCAAAATAGCGGAGATAAAACCATCGCCCTATCAGCAAGAGGGTGCTAACATGCATATTCGCATGTTAGCACCCTTTTTCACTACGCCTACCTTTGCATCTCTAATGAGATGCAAAGTGGGCGTTTCTGACATTCACTACATGTCAGAACATCCATAACGCGGCTTCGCGCTATCAGCAAGAATGCCCTAGCATTTTAGCAGACGTTAGTTTTTGGAAAAAACTGCTGTTTTCTCCAAAAACTAACGTCTGCTAAAATCCTGACTTAGCCACCCCTAACATAAGGGGTGGATTCTGCTGATACGACCACAGGGTCGTATCAGCAAGGTTATCGCCATTTTTCAGGGAACATCGCTGGAAAACCAACGATGTTCCCTGCAAAACGACGATTTCCCCGCTATCGCAGGAATTTTTATCGCCTTGGAGATATGCGTTGCTAATAACGCGATATCTCCGCGATAAAAACCTGCGATAGCGGGCGTTAGGAAAAGGAGCGCTAAGCACGCTTTGCGATAGTTATCACAAAGCGTTGCTAATATGCCCCTGTTTTTTTTTTAAACAGGCCTCCAAGGGCTCCAGACCACTGGAGAAATGACCAGCGGAATACATGTCCTGATTAGTCCTGACAACTCTTCCTCACCAGCAGGAATCATGGATTAGGAGACACCCTGAGCCCTCAAAAGGAAAACAAACATTGGCAAAGTCAACAGGTCTCGCCTAGGCAAGAGCGATCGGCTTTGGCAATGTGTTTAGCCATGTTGTAGACCAGTGTAGCTGCTGTTCAATATGGCTAAAGGTTAGTGGCGCAGAGTAGGTGGAAAGGGGCAGATTGGGCTAGATTGGAGTGGGTAGATTGGGGTAGAGAGAGTTGGGTAGATTGGGTTAGAGTGGAATACAGTTGATTGGGGTAGAGTGGAGCGGATGAAGTGGAGTAGATGGGGGTTAGCTGGAGTGGGGTAGTTTGGGTAGAGTAGGGTTGATTAGAGTGGGGTAGCTTGGGGCAAAATGGGGTAGATTGGAGAGGGGTGGACTGCAGAGGAGTGGAGTGGGGAAGATTGGAGTTAAGTGGAGTAGATTGGGGTGAAGTGGGGTATATTGAAGTGGGCTGGATTGTGGAAGGTTGTGGTGGAGTGAGGTAAACTGGGCAGTCCTGCCTAGTGGCATGCATGTGGCATTAGGGTAACGCAATTTATGTTTAGTTCCCCATGATTGGTAATTTGTCAAGCAAACAAGATAAAGATAAAGCTAAGCGAATATCTTATTTTTTCACTGCTTTGTTGTGGATGGCTCTACTCTTTTAATTAACTGTCAGACAGTGACACCTAATGGGCAGCCAGCTCCGTTGATCAGAACAGTTGTAAGAGCGCTGCTGATACATGGGCAACCTTACATAAGCACCTGAGAGGAGGCGCTCTTACTCAACCAGGCCTGAGAGTATTCCAAAATTATGTTGTGGCTGCTGGTAAGATTATTGGGGCCAAGTAGTTGGGGTGGTTTAACACATGCTGATTTTTGTGTGTGGGTGGCAAAATAAATCCAATATATTGATGTTTGCAGGTCAAATTTAAGTAAATGAAAAAAATGTGCATATCTGAAATTTTTGTAGGTGGGAAATGCCATTGAACGAGAAACACCATTTATATTTTGCAGGGTTTATGTTTGCAGACTAGCAGTGGTTGCAAAGTAGCCTTCTCTTATGTGATTTATGCTTTTTGCCAGAGGGACTTTGCAGTCTGATTGATTATCTGTTAACCGTATCAGGCTAAAGCCTTCTCAGATGGCTACATTAAATGCTGGTTTAGAACGTCATCATTGCATTAGATCACATGGCTTGTTAGTGTAAATGAATATAAACATGGTTTAAAACAGCCTTGTGAATTGCATTTATGTACATAAGCTAGTACATCCCACAATAGTGAATACATTTTGGCCCATCATACGCAATTTAGCTGAGCTTCGCTTATGTTCAGTGTGTGTACACGGTGGTGCTAGGGACATGCACTCATTAAATGGACAAAACTGCTTGACTACACTCACCATAAAATATCACTCAAAGTGTCACAAGTATGGCAATCAAATGTCACACATAAACAATGAAAACACAGAAATGTCACACTTATGGAATCAGAAAACTTGGCAGCTATGTCATGCTACTACTAAGTGTGGGTGACATTATACAGTTCGCAATAAAGTGCAACTCATAGTCATTGAATGTCACTGATAATTACACTGAAAATATGAAAATATCACACATAAGCAATTGGAAACCATGGCAACTATTACTGGAGTAGATTGGAGTGGAGTGGTGTGAATTTGAGTGGAGTAGTCTTGATTGGAGTGGAGTGGTGCAGATTGTGATAGATTGGAGTGGAGTGGAGTTGGGTAGATTGAAGTGGGGTAGACTAGTGCAGGGTAGATTGGGGTACAGAGAGTGGTGTAGATTGGGGTAGATTGGGGTAGAGTGGAGTGGATTATATTGGGGTATAGTGAGGTAGATTGGGGCAGATTGGATTGGGATATATTAGAATAGAGGGGGTAGATTGGAGTGTGGTAGTTGGGGTAGAGTTGGGTAGATGGGAGTGGGGTAGACTGCAAAGGAGGGGAGTGGGATAGATTGGAGCAGGGTGGAATGTGGTAGATTAGAGTGGAGTGGGCTAGATTTGAGCTGAGACGGGCAGATTGGGGTAAATTGGGGTAGAGCGGGATGAGTTGAGTAGAATTGGCTGCATTGGTGTAGATTTGGGTTGGAGTGGCGTACATTGGAGTGGAGTGGGGTAGATTGGAGTGTAGCAGAGTCAATTGGGGTATATTGGGGTAGATTTAGTGGAGTTGAGTAGGTTGAGGTAGATTGGAGTGGATTGGGGTACATTGGAGTTCAGTGAAGATTGGGATTGATTGAGTGAAATGGGGTAGATTGAAGTGGAGTGGGGTAGATTGGGGCAGAGTTGAGTGAAATGGGGTAGATTGGATTGGAGTAAGGTATATTGGGGGTAGATTTGAATGGAGTGGCGTGGGGTAGATTGGAGTGGAGTGATTAGGAGATTGGGCTGAAGCCATCTCAGTGCCAGAAGATGTTTAAAAACAGCAAGTGTGTGGATGGTGTTCTATTTGGAACTAGGGTTCCCAGGGGTAGATTGGGATAGATTGAGAGGAGTGGGTTGGATTGGGGTAGATTGGAGTGGATTTAGATAGATTGGAATGAAGTGGGGTAGACTGGAGTGGTGTGCAATTGATTGAAGTGGAGTGGAGATTGGAGTGGATTGGATAGATTGGGTAGATTGGAGTGGAGTAGCGTAGATTGCAGTGGGGTAGATTGGAGTAGAGTAGGATAGGTTGGAGTGAGGTAGATTGGAGTAGGGTAGATTGGGGTACAGTGGGATAGATTAGGGTAGATTGGAATAGACTGGAGTGGGGTAGTTTGGGGTAGAGTTGGGTGAATTGGAGTGGGTTAGACAGCAGAGGACTGGAATGGGGTAGATTTAGTTAGTATGTTTATTGACAGTTCAATTATTTAAAATCTTTACAGTAGAATGGGCTTAAAAATCGGCGCCATTCCCCCCCTCCCTCGAACCCTCAAGTCTCTTAGCAGCGTGAGACCTGCTGTTCATGCAATTTCACAATGTGTTAATAGTTCCTTCCTTTCCAATGAGCAGGCATTACCTAAAAAACAATTAAAAATGCTCTTAAAGATAAATGTGGGGAGCCTAAAAATAATTCATTAACGGGCGCCATCGGATGTAAGAACGCCCTGCTCTGGTTCGCAGCCTTTGGCACAGCCCGTGGAATGTTCGAGTGCAAGTAGCCAGGGATAAAGTACTGTTTCCTCACACCTCGTTGCTGTTGTGATGCCTTGGCAGCCTACTGTGAATTGCCCGAGGGGCAAGAGCTTTTAAAGGTGTGAACTTTTCAGCTCCTGGGCCGAGCAATGACACTCATTGATGGCTCTTTGTTGTCGGGAACCGTTTATTTGATTTTGAGCTCAGACTGCGAAGCGCCAAAGGCTGTTTTTAGGTCTCGCTGAGCCCCAGCGCTTTCGCTGGCTCGAAGAGACATTTTGTATGTGGGATTTTCAAAGTGCTGCTGGCTGGCCTAACGCTTGCATTCACGCGATCGTGCACGCGCGCAGCCGGCCGCCAGCAGCACTTTGAAAACTCGTGTGCGTCATCGCGATCACTTTCGCTTTCAGAGCGATCGCGATGACGCACGCGCACACACAACTCCCGCTTCTCCCCCTCCCCCTCCCCCACCACATTTTCCATCTCCGGCCGCTCGCGCGCGGCCAACGCTTGTTTTTTAATGGCTCTGCTCCTGTCTCTGCTTCCGTGATCCCACCACTCTCCAGCTATCAATCAGCTGCTTTCCCCCAGTGGCTATTGATCTCCGCCTGTCTCTCGCTCTGTTTCCAGCTCCCTGCTCTATGTAATCCGCATCCCTCCGTCCGCGCTTGTTTGTTTGGATAATGGCTTGTTTACCCCCTTTCCCCCGCAGCGGGTGAAGGTAACATTTCCCTGCTAGATTGCTGTTTCGTGACTTCGTCCTTAGTGGATGTTAAAAACTGTGCCATTTTAGACTTGAACGCTCATGTTTTCATTTTTTATTTTAAACGTGTTCAGTTCACTGACCTGTTTATTTTCAAACACAGCGTTTCCCTCCCCCCAACCATACCCTGTGCATCGAGTGAGGCAGCACAAGCCCTGGGCACCCTCAGCAGCGTTTATTCTTTATTTCGGTGATGGCTTGTTTAACCAAACTTGCTCCAACAGCGCCGTTGTTAACAGCACTGTTCTTATCTGGACTGTTACTGCACCATACACAGCAGGCATTATTGGAGGCTTCAGGGGGAGAGCGGGCAAGTACATCGGCCTGCTCTGGCGCAATGCTTTCCGCCCTCCTGCTGCCCATACTCTGTTCCGCAGCTGCTAGCATTCCCACGAACTGACCAACCGCAGCCCTTAATGTTATATGCGCCGTAGAGAGCAGGCATGGGAAGTCGCCTAACGCCATCTGGTGTAGTTTGTGAAATGTGAGACGGCCGCCTTACTGTTTCCAACACTGCTTGGAGAACTGTCCATGAGGAGGGGGGGTGAACTGCGCTTGCCATTTGCGTTGTGTGTAAAAGTTATACGGTGGACAAGCAACTTTTTTTTCTATTTATTTACTTTTGTAACAATGGCAGCAGGCCGCACTGCGTGCCCCAATTACTACAAAAGTAATCAAAAGTTGTTTGCCCACCATATTACTTTACACACAACGGAAATGGATCTCGTCACAGCGGATATATTAAACTAGTATTTTCCCACTTGGAAACCTCTTTTAAATCGTTATCCACACACATCATGCAAATAGCATTGATTAATTGGCAGGTAGCACTTCAATTGCTGAGCACTTGCACACATAATTAAATGTACTTGTTAAGCCCATCCACTTGTGACACAACAAAGATAGGTTACATGTGTACATGCCGTTGGTGCACCCCCTGTTGCTTGGGTGTGTACCTCACTGCCCACCAAGTTCAAGCTTTACACCTGAACTTCCTGCTGGTAAGCGTCTTGTGATTTGCTTGTTTTTCATGGCTCATTTAGGAATCCCATCCGCCCCCTGCATGATAAAGGTGACAGCATAAATGTTTGGAAATGAAAGTGGTGCTATCACACACTTCACATGTATTCTAACCAGGGCTTCAAGTGGAATGAAAGAACTTTGGAGGGTCTCTCCAAGGGACGTGGTCGATGTAGTTAAGGGCGTGGCTTAAAACAAATAAGCTCAAAGCTTGTGCTTTTTTGCTTTCCCTCACTTCATATGTCAGCAGGGCACCCGTTTCTCCGACGCTGCTCTTCATGTGCTATGTTACCAATGCTTGTTTGTTGAGCTTCATGCAGCACCGTGTTTAACTAATGGCATTTTTTATTTATTTGTGCTAAAGCGCCACACATCGCGTGCTTAGCTGATGCATTTCTTGCTTAATTTACTGTTTATTGTAGCACTACAATGTGCGTGACAGCAGTAAATCACCAGAGAGGAGCGGTGTTTCATCAGCGCCTCGGGCAGAGTAGAGAATGCCAAAGTGCAGCAGCAGCACATTGGTCCAAACATTACACACTGGAATATAGTGACAGCTGAACAGCCAATAAAAATCCCACGCTCTTAAACGAAATGGTCAAATTGTTTTGAGTAAGCGACGGGAAAATTTTGAAATGGGTTATGTGTCTAGCAATCTAGTGCCAATCGATGACCTACTTGCATGCTTTTTGTGTTATCCTGGGCAAACTAGTCTACTCTATTTCCCTCTACTTTAGCTATCGCAACAATGATCCTAGTGCACAACCAGCATGAGAGCCGACTAGTTTGAGGTTAGCTCGATTTTGTCTGTCATGACATGTTTATCTCTGAGGATGCGTGTAGATTTGACACCTTTATTTTTGCAGGAAAGTCGATCAATAGCTGATGCTGGTGTAGAGCAGGGCAGTGCATTTAATAAGCACCAAAGAGTCCTGCAGGGCTGCGGAGTCTGACCCCCCCTTGTGCTCCGCATAAATCTTGAGCTCGAATCTCACTTTAGTAATTTAGCCTGTTTGTGCCCTTGTAATTCGGAATTCTTGTATCTTCCTGTGCTCAGTTACTGAGGATGTGGCTGTCTGTGTGAATAATTTCCCACAGACCAAACATTTCACCATCTCTCTCTTTTAAAATGTAGTGACAGCTGAACAGCCAATAACAACCTCACGCTCTTAAACGAAATGCTCAGCTATTTTCACCTAATTTTCCCTTGGGCATTGAGACAGTTCACATTTTGTACTGCAGCCTCATGTGCCAAGAGAAAAAACGTAAGTTCTAAAACTTATGAATTTGATCCCAAATATGTGTTTTCTTCATAAAATATAAAGATCATTGCAGACCTGCACTGTTATGTAAGGCTATAATTCACTTGAGCGTTTTATCGTTTGCCTTTGGATTTTGGCTTTAGTGTTTTTCACAGCCCTACAGTGGAATATACCTTTTAAAACATGGCAGGCCTTTCAGCAACTTCTGTATTATACTGTGCACAGAACGAACAGGAGTCACCTAGCTTTGGAGTGATCGCAGGTGTGCCTTAGAGCGACCTCTTTCTTCAAACCAAATGCCAAGATATGTACAGGATGATGCTGCTCTTAATTCCCAGTCTGGCCCTGGATGGCACCAATCTCAACAAGCATTGGCATAGCCAATAGGTCTCGCTTTTGGGACCTTATAAGTGTTTAGTTATGCAACTGTTGCATGGCTAAACACTTATATGGTCCAAAAGGCGAGACCTATTGACTATGCCAATGCTTGTTCTGTTTGAATTTATAACATGCAGAGGGCTCTGGGTACTATGGCAGGTCTGCAAGTGCCTGTCTGATTAGGTGTGTGAACTTCGTCACTCTCCCGAAGATGCAGGTTTTTATTTAGGAAAAACACCAGTCTTGCACGTAGCAGCTGATGATATTCTCCGGCCAATTTGGGGCAGCAGTATAGTAGATGTAGCCAGGATTCTTATGAAAATGACATAACCGACAAAAGGCTACTCCATCCTTTCGGGCCCAAGCTGAGCTTAAATCCGAAATCCTGAGTGCGATGAGCCGCATGAACAGAATTTTCCTGCGTGCCTGGACTGAGAGTGCTTCTCGTACGCATTATTGGGCATTCCCCAGGATGTAAGATAAGTCCAGTGCCATTGTATTAAGGTTATAATGAAGTGAGGCCCGATCCTTTTCATACGAGATAGCCTGGATCTGCCGCTACACTGCATTTGTCCAAGCAGATATCGGAATCTCAGGTAAGGGCAGGCTCTCTGCTTCGATCTTCAGATTCCCAATTTCTTGGTTCAACTTGGAATACCAGGGGGACTCCACTTCCCTGAAGATCAATCCCAGTTGATGTTAAAGGGTGTTGTCTGAGGCTTTAAGGACCCTGATGTAGTACTTAATCAAATCAACCCTGTAATGCCAGACTGGGTCTGCAAAGGCCAAATTCCAGCCATAGCCTGGCTTCCATGGCTTATCTTGGCACTTGCATCACTGCCTTAAAGGCTTTTATCTGGGCCGCCGTTATAAATTGATCCAGGGGTCCTGGGAAAGCCAAGTGGCCATAGTTGATGGCCAGAATTAGTTTTGCCTTGAGGACTGTCAGCAATGTCTCCACTGTTGGACTTGTCAAACACTGGCTGAGTCGCCTCAGTGTGAAGATTACTTGGTTGGTCTTTGCGCTTAGATGTTTTATATGGGTTGCCCGGGTTGCCCTCTCTGAGAGCCAGACCCCAAGGTAGTTGTAGGCAGGGGTTGTCCCTATTCGATAGTCTCCCAATTGCCATTTAACTTGCCTTTTATGAGGGTATTTGCCAAATACAACTATCTTGGTTTTGCTCTGGTTGACCAGCAGAGAGTTTTCCTTATTGTACTTGCGAAGTTCGTTTAGGGCCCTCTGAAGACCCACCCTAGTGTGGTCCATTACTACTGTGTCATCTGCGTACTGGAGGGTTGGGAGCCTCACCTTGCCCAGTCTCGGGCAACTAAGCTGGCTTCTTTCAGGACGTTCCCCAAGTCCGCGGTGTAGAGATTGAAAAGTAGCGTGGCCAAAACACAGCCCTGCTTGAGCCCATTGTTGGTTTTGACTCTTGATGTAACTGCTGTGGGGCTTATTTTGACCTGAACTCATGTCCCCTTGTAAAGAGGTGTAATCACTTTCAAAATCTTAGAGGGGATCCCCAGGCTGTCAGCCTTCCCCAAAGCCTGCCTCGTCAAAGGCTGTGATATTATCTATGAAGCAGCAATACAGGGGCGGCTGCTTTTCTTTAACCGCTTGTTTGGAGAGATAAGCCAGCATATTGATTTTCTCCATGAATCCTTACTAATGGAGTGGTAGAATTCTTTTTTTATTTGTCCATTCCTCCAAGTCCTTCAGTAGTATTCAGGTGTAGGCCTTAGCTTTTAGATCAAGCAGAGCGACAAGAATGTAATTAGCAGTGTTCGAGTGGTCGCTATTCTTATGGATGGGGAATAAGAACCTTTCCATGACTGTGGTATTGTTGTTGTTGTGAGTGCCTGATCAAAAAGTGGAGTCAGGATTGGGACAAAGAGTGCCTGAGCTAGTTTGAATACCGTGGCGGGAATACCATTGGGCCCTGGGGCCCCATTGTTTCTTGTTGCCATGATATTCTTAGTTATCTCGCCTTCTGTGAATACAGTGCCTAGGGTAGTCTCTGGGCTTGCTTCCTGGGCGCTCTTAATGAGGGGTCCAGTGTCTCAGTCTGCATCCAAAACATTCTTAATGGTGGGCCATCTTCTGGAGAATCTTTAGTGTACAATCCTTTCACGTATGTTTCCAACACGTTTCCTGCTACACCATTCTCTTTTGTAGGACTTCGAGTGTCAAACTGATTTATATATCTCCATAGTTTGGAGTCTTTTTTTTCTTTCATCAAAGAGAACAATGAGCCATTTCCCTTAATAACCTTTCTTTTGCGCTCCCAGGCTTTCTTCCTATATGCTGTCCTCAGGGCGGCTATAGGACTCGCTCCGGCAGTGTGCCCCCTTTCTTTTTTGCCTTGAGCGCCTTCCTGAGGGCTCATTTGCATTGAGTGGGGTAGATTGGAGTGGGGGAAATTGGGGTGTATTTGTGTAGTTTGCAGTGGCATACATTGGAGTTGAGTGGGGTAGATTGGAGTGTAGTCGAGTGAATTGGGGTAGAATGGGGTAGATTGTAGTGGAGAGGGGCAGATTGGGATAGATTGGAATGTTGTGGAGAGGGGTAGATTGGAATGGAGTGGAGTTGGGTAGATTGGAGTGGAATGATTAGGAGGCCTGAACTGAAGCCATCTCAGCTCCAGCAGACGTTTAAAGACAGCAAGCGAGTGGATGGTGTTCCATTTGAAACTTGAGTTCCGAGGGTTAGATTGGGGAAGATTGAGAGGAGTGGGGTGTTTGGGGTAGAATGGAGTGGGGTAGATTGTGGTAATTGGAGTGGGGTACATTGGAGTAAGTTGGATAGATTGGAGTGAAGTGGGGTAGATTGGAGTGGGGTGGAGTGCAGTAGATTGGAGTGGAGATTGGAGTGGAGTGGAGTAGATTGGGTACATAGGAGAGCAGCAGGTTAGATTGCAGTGGGGAAGTTTGAAGTTGAGTGGGGGTACATTGGGGTAGAGTGGGATACATTGGCATAAATTGGAATGGAGTGAGGACGATTGTAGTAGATTGGAATTGAGTGTGGTAGAGTGGAGTGGGGTAGATCGGAGTGGAGTGGGGTAGACTGGAATGGAGTGGGATAGACTGGAGTGGAGTGAAGTGAGGTAGAGTGGGGTAGATTGTGATGGAGTGGGATAAATTGGACTTGAGTGAGGTAAACTGCAGTGGGGTAAATTGGAGTGGAGTGCGGTTGATTGGGCTATGGTAGGTTGGGGTACATTGGAGTGGAGTAGATTGTGGTAGATAGGGTTGGAATGGATTGGGGTAGATTGGGGTGGAATGGGGTAGATTGGAGTGAATATTACTTGGGGATTTATAGAGCGCAATTGTTGCCCGAAGGCGTCCAAGCGCTAGGATAGCCGGGACCTACAGGGAGCAGGGAAGGGACGGAGAAAAGAAACAAAAGTTTAGCAGGAAGATGTGAACAGGTGGGTCTTAAGTTGCTTGCGAAACATAGTAAGATTCTGGGTGGCTCTAAGATGAAGCGGTAGAGCATTCCAGGCTTTCGCTGCATTGTACATGAATGTCCTTCCGCCGGTTCTAGATCTATTTATTCTTGGAACTGCTGCTAAGAAAGTCTGGCTGGAGCGGAGACTGCGATTTGGGATGTAGTGGGTGGTCAGATTACGGGTAATGATGGGTCCCGTATCCCAGAAGGCTTGGTGGGCTATACATAGTGCCTTGAACAGAACTCTCTGCCGGACCGGTAGCCAATGGAGGCTAGTCAGTCCGGTCCTCACTGAGTGCCTGTGCGGGATTTTAAGTAGAAGGCGAGCTGCGCTGTTCTGTACAGTTTGCAGCCTCCGAAGAGTGTATTCTGGTGCCCCCAAATAAAGTGCGTTGTTAAAATCAAGACGTGAATGGATAAGCCCTTGAATGGCAGCCTGTTTGGCTTCCAAGGGGAGGAGGGGGAAGATTTTATTTAGCACTCGCAGAATGCCAAAACATGTGGCTGACAGTTTTGTGGCTTGGACATTGAAAGACAGTGAGCTGTCTAGCCATACCCCAAGACTTTTGATGGTACTTTTTGGGGTTGGAGGCGGTCCTAGGCATGGGGGCCATAGGGAAGGGGAGAGTGCCGGCTCTGAGGGTCCTAGGAGCATCAGCTCAGTTTTTTCTCCATTCAGTTTCAGGGATGATGACGACATCCAGCTCCTCACTTCCTCCAGGCATTCTCTGAGCCCGCCTGGCGCAGTTCGAGATGCCTCCTGCGCCAGTGAGACCACCAGCTGCGTGTCGTCCGCATATGAAATGATTTTAATTCCAAATGGGCGGACGACACTAGCCAGCGGTCTCATATAAAGGTTGAATAGAGCAGGGCTCAGAGAGGAGCCCTGAGGAACTCCACAATTTAAAGGTCTACTGGAGGAAGCTGAATCGCCATCAAAAACCCTGAAGGATCTGTTCCCCAGAAAGGATTCAAACCATGCCCAAGCCCTATCCTTGATCCCCACACCGGACAGGCGGCTTAGTAGGGTGTCATGACACACTGTGTCAAAAGCCGCGCTTAGATCAAGGAGGATCACTGCCACTGATCCTCCCTGATCCAGAATTTTTCTCGCTTCCTCTACGACCATGAGGAGAGCGGTCTCTGTCCCGTGCTTAGGTCTGAAACCCGTCTGAGTAGATTGGGTGGATTGGAGTTCAGTGGGGTAGATTTGGGTATACTTGGGTAGATTTGGAGTGGAGTGTGGTAGATTAGATTTAAATGAAGTGGGGCACATTGGAGTTGGGTAGATTGGAGTAGAGTTGGGTAGATTTGAGTGGAGTGGGGGAGATTGGAATAGGGTAGATTGGGGTGATTGCCATGCGTTGGTATAGATTGGGCTAGATTGGGGTGGAGTGGCGTATATTGGAGTGAAGTTGAGAAGATTGGGGTGAAGTGGGGTATTTTGGGGGAGATTGTAGTGGAGTGGGTTAGATTGGGGTAGAGTGGAGTGGGATACATTCCAGTAGAGTTGAGGGGGGTAGAATAAGGTAGGTTGGAGTGGAGTGAGTTAGACTGTAGTAGATTTAGATTAGAGTGGGGTGGAGTGGAGTGGAGTTGAGTAGATTGAAGTGGGGTAAATTGGAGGGAAGTGGATTGGAGTGGAGCGTGGTAGATTGGAGTGGAATGTGGTAGAGTGGAATGGGGTGGGCGGGGTAGATTGGAGTAGTGTGGGATAGATTGAATTGGAGTGGGGTAGATTGGGGTAGATTGGACTGGAGTGGAGTGGGGTAGATTTGGGTAGATTAGAGTGGAGTGAGTAGATTGGAGTGTGGAGTAGGATAGATTGGTGTGGAGTGGAGTGAAGTGGGGTAGATTGGACTGGAGTGGGGTAGATTTGAGTGAAATGGAGGGGGGTAGATTGGAGTGGAGTGATTAGGAGCATTGAGCTAAAGTCAACTCAGCGCCAGCAGAAGCTTAAAGATAGCAAGCAAGTGGATGGTGTTCCATTTGAAACTTGGATTCACATAGTGTTGCATGACTGGAATACGTGGGTGAGAGGAATGGAGGCTACTGATTTCCAAGCCCTGAACCAGCTGATGGTCGGAGAGCAAATCACAGAGTAGTGCTCTTTCCAACTTAGGCAATACCTTTTATATCTGCCAAAGAAGGATCCATGGAAATAAAAAATAATAAATGGCTGGAGCAGCATGGATCTAGGTTAAAGGGGTTTGAGGAACTCTCCACAGCCTGGTTCCAAACTGCAGGGTGAGAGCAGAACAATTCCCAAGATTCCAGAGGGCGAATGAAGCAAAATAGGAATTTGATTCCTAGTCAGGAACAAAGGAAGGAAAAAGGAGGACAGGAAAGTTCTCCCAAGCTCAAAGTGATAATTTGCTTCAAATTCAAAGAGAGACTGTCAGGTGAAAGACCCTGTACCAGGAGGATGGGACCATGGAAGGGGTACACCCAGCCCCTGAGTTATCACCTGACCTACACACCCCATGAAAGCACCAGCAACACTAGCAACACCCCAACCAACAACACGCCACAGCAAACCTGCAGGCCACCACCAACTTGCATTGCATGCTACTTAACACACAACCTCTCAAAAAATACGGAGCCGAAATCTGGGAACTGCTGAGAAGTGATGCACCGGACCTCCTCTTCCTCATGGAAACCTGGCTCAACTTCATATCGGCACCCGACATCGCTGGAACATTCCCAGTGGGCTAAAGGTTTTACCAACAGGGCTGCCCTCACAAGTTAGTAGGAGGACTTGCAGTTGTCTATCAAGGAATCTATCATGTGCTCAACAGCCATGGAGAGCACCACTCCACTCATGGGACATCTGCACTTCAAACTGCAAATCTCCAAGAACTTCACCCAGAATGGAATCCTCGCCTATCGACTACCTGAGCTGCGAGTCACCTTCACCAGAATCATCACAGAATATATTGCTGTCTTCCCCATTGACTCGAGAGCCTACATACTCCTTGGTGACCTCAACTTCGACCTGGAAGACAGAACAGAACCCTGCTCCACAGAACTCCTCAAAAGTCTGCACAACATTGCACTTACCCATCACATCACAGGACCAACACACATCACAGGACATACACTGGAGCTCATCTTCAACACTAGCAAAAGCATCAAATACAACACCATTTCGCCGCTCACATGGACAGACCACCCCATTATTACCTCAAAATCAACACACCGCAAGTAAACGCACCAACCAGCCCCAGCCTGTCAAGCTGCAGAAACAGACTAGATTAACACCCTCAGCACTGATCAACCCATCCCCACATAAAACCTGAACAAGGACATCACCGACTTTAACAACTGGATTAAGAAATGTGCAGACTCCCTCACATCCATCAAACCTACCAAGCAAAGAAGATTCAACAAGCAGGCCAGCTGGTACACGGAGGATCCTTAAAATGCCAAAGAACACTGCAAAAAGCTAGATAGAAACTGGAGAGGCAGCCTCAAACCACTGATAGAACCCCCTACAAGGCTGCACTCAGATGCTACCATCAGCAACTGAGAGACACTAAACTAAAAAAGAGTGCTAGCTGAATGCATTGAAAGTAGCTCTAACAGCTGCAAGAAGATCTTCTTAATCATTAAAGCCTTCACCACACCATCGGCCTCCATCAACAACATCACCTCCTCCCAAGAACTCTGTGACGACCTGTCAAACTTCTTCCATAGAGATATCGCAATAATCTACAGCAGCTCCGCACAGCAACCCAACCCCAGTGATCTCATCACCAGCCTACTTATCATAAACCAAGACGGCCACCTGACCGAATGGACAAACCTCAACAGAGATGGCACAGCAACAATCATGCTGACCATCCACTCAGGGGCCCTATTGGATCCATGCTCCCACCAAGACTACTACCCAGGAACATCACCTATCAGCACCACCCTCACTTGCATTATCAACACCTCCATCACATCCACAACATTCCTGGAAGACGGAAAGCATGCCAAGTCAATGCCCTCCTCAAGAATCCATCAGCTGACCCAAGCCAACTGAGCAACTTCCGACTGATCTCCCTGTTCTCCTACCAAGTGAAAGTGATAGAGATGGTGTTATGTTTTATCTAACAGAAGGCCATCAACAAGCAACTCACAACTAGGGGTGAGCGGAATTTGCGAAATTCACTTTCGCAAATTATCGCGAAAATGTTAAAAATCACCGCAAACACGCGGACATATCGCGAAGATGCAGAAGTTTTTTTCCCGCCCGTTCGTGGTATTTTCTGCATGGTTGCGGCTCGCCAATTTACCCATGTGGTTGCTCGCGGGCACGGCCATCTTGTTTTCAGTTGTCTCGCGGTGCATGATCGCGGGAAGAAAGACGTGATCGCGCGACAAATGACGTCACTGCGGGCGCGAACTGTCGCGAGACAGCGCAAATGGCTACCAACAATCCAACATCTCATGGAGAACGCGACCGGATCGGGAAAACTTGTCGGCGAACGCAGGGATTCAGGTAAGGCGATCGCGCGCACGCGAGAATGTATTATTTTACAGCGCGAGCAAGAAACAAATTATCGCTAAGCTGCGGAATGCGGAAATTTTGACATTTTCGTGCTTTCTGTGGAACGCGAAAATGTCAAAATATCGCAATTTCCGCTACCGGAACGGAATTTTAGCCCAGGTCTACTCACAACCCACTTCGAACTACACCACTGACTAGACAACAATCAGTCAGGATTCAGAAAGAACCACAAAACTGAAAAAACACTCATCATAGCCATCAATGACTTCTGGACCATCATGGACCAAGGAAAAACAGCGGCCCTCATACTTCTCAACCTCTCCATGGTATACAATATCCCACAGCACATGTGTCAGAAGACTCCACGAGATCGGCATCCAAGGAATAACACTCAAATTGATCTGTTCCTTCCTCACAAGAATAACACAAAGAGTCAGACTGCCACCCTTCAAATCAGAGACCAAGAACCTGATCTGTGAAGTCCCACAGAGATCATCCCTCAGCCCCACCCTGTTCAATGTCTACAACATCATCTGATCCCTGGGCATCTACATAATATCCTACGTCAACGACCACAGGAGGTCATTCATTCTCATACATTGCACCAAAAACATTGAACAGCCTCCCACAACACATCAGAGCCTCCTCTTCACTTTTTGAGTTCTGCAAGAAGCTGTAGACCTAGCTCTTGGAATTACTCTGAGGGGACACACACCTAAACACCTGCACAAGTGCCTCGATACCCTCACATGTGATTATACAGCTATATTTATGGACATAACATAACATCAAGTGAGAGAGTATAAGTAGGTTTTGGGGATGTTTGGCCACATCTTCTCACTGACTCCAGGGTTAACACCTGACTGTGTCTATGAGAAAGACACAGGAGGTAGTCTTCCTGTCAAAAGCAAGACTTATGCATGTCTGACGAAGTCCAGTGGCCCAATTCACAAGGGTAAACTTATACTTTTGATTAAGTTTACTACTTTTCGGTATTCACAAAGGTAAACATAGACCAATAGTCTAACTTTAATACTTTTCAGTATTCACAAAGGTAAGTTACTATTAGTAAAGTTAGACTTTTGGTCTAAGTTTCCCTTTGTGAATACCAAAAAGCAGTAAAGTTTGATTTTTGGTCTAAGTTTACCTTGTGAATACCAAAAAGTAGTAAACTTACACAAAAGTGCAAATTTACATTTGTGAATCGTGTCCCAGGAGTTCATCAAGGCAGAGGTGGTCAAGATGTTGGACGTGGTGTGATTGAAAGCTTGCATAGCTCTTGGGTCAGACCAGGGGTGCTGGTGCCCAAGCAAGGTTCTATGGACTTGCGGGTCTGCGAGAACTACTGCGTTCTCAATGAAGGCATCAAGAGGGATGCACATCCGATTCCCAGCACTGATGAACTTGTGGACCAGTTGGGTGCTTTGGAGCACCTTTTATCTATACCGTAGTCACTGACAGAACACTTTAGCATCAAGTGACAAGGAGAAGACCACATTTTCAAAACCAGAGAGATTATTCCAGTTTAAGGTGATGCCCTTCAGAATGAATAATGCTCCTGTCATTTTTCAGCACAGTGTTCTTTCAGGGTTAGAACTGTTTGTGTGACCTGCATAGATGACCGCTCCATGTTCACCTATGCACCTTGGACAGGATTTGGACAGGATGCATATGGCAAAAGTGCCAGATGGGGCACTCCACTGCAGTCTACCTCGGACATCAGGTGGGGAACAGGATGATTCAACCCATTGACTGCAAAAATGCAATCAATGCCAGTTAGCTGGGCTAGAATGTATGTATTCTCCATGCTTCCTTTCATACGCCACCCTATTCTTGCTCCAGCATGAGAGGAGGGGGCAGTACAGCATTTACAATCTATGCAATTGACTACATTGGGCATTATCTTTCCAGAAGGTCAATTCATTGACCTACAGTTTATTATTTCCAAACCCTCACATACAGCATTTATGTTTTATACTATAGCCTCAGAGTCACATGTAGGTGTGTGTTTCCAGGATTCCCAGCCTAGCTCCTGGAGTGTACGCCACTCACTATGGTACCCTCATCCACAACTAACAGTCACATGGTGTCTAACCTATATGCGACAGTTTAGAAGCAGGAACCAGTGTTTGTCCCTTATTAGAATGTCAGAATTCGAGGGTCACATAACAGATGCAGATTGGGGGCATTGCTGTGCACAATGTGTCACCCTATATATGAAAAGTCGTTATAGAATGATCCACTTTAATTATTTCCACATAATATACCATACCCTGATGAGTTTAAAACATTGTGTTTTGGTGGCAGATGCAAGATGCTGACGCTGCAGTGTTACTGATGCTGGCTTTTTATACCTAGCAATGTGGTTTTGTCCGCAGATCTACAGCTACTGACATGCAACAATATCTTGGCTATCAGACATGGTGGGATAACCTAGTCAACTGGACCCCAAAGTTGCCCTGTTGGGTCTGGTTAAGGAGATCCCTCCAGATGTTCGCAAATTCACAGCCAAAGTAGCGAAGTGGAAAATATTGAGATGCTGGGGGAGATGTAGTGCTACAACACATCAGAGATGGCTCAGAGGGTTAACTTATTGTAACAATCAGTTTGAGCAAAACGAGAAAGCATTATCAAAGACATCCAGCCCCAGGGGCATTTGATGGCTAAAGGTAGAAATAATTGTGATATTACAATATGTTAAAATAGGTGTTACATGTCATGATCAAAACAGTATTTTGATGTATTAATTCACAGACTGTACTACGCATGAACAAAGCAGAAACCCTTTAAACTTATTCTCTTATTCTCTTTTTCTGCATTTCTCATTTGTATGGCTAACCCAGCTATATTGATTATACAAGTTACACCCTGCCCTGTGTGCCCGAACTGCATACACCTGTGATCCTGGCTTTTGATTTTCAGTCATGCAACTCACTAATCATATGTGCATGCATTGACCCAGGCTCAGTCTTTGACAGTGATCAGATCTGGACCTTGTCCAGAACTAGGAAGTGCACGCCCTAGTACTGTCAGAGGACTACCGTGGGATGGGCGCACGATTTGCACCCATAGACCTTCCCTCAAACTCTGAACCTGAGGGGGGCCCCAAAAAAGAGTGGAACCAACAATGTACAGGTGGATCGGTGACAGGATTAGTCTGCAGAGGCCCCTTAAAAGCACAAAGACCCATACCCATGAATTGGAGATTCATGCATTAATATTCTATATTGAAATTCTATGTTTTCTGTGTAATAAAGTGCTTGTCTTTTCTACAAAGAGAAGCACTAGGATGGATAATGACTTTATTGTGCTGCTGGGGGCTGGTATTGATTTCTTAGCCTGGGTACCCCCACAATAGCCTCCCTGAAAAGCCTGTTACCGCTCGCCTTCATAACCACTTAGAGTCAAGTGGGGAAAGGTTTGTACTTGGCCCAGATTGCAAACAACAAGATAGGCCCAGGACAGCAATGGAAAAACACCTCAACCCGCACAGTTGTGGCCTTGTAGCCACTGCCTGCGCCATGACTTTCTGAACTGGTCTGACACACGCTGAGGTGTCCTGAAGCACCGAAGGTATGCCAAGTCAACCTACTTTTATTGAAGCATACTGCTGATCATGCTATTCTGGATAATTACCTTATCATCATCAACCTTCCTTTATTTTCTAAAATTCTGTAAAACCAGCTTTAGAATTTCATCCCTGACCACTCACTTCTAGGAAGCAATTTCTGTTATGTTTCAGACCAGGCAATGGTATGGAAACTGTCATTCTAGTGATAGGCGACACTGAAGTGGGCTCCATGGATAATGGTGGCTCTTGCAAGATGATTATTTTTGTGCTTGCAGCAGCTTTTGATACCTTACAGAACGTGATCCTCCTTGAGACCATGTGTTCCAGAAAGGGTAATGGTGGGCAGTTCATGAAATGGTTCAGCTCATATATTGTAAAATACAGTTAAGGGGTGAGAATAAAAGCTTCTCCTTCTCGAATAAGGACCACTCTCCCAGATGTTACAAAGAGCTACTTTGTTCTTCAACATTTATATGGAACCCTGTAAAACTCTTCTGGATGATTTAGGCATTTCATATCCTCACTATGCTGACAACACATAGCCGGCTAAGTGCTCCCTCTCCACTTAGGGGATCACAGAGTCATTCAAAAGTAATTCCAAAAAATTCAAAGTTCCTGCTCCTCACCTCCAACCACAACAATGCTGAGTTAACAGCCGGGCTCCACCTGCTGGTGCTCTTAATGGTATCCTAAACATTGCCTATGGCTACTTTTGTCCAGTACTTCTCCTGGAAAAGAGACAATTGAGTTCATGTTATTTTTGAGCTTGGCACAACGGGAGAACCACCATCAATCAGTGGATGTCCCTTCCCATCACACCCATAAGTTCCCCCTCTGCAGACAGAGGCTCGTCTGACTCTCCTGATGAAAAACTTCAACATGGCAGTCCATCCACCAAAGAAACCTCCAGGGAATAGTGGCAATTATTCTGCCCTATTTACGGCAGGGCGACAATCAGTGAGTTTACCTTCTGAAGGTCACCACTCAGCGCATGGAAATTGTAGTCAGGGAAAACGAACAATGGCACTCACACACAGGTAGAAAACACCATGCCTGTCAGGGACATTGATTTTTTTATCATTCTGAAACAAACTATAACTTTGGGAGATTCTTTAAGAAAAACAAAAAAGGATGCAGAGTGGGGCTAAAATATCATGGCACTGAAGGAAAAAAGGTCTCAGCCAGGAAGGCAAAGATCTGTAACTATAGCATGTGGTCTTTTGCCAAGGGAGTGATGTCTAGAGCCCCTGCTGATATGGTGGGGAATACCCCCAATATATTTCATGAATTAAATCAAATAACACTAAAATTGGATCTACTACAACGTCCTAACCTCTATATCACAAGGTTAGTATATGTGAGTTTAATGCAAGTAAGAATAGAAATTGTATACGTACTCAGCAATGTAGTGGATGCGATATTATCGTAGGTCGTAATTTCTGACCTTGATGTAGTTTCATATAGCCCCTAGCTGGCTGCACCCCAAAAAGGTAAATGAGAACAGGACCAAAACTGCCCAACTCTAGCTAAGGCTTTTTCATGATATCAAAACTGACATTCACATGGAAGAACTCAAACAAGGTATGGGGTACTTGTGATCGCTTGTATAGATTAATGGAATGACCTCTGGATAGGTTAGTCTAAACCAAAATCAGTCCTATCAAGTTACCCTTTATGTAACCGCATATCTCATCTCAGGAGGCAACAATTTCACTGGCACCAGTCCAGATCTGAAAGATCACTGGTGGTTCCTATAGTGGCCTGTCCATCTACAAACCAGCCTGCCATTTCTACAAGGTAGTAAACCAGAGCTCTCCGACATCCAAAGCTCAAAAACCCATTATGTGTGGCCAACACTTGGTTAGGAGCAACAACCACATGATTTAGGTCCCTGTTTTAGGAAGAAGTCTACAGTTCCCTGCTCTTCATTAGTAAATACTCATGGAATCTGGAATATCCTATGCCCTAAATTCAAAATGACCCCTTCATTAGCCTCCTTGTATCCAAACTTGACATATGTGAGGCTTTATAAATATTTCAAGGATACCATGTGCCTATGACTCCGTTTTTACCCCATAGATTACTAAACTCACCTCTGATGTAAACTGAAATTTTCATGCCTCATATCCTTTGACAATGATTACCTGCTCTTACCCACAAGCACGTGATATGGTTTGGTCTCAAATACAGACATGCACCATTCCCTGTCCTTACTTCATTCATTGTTTCAACATCATAATTATATTTGTGTCTTTAGCACTATTATTCTAGACACAAATTATTTATGTCAATTAGTGAATACCCTGCTTCACATATTTTATTGTACCTTGGTGCACTATGCAGAATTTTTGAAAGGCATATTTTGAGCACTTGGACTCTGTTCACTTTTTAATGTGCCAGGCCAGCTTGAACCCTATCGTACTGCATTCATACTACTGTTTCTACTTCCATTGTGAAGCGCTCCGACATCATCAGTGCACAGGTTAGTCCACCACAAAATATCATAAATAGATGAATAAACAACCAAAGACCTTATCTGTAGTTTGGAAGACAGGGTTCGCAGTCAAAACGTGGTAAACGTCCCATCTGGTGCTTTTAGTATGCCATGATCTATAAAGCATTTGTAATATGGCGGGCCTGACAACCACCACATTTTTGATTGTGGATCCAGTCCACCAACCTCTATATAAGGGCCAAAGTTTTTAAGCTTTCTGGAAAATTTAGATATAGATGGCAGGAATATCAGGGGGTCCAATAGTCAAGTTGATAATAAAAGCAGAACCTATTAAACATTTTAAAGGTAAAAATGTTGCCTAGTCCGCCTTCATAAATAAAGGCCTATTTCATGTAGGGGTACCTAATTCCTCTCTTAAGCTCATGTAGATTTCCAAAGGTGAACAACTTCAAGCCATAGAAAGTCTAGTCAGGTTTTGGGCTCCACCTGTCCTGAAAATGCCAAGGTGAGACTAAAACTTCTTTATAAGAGACTGCAATATACTAAACTGAGCAACCTGTCTGTGACCATCATAGAGTACTCTTTCCTCTCCTTTAATCCCTATGCAGGGCTGCAAGCCATAAATGGTTTTGATCTCAGAAGTCAGTGCGCTGTCATTTTTTCATAAATTGGCATCTCCTATCCCTACACTGAAGCTCCCACAGATTTGCATTTGACAGCAAATGATAGTTCAGTAAAAGCAAACAAGTTTCTGTGGCATTGATAAAACAGCAGCATGGCGTGGATTTGGAAGAAAGTTGATTTTCTCTGAGTCGAATCGCAGGTTTTCTCTGAAAGATTCAGACTAAGAATTACAAGCACTGACTCTGCTCAGGAAATGACTAGCCTTTGAAGCTTAGCCACACCAGCCCCCACCTTTTACTCCCACGCCATTTAGCAATTATTATTTTTTGGTAGTTAATGGGTCTAAACATACAAAAAAATGTTGATCACCAAAAACACTTAAAGTGAAACATCGAATAAGTCTTTTCAATTATAAAATTATGCTAAGAGACAGTTGGGCAAGAGAGTGAGTTGCTCCACAAGAAAAAAAGCTAAAAACATTTGCACAATCTGGGCAAGAGTGGAAGGAAGTTAAGAATATTTTTTTACCTTGGTGTTGGAAAACATCCTTTTTCTAGACTTAAGAGGACTTAACACGCACAGCAGAGTTAAAATGTCATCATCGCTATAGTTCATATTGGATTCAAGATCCTTAAAAATACACCAATCACAGAAAACAATAAACTATATAGAATTACAATCACAATAAAATCACATAACAATAAAATGGCAGATGACACTGTTTTTAGCACAAACAACGATCATAACTCACCATATACATGAAAAGTGAATACAATTCACACAAGTCTGATAAAAGATCGATATATTCCCATCTAGCAATTATATTCACCTACCGGTACTGCACTTGAAAACATAAAGTGCAAGTGCAGCAAAATAATCAAGTTGTGAACAACCGTGCTCATCAATAATATTGCATAGGGATGTTATTTAAAGTGCCAAAGTACGATAAATGCAAAGATGCATAATATTACAGAGAATCAGCCTTACAGAACATCACACAAAATTAATCATCGAACAATGGTATGATAGCAAAATACTCAAGATTTGTGCATCCCCAAGTGATAGCACACAGGACTCATAAAGTGCAAAGGTACATTAAGTGTAAAACACCCATAGCCTTCAAAAGTGCAAATCACAGCTATTAGTTAGTTAGTCGCAATAATAAGGATCGGGTTCGAGTACTAATGATATTCTTGCCAATGATCCTTGCAGATAATAAAAACGTACCAATACTTATAAAAATCATATAATTCATATAGGATTTAATCATTCGCAACGAGCGTTCAATTTGCCTGACACCTAGGGAGCGACACATAGGTTTAATCCACTTTTTGCGAGGGGTTAGATAAGCATTACTGAAAAAAAAGAAGTGATGTAGAGTCTCAGCCTCCAATTTGCAAGATGGGCATAGCAGGAAGCTGTTGATTGGGAGAGTTCCGTATCTATATATCAGGAACAACTGTTTGGCTAGAAGACAAGTGATCTTCTCCAAGAGAGGCTCAAAGGACAGAATCAATTTAAAATCTAGGAAACTATCCGACCGACTGCTTGGTGTACATTTACTTAGCTCCTCATCCCATGAATAAACCTAAGTCTATCTTTTACCACAGATTTGGAGATAAGTACAGCATCGGAAGGGGAGTACTGAAGGGGAGCTATATCAAGCCTCATGATCATTTTCTTGACAAATCTTGAATTTTCATACAGACACTGGGATGCATTAATTCCATAAGAGGAAGTAGATACAGAGCCAGCTCACTGTTAGTCCTCAGTCTTTACCAGTACAGTAAGGGTATACATTTGCAACCTAGGGCAAAAGAAAGACAGCCATGTCTAAAAACAGCGGTAAGCAGGGAGCGCTTTGCAGAAGATTCAGCAAGGACCTCAAGAATTTATTTTCTATTACAGAAAAGCGCTTGACCATAGCATGGCCGCAAAGCTCTGCACCATAAAGGGCAGATCCTTTGACCTTAGAATTGTAAATCTCAATCGCTGGGGATAGTGGACTGGTCCTAGTCTTCTTATTCATCGTTAAGATCGCCCTACTTTCCTGCTGTAACTTTAGTGCACTCTTCTCTATCTGTGAGGACCAGGCAAGCTTGTTAGACAGTCTATTTCCAAGTTAGGACCTCATTCCGAGTACGCTGTACTCACGGTTTGACCACCACCACCACTTTGGCATCATGCACTGCAATATTAGTGCGGCGGTCGGACTGCCACAGGACCACTGCGTCCACCGGGGAACCTGGATTCAGCTTCGGTGGCGCAGTGGTCAGGCATTGTAATATGCTGGCGGTGCCGCTGCTGCACCGTTGAGCATATTACGAGTTGCCTATTTACCACCCTTTTCATGGTGGTGGTCCCACCATAAAAAGGGTGGCAGAGAGGCAACTAAGGGAGCCCTAACAGGGCCCTTACTGCTCCAGGGCCTGGGGGTGCATGCAAGGGGACGAATGATGTGCACCACTCTAAATGCACCCCCAGTTCCTGCACAGTATGGACTGCACAGCAATTGCATTCCATATTATGCAGGAATGTGCTGCGCCGGTGTCAAGGCAGTGCCTGTCCAAGGCTCTCCTATTTAGGGAGAGGTCCACTCCCCAAAATTGACTTTGTAAGTAGATTTAAGTAAGACCCATATGGTGGGTTCTGCAGCAAACAAGTCACATAGTATGCCATTAGGGCCCCGGAATTTCCCAGGGACAATGGCTGGCAAGGTTTAAAGATAATTCCCTGGGATTGTAGAGCTCTAAACTAGGGGTATTACAGCATGTCATAGTGGGATCAAAATACAGCTCTTCAAAATGTTGGAGCCAAAAATGAGGATGGAGAAAGAAATCAACATGGACAACAGTCAATTTTCTCCCATGGGCAACAATATTCCAGAAAGACTTGTTGTCCCCCATTCTCACAGCAGAACCAGATCTTCCCACACATCTGTCTTCCAATTGGATCTGGCACACATTGGATTATAGCTGCATAATTTGCTCCAGTCTATTTAATTTAATTGATCGTACTAAGGCTGCCTTAGCAAATCTGCACTGCTTGTTAGGCCAAACATGTTTAGATCTTCCTTTGCGTGGCCTTTTATATTCCCTACAGAGTTAAAATGTCCTTTGGAGGTAGGGCGCATGCTGCCCTCATGAGCTGCCTGTATAGGTTCTGGGAGAGTGGGACAGAAAGGGACAAGGGAGAACCAGGGCAAGAGTAGTTGGACTTCCAGCTTCCTTCCTCTTGTCTCATGGAAAGATTTACAAATATGATTCAACGTTAGTGGAGAAGAGAGCCATTTCATCATTAACTTAGACAATATTTTAAGCGACTGTGCTGACACGCACATCCTAGTGTTTGTAGAGTGTGAGAAGTAGCCCATGGGTCTGCACACTAAGAAGATGTCGAAGCAGACACACAGCAGATGACTCTTTGATTCTCATTATATGCATATGGATACCCTCTGGGAGTGGGAGCCCACAGCCTTATAGTATTGAAGGTGATAAAACGCCAGGGGAACAGCATATTTCTCGGAGTGTTTGGGGTGACACTTGGGATGTAATGCATTCCGAGATGTATTCTGTAAAATATTTGGTGAGTGAGTACATTTGAAATACATCCTGGAGTGACGCCAAACTGCCATCTAGCGAAAGGCTAGAGGAGCGGAGGCCTACAACTCTGCCTGTGTGGTGGAATAAAATCCGGTGCCTCGGGCGTTATTTTTAAATCAAGTTAGTACAGCAAATACAAGATGGCACCCACGCATGGTACGATAAGTACTTCATGTAAGAAGCGCATTGTTGGTGTAAACTCGTTTTTTCTTGTTTACTGATTTATGTCACATGTTTCTTTTCTGTTGCTGCTTAACAATTGAAAACGAATAGAAGCGAGTAAATTGTGGAAGAGTTAGCACTGGCTGTTGATTATCCCGGGAGGTGAACCATTCTCTCACTGAGTGCTTACTTATATTTCTGCTTCAAGTAAGACTGACGACATTTTCTTTCACAGTGGTAAGAAAGCTGTACTAGTATTAGAATCTGCAGATTGCAGAGTAATTAAACAAACTGCAAGGCCATTTGAAATGTATTTCTGTTTTTTTAAATATAATATGGTATAGTCCCAATATCTTCGAGGTCCCTGATCAATTTGTCTATATTTACTGGAAGGATGGAGTATGACTAATTAATTCCCATAGCAGGTAATCACCAGTGGCCATAGAAGACAGAAGGACTTGTCTTTGATGGCAAGTTGTTGAAGTCAGCCTTGACTGTAAACAGTTGTAGAATTCTGAGTAATGAGGTATAAAATATGTCATACGAAAAGTGTGACCTTCAGTTGCTGGAGGCTATTTCCCAGATTGAGCAGTTCTCACTAAATTTGATAACAGATTAGTCAACACCTACTACCCAGGACATTGTAAAACTGTTAAGTGCAGCCATCAATCGTGGCATACTTTATTTTCTAAAATCAATCCCACTTCATGGGCTTGGTGATATAAAATGGTAGATTTAATTTGTAAGTCAAACAATGGCAATCCATTGTGACTTACGTTGCCACCTTTGATAGCAAGTTGGGACCCTAATTGAGATAGTGGAGTGGTGGAGGTTACAACTACATCAGGCATCTCATAAATGCTTTTCAACTTTTAGATACATTATATAGTTAAATATTTTAGAGACACTTGATGATGACCTAAGACCACACATAGAAGCAGGTTACCACATTATTGTGAAAAATTGTCAAGGACTGGATGCATGAGAGGAGGGTTAGCTCCTTCTAGATTGCTCAAAGAAAGGACTTCTCCTCCCAGTAATCACGGTGCTATTCTGCGCAGATTAGTATGCATGGAAAGTGTCAAGTTTCTTCTTAAGAGGATCCCAATTCGGAGGAAAACTCCACAATGGGAACAACCCCATGGCAAACCTATGAATCTTGAATGAAGATGAATAGCAAAGCACCACACTCTTCTTGTAGGAACAAAAAAGAGAAAATTGCTAGGTCAATTCCCAGAGGTAGAATACAGTAGATTAGATAGAGAGAATACCTTCAGCAACTGTCTTATCTGAAACATAGCGACATCGCCCTGACATATGCCTTATGTTGCTTGTCAAGCACCATCTATATTACCCTATGGTTTTGTGGGTTACCTCTAGATGTTCAGCTAATAATAATATTCTGCCCAAGTTAATCTTTTTAGGGTTTTTTATTTGAGCTCTTTCCCTTGTTAGGCGATGCAGACTTTGAATTATGATATCAATCTCAAGCAATGCATGCAGTCTTTCTTAAATTATGTTATAAAATCCATGCAGGAAAAAAAATACTAATTAACCCTACACCTTGAGAGCAAATTGCCAGGGTGTCAGGATCATTATATATTAGTTTTTCAAAAACAAACTTTCAGTTTGTGAATAAAAAGGTTTGCTGTGCAGATGTTCAACAAACTTTTAGTGCCTCCATTGGAGGCAGCTCCTGTGAAATGCACAGAGCTTATGGGACAACTATTCGCTTTCCCATATAGTAGTAATTAAGTCATTTGGTGTAACTCGACATTTTAGGTACTCTTCTTCTTGCTTAACTGAGCAGTCACTTTCTCTTGTAGGTATATTATTAGCTTAGGGATGGGATGTATTAGTGCAATAACCAAAACCACTTTAGTTCAAGGGATTGGTCAGACGGAATCCTGCTACATCTGTGCAAATGGAGTTGAGAGCGTCCTGGAGGTTATCTGTGGACGGAAGAGGAAAAAGCATTGGAGCATGGATCGTGTTATGATGTGGTACATTCTTAGATATAACCTGTTTAATTTTTAAATGACAATGGCTACTCCATTTGCTGTGACTAATCTAATTTTATGTTTTGAACCACCATCACCGGGATTCCTATCAATGCATATCGCTGTTTGGGGCAGGGTTACATCAGCATGATACAACCCTGCACCTAACAAGTTTATTATTTATTTTCATAAACAAAATTCCAAAACGCAATTTTCTATTTAAAAATAAAAAATATTGATGCATCCCCTCACCATAAGAGTCATCGGCCATGGTGGGGGGAGCATTATTCACATTTTACTGTCCCTCACCACCAGGGTTAGCCGACGAGTAAAAAAATGGGTACATGCCTGCCGATCAAAATTGTGGAGTGAGGGTCGTCGGAGATGTTTGGCCATGGTAGAGACAGAGTAGTCTTCATCGTGGCCAAAATTAAAGCCCACCAGGTATATGTCAGGCAGGTGGACCACTATGTAGGAGGGGAAGGAACTCAATTGCAGCGACAACGGGGTTCCCTTTCCACCAGCATATAAATTGGGCCCTTTATTTTCTAGAGCAACAGTGTCAGCAGAATTTCCTGGCCATGAACTCTGGTGACTTAAAATAGTCACCTTGGTGTGCTATTGTCACGGCCTTCAACAAAATTCTACTTGCCTTACTCACTGATTCAGACTTTATGAGGCCATATTTTACTCGTGATCAAATAAGGGCATGACAAATGGTACTCAAAGTACACAAAGTATGGCTTTGCAAGCGAAGACAGAACATTTCAAGAATCTGGTGATTCATGTTATGAGGTACACAGATCAGGTTATGTAGGGAAACACAGAGTAACATTTGCAGAGGTTTAAAGAAAATGCAAAACTATGGAAGGGATTGCCATTTTAAATCAGAAGCAGAGATAGAATTTTCAAGACCTCTCCTCACCTATGTACTCTCCATGTGGCACACAGTTCTTCATTTCTGAGGCCTGAGTTATTCAGGGTTATTCAGGGCCAGATGTACAAAGCATTTTCATGTTCATAAACCCTGTGAATCACATTTCTGGGGCCTGTAAACGTTTACCATACCAAATCAGTAAACACTGAAACAGTATGCAAAGTATCAATGTTTTGCAACCGCAATCTGGTCGCAAAATGTTAAAAAGTTACTGACTCCTGAGTTGGATTGGCAACCGATTTCAAATGTAAGATGTCCCAAAGGAACCCTTCCCCTTTGTGAATGCTTAGAGAATGTTAGTTGGAGAGTGGTCTCGGAGATCACTGCCACCTCTCAACAAACATTTTTTGAAGCAGCTAATTTCCTTTAAAGAGAATGGGCTGCATTAAAAGAAAAGTTTATTTTATTGAAATGTGATCACAGATATGATGGTTTGCTGACCCTAGAACATCACCATCTCTTTGACCGCCTCCAATCAAACTGACCTGAAATTGGGAGCACACCTCATTAATATTCATAAGGTAGGTGAGAGTACAAATCAGAATCTTATGAACTGACTTATTAGCACAAAGTAAAAGACACACAATTGATGGACGGAATGCAGAACAAATCAAAACATTCACCTCCAGTCAAGAGATCTGGGTTAAATCCATCATTCTTTTGCTCACCATGCCACCCCAGTTTAGACCTGGCCATATGCAAATCAGTCTTGACCCTGTGCCTCATGGGAACAGTCCAGCCCGAACTGCCAAGCCAGGTCCTCCCTGGACCAGAAACAAGCATCCTAGGACCGGTTTTTGGGTTTCACCACTCTTCAGCCAGGATAGCTTGATTCCAGTGGCACAATGAGCCCAGGACTCACGTCGGAGCATACCTGGCGCACTTAGGGCGAGAAAGCAAAAGACACACAATTGATGGACGGAATGCAGAACAAATAAAAACATTCACCCCCAGTCAAGAGATCTGGGTTAAAACCATCATTCTTTTGCTCACCGTGCCACCCCAGTTTAGACCTGGCCATATGCAAATCAGTCTTGACCCTGTGCCTCATGGGAACAGTCCAGCCCGAACTGCCAAGCCAGGTCCTCCTTGGACCGGAAACAAGCATCCTAGGACCAGTTTCGGGGTTTCACCCCTCTTCAGCCAGGATAGCTTGATTTCAGTGGCACAATGAGCCCAAGACTCACGTCTGAGCATACCTGGCGCACTTAGGGCGAGAAAGCAAAAGACACACAATTGATGGACGGAATGCAGAACAAATCAAAACATTCACCCCCAGTCAAGAGTCCTAGGATGCTTGTTTCCAGTCCAGGGAGGACCTGGCTTGGCAGTTCGGGCTGGACTGTTCCCATGAGGCACAGGGTCAAGACTGATTTGAATATGGCTGGGTTCAAACTGGAATGGCATGGTGAGCAAAAAAACGATGGATTTAGGCGCAGATCTCTGTACTGGGGTGAATGTATCACATTGTTCTGCATTCTGTCCATCAACTGTTGTTTTTGCATTTGTCACCCCAAGTGGGACGGGTATGCTCAGACGTGAGTCCCGTGCTCTCCATGCCACTGGAATCAAGCTATCCTGGCTGAAGAGGGGTGAAACCCCGTAACCGGTCCTAGGATGCTTGTTTCCAGTCCAGGGAGGACCTACTTGGCAGTTCGGGCTGGACTGTTCCCATGAGGCACAGGGTCAAGACTGATTTGCATATGGCTGGTTTCAAACTGGAATGGCATGGTGAGCAACAAAACGATGGATTTAGGCCCAGATCTCTGTACTGGGGTGAATGTATGACATTGGTCTGCATTCTGTCCATCAACTGTTGTTTTTGCATTTATTAGTACAAAGGTCAGCTCATAAAACGTTTTAGTGGTCGCAAAAATACTTTTGCACAAATTGTAACCAGTTTTTTGCAACCAATAATTGTACATCTGGCCCTTATTTGCAGTCTGTAAGGAGAGTTACAAAGATTTTTTTGCAACTAGTACAAAGGTTTAAACTATATACAGAAACATATATGGCGGGCCCAAGTCTGCCTTCAAATTGACAAAATATATCAGTGGGTATCACATTTGATCTTCATTAAGAACTGGATTCATATGACAGTTACGGAACCATATCCCCTCCTAAAACGGAGCCAATGAAAGAGGCATCACGTTCATAGCTATAGTATGGAGCAGGCCAGTGACTAGCATACCTGTTAAACTCGTATATGTTTTACATTACTATTTGTCACTTTGTAAATGTTTCATATTACTAATATTCACTTCGTAAATATTTTAGATTACTAAAAATCATTTTATAAAATGTTCTGTTATTATATCCTGGGTGTTCTGTACTTCTTTTATATCTGTGTTGGAATGTTTGCATCAAGCTGCACTGACTGGCTGCACTGCTGGGTGGAACTGGTTCAAGATTCTTGTCAGTTAGTTTGTGTTATGTCAGAGATGGATTACAATAAATGCATTCCTCCATACCTGGATTGATTTATTGATAAACATGGTGACGGTTTGGCTGCTGACTCATCCCAACAGATTTAAGCACAAGAGTTGGGTCTCTGCTCAAACACCAGAGTTATTGAGCCAACCCATATCTCCACTTTGTGTTTCTTGACAAAATCTCCTCGGATAAGTTTTCTCTTGAAAGATTTAAATTTTATACTCTCGCTCAAAAAGATGGAGAGACACTTAATTAATATTATTGTTCAGTGTTAGATCTTTATATATGTCATGCAGTTTTTGTCCAGTGATGGAATGAATGAATGAATATTGAATGACTGGAAGAGTACATAAGTATCATGCTTACAAAAAGTAATCAGTTTTTTATTGTAATGTACATTAGAGTAAAAATGGAAAAAGGGTTAATACATACCAATACCAAAGACACCCTTAGTTGTGCCAAAAAGGCATTCATAAGAAGAAAGTGTGTAGTGCATAAATTAGTTAAAAGTCAAATAGACGTAGTTATACCAAGAAAGAGTTTTCTTAGGTACCAACATCAAGCCCTTGTGGCAAGAAATATGTAGACAGAAGACCGAAGCTCGCCATAGTCCATAGCCACCATCCATTTCAAAATGGCCAGAGCACAAAAAAGACTGTAAACATTAAAAAGCGCTACAAGCCATAACTCCATCCATTTTGACGCTAACCATGCATAGAAATAACTTAGAGATATGCACAATACCAAAGGGCTAAAAAAGTAAAAACCAACACCTGATAACATTCGTAAATTCCAAATTTAAAATTCCATCAAAAGGTTGAAAACAGACCGTCTGCTATATATAGGAAGAGTCCTTTCTGGCAGAGAAAAATACAAATTCAACAAAATAGGGGTGGAACACCAAGGCTATTACAGTAAGGGAATGATAACTCACATTCCCAGTGTTCTTGAATAAACTTTGTTACTGTCAGAATCTTATGTGATAAGAAGTATACATAATAGGAAGTAAACGTATTTGGAAGCAACTATGGATTTTGAGAGGGGGGCGTGGCTAAGATGGCCGCCGCGACGAACGTGCCTTGCTGAGGCTCCGTGACAGGGCTTCCACCTCGCCCGGTTTTGGAGAGCCTGGCTGGGTCGGACCTACACCTGGGGGTCCCTTGGGGCATGGGGAACCCGGTGCCCATGCTCGGAGAACAGCCTCGGCTCCGAGAACGCTGAAACCCGGAGCTCGGAGCGGAGCGGAGGCGCCGAGCGCAAAATGGCACAGTGAGTGTATCGGCGGAGGCGTTATTAGACCTCTGATCTTGTGTGGACGGCCTGGATGGTCCAGAGGACGGTGGAGACAGCGCAGTGGCCGTTTGCTGGAGCAGGTGTCCAGCGTGTGGCGGGGGCCCCCTCTGTATAGAGCTCGCCGGAGACACACCGTGGCCCACACGCGACGGGGGAAATTGGAGGCGCGCATTGCTGGAGAACGCCGCCTCTGCCTGAACTGACCTGCGAGGCCCCATCTCGGGTCGGCCTGGAGGGCCGTGCGGCGCATTCTTGGAGGCCTGGAGGCGGGCGTGCTGCTGGACCACGGGCGGCCGCCGGGGCAGAGGTGAGCTCCCGCGCTGGTGAAGGGGACTGGGGGCAGCGCCGGGATGGTGCTTCGCGGGGGCTGCTGCCCCTCGCAGCCACGTGGCAGCCTGCCTGACTTTAAGATGGCAGCTCACCATGCTCCGGCCTGGCGGTCTGCGCGAGGGAGCTGAGGACCTCGGAGGACGGGACGTTACTAACTGTGGTTCGGGGGCGCTGCCCCGGCGCTCCTCTTCACTGCAACGGCCCCCCATGGACTGCCTGGACACTAGAGGAGACCGTGGAGGACTCAAGGTGTGCCGGTCCTGATCTGGCATTGTAGCGGCGCCATCGCCAGCCCAGGCGAAAGGAGCTACCCTGGGGACGAAGTGAGGGACGGGGCCCCTGCCGACAGGGGAGACCGCTGACTTCCCAGTGGCTGAGTGACGTCGGCGGCCTCCGCCACCAGAGCGGCCACATAATCCTCCACATCTCCGCCTGCCCCACGGGCGACACTCCCCTGCAGTGGCACCTACCTGCGCAGCAACGGACTATTGTGCCGGAGGGTCCAACATTGGCTGCAATTATGCCTCGCCCCCACTAAAGAGTCCATTTCGTGCCTGAGAGGCCCCCAGCGGACAGTATGGGCAAACCTAGAGCGGCGGCACCGGCCCCGGGGGCAGCATCAGAGGCCCCGGCCAGCCAATCCGGCGGGGCCTCCAAGGCCGCTGGATCATCGGGGGAGCCCTCTCTATCGGATAAGCTCTACAAGGTACTGGCGGCAATAGAGCAGTCGCGGCTCTCCCTGGAGCATCAGCTGGGCACCCTCACTACAGACGTCAGCCTCCTCCGCGATGATCATCGGAAACTGTCGGATAAAGTCTCGAATAATGCAAAAGTGGTCACCGATATCCAACCTATGGTGCAGGCACACCAGGACTCGATGCACATCCTGATGGGTCGCATGACCACCATGGAAGAACGCATTGATGACCTGGAGGGGCGGTCACGACGCTGCAACATTCACGTCCTTGGGTTACCGGAAGGAATTGAACGGACTGATGCAGTGGAGTTTATGGAGACATGGACTAAATCATTCACCCCCAGTGATGACCGCACAGCGTACTTCTCCGTCGAAAGGGCGCACCGAGTTCCGGCGTGTCGCCCACAGCCAGGAGCCCCGCCGCGTCCCATGCTGGGCAAATTCCTACACTTCAGAGACCGCGATGCGATGCTCCGGGCAGCTCGGCAGTCGGGACCGCTCCGTGTCGAGAACAAAACCATCATGATCTTTCCCGATTATTTACAAGCGGTCCAGCGCCAAAGGGCGTCCTTTCTGGAGGTGAAACGACGCCTACGAGCGGAGAAAATACAATACTCCCTGCTGTTCCCGGCCCACCTGAAAATCATACACGATGGCGATACTCACTTCTTTACTACACCTTAAGAGGCGCATGACTGGGCGGAACGGAACTGTACTGCGGGCCATCGAGCAGAGCACACCCAGGAGCAACGGGTGAGAGCAGCGGGCCCCAGGAGGCAGCGCTCGCGGAGACGACACTGTCCAGGTGCCCCCGCGCCGCTTCCGCGCAGCTTGGGATCCCCGGACCTGGAGCAGATAGTTCAAGAGCGGCACCAGTCCCTGAAGGCGGCGGCGGACCTTCGTCCTGCCTCCCCAGCAACAGACCTTGAACGCGCCCCCCACATATTCATGTCGGAGGAGGAGGGGGACAGTGAGGCGATGCAGTCTGGTGTGGACTCGGTAGCTCTGCCCTCGGTCACCCCGCGAATAGCGGACGACCTGATATGACTGGACCCTTGCAGCAGGTTGTGTATTAACAGCGGGGGGTGATGTCTTCAACCTATTGTTATTGCTGGCTCCCGCGCAGGCCGCGTCCCCTCGCTGCCCGAGCCTAAATACCCCCGGGTGCGGTTCGACAGGCCAGAAGCTAGTCATAGATAGCGCACACAGCCCACACGTTGAGCCCCTAGCAGGCACGGGCTGACACCGCCTACATTATGTTGAGGCTCTCGTACCAATTGAGAGCTAGTTTGGAGGTATCGCCTTTGACGATAGGTCCCCTGCGTTGGGGCACGTTATTTTCACCTCACCCCAGCTTTCCCTTCCCCTTGCACAAGAATTCTTTGCACTATGTCTTAGTCTACAAGTCGTGGAGCAGCTGCACTGACACACCAGGGGCGCGGATATGGGGAAAATGGATCACAGCCGGGTGCCTTAGGGGGAGCCTGCTGGTCCATCCAGCGCTAAGCGCTAGACATACGCACTGATGGCACACACTGGTAAAATCACGATACTTATACTGAATGTGCGCGGTATGCGTACTGCACGCAAGAGATATCCCATATATGCGTACATTAAGCGACACCAAGCACAAATTGCGTTTCTGCAGGAGACACACCTCACAGCAGGGGAGGTAGCGAAATTGCGCGGGCGATGGCGGGGAACCATATGCGCCACAACTTATTCAGCCTTTGCCCGGGGCACCCTTATATGGGTGCATCCTGGGGTTCCCTTTCAGGAACAGTCTCATATAATAGATACGGATGGCCGGTACGTTCAATTGCTAGGCCGGCTGGATGGTCAGGCAGTATTACTGGGCAGCATCTATGGGCCTAACGCCGAGCAAAATAAATTTTGGGAAGCGCTGTCCACTCCCTTAAGCACATATACACAGGTACCCTGGATCCTGGGTGGAGATTACAACTGTGTGCAAAACATAGCACTGGACAGGTCCCACCCACCCCACCCGACATCCCCCATTGTAGTGCAGGCAAAGCGGTTTGCAACATGGGCACAGCACTGGTCCCTGGCAGATGCTTGGCGAGCCCGGAACGCAGCCACCAAACTCTATTCGTTCCACTCCAGACCGCATGACCTTAGAGTGCGCCTGGACTGTTTCCTTTGCTCCCCGACCATCCTACCTATCGTCTCAGACACTGACTATCTAGGTAGAACCATATCCGACCACGACGCCCACACGTTAACGATCCGATGGCGCTCGCCACACCCTCCTGTCCCTAATTGGCGCCTCCCTAGGGATAGTCTGCACGACCCGGTTTTTAATAAACACTAGCGGATAACATCCGCAATTATTTCCAGGAGAACACAGGCACGGTGACTACGTGCGCGCAGGAGTGGAATGCATTCAAGGTCATAATGCGGGGCACCTGCATTCGCCACATCACAGGAGTCCGACGGGTTCTGGAACGGGATATCCAGAAGGCGGAGCAAACGCTGGCAGAGCTCACCAAAGAGATCAACCCGGCTAAAGCCACGCCGGCTCAGATAGCTAGCGCCGAGACTGCCTACGCGAAGGTGCTGGCAAGTATGCACCGGTATAATTTTGCGGCATATGCAGCTCGGGTCCACAAGGAGGCGACCGGACGGGCACGTTGTTGGCTTGGCTTGTCAAGCAGGACTCGAGCCTCCCACCCATCACGGCCATTCATAACACTCAAGGCACTCTGCTATACTCGCAGGACTTGATCCTCAAGGCCTTCCAAGAGTACTATGCGAGATTATATGCCGACCCCCCCCACCCCCCCCCCCCCCCGGTATCAGACGATGTCCTGTCTGAGTCTTTAGACCGCTTCAGGCTGCCCCGCATAGACCGTGACACACGCCACGATCTCGACGGACCTATCAGGGCGATGAAGGCGTTGGCTACCCACAAAGCTCCCGGTTTAGATGGCCTTCCTCTAGAATTTTATCACGCCTTTGCGTCCCAATTAGTCCCTCAGTTGGAGTTGCAATTCCAGGCAGCCCTAGACATGGGGGCCTTACCCCAATCCATGTGCGAATCAGTCATAGTATCACTCCTCAAGCCAGAAAGAGACCCACATCAACTGGGCTCCTACCGACCCATAGCCTTACTGCCAGCAGATTACAAAATCTATGGGAAGATTCTGGCGGATAGGTACGCTACGCTCCTTCTGCGGCTAATCCACCCTGACCAGAACGGATTCGTCCCAGGCAGGCATACCTCTTATAACATCCGGCGGCTGTTTCATGTACAGGACCAGATACGGGATCAGTTCCCCTGGGCAGCGTGTCTGGTGCTGGACCTCGAAAAAGCTTTTGACACTCTCTCATGGGCCTACCTGTTTCAGGTCCTACAACGCATGGGCATAGGACCCAGACTGCAAGCCTATACTCAGCTCAGCTACTCCGGGCCCAGCTCCAGAGTGCGAATAGGCTCCCTCATTTCGGAGTCCTTTCCGGTCCGCCGTGACACCAGACATGGATGCCCACTCTCTCCCTTGCTTTTCGCAATGGCGATGGAGCCGTCGGCGAACCTGCTCCGCGCAGCGGGCGAGGAATCGGGCATCCCAGTCGGTGATTCTACCCACTCAGTATCGTTATACGCTGATGATGTACTTATCTATGTCCGGGATATTACAGCCGACTTAACCCCTATATCGCATATCCTGCATGACTTTGCGGAGGTGGCAGGACTCAGGGTCAACTGGCCCAAATCTACTGTCTATCCCCTAGTGCAAGCTATGCCCCACTGTCAAATACGAATGGGTAACATGGACATCTCGAGGAGCCCCCAAGCGGTTCGCTATTTAGGAGTTAGACTATACCATACACCGCAAGATATCTATGAGGGGAACTATCGCAAATTGATGGGTAACATCCGCTCCTCGGTCCACTTTTGGAAGGGTCTTCCGTTGGCAGTCACGGGGAAGATAGCGGTCGCAAAAATGATTCTCGTCCCGCGCCTGCTATATCTCTTCTCCAATCTTCCGGTGGTCCCCCCAAGGTCTCTATTTCGCGAGCTTGACACCCTGCTGGGGACCCTCATCTGGGGCAATGGTCGCCCAATTGCAGTAGGTGTCACGCTGGACAGCGGGCCGGGCACAGGGGGAGCTGATCACCACGACAGGGCGCATTCAAACCCCTTTTATACACCGCATGTTGCTGCCAGGAGCGGCGCCGCTGCCGACTAAGCCCCTCCAAGTAATGACGGCGCGCGCCTGTCTGGCGCGGGTTCATCGTATGGACCGGGATATGCCCCTGTACTCCCCACTTCTGCCATTGATAGGGTTCCCCAGAGGCCGGATGCATTATACAGAGGGAATGCTGCAAACATGGACGGATCACGCAGTGACAGAGGTGGGGATGATGTTTTTTGAGGGACATTTGCAGACTTTTGACGCACTGGTCGACGATTTCGAACTTCCTGGGGGACAGTTCCTACGGTATAGACAGCTCCTCACGGACTACCGCAGGCAGTGGCGTACGATTGACACGGAACCCCCCACACACCCGGTCCTCCATGCGATACTACAGATGGGGCCTGGACGCCACCTAGTTACTTGGATCTATAAAGCTATACGGACTCTAAGACAACCCACACTTGCCCCCCTCAGAGAGAACTGGGAGACTGACTTCCACAGACCACTACATAACGGGGAATGGGTCAGGGCCCTTGAGCACACCAAGAAGGTTTCCCGCAATTACCGCTTCAAGAATATACAATTGCACATCCTGCATAGGGCGTACCTCACTCCCGAAAAACTACAGAAATATTTCCCTGACAGCTCGTTTGCTTGCCCAAGATGCCGGGAGCCCGCTGCCCCTTTCAAACACATGTTCTGGGATTGTCCGACACTTCACAGTTATTGGCGTGTGATCCACACCGCCCTTCGCACGGTTACGGGGCTACAGGACTTACACACATGGGAAGCTAGCGCCTTGGGTATCCATAGGTGGCACAAGCATAAGAAAGTGGAGAGGCGGTTTGCTTCCCTGGTGCTCCTCCTGGCCAAACCCATGCACTGGAAGACACCGGAGGGGCCCCCTCTGGCGGCATGGGTGGGCGCAGTTAAAAAGTGGGGCAAAGCGGAGGAAGCGTTACTTAGAGAGGAGGAAGCCCAAGGACGTCGTAAACACCCGATTTCTATGCCCTGGGCCATGCCAATGCACTCTTTCACGCAGGAAACAATAGTGGTGGCGGGCCCACAAATGATTGGTCCCCCAGGGGCCCCTGCGGCCCATGAGCCCGCCCAGGGAGACAGAAAAGGGGTCCAGGCGCCCGGCGGATCGTAATTGGGACCTGCGACTGTTCCATCATTATGCCTCCACACGGGCAGTGATCAACGCTCCCGCCTCCCTCCCTCCCCTCCCCGCGCCCGTGGACAAAAAACCCCAACAAGATACCACGCATTGGTGCTGCTCTCAGGCGCAAGATAACTGCTGCTAAACATTCATGACATAGTGCATCCCCCCAGTTCATATATCCCCAGTTTGTTGACAGTTCACATATGGCTGCAATCCCATAGCCTCTACGGTAAAATGCTAAGGGGAGTAGGTTCACTTAGTGGCCCCTGCAGGGCGCGGCGACCACCCTGTGCGCTAGCTGGATATGCCTAGGCGCAGGCCCCGGACGCCTGACTGCAACTCATAGACTTAGCGGAGACCCACATGCCCTCGGCTCGCACGCTGCAAAGTCCATACAGGGCGCGATGGTGCGTTCCTGATTGTAGGCCTATATCAAATAGTATTACCAGGCGTGCTATTGTATGTATTGTTTTTCAAAATGCCAATAAAAAGTGTTTTTTAAAAAGAAAACTATGGATTTTGGGAGACCTTTCAATGAAAGCTGCAGTAACAGCTGTAAAAGCCATTGGACAATGTATAACATGAGAAAGATCTGTCATTGAGGACAGACTGGACACAAAGGGCCTCATTTTGATGTCGGTCGGAAAACAATCCGACCAACTCCTTGTCGAAGTCGGTTCGGACCGACTCGGGTTCGGTGATTCTGACTGATCGACCGACAACACAGGCTCCCATTGAAAAAAGGGGTGGTTTCGGAAAAGCTTGCACCCTGTTGCAGGCACCCCATTGTGCCTGCCACACAGTACATAGTTGGAAAGTGGGGTCCCATGGGTACCCCCATGGGCCCAAACTTGAATGCATCACGTTGAAGGGGATCCTTCTACTGGCCCCCAAAGTCAGTTTCCATCAGCTGCTCCGTGTCGGACAGACCAATTCGGAAAGGCTGTCCGAATCCGACATCGTAATACGTCGGTTGGAAACGCAGTCCCTAGAGCTGTACGTTTCAGCTCCGACCCACTTGAAGTCTCCACATGCCGGTGGAACCGAGTCAGAAAGACAGAACATTTACCTTTTATCATAATCAGTCGGTTGGATATTTTTATGAGTCGGTCGGAAACCTGGGTTCCGAGATGGGTTAGGAAAATCTGAATGGCGTTCGGATTCTTTCAGACCGACATCTTAATGAGGCCTAAAGAATAAAGGTGTATGCAGCGTTACTAACCAGGTTACCATAGCATAAGATCAAAGAAATCAGAGAAGAATTATATGTGTTAAAAGTGTGGTCATTTGTTTTATTTATATACCTCTGAATTGATTGTTTCCTCAATGTAACATAGTCATAAAATCATAGCAGCATAATGTGATCAATGTCAGGTCGGGACGTACTTGTACACATGAGTCATAGATAACTTTTAACATTAACATCATTATGTAACTAAGCAAACCTCACCACCATGCTCCAAGAATGCTCCCACAACATAACATATTCAATAGCCAGAGTTCCAGTGGTATTCCATAGCTCTCAAATATTATCCCAAGAACCTCTTTAGGTCGAGTGTGGATGGGGGAACACAGCAACATATCATCACATTTGGAGGGTAATGATCCCCAGTCATAAGTTTGGTAATTTGTTCCCTATTGCATCCTTTCCAGAGAGTGGAAAAAGGTGTAAGACCTGTGGAAAATATGGACATTTCACAAGAGCTTGTGAAGACCTCAAAACTGTAAGCAGAGGTGTGAGAACTACAGTAGTATGTACACCAAAATTTTCCTATAAGGGATGACGTGGATGTGAAAGGTTTTGTTTTATCATTAAGAGAGAATGTTTTGAAATATAATGATGTACCTCCTAAATGCCCTCCTTTATGTCAAGTACATATATTGGGCAGGGAACTGAATTTAATGGCTGATTCAGGATCATCCCGGACTATCATTAGTAAAGAGATAATCCTAGAGAAGCTTTGAGACATCATAGGGTTGAATGACCGCAAAACTTCTGACATCAGCTGTGAGGAATTTGAGGGACACACTATTCATGTCGTCGGGTTTTAGCCTTTAAAGATGACTTTTATGGATAGAAAACCCAATATTAAGTTATGTGTTGATGCTTTTGGGTGACGAGATCAGTGGGAGTTGGGAATCATACTGAACCCCAGAGCTGAGGAACAAGTGTTACTGGTTAAGACCAAGGCTGAAGCCTTAAAGAATGAACAGATATTTCCCAAAGATTTTAATGATAAGCTTGGTAAGCTTAAGAAATGTGTACATATGATCAGGTTCAAACAAGGTAAAGTTACATTAAGGCAAAATTAAGAAGGGTCCCTAAGCATGGAAGAGCTGACCTGAAAGATAGGTTGGAAAAATTCATGAAGGATGGCATCATTTACGATATAGGTTCTTCTGAATGAGTATCGCCTATTATTTTAGCCAAAAAAGGAGACCACAGTTTAAGACTATTTATCAATTTGAAGTGTTCTCAGTGCTAACATTTTAGTGGATTGTCATCCCTTACCAAGGATTAATGAGATATGTTTCACACTTGAAGGGGAACGTTTTTTCCTCCACAGTAGATTTAAGATCTAATTGAATTATGTTCCGAATCTAGACCTGTAACACAATTCATTACACCTTTTTGCCTTTTTCAGTAGAAATGTACACCGTATTGGCTGGCCTCAGCTACATCTGTTTTTCAGAGAGCTGTATACTGTATAATTAAGGACATGGGGCACTACATTTAATCCTTTTATGATGATATCCTTCCCTATTCAAAGAACAGGAATGAACACCATAGTCACATTCGTAAGGTGTGCAAGAAGGTGCAATAGAAGAATCTCTGATTTAATAAACAAAGCAATGTAGATTGTTTTCCAAGGACGTCTATTACCTTGGCACACTATTTCAAGTGATACTATTATTCCATAAAAGCCCTTGGTGTATTCTATTGTTAAAACCCCTTCTCCTGATTCTTAGGAAAAACTGTCATCTTTTGCTTGAATGTGTAAATGCCATAGCAAATTCACCAGTATATTTGCTGAGAAAAGTGGGTCTAGAAGGAAGGTAATTAGAAAGAGGCTAAGTTTGTGTGGGTAAAAGAACAACAAGAGGTATTTAAGAGAAGTAAAGAAGAGACATGCATTGCACTCAATTTGAAATCATTTTACTCTGGTAGAAAATGCATTATAATGGTTGGTCCTAACAAGGATGGGCTAGGAGGAGTATCGTCCCAATATTTAGAGTGTGAAGAATGTAATGTTACCTTTGCATCTCATATGTTAAATGAAACTCAAAGGAAGTACACTGTCATCAAGGAAGAATTATTGGCATGTGTATGGACTGCAGAACATTTTGGAGATCATGTGTGGGGATATATGTTTGAATTGAGATCAGACCACAAGCCAGTAGTTGGGATTTTATCCCCAGGAGATGGGAAGGGACCCACTGCTCGTATTGCAAGATTGCAGGAATACAACTTTGAGGTCACATATGTACCAGGAAACTAATGATATGACAGATTGCTTATGTATGATTTCTTTTAGACCAGAAGGTCGCCAGTTTGAGGCTAACAATTGTAAAATAGATGCCACTGTAAGTGAAGTAGTGAGAGGACAATTTGGTAAACTGAAGGAGGAAGAATGGAGTGATGCTAATTATAAAGATATTATTTTGAGAACTGCGATTGAGTATGTGACGGGAGGCTGGCCAGATGTGAAGGAAGGTTTGTTATATACCATAGAAATCTTCATGCTTTTAGAAGAGCGAAACCCAGACGTTTTATTTCTGTCAGAGACCTGGCTCCATGCAGAGTCAGAACCTGATCTCACCCAGGCTCTCCCTCAAGGATATCAAATATTACCTGAAGACCGCACAACGGGAAGAGGAGGTAGCTTAGCAGTCATTTATAAAGACTGTTATGGGTGTCGCAGCTCCCCCAACCTGATACCAGACTGCAAAATTCTCCCCTTCGCCATAGACTTTTCCCCCACTAGCACCTTTTCAGGGATGCTTCTATATCGCCCACCCGGAACCCTGGGACAATTTTCTAACACCCTTCCATCCACCATAGCTAACCTAACATATAGCCCATCTAATTTTACCCTCTTAGGGGATTTCAACATCCATTTTGAGGACACCACCCTAGAAATGACCACCAGCCTTTCCGCACTACAATTTAAACAACTAGTGCCTAAACCATAACCATACCAAAGATCATCTCCTTTATCCCATTTTTAGTAACTGTACAGATCTCCTAGTGGGAAATCCCTCCCCCCTTCCATTGACGGACTACTTCCTAATACCCCTCTCCTGGGTCACCCCAGACCCCCACTCCCCTTTCTCCTCAGTTATTCATAGAGATCGAAACTGGTCAAAACTCCCCTAAGCTGAATGGTTAACAGCTCTTGAAATCTCTAAACCACCCAACAACTCTGACCCTACTCTAGCTAATGAGAACTACAATAGATAGATTTCTAACTCACTAGACTCTGTACTCCCCATTAAACGCACCAAACCCAAGCGCAGTACTGGGGCTGCCCCCTGGTACTTCTTGGACAGGAAACGTATCTGCAAAAAATTGGAGAGGAAATGGCGACTGGATTATTCTCCTTCCTGAAAAATTGCATATAGAGCAGCGATTAAAAGTTACAAAACTGAAGTTAAAAACTTCGAAAGGAAGATTAACGCAGCTGCCTCCAGGCCTAAGGAAATATATTGCATCACGAAAACCCTCCTTAAGCTCCCAGAAAAAAACCCAAACTTCCTCAATGTACAAACTCGCTGCAACAACCTGGCAGAGTTCTTTTTCCACAAAATACAAACCATTTATACCTCCTTCCCCCCTACCCAGACTCCGCTCACCAAACCATCTGAATTTGGGCCTCAGTCCTTAGACACACTTGATTCCTTCCCCCATCTCAATCCCACCATGCTACAATCCATTATGCATCAGGTGAAATCCGGCTCCCCCAATGACCCGGCACCCCCACGTACCTTGCTCTCAGCCACTGGCCACATCCTACCCACCATCCTTGATCTACTCAATGCCTCTCTGTCCGCTGGCACTGTCCCGCTCCCCTGGAAGTGAGCCATGGTTAAAGCCCTCCTCAAAAAAGCTAATTTAGATCAAGACAACCCCAGTAACTACCGACCAATTTCCCTGCTGCCTTGGCTAAGTAAGATCCTTGAGAAACATGCCACTATGGTATTGGCAGAGTTTCAAGAGTCCAACCACCTGCTCGACCCCACCCAGATGGGATTCCGTCCCGTGCATGGGACCCAAACTGCCCTAGTCACAGTGATGTAGGAGGCCAGGAAGATCTTGGACCAAGGAGGCTCTGCAGCAATCATCCTCCTTGACCTAAGTGCCGCCTTCGACACTGTAGGCCACAACATCCTACTGCATCGACTTACCAGCTTAGGAGTCTCAGGGAAGGCAATTGCCTGGTATGAATCTTTCCTCTCAGACCGCTCCTTCCAGGTTTTTGAGGGCGAATTCACCTCACCCAGCAAGCCTCTTGGCTGCAGTGTGCCGCAGGGCTCTTCTTTGAGCCCAACGCTATTTAATATATACATGAGCCCCCTAGCTGAGTTTGCCGCCCCTTCGGGGTAAAAATTATCACCTACGCGGACGACACTCAGCTAGTGGTGGCTCTCAATCAACCGCACACCGCGCCCAACTGCTTGAGGAGCTGCTTAGAAGCAGTTACCAAATGGATGAAATCGTCCTGTCTCAAATTGAATGGAGACAAAACTGAGCTGATGCTCTTAGGAAACTCCCCCAATATCACCATCGACTCATTGTGGCCTACCTGCCTGGGACCTGCCCTCACGCCTAAGGACACAATCAAGAGCCTGGGCATCTGGTTAGATAAGTCCCTTAACTTTAATTGTCAAGCAGCTAAACTTTCAGCCACTTGCTTTGGTCTACTCAGGCTTATACGTAAAATCCTCCCCTTGCTGCTCTTCCACGCAAGACAGATAATGGTCCAGCGTCTCATTCTGTGTCGTGTGGATTTTGGGAACACCCTTTACTTAGGAGCCCCCAGGCCACCCTGCAAAAACTCCAGATCAGCCAAAATTGTGCAGCCAGAACCCTCCTTCAGACTCCCCGTCGACTCCCAGTCAAACCTGGGCTGAAGAGCCTTCATTGGCTCCCAATCAAGGAAAGAATTGAATTAAAGGCACTGTGCATCGCCCATCGAGCCTTCTGGGAAACGGGCGCTGTCATCAATCAACCACTGATAACCCCCTACCAACCAAACAGACAGCTCAGATCTGAATCTTCTTTTTTCGCCGTGGTGCCCAGGATTAAGAGAGCCAGATGTGGGGGCCGCTCGTTCTCCTATAACTCGGCTAAGCTCTGGAACTCCTTCCCCTCCAGCTGAGATCAGAGCCCAAACTACTTCTCTTCTGCAAACACTTAAAAACACTACTTTTTAACAAACCAGAATAGCCTCAACCGTTCATCTATACGCGTTTTGTATGTAGTGCTAGGACACCTGAGGGTAGCTATCGCGCTTAACAAATTTTCTTTTCATTTAATTTCATTTATGAGCTCTATTCTATTGCAGAAAAGTTGCCAGTGGAAAATATTTTGCTTTTTGAAGATGGGAGGTGTACCTACTGAAAGCTATTTGTTGGTCTATGCTTAAAGTTGCACATCAGGGGCATCCTAGTATGTCCTCCATTGCATAAATGCTGAGGGATTTCTTTTGGTGGGCAGAAATAGATAGGATGCCAGTAAATGGGTTACAGAATGGAAAAATGTGCTGACATTGACAAGCCAATGAAAGTGACCTCCATTGTCCCCTGTCCCATAGTCACAGTATGCATGGCAGAAAATTGCCTTTGAAATGTATGGACCTTTTAGACAGTTACACCAGGAGAACAAATTGCTTTTGGTGGCAAAAGAATTGGCATTCCAAATGGCCAGAAGTCAAATGTGTTGCTCAAACTACTACGGATTTTGTTATTTAATTTTCCAAGGAAATATCTTAAAAGGGGGGTTATCCTGATATTGTGGTCATGGAGTACAGAGTTCAATTGTTGTCTACCCGTGTAAAAGAATTGTTTTGGTGCCTGTGTTATTAAACATATAACAACTTCCTTATTGGAACACCAATAAAATGGGCTACAATAAAACCACATTATTAAGGACATTATTGTGTGGGATCATACAAAGGGTTTGCACTGGAAAGAGAAGTTTAAGGAAAAAGTATGACAGTATCACACAACTCCTCACAGCTCCACTGAAGTCAGTCCATTCAAGGTTTTGAAGAATAGAATGCCCTATTCCAAGATATGTCCTTGGCAGTTTAAGAAAAAACTTGTTCTGTTAGAGATGCAGAATGATTGCATGAGGCTGTTGCTGGCAGTGACGAGAATAAACAAAACAAAGTTAAGTGTTGGCTTGACCCCAACAAGAGAGTGTTGTCAAAGAGAATGATATTTTACTTATTTTAAAAGCCAGGAGCTGTACGTAAATATTAGTCAACATTTGGGCAGTCTATTAAAATCATGATGTTCAATAAAAACAGTGTAATAACACAAGATGGTAAAGTTTGGAACTCTGGACAGATTTTAAGCGCAGAAGAAGTGTGTGTATACATTCAGTTTCTTTTGTTAAGTCGAGCTTAACTGGTGAATTTTCTAAGACTACATAGAACGTGGGTCATGTTTGGTTGGTGGAGAAACCAGTGGTACTCCAGCTCAGGTGATGACAGGTGAACTGTTTTACTGGGATGACATGCAAGATTATAACAAGTGAACTAACCAGTTGTTATGTTATGTTGTTATGTTATGTGTATCTGTAAAGTGCACTATCACCCATGACTGTATCTGGCACTGAGCAGGTATGAGTGCCTGCCCTGCCTATAGTAGGTTGATTAACAGAAAAGACAGGTCTTTGGCTTCTTGCAGATGTCAAGAAGAGAGGAGGAGGCCCTGCTACACTTTAGGAGCTATGTGAGAGTATTCCAGCCCTCTGGTTCGTATATGCATGGAATGTGTGCGAGTAGGTGTCCTACAGAGAATGGTGTCTGAATGAGTGGTGGAAGGAGAAGATGCGACTGTTTCAATAGGTGGGGCCATAGTTGTGTAGTGCCTGGAATGTCTGTGGGAGGAGTTTAAAATGAGTGTGTTTGTGTATCGGGAACCAGTTGAGCTCCCTGAGGTGTGGTGTTACATGAGTTATGTGTGGAAGGTTGATGATGAGTCTGGCTACCGAGTTCTGGATGGTTTATAGTCTTCTAAAGAGTTGCTTGGTGATCCTAGCACAGAGGGTATTCTCGTAGACCAAGTTACTGGTGACTAGGGCATGAGTGTCAGCTTTTCGTGTGCTGTTTGGGAGCCATTCCTCAGCATCATCAGGGTATGGAAGCAGGATGAAGTGAAGGCATTGACCTTTTCGGTCATGTTCAGTTTGCTATTGATAATTATTCCAAGGTTCCTGGAGTGGACGTAAGCTGTTGGTTTGGGTCTAAGTTCAACCAGCCACCATTAGGAGTCCCATGGTTTGGTCTCCTTGCAGTAGATCACTACAATGGTCTTGTCAGTCTTGAGCCTGAGACTGTTGGATTACATCCAGTTAGCGACTTTGGTGATGCAGGTGGTTAACTTGTTTCTTGTGTTGGGGGTCTTGTCTGAGAGAGAGAGTATGAGTTGCATATCATAGGCGTAGGAGAGCATGTTGATGTCGTGTGTGCGATGACATTGGCCAGAGGAATCATGTATGCATTGAAGAGGGTGGGAATGAGCAGTGAACTTTGAGGCAGATGAGTTTGGGGGCTTCCAAGGAGTAAGGTGCCAGGCTGACAGATTGCGTTCTAGCCATTAAATAGGAGCAGATTCTTGGATGCCAATCTCAAGCAGTTGCCTGATGAGGATGTGGGTGTGAGACTGTGTCAAATGCTGCAGAAAGGTCTAAGAGAATGAGTGCTGCTATGTGTCCTCTATCAAGGATCATCCAGATGTCATCAGTGGTGGCATTGAGTGCTGTGTCTCTACTGTAGTTTGGTATGAGTCCAGACGGCATGGCATCGAGTAGCTGGTTGCTGCTGAGGTGGTCAGTGAGGCATTGGTTGATTAGTTTCTGTAGGACCTTTGCCAGCTATGGAAAAAGGGAGATGGGTCTGTAGTTAGCATGGCTGGGTCAGCGGATGGTTTCTTGAGCTGAGGCATGATGGAGGCTTGTTTCCAGGTCTATGCGAATGTGACTGAGCCGGTGGAGTCATTGAGGATGGATGTTAGTGCTTTGTTGATCAGTATGTTCCCTTGGCAAAGTCACGGTGGGGCAAGGGTCAGATGGGGCCCGAGTGGATGGTCTTCATGGCAGCAGTTATTTCGGCTGTGCCGATTTCAGGATTCATTCTTTGGCCATGATGCGAAGTTGAGAGGTCCGGTTAAGAGTAAGGGTGGGCGTAGTGGGCGTAGTGGGGCTACGTGAAGCAGCACGTAGTGTGCCCAAATCTACGCACACTACGCGCTTCGCGTAGCCCCACTGCGTGCCACCCACCTCCCGCCCGCCCTCCTTTTAAATAATATCAGCAATGTAAAATAAATTAAAGTAAAGAGACTTACCTTAAGCGCGGGGTCTCCGGGGCTCCCTCTTCTTCGTTTCTAATTTCTTCTGACAAATGCGCATGCGCGGACGCCCGCACATGCGCATTTCTCGCAAGAAATGCGCATGCGCGGGTGTCCGCGCATGCGCATTTGCCAGAAGAAATTAGAAACGAGAAAGAGGGAGCCCCGGAGACGCCGCGCTTAAGGTAAGTCGCTTTACTTTAATTTATTTTTCATTGCTGATATTATTTAAAAGGAGGGAAGGCGGGAGGTGGGTGGGGGGTGGCAGGCAGCTACGCTTCGCCCTCGGCGTGTGCGTAGCGCTGCCCTGCTTCGCCTACTTCGGAAAGTGCGAAGCAGGCAGCGCTACGTACACTACGTGGGCGAAGCGTAGTGCTACGCCCGGGGTTAGTTAAGAGTTAAAGTCGGTTTAAGTGGGGGAGATTTTGTTACAGAATTCCAAGAGCATGTTGCAAACATCTTGTGAGGGGGTAAGGTTGTTGGAGGTGGCAGGAGAAGCAATCACATTTTTGATGAAGACAAAGATTTCCTTCCTGCTGTTAGTGCCTGTGCACTTGGTGTTCGGTGTCTGGTGGTGGTAGGGTCTGATTTGAAGATGACTTTAGCCATGGTGTCTTGACATGTTCTTCATTTGCCCTCCAGTTGCTTGCAGTGGTGTTTTCTCAGCTTAAGTTCCTATGTGTACCAGCTGGCCTGTAGTCATGCTCTTGCTATTGGTGTCAGATCTGGTAAATTTCTGTTGGGTTCCTCAGGAGCAGTGCCCTCAAGAAGCCCACCTTCCAGCAGCCATGACTCAAGGTTAACTGCACTGAGTATCAAAGTGGCTAGACGGGGGGGGGAGAGAATTAGGGAGGGTATTGCGGGGAGGGAGACCTGTAACGAGACGTTGTCCTTGATTAGCTTTCCTTTCGTGCTTAGAAAACTCTTTGACTATATTTAACATGGGTTAAACAATGACAACATGCCTGTAAAAGAAAATCAGGTTATGCATAGAACAGTCATTGTGTACATCTTCTCAGGCTTCACTGTCAATTTCTGTTCCTATAATTCTCAAGGCTACAATGTTATGGCTAAACAACCATGTTTCAAAACGAGGCACACATTCATATAAACAGCCACTTGGCTTTAGACACAATGTTTCCATAATGATGTGCTTTAACCACTGTTAAATATCACACTGGTACTTCCAACAACCTTTTTGCAATACACAACACATTACATATGCTAATGAGGCAGATTAATATTCAAATGCCCAAGAGAACGCTTCAGCGCTATGTATCAGAGCTCAAATATGCAAATGTCCAGGAAGCGCATCAGCGTGAGTCCAAATATACAAATGTTCAAAGAGCTCTTCACCGCAATGTAACACAATGCCAAAGTCATCAGGTGTGCAAATCCACCCAAGAGCGCTTCAGCGCTATGTGCCAAGTTGCCAAAATCACCAAATATGAAAATGACCAAAGAGCACTTCAGCCCGATATACAAAAATGCCAAAATCACCAAACATGTAAATGACCAAAGAGCGTTTCAGCGCGATGTACAAAGTGCCAAAATCACCAAACATGTAAATGACCAACGAGCGCTTCAGCGTGATGTACAAAGTGCCAAAATTATCAAACGTGTAAATGCTCAAAGAGCGCTTGAGCGCGATATGCAACTTTCTTTCGAAATGCAAAATAACAAAAACAGCAAATAACAAAAACAGCACGTAGTTCCTTTCATGATGCTGTTGGTTAAGGAAGGAACGATTGTAGCTGAGAGAGGATCTAGAACCTGGTAAAAGAAAACAGAAGTCTCCTTGCTGCATCCGGAATCTTCTTTCAGCAACCGGAGAAGAGGAACAGCTGCTGCTAATGCTCAGGTTTCTCAATAACCAGCAATGAGAACAGAGTGTGGCCCTTATTTAAAGGGCTCAGGAAGAAGCTTCCAGATTCAAGCTCACAAATAAACTACTGGAGCTGAGAAGGTACAATAGGCCTTGATAACATCATAGTCTGCAACAAGCATTGGCACAGACAAATGGCAAAGTCATATCAAGCATTGGTCAAAACTATAGAAAACAGTAAACAGGTGCCAGACAAGGTGCACCAGGAAACCGACGTGACAGAATCATGACAGTTGGGTTGTGCTTGAGGAGAACTAGGGTGTTGACACACATTAATTTAGCTGTTGAGGTTCTTGATGGCTTTCTAAAAGTTGCTTGTGTGCTCGGGCAGCTGCATGGAGAGTGGTGAAGTCCACTCTTCTATGATGCTTTTCCAGCTGCTGCAGACTGGTCTTGTGGTGATAGGTCAGTGGTGGTGTAGGATAAGTATATTGAAACTGACAAGGGCATGGTCTGTCCAAAGCATAGTTGCTGGCTTGCTGACTGTGATGCTCCTGATTCAGGAGAATAATTGGGACAGGTGGTGTGGGTGGGTTCAGCAACAGGGTGGGTGAGGCCAAGGTTTCCAAAGTTTTCTAGAAGGGCCTTGGAGTTTGTTTTGGTATGGTTTTGTAGGTGAAAGTTAAGGTCTCAGTAGAAGATGAAGGTGCTGGTGTTGATGATGAGGAGTGTAATGAAGTCTGTCATGTCACTGACCACATTGGTGCTGATCCCAACAGCCTATATATGAGAATTCGATCTAGGGAGAAGTTGGCTGTGATGCGTAATCGTGGATGTGCGGGGTTCCATGTAACTGGTGGGGGTGTCAATGTAGGTGGTGATGTTGATTCTGTCTTTGAACATAATGGCAACTCCACCTATGGGATTGCCTGGCAACCTTGGAGCCTGCGGGATGGCTGTAGCAATGTGTGGTGCAGAGGTTAGATTTAGCCATGTTACCATGAAGAAGAGGGGGTCAGGAGCATAGTCATGCAGCAGGTCTTATATCTCCGTGACATGTTTGATGAGCCAGTGGGTGTAGAGGAGCATACATGTGAGCGTGGTGTGTTGTGTGTGTGATGTTTAGTCTGTGTGAGTGTGAGCAGGTGGCTGACAAGGGAGTGTGTGGTGCTGGTTGCTGTTGGTGCTTGAGTGGTGGGTGTAGGGCAGGGGTCTTCAAACTGTGGGGCGCGACCCCCAGGGGGGCCGTGGAGTGATGCAAAGGGGGTCGCGCCTTCCCAGTCAGCCCGGGCTGCTGCAGTGAAACGTGAGCTGCTGGGGGCTCAGCTGGGCAGTGTCTGGATTCCTATCTCCGGCACCCCCGTGTTTTTTCACAGGTCTTTAAAGACCATTTAACATGCCTTTGTAAACTGCTTACAGAGGCTTAGGTTTTTTTGCTGGTTCCAGTACCCCCTGGGTCCCCACTGTGCCTATTCCTTACATTTGGATTTTACATTCACTGCTGTAGTGTGCGAATGCATTTCATGGAAAGGAATACAAAGTTGGCTTCCTGGGGGCGCCGTGTGTCAAAGTTTATTGTGCTTTTGAAGCACCTGCTGCAGCGTTTCTTTCCCCGGCAATTGCCAGGCCTCACATAAATGTCAAGATAATACGTGTGATTAATTATCTTCCTGGAGAGAGATCAGAATTTTGTATAGTTGAGGTTTTGACTTAGGTGAAGTTAGTGCAGAGGGTTAATATGCCTGCTGCAAAGAACGTGTACCAAGTAGATTACAGAGTGCGTATGATGTGAAGAGATCAGCAGGTTACTGCTTTCAAAAGAGACATCCTTTTGTTACTTGCAATTTATAACTTAAAGTCCTAATATAGAATAGTGAGCTATTAACTTTCATCCTAGAACAGCATGCACACTACAAAGAGTACATTATTAGACCATTGATTAATGTTGCAAAAAGGGTTAATTTGGCTAGAAATCAATTCTTATTATTAAAGGAAACTCCCAACTATGCTGTTTCTTTTTCGACTCTGAGTTTGTGCTTCTCCACACCAAGCACTCTTGAACTATACTGCCTACCAGTATGGATGACATGTGACTCCTATACTTTTAGTCCTTTGGCGTATGTAACATTTCCTACACACTGATTTACACACTTATGATTGATTGTCTCTGTGTAATGTGTGTGTGATGCAAAGTGCTTGGACACCCTACACTGGTATGAGTGGCACTATATAACTAATTCAATGCATCTGAGAGTGTGGGGTTATGGAGACTTGGTCACTGTTAAAGGGTGCTAGTGAGAGAATCCGTGGTGGGGGTGGTCATTGGGGGGGCACCAACAAACATTGTCGCACAGGGCACCACCAGCACTAAAGCCGGCCCTGGGAAGTATGCACAGATAAGCGCTGAAAATACCGCTTTAGGTGACTGCTTTTTTTTGTACCGACTGGGCCATCAAAATAATCTGCTGGTAACCCTAACCATAGGACTGGAAGTTTGTTGCAGGATCAGCACATTATTTATTTCCTTCACCCTCGATCCCCGATTAATGCCGCAATAGTTTAACTTAGATCTTAAAGTCTACGCCCCGTCAATAACATGCTGAGTTACTTCATGGGTCTGGGAACGCACCCTGCATTCAGACAACTCATTCCTCATTCTCGCCCTTTATTGTCACGCTCACCTGGCACTCACAGTGATCACAATGCACTCACACTGATCACCATGCACTTGCACCATTCACCCGCTCACCTTGCACTCACAGTGATCACTCTGCACTCAAAATGCACTTGTCCTGCTCACACTATACCTCAACCTGCAGTCACACGAGTACACTACTCATCCTGCACTCATGTGACACTTCACTCACCTGTCCCCCTCACTACTCAATATGCAACTCACTCAAACAAGCCCATCAGTAATCATACATTCATTCATCCCATTCTGAACTTGCATCCGCACCCAAAATGAGAGAGGACAGCAAGGGAGTGAGAGAATTTGATTGAAGAGGTCAGGGATGAGGAGAAATGTGAATTGCCGAAGAGAAGTGTGGACACGCAAGAAGTGAGTGTGATCCAAAGGTGAGGGCTTCTGTTAGAACAAAGGGGAGATGTGAAAGAGGAATGGGGGGGATACAAATAGACAAAGATTTGAATGAAGAGACGAGGTGAATGAGAAGTGCTGAGGGGCACGGGAGGTGACAGGGCCAGAGAGGCCATGAGATAAATGTGAGAGACTGTTAGAGATGAGGACAGTGAAAGGACAGAATGGCAAGAGGTGATTAAAGGTGAAGTGAGAGGTTGAATGGGGAGAGTTCAGAAGTTGTAAAAAGGGGTGAAAGAAAATGACCTGCAAAGTAAGAGGGATCCGGGGTTAGGAGAGGAGAGAGGGATGGAAGGGAGGGGGTGAGAGGAAAGCTGCATGGGAAAACGGCTTAACTCTACACAAAACCGCCAGGGTTTTAAGGGACCCCTGCTTCTTCCGGTCAGGGCCAGGTGAGCTTCTAATGTGGCAGCACGTATTGCTGCAGAGTGGAAGGCCCTTCACAAAGGTTGACTTGAAATCTTTATGATGATAATTGCTGTATTTTGGTTATAAATGGGTACTGATTGGGTGAAATCTTTCCTCAGCATTACTGTGTGTAACAAATATCAAAATAATGAAGCAATGCTATCCCAAAATACGCGGCATCACATAACCTCATTTACATTTTCATCCCACGCAATTTAGTCAACAGGTTTAGACATTTTTGTCAGGAGGGGGTCCTTACGCCTCAAAATGTTGACAGTGGGGTCTCGGCATCCAAAAGTTTGAAGACCTCTGGTGTAGGGTATGGAAGAGTGCATGAGAACTTGCAAGAGGCACATGTGAACACTCCTTCCATGTTGTGTGATATGGTGTGGCAGCAGTGCAGCAAGTGGAGGCTGGGGTTGAGGATGCAGGGTAGAGCTGAATAAGAAGAGAGCCAGAGCTTCTCTTTGCTGTGCCTTTGGCATGCTAGTGGTACACCCACTGCACATCCATGCTGCAATCGCCATTAAGTATGTCCTAGGAGGGGGAGGGGCACAGGGCACTGTTAGAGGTTAACCATTGATGTCACTTCCTGTGCAGGTGGATGATGCAAAATTAAGTGATATCACTTCCTGTGCAGATGGTTGATGGGAAATGTAGCTGCAAATGACACAGTAGTTTGCTGAGTTAGATAGGAGGAAAGAATCCATACTAGGTCAGTAAGATGGAAAGACTTTGTATAGTTAGTTCAAACTCTATTCTACATTATTCCATGATGTATGATCTTGCATTTGTTTTAAAAGGAAAGGATATTTTATATTTAGTAATTCTTGTATAATACTAATTGTGATATTGTAAATAATTGGGATTACTAATAATCATATTGCGCAATGTTAGATTATGATATCCTGGATGTTCTGTAATACTTTTATGGAATGTAGACTGCAGCTGTACTGTCTCACTGCACTGCTGGTTTGAACTGATTTAAGATTCTTGTCATTTAGGTTGTGCTGTGCCAGAGTTTGGTATCAACAAGGGCATCCTTCCATACCTTGATTTATTTATGAAAATACCAAAAACCACGATGGCATTAATTACAGAATATATACCAGTCTTCACATTGATAGGCTCGAAAAACAGACATAAAGGCGAAACACCTGTTTGTAAAGACTTTTGGGCCCGATTCACAGAACTAATCTAAGACAAAATCCTAAACCTACTACTTTTGGCATTCACAGAAGGCACATACTACTTTTGGTTAAACTTACTACTTTTGGTTAAATTTACTACTTTTGGTTAAACTTGATTCTTTTCGTATTCACAGAAGGCATTTAGTAGTAGTAAAGTTGGTTTACTACTACTAAATGCCTTCTGTGAATACCAAAAGCAGTATGCTTAACAAAAAGTAGTAAGTTTAACCAAAAGTAGTAAGTGCCTTCTGTGAATACCAAAAGTAGTAAGTTTAGGATTTTGTCTCAGATTAGTTCTGTGAATCGGGCCCAAAGCTGGTAGACTTGATATAGTTATAGGTTTTTTATAGCTATTTAACCAAGAGCCTTATCAGGAGTTGGCCTGGGCGGAGTTCCATGAGTGGCAGAGTGCATTACCTTGTGCTGTTTGCACTGATTGTTAGCACCGGGTGTTTGTCCTGCGCTGTGAAATCAGCGCAAAAGGCAGCACGCGCAGCGCAAGAGGGTGCTGCTTATTTTTGCTGCTCGAGTAGAAGTTCTACTTGAGAGGCAGCTTCCTCAATGCGAACGGAAGGTTTCTCAACGTGAGCGGTAGCGACCATCCGCGACTGCCCGTGCTGAGAAATCATGCTGGGAAGCAGTTTGGCGCTGGAATTTCCTCATTCAAGAACTTATTGTTGGTGAGAGAGGGAAAACACTGCTAATGTAGGGGAGTTTTTCGGAACTCCGCGAGCTCTGTGGAGTGCGAAAAACTCCGCAAACGGAGCAGAGTTCACCACAGAGGCCTAATCAGGAGTGTCTTCAGTCAACAAAATACAATATTACAGCAGGGTTGTACCTCTGTATAATGCAGAGCTCTCCCTGCATCAGAAGAAGAATTCTAAAAGACGGTTGGCACATTATCTATGAATTATGGGGAATCCCTAAGAAAACATTTGTCTCCCCCTACCAGTAAGCACTATTCACTCTTGTCCCCAAAGGATAGGCATATCCATAGAGGCTATCTACATAACTGCTTGCCTTGAACAGATAGGGCCCGATTCACAGAACTAACTTAAGACAAAATCCTAAACTTACTACCATTTTTGTATTCACAGAAGGCACTTACTCATTTTGGTATTCACAGAAGACACTTACTCACTTCGGTATTCACAGAAGTTAGGAGTCCTAACTTTAGGACTCCTAAATGCCTTCTGTGAATAGCGAAAGTCTTAAAATTAGGATTCTTCTCAGTTTAGGAGTCCTAAAGTTAGGACTCCTAACTTCGCTACTACTAAACTGAGAAAAATCCTAATTTTAAGGCTTTCGGTATTCACAGAAGGCATTTAGGAGTCCTAAAGTTAGGAGTCCTAACTTTACTACTACTAAATTGAGAAAAATCCTAATTTTAAGACTTTCCGTATTCACAGAAGGCATTTAGGAGTCCTAAACTTAGGAGTCCTAACTATACTACTACTAAACTGAGAAGAATCCTAATTTTAAGGCTTTCGGTATTCACAGAAGGCATTTAGGAGTCCTAAAGTTAGGAGTCCTAACTTTACTACTACTAAATTGAGAAAAATCCTAATTTTAAGACTTTCCGTATTCACAGAAGGCATTTAGGGGTCCTAAAGTTAGGAGTCCTAACTATACTACTACTAAACTGAGAATAATCCTAATTTTAAGACTTTCGGTATTCACAGAGGGCATTTAGGAGTCCTAAAGTTAGGAGTCCTAACTATACTGCTACTAAACTGAGAAAAATCCTAATTTTAAGACTTTCGGTATTCACAGAAGGCATTTAGGAGTCCTAAAGTTAGGACTCCTAACTTCTGTGAATACCGAAATGAGTAAGTGTCTTCTGTGAATACCAAAATGAGTAAGTGCCTTCTGTGAATACCAAAATGGTAGTAAGTTTAGGATTTTGTCTTAAGTTAGTTCTGTGAATCGGGCCCATAGAGTGTAAGTTGTATGTTCCTGGCTGGCACTTTTATGTAAGCAGTGGCAGTGGACTGGCTCAGTGCTGCCGCTCGGAAGCATGAAGGAGGCAGGTGATTTAGAGTGTACAACGTGCTTGGTACACTACAACTCACACCACGCCAAACATATGACATCAGATAGGCTGCTTTTAGAATGATGAACATCTTACTTAACAACCTGACACATTGTGCTCAACTACTATTTTGTTACAGCAAGCTCCACTAACCCTTTGCCTTACGTTGTCTCCTGGCTAAAATAATAGTTGTGTTTCTTCTGCCTTCCTGGATGTTTTACTTAAGAGACCGAATTAAATCACAGAAGGATATTTTTGCTTCAACTAAACTTCTGAATGACTCACTGAGTACTTACAAGACAAACTAAGGGCCTGATTTAGATCTCAGTAGGTGGGTTACTCCATCATTACGGTGACCGATATCTCGTCTGCGGATATTAGCCTATGGGCTTTATATTTCTGCGGATAAGATATCCGTCACCGTTGTGATGGAGTAACCCGTCCGCCGAGACCTAAATCAGTCCCTAAGTCTTAGTTTTGACATTTGTCCAGGAAAGTACGCTTGGAATAGCCTTATGTTTTTTAATTATTCTCAGTTTTTATGTGTGGATTGTTATCTTTACTCTGTTAAGGTTCTTTTCCTTGTAACTTTTGAATAGATGTCTGGAACCTCACACTTCCCGTGCATTTATGTGTCAGTAACCATTTCTGACCAACATTCCAGATAACATTATGGAAACCAAGTTTTCACTGGAAGGGGTCTGGCGCAGCGGCCAGGGTGCCTGACTCTGGACCATGGGGTTCACGGTTTGATCCCTGGTACCGGCAGCAGGTTAGCCCAGCACCATGTGACTCTGGGCAATAGCTCACTTAATCTTCCCAATGGTCCCCAGTGCTGGGACACCTCTCCAGAGGTAGCTGTGCGCTTTACAAATGCTGGTATTTCATTTCATCTCCTCTGATTGCAGTCCACTGAGCTTCCTCTCAGGTTGGCACCAACTTCAGTCATGATGACTGGACTAGTAATGAACTGCACACAACCTGTCCATTTCCTTTAAACCCCATCTTTTGGTTCATCAGAATCTGTCAAGTGGGTCCTCTATGAACTGTGAACCATAAAGGAACTCATTGTTGTGCACCATAGTGTCAGGATGTGGCATGGAAGTGTATACCTCTAGCCGCCAGTCCCGCAGTTGCACTACTTCCGAAGCTCCTCAACTTGCAGTCTTTAGGAACAGAAGAAGATGTAAGGGTGCACAGAGAGTCAGCCCTATCTGACTAGAAGCCTTGTATCTCAGGACAACGTGCTATGATAAACACCTGAGTAAAGGCAAGAAAGTCCCATGGAGCCAAAGGACTCTCACAAACTGGTTGATGGTGGCAGCAGCTTCAATGCCTAAAATATAAGTTACTCGTGGTCCATAGAGTTCTTGCTAGGCAATTGTAATATATACTAACTGCAGTTGAAATTTGCTGTCTGTGAGAAGTTGGCCTGGTCCACTAGTTATAGTGGGCACCTTGCACCAGTCCAAACAACCTCTTATTGATGATAGGTTAAAGACAACCATTATTGAAAGCTATCCTAGTGGTAGCTATGCAGAGCAGCCTTCAGGCTAAGTCTTGAAGGAATGTAAATCAGCTTGTTTTACCAGTCTATAATTTCTTGAGTGGCTAAATGAAAGGAGACCACACCAGGTATATATATAAAATATATGTATTCAATAGTAAACACACCCCTCTAGTCTCTTTATGAGGCTAGAGGCAAAAGCACATAAGTGACACTTCAAATATTACAGTAAATTAGCACAATACACGTTAGGCCCTAGGGGCGGACCAAACCATATACTAAGAAAGTGGTATGAGAACCATGACTTGAGTAGACACAATGCCTAGAGCCTGTAGAATCACTGGGACCCCAAGAAACCACCCAAGGTAGTGACACAGGGGACCCACGGGGGACGCGTGCAGTGTGAGAACACAGCCGCGAGCTCCCATTGACTTCTATAGGGAAAGTCGCAGTTAAAATTTTAAAGTTTAAGGACACTTAGGAGTGCAATAGGAACAAACCCTTTTGGACTTAGATGGTTCTAGAGCCACCACCCATGGGAGCACCAGAGTACTCGTGTTACCTCACCCAGGGAAGCCGGGTGCATAGGTGTCAAATGGTGTCGGGTCGCGTCGTCGTTTTCAATGGCAGGAGACTGAAAAGTGCTGATGTCGGGAAGAGGAGAAGTGTCTGAAGAGATCCAAGCCTGGATTAAAGATGTGAAGGACCTGTAAGCAGAGGGGACAGAGTCTGGGTCACTTGCCAGTGACTAGGGGCACGATAGACGAATGCCCACCGATGTCGGGTGCTTCAGGTGCGAAGAGGGGAAGCTTGACTCTTCAGCCATGAGGACCAGGAGACACCAAGGACTACCAGGAGCTGGATTAGAGCTGTCCCATGAAGGATATCGAGTGCTGCAGTGTCAGTGCTCAGATTGGATACAACAAGCCTTGGCAACAGCAACCCACGCAGAAAGAAAAGAAATTCTGCGGTGCGGACCAGCAAGGTCCTGGGGACTCCCCAAGTGATGGAGAGTCAGGGCATGTCTGGAGCAATCAGGGAAGCCCAATTAAAGTAAGAGTTGCCTTCACAGAGACCCACTAGTCAACGGACCAGGGATCGCGAAGGAGCCTCGAGCGAACACACAAAAAGCAGGCTCACGGAACACTCATGGAGTGTAGGCCAGCAATCTTCAGTGAAAAATGTGCTCGGGGTCTGGGCTATAAGTAACCCAATGCACAGTCTCAAAGGACATTGAGAAGCTGATGCACTTGCAAATGTGCACAGTGTCCAGGGATTCCGGTTCCACGGTACCCACAAGGGCTATGGGTCTCGACTTTGCTGGGGACTCGGGTCAGCCTCTGGGAAGTCTGGAAACCCACCTCCTGAGATGCAAAGTCTTCGGTGTCCGGCGGGAGCTTCGGAGATGCAGACAGGACAGATGCATCTATGGTGCCTGCCAAGCAGGGGAGTAACTCCTTTACTCCAAAAGAGATTCTTCAGTCATCTAGTCATGTAGATCATCAAAGTTCCAGGATTTCTGTAGCAGAGTTTCGTCCAGGTGTAATCTAAAGTCCTGTAGTCAGGGGTTCCTTCTTTAAACTCAAGGAAGGGGTTGGACTAACTCTGGGGACCCACCTATCGGAGGGTTTGGAAAGAGGGGTGGCTACACCCATTTCCTTTGTCCAGTCCAGTCACGCCAGAGCAGGGGCTGGTAGCCCCTGCAACTGGTTTGAGCTGGACTATGCACAGGGACACCAAGTGGGCCCCCAGTGCAGACTTCAAAGCACTCCTGGAGTGCTCCCACCCAACCCTAATCCACTAAGGCCTGTCTGGGAGGTGGTAACACCTCCCTGTGACAGGAAACCTATTGTCCAGGCCTCCCCTACCGGAGTTTCGGTCAGCAGCAGGAGGCCAGACCCGTGTCTGTGGCTGGCAGCATCCATTTTGTGATGCCAGGGCTCTGTTAGCTGGTACCGGGTATACCGGTGCTGTCATGTCTCTCCCTCTAGAAGGGTTGGATCATACTCCCACACCAGTTACTGGTATGATTCCAAGGTGTTTGACACCAAACACAACATGTTTCTGTGCAGCCAGTCCAAAGTTAGCATTTACCGTTGGGTTATAATGCACTTAAGAGTATATGGTTAGGCTGCATCACAGACAACCCCAGGGTAGAGATTCCGAAGGCTGCAGAGGGGCTCTGCTCATGCATGGGCACCCTCTCACATAAAACCAAGCTCCCTGCCTTCAGGATTGATATGGCCAGCCATAGGGGTGACTGATAGGTTTATATGTGCAGTGATAGGTGAGATATAGTGAACCTATATATCAGTAAGGGGTGCATACACCACCTTACCCAGGCTGCAGTAGCCGGCCTGTGGTGTCATTTTGGAGGGCTTCCCAGGGGTGGCATAATATATGCTGCAGCCCCTGGTAGGCCACTGGGGTACCTATGCCCTGGGTACATAGTATACCATATACTAGGGACTTAAAAGGGCACCCCAGAATCCAATCTGTGGTGTACCTAAGGTAATAGGAATCAATTTAGAGAGGAAGCAGCTAGGCCGGGGTCCTGAATAGCAGTGCCCCAGCCAGACTAAAGTCGAAAAACAGTGAAACATCAGCAAAAAGTGGGGGTAACCATAGGAAGCAGATCCTACTCTCCTACACAGACCCCCCCCCCCCAAACGGAGGGACATTAAACTAACCTTGACCAGTTGAGTCTTCATGTTCTAAGTGGAAATATCTGGAGAGTCCATCTGCATTGGCATGGTTACTCCCAGGTCTATGTTCCACAATATAGTCCATCCCGTGTAGGGAAATGGACCACCTTAAAAGTTTGGGGTTTTCACCCTTCATCTGTTTTAGCCATAAGAGGGGCTTATGGTTTGTCTGAACAATGAAGTGAGTACCTAAAAAGTATGACCTCAACTTCTTCAGAGCCCAAACAACAGCAAAGGCCTCCCTCTCAATGGCTGACCAACGTTTCTCTCTGGGGGTCAGCCTTCAGATTATGAAAGCTACTGGCTGATCATGACCTTCATCATTCAACTGTGACAGTACAGCCCCTAGCCCCAACTCAGATGCATCTGTTTGCACAATTAACTTTTTGGAGTAATCAGGACTTTGCAGAATGGGAGCATTGCACATGGCCTGCTTCAGGTCATCAAATGCCTTTTGACAGCTAACTGTCCACTGAACTTTCTTGGGCATTTTCTTAGAAGTAAGGTCATTCAATGGAGTCACAATGGATCCATAACCTTTTACAAATCTTCTGTAATACCCAGACAGGCCTAAGAAGGCTCTCACCTGAGTCTGGGTAGTGGGAGCAACCCAGTCCATTATGGTCTGGATTTTGCTCTGCAATGGTTGAACCTGGCCTTCACCTACAAGGTGGCCCAGGTACACAACCTGACTCTGCCCTATCTGGCACTTAGTAGCCTTGATAGTTAGGCCTGCTTTTTGCAGGGCGTCCAAAACATTCCTTAGGTGGACCATGTGATTAACCCAGGTGGAGCTAAAGACAACAATATAATCTAGATATGCTCCACTATAGGGTGTTCCAAGGTCTACCAAGTAGGTAACCTCACCTTTCTATTCAACAATTGTATGGGGGCCACACCACTTATCCAGGAGGGCTGCTGGGGCCACAGGCTCCAACACCAACACTTTCTGCCCTGGCTGGTAAACAGTCAGCACAGCCTATTGGCCATGCCAGGCCTTTTGCAATTCCTGGCTAGCCTCCAGGTTTTTAGTTGCCTTTTTCATGTACTCTGCCATCCTGGAGCGGAGACCAAGTACATAGTCCACTATGTCCTACTTAGGGGGTTTGAGAGGTAACTCCCATCCCCCCTTCACCAGACACAAAGGACCCCTAACAGGATGGCCAAACAAAACTTCAAAAGGGCTGTAACCAACCCCCTTTTGAGAAACCTCCCTGTAGGCAAAAAAACGGCAGGGGAAAAGGATGTCCCATCTGCACTCAAGCTTTTCTGGGAGACCTTTGATCATTCCCTTTAAGGTTTTGTTGAACCTTTCAACTAAACCATTACATTGTGGGTGATAGGGTGTGGTGAATTTGTAATTCATTCCACACTCCTTCCACATTGCAGTCAAGTAACTAGACATGAAGTTTGCATCCCTGTCTAATACTACCTCCTTAGGAAAACCCACTCTTGAGAATACACTCAATAGGGCCCTTGCCACCACAGGTGCTGTAGTGGTCCTGAGTGGAATGGCTTCTGGGTACCTAGTGGCATGGTCCACCACCACCAGGATACATCTGTGCCCAGATGCTGTCTGAGGATCCATGGGACCAACTATGTCAACCCCACCATCTCAAAGGGAACCCCCACCACAGGAAGTGGTATCAGTGGGGCCTTTGTGGTTCAACCTGCCTTCCCACTGGCTTGACAGGTTACAAAGGAGCGACAAAACTCTTTGGTGTCTTCAGACATGTGCGGCCAATGAAAGTGAGGAACAATTCTGTCCCAGGTCTTGTTTTAGCCCAGGTGTCCTGCTAGGGGAATATCATGGGCTAGTGTCAATAGGAAGCCCCTAAACTTTAAAGGTATTACCAACCTCCTGGAAGCACCAGGCTTGGGGTCTCTACCCTCTGAATATAGGAGTCCATCATCCCAATAAATGTTATGGGTGCCACTAGCATTCCCAGCAGCCTCATCAGCAGCTTGCTTTCTGAGGGTTTCAAGAGAGGGGCAGATCTGCCCTGGAAGGACCCCCTGTCCACAAGAACTCAACCTGATCAGGCTCAAGCTCCTCTGGGACAGTTCCTTCTTCAGGTCCAACATCATCTCCCTCAGGAGGCTGATCTGTATTCTTAGTCAGGGGGAAAGGCACTACTGCTCCTCCTCTTGGGAGGCACCTGGTCCATTCTTCCAGAATCCAGGGCCTGTCCAGTGTTTGACATTTTGGCCTGTGACCTGGTCACAGCAAATACATTGGCAGGGATCCCTAGCATTTCTGCATGTGTCCTGAGCTCCACTTCAGACCAAGCTGAAGTTTCTAGATCATTGCCAAGCAAGCATTCAACAGGGAGGTCTGCACTTACCACAACCTTTTTGAGGCCAGTTACCCCTCCCCAGGAGAAATTAACATCTGCCAAGGAATGGTTTGTCCTGACATTGCTAGCATTGGTCACTTGGTACATTTCACCAAGTATAATCTGCCCAGGATCCACAAGATCTTTTGTCACCATTGTGAAACTTGCTCCTGTGTCCCTGAATGCCAAAGCCTCTTTTCCATTAATCAAAGGCTGCTGTCTATATTTTCCCAAGTAACTGGGTCTCACAAAGGAGGACATATCCATGCCTCCATCACAGATCAGGACAGTCTGAGATGGAACTCTGACTAGGCCAGAGTCCATCTCAGAACCCAGGGTTAACCTTACTACACTCTTATTCTGAGTACCACCAATTGTAGCTGCACTAGGGGAACAGTTGCCTCAGGGGCAATGGTGGCTGGAGTTGAGTCTTTGGACTTTGTACAGTCACTAGTCCAATGGGTTTTCTGTTTACAGATGTTACACCATGGTTTCTTTTGGCCTTTACCTTTGTTAGATTGGGACTCCCCCCCAGATGAAGATTTTTGGGGACCTTGAGAAGACTTCTGGTCTTTACCCTTTTCCCCACCCATGTCAGAGTTCTTTGAATCTTGCTTCTTACACCACCTTGCTTCTGAACCTTCTGTCTCACCCTGGTTCTGACCTATTTGTCTGCCTTCTTTCCCAATTCTTGGGGAGAGGTCAGATCAGAGTCCACCAGATACAGATGCAACAGCTGATTTTGACAATTATTAAATATCTGCTCCGTCATAATTAGGTTGTACAATCCTTTGAAATCACACACCTTGCTGCCAAGCAAACAGCCCTCCAGAGCCTTAGTAGCACAATCTACAAAGTCCACCCAGTCTCGATTCTGTGCCTTTTGGGTATCTCTGAACTTTAAACTATATTGTTCAGTGGTTAGGCCAAACCCTTCAATCAATGCACTCTTCAAGCTTTGATAATCATCAGGATCCTCTTCTCTTACAGTGAGGAGCTTATCTCTACCTTCGTCTGCAAAGGTGAGCCACAAGATTGCTGCCCACTGCTCCCGGGGGACCCTCTGTACTTTACAGGCCCTTTCCAGTGCAATAATCCATTTGTGGATGTCATCCCCACTCTTGTAGGGAGGGACAATCTTGTTTCGGTTTCTATGGTCATGAGACCTCTCCCTAACAATAGGGAAGTTGCTGCCACCATGGGGCTCTAGCCACAGCTTCTTTCTAGTTTTCTGAAGCTCTAGGGACTCCCTTTCTAGGGCTATCTGCTCTCTTCTGATCCTAAACTGAGCTTCCTCATACTTCAGCAGTCTTTCTTTTCTCTCATGAGAGGATTCCCTCCTATGAGAGGAAAATGAGGTCCCTATGGAGGTGTCCGAATGGTTAGACTCCTGAGAAGGAGATCTGGACCTTCTAGGCACACTCCAAACTCCTGGTGGAGTAAAGAGAGGGCCATCATGACCATCTTCCTCATCTTCAGGGGGAGTTGCATTATCCAGGTCAAGATCATTGTCATCTTCCTGGCCAGCTCCAGAGCTCAGGTCAGGGGTGTCTGTACCCCTGGGCCCTTCCTCATCAGCTGCCCCACCCACTCTCGCTACCCCTTCAGATCCTGAGGTCTTTCTGAGATCATCCAACAGCAGCACCTCTATGAGGCTTTGGATGATTGCACTTTTGCCTGTCTTTAACTTCCTAGTACTACACAATGCTCTCAATTCCAAGAATGGGAGTTTGCCGTACTTGGAGGCTAGAAGCCCACTGGCTTCTGGCAGTGACCCACTGGTTCCTGGCCTTGAAGACATCATTTGTGAGGTGAGGTGTATGCACTCGCTACTCTAGTGTGGCCTACTAAACTCTCTTGAGTTGTAGAAAGGGTGTGCTAAGCCCTTGACACACTACTCTAAGTTCAGTAGAACTTACTGTAGTTTTAGCTTGTATTATATGTACCTTAGGTACCTTTAATGGTTTTCAGTTAGTCACTCACTTGAGATTATCTGGTAAAACAAAGGCAAGCTTGAATGCCAACCGCTGCACACCAATGTTAAAAGTTGGCCTGGTGTATGCTGTCCACTAGTTATACTAGTTATAATGGGCACCTTGCACCAGTCCAAACAACCCCTTATTGATGATAGGTTAAAGACAACCTTTATTGAAAGCTATGGAGAGCAGCCTTCAGGCTAAGTCTTGAAGGAATTAAAGCAGCTTGTTTTACCAGTCTATAATCTCTTGAGTGGCTAAATGAAAGGAGACCACACCAGGTAAATATATAAAATATATGTATTTATTACTAAACACATTTACTAGTCTCTTTATGAGGCTAGAGGCAAAAGCGCATAAGTTACACTTCAAATATTACAGTAAATTAGCACAATACACGTTAGGCCCTAGGGGCGGACCAAACCATATACTAAGAAAGTGGTATAAGAACTACGACTTGACTATACACAAGGCCTAAAGCCTGTAGAATCGCTGGGACCCCAAGGAACCACCCAAGGTAGTGATACATGGGACCCACGGGGCACGTTTGCAGTGTGAGAACACAGCCGCGAGCTCCCGTTCGCTAAGTCGCAGTTGGAATTTTAAAGTTTAAGGACACTTAGAAGTGGACTAGGAACAAACCCTTTTGCAGTTATATGGTTCCAGGGCCACTACCCATGGGAGCACTGGAGTACTTGTGTTGCCTCACCCAGGGAAGCCGGGTGCATAGGTGTCAAATGGTGTCAGGTCGCGTCGTCTTTTTCATTGGCAGGAGACTGAAAAGTGCTGATGCCAGGAAGAGGAGAAGTGTCCGAACAGATCCAAGCCTGGATTGAAGATGTGAAGAACCTGAAAGCAGAGAGGACAGAGTCTGGGTCACTTGCCAGTGACCAGGGGCACGAAAGACTAATGCCCACCGATGTCGGGTGCTTCAGGTGCGAAGAGGGGAAGCTTGACTCTTCAGCCACGAGGACCAGGAGGCGTCAAGGCGAACCAGGAGCTGGATTCGAGCTGTACCATAAAGGATGTCGAGTGCTGCAGTGTCGGTGCCCAGATTGGACACAACAAGCATTGGCAACAGCAGACCACACAGAAAGAGAAGAAATGCTTCGGTGCGGACCAGCAAGGTCCTGGGGACTCCCCAAGTGATGGGGCACATCTGGTGCAATTAGACAAGCCCAATTAAAGTAAGAGTTGACTTCGTAGGGACCCACCAGTCAACGGACCAGGGATCGCGAAGGAGCCTTGAGCAAACACACAAAGGGCGGGCTCACGGAACACTCGTGGAGTGTAGGCAAGCAATCTTTAGTGGAAAAGGTGCTTGGGGTCTGGGCTACAAGTATTCCAATGCACAGCCTCAAAGTACGTCGAGAAGCTGATGCACTTGCAACTGTGCACGGTGTTCAGGCGTTCCGGTTCCACGGTACCCACGAGGGCTATGGGTCTCAGCTTTGCTGGGGACTCGGATCAGCCTCTGGGAAGTCTGGAAACCCACCTCCTGAGTTGCAAAGTCTTCGGTGTCCGGTGGGAGCTTTGGAGATGCAGACCGGACAGATGCGTCTTTGGTGCCTGCCAAGCAGGGGAGTAACTCCTTTGCTCCAAGGGAGATTCTTCAGTCATCTAATCGTGTAGATTGTTGAAGTTCCGGGACTTCTGTAGCAGAGTTTTGTCCAGGTGTAATCTAAAGTCCTGTAGTTAGGAGTTCCTTCTTTATACTCAAGGAAGGGGTTGGACTAACTCTGGGGACCCACCTATGGGAGAGTTTGGAAAGAGGCGTGGCTACCCCATTTCCTTTGTCCAGTTTCACGCCAGAGCAAGGGCTGTAGCCCCTGCAACCTGGACTATGCACAGGGACTCCAAGTGTGCCCCCAGTGCAGACTTCAAAGCACTCCCGGAGTGCTCCCACCCAGCCCTAATCTACTAAGGCCTGTCTGGGAGGTGGTAACACCTCCCTGTTACAGGAAACCTATTGTCCAGGCCTCCTCTGCCGGAGTTTCGGTCAGCAGCAGGAGGCCAGACCCGTGTCTGTGGCTGGCAGCATCCATTTTGTGATGCCAGGGCTCTGTTAGCTGGTACCGAGTATACTGATGCTGTCATGTCTCTCTCTCTAGAAGGGTGGGATCATGCTCCCACACCAGTTGCAGGTGTGGGGGGTATGATTCCAAGGTGTTTGACACCAAACACAACATGTTTCAGTGCAGCCAGTCCAAAGTTAGCATTTACCGTTGGGTTATAATGCACTTAAGAGTATATGGTCAGGCTGCATCACAGACAACCCCGGAGAAGAGATTCAGAAGGCTGCAGAGGGGCTCTGCTCATGCATGGGCACCCACTCACATAAAACCAAGCACCCTGCCTTCAGGATTGATATGGCCTGCCATAGGGGTGACTGATAGATTTATATGTGCAGTGATAGGTGAGATATAGTGAACCTATATCTCAGTAAGGGGTGCATGCACCACCTTACCCAGGCTGCAGTAGCAGACCTGTGGTGTCATTTTGGAGGGCTTCCCAGGGGTGGCATAATATATGCTGGAGCCCCTGGCAGGCCTCTGGGGTACTATGCCCTGGGTACATAGTCTACCATATGCTAGGGACTTATAATGGCACCCCAGAATCCAATCTGTGGTGTACCTAAGGTACTAGGAATCAATTTAGAGAGGAAGCAACTAGGCTGGGGTCTTGAATAGCAGGGCCCCAGCCAGACTAAAGTCGGAAAACAGTGAAACATCAGCAAAAAGTGGCGGTAACCATAAGAAGCAGATCCTTTTCTCCTACACTGTCTATCAGGAGACAAAAGACAAGAGAAGAGTCAGATGTTGATGGGCAGATTCCTGATTACATGTGGGCTTTAACACATTCCTGGGGGCTGTGTGACATGTTATGTCAGCTTCATGAAACATTCTACAAACCCTCCTTAGCAAAGGTGAATTTCGAAGTTTAGCCACACATTTTCTGTGTTTTTTGCATCATATTTTAGGATATTGATGGCTGAAGGATACTTCTTTAATAGTAAAGGGGTTTTTAAGGGTATTTAGTTGCCAGGTCTATTACAGCCTGAGAAGAAGGACATTCCACCCTACCATCCATCTCTAACTGCACCAACCTTTTGCATCATGATCTGTCTACTTGAAGTGAAGATCCCAACATGGGCAGCAAATAGCATACAACTACTTTCACTAATATGTTTCAGGATAACATCACTTTCCCTCACCACCATGCATGGAAGGCTCTTCTGCAGGTACCCTCACCCCAAGACTCTGCTCCTACTATCCACTTCTTCCCATCCTATAGGAAGCGTGCATAGTGCTTATTTTGTAATAAGTGCCAGTGCCCAAAGTTTTGCTCTGAAGCCAATGGCTGAATGACTGAATGTTGAGGTGACAAATACCAAGGATGTGTATTCTTGATTTCCCATTATAACACTTCAATCCACCAGGTACTCCCTGCCTCTTTAACTTGCTCTTGCAGGCTCTTTTCCATCCTTCCTTTCTCCCTTTGTGGCTGTTTGTCAATAATTCTCTTCCTCCTTCTTTCCGCATTTTGTGTGTGTTGTTTATTTGCTCTGGATCTAGGTTTGTTGAGGGAAAATAAAGGCTGGTCCCCAAAAAATTATTGCACTGCTTTTGGGTCACATTCAAAATAAGGGTGGGTGTAGTTGGCAGAGTACCACTACACGGAATTCTGCAGAGTTGAACAAAAACTCCACTCCGCAACTCTGTTCCGTTTCATGCCAATTAATAAAACAGAAACCTCACATACCTTTGATAACATAGTCATCTCACAAAAGTGAAAATGAAAATATAGCAAGCAGTGAGAGAGGTGATGATTTTGGGATCCTCCCTAACCTAGGGAGAGAACCAAGCAGATGCCTTTAACACCAAGAGCACATCATGCTGAACGATTCGGTGGTGGTCCCAGTGGTCCCGGTCGGTTGGATGAACTTTGGAAAAATATGGAATAAAAATATTGAATATGGAAAAGTTGTAAGTCACCTCTTTTTGAAGCTGTGCGATTGGTTTTGCAACACAGATTTGCTGCAATTGTTCTTCCCATCCTCCTAGGACCACTCCAAGCACAGTCAGTTATGGGCAAAAATACAATCCCAACCAAAGGCCCTGCAAAACATTATGGGACGAGATTCTAGAGTGCAGTGAACATTATAGTATCCAATATCAAAACATTCCTCAAGGGGGAGGCTCTCCCGCTCAGCTGAGAGCCAATACTATAATATTCACTGCACTCTAGAATATAGCCCCATAATGCTAATCCAGGAGGCAACACAACCATGGACATTAAATGAAATGTTTTCTCCATGTGTTGAATAGTGTATGCTCCTCCAAATTGGGTGAGATATGTGTGTGAAGTATGAATGTAGGAGTGAGACAAGTAAGGCTGTGATGTCTTGTGAGTTGGTTGTGGTGTGAGATTAATACAGTATAGGGGGTTCTGTATATAAATATGTTTATGATGTATTACATTATGAATCACTGATCTAAAAAAACTTTTCTTCTGTATAAAAGACAAAAAAAAGAAATGTTAATGTATTAGAACTGGGGGTCTCTAGTTGGCAGTGGTAGGAGCCTTTGACTAAATAGGGACCCTTGCTTCTAGTCAGGGTAAGTGGGTACACTTCTAAAATAACCCCTGCTCACCCCCTTGGTAGCTTGGCACGAGCAGACAGGCTTATCTCAGAGGCAGTGTGTAAAGCATTTGTGAACACATACAGTAATACAGTGAAAACACTACAAATGGACAGCACACCAGTTTAGAAAAATATCCACAATACTGTACTCAAAAATAGACTTTAAAATGGTAGGAAATAGCTTAGTTCAATGTAGATGGTAAATGCAAAACTTTACTCTCAAAGGGCCAAATTATCAAGTAACGGCGATAACATTATCGCCACTTTAGCGGCAGGAAACTGCCGCTAAAGCGGCGATAATGGGCTTGATAATATGCCCTTGTGAATTCCCATAGAAGCCCAGGTCCTGGTGTGAACCTGGGCTTCTATGGGAATTCAGAAGGGCATATTATCAAGCCCATTATCGCCACTTTAGCGGCAGTTTCCTGCCGCTAAAGTGGCGATAATGTTATCGCCGTTCCTTGATAATATGGCCCAAAGTACCTTGGATGCGTCACGCAATACAAACAAAAGGGTCGCAGGGAAGGTGATGCGTCGGTTCCTTGCTTCGGGGAAGGTGATGCGTCGGTTCCTTACTGCAGCGCAGGGGAGGTGGTGCATCAGTTCCTTACCGGAGAGGAGGTAATGTGTCGGTTTCTTACTGTGATCCGATGTGATGTGACAAGATGGCGCCTCAATGCGATGATCCTGTGCGATACGAGAAAATGGCGTCTTGATGCGATGCGACAATGTTGCGATGCGATGCGTGCACAGCCGATGGCCGTGTGGCAAACTCAGTAACTTCTGAGCCGCAACAGGCCCTGCGACACGCTTCTTCGGTGATGTGCTGGCGACCTCTGCGGCAGCGACATGCTTCTCGGGTGATGGGACACGCTTTGTTGATGATGCGACAGCGAACAGCTGCAGCGGCGGCACGCTTCTTCGGTGATGTGACGGCAACTGCTGCGGCGGCGACACGCTTCTCCTTGTTGCATCGCGCTTCTAGCTCCCATCGACTCTCAGTCTTCTCAGAGGGCCCAAACAACAGTAGGCACCTTTCTGCAGGCAGAGTTCCACAGCAAGGGAATTCAGGGGAGCTGAGGGTGAAGTCTTGTATCCCTGAGACTTCAGGCAGGAGGTAAGCACAGTTCCAGCCCTTGGAGATTCTTCTTCAAGATTGCAAAAGTACACACAAAGTTCCTTTTCTCTTTTCCTTGGCAAATAAAGTAACCACTGCAGGCCAACCCCAACAGCACAGGGGCAGTCTCCTCCTTCAGCTTCCTTGGTTCTTCTCCTTGGCAAAGGGTCGTTGTCTCTGAAGGCAGAGAGTGTCTGTACTTAGTCCAAACCAGTTCTGTGCAGTCCTGGAGCACTTTGTTTACAGGACTCCTTTCCTTTGACTGTGTGGGCCAGGGTCATCAGACGCACCACAGGAGGTGGAGCCAGCATTGTGGAAAGCAGGTACAGCCCTATTCAGGCCCAGGTGCTACTCCTGCCACCATTCCTCATGCAGATAGGTCTATTCAGCCTTGTGCTGACTCACCCTGTCTTCTGGAGCCCCCCAGCCCCTGTCACTCACAAACCAGACATGGAATACACAACCTAGCAGAGGCAGGCTTGGCTGGTTAGGCAAGAAAATACCTACTTTCTAAAAGTGGTATTTTCAAACACAGAATGTTAAAACCAACTTCACTAAAAGATGTATTTTATCATTCTGAGTTCAGGTATACTAAACTCGAATTTCTACCTAGTTCCCTGAGTCAGTTAGGATTATAAGATGTTATAATCAAACTGCCCATTCTGGCCTATGGGAACAGGTAGCCTTGCAATAGTGAAAAACGAAATTAGCTGTAATTCACTATTAGGACATGCCACACATGTCAGGGCATGTCCTACCTTTTACATACAATGCACCCTGCCCTTGGGCCTACTTTAGGGTGACTAAAATGTAGAAAAAGGAAGTTTTAGGAACTGGCAAGTGGGTGTACTTGCCAAGTCGACATGGCAGTCACAGACTGCACACAGGCTCTGCAATGGCAGGCCTGAGACACACTTTACAAGCTGCTTCTGTGGGTGGCACAACCAGTGCTGCAAGTCCACTAGCAGCTTTTGATTTACAGGCCCTGGGCACACATGGTGCACTGTACTAGGGTTTAACAGGTAAATCAAATGAACCAATCATGGAGTCACTAATCCAATACAATACTTTAAAATAGGGAGCACTTGCACTGTGGCACTGAATAGCAGTGTCACAGTGCCCAAAGCATCAAGACCAGAAAAACACATAGCAAAAATACAGGAGGCAACAGCAAAAAAATGGAAGGGAGACCCACGCCAATAGTGCCAGGTCTAACATAATGTATTTTGAAAAATGAAAATGAATTTTATAAATAAAAAACACTAATTTTATAAATAAAGCACTGCTGGTTTTTGATGTATTGATACAGTGAAGGGACCGCCCAAGAAGCTTAATATAGCCGCTGTTGAAGAGATACAGGTGGAGTGGGAATGCTCTTGGAGCGTTTGTTTCAGTTTCTTGTTTTTTCCCCCTCCTCCCAGACCTAAATTATCATTTTAGGGGGTACCTTTTGTATATTATACCTGCTCCATCCTCTTCAGGCTGGACTGGCCGTAGTGGGTACCAGGCGTTTCCCCAGTGGGCCGCTAGGGTGGGGGCCGATTTTGGCCCCCAGGACCCGTTTTTGTTCCAGGGCTGTTTTTGCAGCATAGTTGCAAAATCATCCCCTGTAACAAAATCGTCCGAAACTGGCCCTGGCAAACAGCTCGGCCGCTCCCAGGGGGGCAGGCCAAGCTCTTTACCAGGGTCGGTTTTGGTTCCCAGTCTCGCCCTGATCATCTTCCACACCTGTTCAAAACCCCACCCTCCATAACACAGAGACCCAGTATGGTCGAGTCCACCTACAACAATCTCAGCTACTACTGCTTCCACCTGTCCTTCCAAAATCTCTGGCACGAAGAAACCTCTGGCCTACAAACCAGATATTTGCAACATCACCATACTCTACTTTCGTACGGCACATCACCTATTCCAACCTGCTGCTGACAAATACACACCAGGTCCTCCCACCTCTGAGGATGGTCATTGCCCCTCTTTACTTCTGTCATCTAAAACTTCCTCTCAAAATACCTGTGCAATCTCAGATACTTTTGCCTTTAGGAAAATAGTAAACACGTGTTTCTGCCCCTCGTGACCGCTTTCACACTACCAAAATCATCTCACTTCCAGTCACATTTTCCCAAGAACCAGCCCAGACAGCACTCACCTACAGGCTTATCAGCCTTCTGCGAAAAACAATCCAATGCTCAGATATCTCATTGCTAAGAGGTCACGCCACAGGCACGGTCGTACTTTGCAAATACTGCATGATGTAACCCTTCATACAGCTGATGTAAATGGGAAAGATACACATGGCAGACCTCACTGTAAAGGAATCTTCTTTTACAAGGACCCCGTTAGCATGCCTTGTTTGGCAGGGCTAGGTGTACCACGTCACTCTGATAAGCACATCACATATTTCTGTGAGGGTGTTGTCAGTCAAAACCATCCCCTTCAAGCAGCTTTGGACAGAGGGCTAAATTGAGCCGAGTGCCCGTTACTTTGAAAGGAATACTTTTTATAGTTAATTAACTTACAAATTAGTTTCCTATGATTTGCAAATGATCAGCTTTTTGTCAGTAATTTGAAAGTAGAATGTCATCTATATTAAGGCTACTCCTCCAGTGTTTAAGCACCGCACCGCATGACCCCCGAATCATCATTTTAGAATAATTTTAATCAGCCATAAATTGATAAAATTATTTTACCTCAGTCTGGTTCTTTACTATCTTTTATAGCCCGCCGTAGCGGGCTATACCAGCTGTTAATGGCCCGCTGCAGCGTTAAAGGCCCGAGCCGAAGGCGAGGGACTTTAACAACAGCAGCGGGCCATTAACAGCGGTATAGCCCTGCTACGAAGGGCTATAAGGCTATTAGAACATTCTGCCACTAGAGGGCAGAATGTTCTACCAAAACAAAGCCCTTCAGGGAGCGCGAGGGGATTGAAATCCCCTCAGGCTCCCTGAAGTCTTTGTTCACAGCCAGAGCTGTGAACAAAGACAATCATTGGAATGTTGGAGCTCCGGGCTTATACCGGCCAGTATTAGCCCGGAACGCTCCATTGTCTTCAATGGAGCTTCCAACGTTCCAATGTTCTAATATAAATTAAGGAACACATACACATCTCTAGGGAGCGATTTTAAGAATCCTCTCCGTCTCTTCAAGTCACCCAATAACTATGTGATGTTATTGATGTAAAAACACTGTCTGTGTGAACTTCCTACCTTAGAATAAAAAGATACCCAGGCCCCGTTAAATATTTTTACACCTAAATCTTCCTACTAACATCTTTAATTGTGGTATCAAATTTCGATTATTAAACGTTTACTCATGTAGTGAAGATACTACTTATGGCCTTCAAAGGAATAACATCAGAGGTACTTACTCTGCACTTGAAGTACAACGTGTTTAGGTGGCTCTCCGTCCCTGTCATGCAGTATGTAGTGGCAGGTGTAACTCCCAGCATCAGACGCTCGCACATCTTTCAATAACAGAGACGCGTTCCCTTCCTGAAACTCCTCGGGGAATAGCTGTGTCCGCCCTTTGAACTCCTCTTCCTGGTACCCAGGCTGGTCTCTTTCATAATCAAATCTGTGCACAACTGCGTCATTTTCTGAGCGCTGCCAGACGATAACAAGGTGTTCCAATGTGAACTCTCCACTGTAGGCCCCTTGACAAGGCAGCAGCACATCTTCGTGTAAATTCGCTTTTATCACTGAAGCATCCTGTCCTATCAAAACAACATTTTTTTATAATTAAAACAAAGAAATGGCAAGCAACGTGTTCATTCAATGTAAGTATCTCGATTGAATGCTGCTAGACGGTAAAATATTATTTCATTCTCTATCAACTTCATTTAATCATTTTATCGCCATGACAATTTCACTCTCAGAAATAAATGTGTCTACACCCGGATGTAATGTAGCACTGCTTTAGAGTTCCTGAAACTGTAAGAGTTTTTTCTAATGTGCAATTATGGTGTGAAAATTATTTGTGAGAATTAATGATTTTAATGATGCATGGAATCGTTATTGATTAATTAATGATGTTGCACTTGAAACAATTTGACTACCTTACCTAGAAGTATAATTAATGATGTGAAGTAGTTATGTCACATTTTCATGTGAGATCCCATTTATATTAAAATTAATGCAGTTTCTGGTGTTCTGCTCATCTTGCTCCTGCTCATTCCCCCATCCAGTCAGTGACCTGTTGCTAGCCATGTCTTCCCTCGTTTCCGCAGAGCACAGAGTGATAGGACCTCAATGTTGATAGTCAAAGGTGAACAACTATGTTAGAAAGCATACATTGTGAATGAAGCTTCCATCATGTACCTAAAGTATGATTTTCAAGGACTTCTGCCGGACGTTCTGATGCAGGTGTGCTAGAGAACATGACTCTCTGAGCCATTGTTTAAGAAATGTTTCATTTTGTACTATACATCTCCAGAGTGCAGTTGCTGAGAAAGAAGGTGGGAGATTTCTCTTACATTAAGGAATGGGTTAGTGCTAATACCGCAAATAATTACGTAGTTGTTTCTGATTTCCCAGTGCAACCTAGCTATGATCATACCATGCTGAATTTGCAGATTCTATTAATAGATATGCGTGAAGTATGTATAAAATCCCTGGGTTTTGGGATCCAGGGTGACTTTCCATTTTCCTCCTGAGACAGTCTATTTGTTTTTAGACTTGAGATGTTGTCAGTACTCTTTATGAGTTTGGCTCTCAGAATTTGTCTAGAGTTGCCTGAATAGGGTTTTTGCTAAGTTTTGTGATTCTGTATTTCTGTATCTGAGCCTTCGTGATGATTTATACGTTGTTTGTACCGTAGTTATTAACAATTCTGTAATACATCTATTATTCCGTATTTTTGATCTAGAACGCAGTTAATAATTGGTTCCATATTTTATTCTGCAAAATTTACATGTATTTGATGAGGAGTGTTTTCTCCTAACTGCTAGTTCAAGGGAAAATCTCAGAGCCGAATTGTTTAGGTTAAAATCAGGGTGCCTAAAATATTGGGGTTCAGGTGATTATTGGGCTTCAGCTCCCACAAAACCATGAATTTACGTACTGTATTTCCACTTTTTACTTCCTGCATTTCACTTTTACTTTTTTTAAGTCGTTTTTTAAGTAGACTAACCATCTTCTCTGGAAAGCTCTGGCACTGATTGGGTCAAGGGCCTGCAAGTGACAAAATGCTTCACATTTTCTACATATTATAGCGTGTATTCATGCATGCACAGCACACTCATGATCTTGTATGCAAATTGTTGTTGCCTCCCAGTGACTGCCTAGTTCATTATTGTGTATAGAGTAGACTATTGGAAATGACTGCAAACGTTTTCAGCATTAACTTCCTCCTGTTTGAATCCCTAAGATTCAAGAAAAAGACCTAAACATGCACCATCTCCGGATCTGCAATGAAAATATGTAACTTGCTCCCATTTGAGATTAGGTCTAATCCCTCAACTGACGTATTCAAGGAAGAAGTCAAAAAATTCTTCTGGACATATTCGTAACATACATTTCTGGTCCTGTGGATTTCCACCCACAGGGCATCACCCCTAGGAAACTATGCCACTCCGGCAAACATGCATCTACATACTGCCACGAACATTTTGCCTGAATGATGATATCCTGTGTAGAGCATTTTTGAATGTCTTGGAATGGACCAGACTACAAAACCTTATACTGAATGTCATAAAACAAAATGTGATGCTAATGTACAGCACTTTTAAACCCATGCATCATGTTTGCGCTTTAGAACAAAAGAAAGAAACAAAGAAAGGAAAACAACAACAATCTACAGCAGTTTACTAATGATGCTAGTGCTGGTTTGTGACAAATATATTTAATTCTTATTTTTATAGAATTGTATTCTTGGTACAAAAACTTTTGAAAAGGGTTAAATCACATGGTGGAATGAAAAATTAAAATGAAGTGGTATTTATTTATTGACACAGCATTTATTGTATTAAAAGAAAAGTAAGAGTTTCAAACGATGGGTGTGTGTGTGAATCATCACAGTTCACACAAACCCGTGCTGTTTATATAAGTGACGCTGGTGATCAGTTTGTGCCTAGAGATGACCCGCTGTATGAACCTTGTTTAGATACAAAGCACTATGTGTACCAGGCAGTCGAAAGTAAATAAGCCTGGCTTGCAATTTGCTTATCAGTCAGAACTGCTAGGTTTGCCAGCTCAGAAGAATGGAAAGCAGCGCCATCACAAAGGGCAGGCCAGCTCAATGAAACAGCAAACATTACTTGTGAGCCATGAAGGCATATCAATTCTGAATTTTATTCTTCTGAATTTACTGCGCGCAATTACATAAGGTAGTATTATTACCTGCTATTTACAGTACTTAGAAGTGGAAGACATAAAAGAGAATTTTAGATTATCTGGATAAATAGCCCAGAAGCTGCACTATTTAACAGGATATCCAGATAAATGGTGCAAAAAATGTGCCTTGTAACATGCAGTCTTTTAGGGGCTCATTATGATGGCGGGAGGATCGCCACCACCAGACCGGCGATGGCAATCCTCCCGCCATCACAATGTAATTCACCCACGGCCAAATTAGGATGGCAGTGGGAATCACATTGGTTCTGCGGCAGACGGAAAGTCCGTCCGCCATGGTCCTCCAAGGAGGTCCTTTTCCGCCCGCCTTACGGAACCCGGAACCAGGGCATCATTGCGGTGGTGCTGTGTAGGCACCGCCGTAGTGATTAGGATGAGCCCTTCCGCCTGTCTTTTTGCGGTGGATATCCCACCGCAAAAAGACAGGCGGAGACTGGCTTTGGGGCCCCGTTGCAGGCCCTCTTTGTGGGGGGGGGGGGGTGCCCTGGGGGTACCCATGGTACCCCCTACATTTCCATGCACAAGGTGGAAGGCACCGCGTGGTGCCTGACACGTTGTGCATGGAAATGCACATTGTGGTATTTTCACATTGTGGACGGTGCTGCAGCCAGCAGCACTGTCCGCAATATGAAAAGGCGAGGATGTGCCCGCCAGTGATGCGGGCGCATCCTAATTGGGCTAGTGGGACCGCCGCATGTCTGGCGGGCGGTCCCATCACCGTTATGATGGCGGGCGGACTGATGTCCGCCTGCAATCATATAACCCCCTTAATTCGATAAATCTGTGTTAATTACCACAATATCAGGGTAAGTAATGGAGAATCTGCTATTAAACAAACTTCATTTTAAATGGTGCAGTGCTTAAAGTATTTCACACACACCCTGAATGAACAGCAATATATCTGTGCTATCTAACACAAGACCTTGTATTATGGGTTAACCACTCCCTATGTACAACGCTAAGTTAGCATAACCTCGTCGGCTGTTAGAAAGCCAGCTTGCTGCTTTTGCACGCGACACTGTTACATGTTATTCATTCGAGAACTGCTGACTCGACTTTGCTTCACATGAGAACCGTCTGTTGTTTAACATCCTTAACAGTAAGTAGTGACCTTGGTCTGTACACCGTGTAAAGAACGAGTCTGGGTCACTAGACAGTGCAGGTTGTTGTGTTCAGGTTGATCGTACCACTTCTTAGCCATAACATACATACAGCTGCCAATACCTGAAAGACGAGTCCTTTCATATTGCAGAGCAGCATGTTTTCACGGGCATTTCGAAACAAAGAGCTGTTGCAGGAGAGAGCCTAGCTGATCCTGTGATGTGATTCCACTAAGCTGATCCATAAGGTATGGGGTCCCCCATGCAAGCCTAAGAGACCTTCTATTAGTCTAATAATAACCTATTAGTTGCTAGAGAAAGGAGGGTGGTCGCTTTCCACTGTCATTATTATTATGATTGCTCCTTTCATTTTCTATGGTATTGTAACAATGCTGATGGTTCTGATCTTAACCATTTGTCTGCTTGTGTTAGCCAAAGTACTGCATCTTAGGACGCGAGGTTTATAAAATAAACTCTTTAAACTTTACCGTGTCTTTGTTATTCTGTTGTGGACTGATATATAGATACCAACGGGTATTTCGGATTCCCACCACTCCTGAGAAAATTTAAGTCGCTTGTTCTGGGTTGTCTATACATTGGGACCGCCGAGCTAAATCTCGGATAACGAATAAGACACTAAGCTAGTCGGATAGGGGTTCTTGGTTCTGAGGGGAGTTTCTGGTACACCACAATTCTCTGAGGTCCTGGTTTCCTGCGCATAGTTCTGTGTATAAGCAGAATCCTCGCAACATGGCGCACCTAACGTTTGGTCTTTTGATCTGAAACGCCTTAGTAGTGCTTTTATTAGTCCACAACGCCCTCACTCTAGTTTCCGGACAACGGGAGTGACGGCTTAACCTACCTAGGTTTCGACTAAAGGTTCTTTCAAGCTTGATAATTAAAAAGGTTTTCTTTTTCTGAACCCCAGTGCTACTGTAGAGCTTGTTGTTGCTCTTCTGTGTGTCCCGATGGCGGTCAACGTTGCCGCACATAGTCGGGTTCCCCTGACCGCACATTTACGGGTCTATGGGGTACCTGATGATGGGTTGGCTGTTATTTTTGTGGTAGGGGCTGATGCGGCGTTCCCATATGAGTTGTTTTACTCTTGGGTGACGTTCGATGCAGTGGATGTGAACGATAATTTGTTCCACGAATATACTGCCACAGCGATGCCTGCAGCCTATGCCCCTTATCGGACACTTGAAATACCTCTCACTGCCTGGCAGCATACCATTTGGTTTAATGGCACCCTTCCCCATGCGGTAGTACCGGCGAGAATGGGCCCGTTGTCTATTGCAGGGGCCACATGGCCGGTGCTGGCCGGTTATACGCCCCATCCCCGCTACATGACTGTGGGGGTGGCGGAGTTGCGTGTGCTACACACTGCCCTGATTACGGTCCATAGGGCGTTAGTGTAGTACGTGTCTCGCAATGTACAGGTGGGGGCACCTGCAGTTGCGGGCCACACGACTGACCATCACGCGGTGGTCATCAGTCCAGTTATGGTTAATGCGGTTGTCGGCAAGCGCCCCCAGAATAAGGATGAATTTCCTTACTGGCTTGCTGAAAAGTTTGATCAATTAGAAGCCGTGTTTCCGCATACTTCTCCTGTGGATAAACACAGGATACTCACTATTACTTTACCGAAGGACCTGGTCCCGGATATTGTCGACTGTGACAATTGGGGCAAGGTCTTTGCTGCGACCTATGTGAAGTGCTATGGCACTCCGTCTATGTCCGTACTACCCTCTGTCATCAAGAAGGTCCAAGAATATCATGGTGCAGAGGCAGCCATTGAGTTGGGAATGAGGCTTGTCGACAGCTTCGATGTGGTTTGTTCCATGGTAATGGGCAACCTCAAAGGAGATGCCATGCAATTCCAAGTGGGCAATATGTTGGCACTTGTGGATCCGGCCGACAGGCCAAAGGAATTCGCTAAAATTATTGCGAAAGCCTACAGAATGCTGGGTCGTAGCGCCTTGGGTGTGAAACCCACCGTGATCATTCCTACTGTAGTACAGCAACCTAAGGTGAGTTCGTCTACCAAAGACGAAAAACCCAACTTTCCAAAACAAAGTTGGCGAGCCAAAAAACAGGGGAAGCAGCAAGAGAAACGGAGGTCTCGTTCTGCGTCGCCGGTGCAGATACAAACTGAACGTACTTATGATTTGCGCGCTCGTTCTAATATTAAGTCACCTGATAGATTTCAGGTTCCTGAACAACGCTCTCCTCGTTCTTCACAGGAAACATCGGCTTTTCAATCCGGTGGCGGAGATCGTGGGAAAGGAAGGGGTGCTCAAGGTCGTGAGCAGCCCCGTCAGACTGACAGCAAAGGCAAGCAGGACGAATCTGCACGTCAAAGACCCCCGTTTCAGAAGAAAAAAGTTGCTGCTCTAACTGCGAGATATGCCTCAGATGGTACGGACACAGCTTCTGAACCAGACATGGGCGCTAACGTTGCTAGACAGAGCGGCGGAAGTTACAGTAGTGCGACAAGTGCTGCGTCCATATCTGGCGGCGACAGCAACTGATACATTTGTAAGTGTTGAAACTGCTGATACTCGCGTATCTCCCCCTGAACGGATGTTTGAAATTGTCCTTATAATTGAGGGTGACATACAACGTAAAATTAAAGTGGTATTTTGGGATAATCTAACCTCCACCTATGATATCCTTTTGGCGGAGGCGGATTGGCCCCCGGCTTTCGTTTTAGATGCTCCTAGAGGGGAGGTAGTGATCCTCCCGTCCTTTGGGCACACAGTGCCAATGGAACATTCTAACAGGTTAGCCGGGGAGTGGGCGCAGGTGCTCGCGCCTGCGTTGTACCGTACTCAGGTGGGCTGGGACAAATTTTCTCCCAACCATACGATTCCGTTGCGGACAGAACCCCAGCCACAACCCCAATATCCCATGCGTCACGAGGCTAGATCTCACGTCGTGTCTATCCTTGAACAATTGGAATATCAGGGAGTAATTGAAACATGTGTGTCACCCATGAATAATCCTTTATTTACTGTGACAAAGCCTGTCGGATCGTACCGCCTAGTTTTGGATTACCGGCACTTAAATTCGCACTGCCGGACGTGTGCGGTACAAAATACTCACAGTTCGGCTCTCGGCGATAGTCTCGTGAGAAAACGGTTTAAAACCACACTTGACATCTCCAATGGCTTTTATAGCCATAATCTGTCCCCTCATAGCTATGAGTGGACGGCGTTTACCTCAGGTGGCAAACAAAAGAAGTTCAAAAGGCTCCCGATGGGCTATAAAAATAGCCCCGGGGTCTTTGCTGCTCGTGTGGTCTCTCTTTTGGAGATGGTTGACCCGGAAGCATACTCGTATGTAGATGACATCTACCTAACGGACGACGAGTTGCTTCCACACCTTGCTCGCGTGGATAACATAATTACTATGTTTGCTGACTTCGGTTACAAATTCAACTTTGCGAAGTCCCACATTGCCGAGTTCACAGTGTTGTTCTTGGGGTACAAACTCAATAATGAGGGTCGAGGCTTGGCTCCGCAGTTCCTTGAGAAATGCGCACGCCTTAGTGCTCCTACGACACTGAAGAAATTACAATCTTTGCTGGGTTTTCTGAATTTCGGTCGTACCTACATTCCTGATTATGCCCAGCGTATCAAGTCGCTTTATGCCTTGGTACAACCTACTTTTACCAAATCTTGCTGGCTGCCTGAGCATTCTGCTGCATTGCAATCTTTGCAGTCTGATCTTCTTGCTTCGAAATTCTTACAAACTCGTGATAACCACACTAACCTGGTCATTAGAATCGTACCGGGTGCGGTGGGTTTCACCTACTTGACGTTCAATGAGGGCGACACCGTCCCCATTGCATACAAATCTCATCTGTACACTTCGGCTGATCTGCGCTTTTCCGCTGTTGAAAAAGTACTGACAGCAGTTCAGATGGCGATCCTGAAGGAGCGAGCGCTATCACAGGGGAAGCACATGCTGGTGGTAACACCGTACCCTGCCCTCGAGGCGGTCACTAAAGCCAGTGTACTGAATTCTAAGGCTTTGCATCCAAGGTGGATACAATGGGCAACCTCCTTGACCTCGTCTGACGTCACATATATCTTTGACGCGGCATTACAGACACAGGAGTTCTTGGAGTATGAATTTGTCCATCCGGCTCCTCTGACTTTGCGCCCGCTCGAGGAGTACCATTGTGTCATTTACACTGATGGGTCTGCGCAACCCGCTACTGGATCAAAGCACGCCTATTCAGCGGCCTGCGCAATTGTGGTGGGTACTTTCGTGAACGGAGAGTTGCAATCTGATGTCGTGCATACGCAGTCATTGGGTGATTGTACCGCACAGTTAGCAGAACTGAGAGCTCTAGTGCTTGCACTGGAGTTTGCTGATCCTCGAGTCACTACTCTTATAGTGAGTGACTCGTACTATTGTGTTCAATCATACAACGAGAATCTACACTTTTGGAGTCACAATGACTTTCGTGATTCAAAAGGTAGCACAGTAAAGCATAAAACGCTTTGGGTTCGAGTGGCAGAACTTAAGGAACGTTTGCCCCTCGTGAATGTAATTCACACTCTTGGTCACCAACGGGTTGGTGTCCATGCTGTCGGTAACAGTTTGGCCGACGAGGCAGCAAAAACCGCAGTGGCGACATATTTAGTGGCAGCAGTTACAAGATCCAAAACTAAGATTGATGATGACATCTTGGCAGCCATTGCTGCGTCCGAGACAGGGACAGGCTTTCCGAAAGGTTTCCCTTCTCGCTACCATTATCGCTTAAGTCCTGATAACGTCCCGTTAGTGAGGATTAACGACCTTGGTGACAGATTGATTCCCAACGCGGACTGCAGACCATCTCTGATTTCAGCTGCCCACGAAGGTGTTGCGTCTGCGCATGCCGGCGTTTCGGCTACTGTATCTCTTTTGCAGCAACGTTACTGGTGGTACGGTTTGTACAAACAGGCGCGGGCTTATGTCCTTTTATGTGACATTTGCCAGCAGATTAAACCTTCTTCTGCCGCGCGTCCACCACAAACGCAGCTGTATATATCTAATCAACCACTTGCGTGTGTTTATTTAGATCACTGCGGTCCTTTTTCCTCTGATACTGCGTACAAGTACATCTTAGTTGCAGTGGATTCGTGCACACGTTTTCTGTGGGTGTGGCCGCAAAGGTGTGCTGATGCCCGGACTGTCATCAAGGATTTGCGTGTCTTTGTAGGGAGTTTTGCATGTGGTACCCTTCATTCTGATCAGGGCCCTGCGTTTGCCTCTAGGGAGTACAAAGAAGCTATGAGAAGTTTGGGGGTCCAAGTCTAATTTTCGTCTCCATACCGGCCTGAGGGCAATAGTGTTGTGGAGCGAATGAACCGTGACCTAAAGCAATCTTTGACAGCAAGGGTTTTAGGTACAGGCCGAGGCTGACTCACCCACTTGTATGACGTGCAACGCGTACTTAATAATCTCCCTAGAAGGTCTCTGGGTGGGCGGACCCCATACATGATGCTCTTTGGAGTACGAATGTTTGTCCCGGACCTTGAGGGTCTAGACATGGCGGCGGCTGCCGCACCTTTTGACCTAGATGATCACTGTGCTGTATTGCAGAATCTTCAAGAAGCCAGAGACACTCTAGCAAAGGAACACGTACCCTCTACATCCGAAGCTGAGCTCCAGATTCTGGTATTCGGCTGGCTACCTCGAGTTGGTGACCTGGTCCGTGAGAAGGTGGAGAACAAGAAGGAGTTTGGCCCCTCTTATCGTGCACCGGTCCCGGTGCTTGGAGTCCAGGGTACACGTACAGTTATTTTACCTCCACTTCCTGGTCGCAAGGATAACAGGTACATCTCAATTGACAATGTCAAGCTACAGCGGGTGGCCGATTCTCTATAGTATGACACCTTCAGTTTCTTGCCCTTCTATTCTGCGAAATTCTGTTGTGTGCCCGCCCTCGACCATCATGCCTGAGGTTGCCGTTGAGATGCATGCAGTTACTGCTCCTTCTATGCCGCCTACTGCTGGTAGTTTGCCTGATGATCCTGAGTATGCTTATCCTGCAGGTGTCCCGTTGCCTCTGTTACATTTGACAGCGATTAACCAGTCACATGCTTCCTTTGACACTGAATCAATGACTTCCACTGCCCCTTCCAAAATTTCTATATTTTTTGCCTGGTTCAAGAGACACTTTTTGGTGGCACCATGGACTTACATCTGGCTGGTGCTAATATGTATTTTTTTGTTCATGACAATTGGCTTTGTGGTAGTGTTTTTTAAACTTATCAATGGACACTACCTGACTGAACGATCTGCGATTAGCTTAATTGATGGAACTTTGGCCCCCCATTCCTCATCACACATTATGAAAAGGGACCAGACTTTTGTGAACATTACGGCCTGGCCTGTGCATGATCGGATCGCTTGGGATGCTGTTAAGTTTTGAATTCATGGGCCCACTGAAGTGATTAATGTGCCTAATGTCTTTCGTGTTTCTATGGGTGATGTAGTTAAACAGAATATCCGATCGGATGATTGGGATGTACAAGCAATAGAAGCACTATTTTCTGATCTAAAATATTATGCTGCATTTGATGCTGAAGATTTGTATTTAAATTCTGCGAATTATGGTGAAAAATTTTGCTATCAACATTATGGCACACATTTCCTACACAGAGCAAATACCTTTCGTAATTTTGTTAATTACACACAATGGGAACACTGTCCGGCCCCTTATTATGGCAGCTCTGCCACGTTGGTGAACAAGTTCACATATTTTTCGGATTTTCGTGTGTCTAGTCCGACCTCCTTTTATTTTAAAGTGGCTACTGAGACCACCTCTAAGGTTCGATTGACACATACCAAATTGTTATATTCCAAGTCCTTTATGGACGAATTGGCTATCGGAGGCTATGAGCTATGGAAAGCTACTATCGATCTTAAATCGGTTTGGGGTACTAAACCGTGGCAGGTTCAGGGGACAGAAGCTTTGCATCACGCCTGTCTTATCCCAAACCACATGTTGTTTTTGAATTCATCTATTTTTCAGACCACCTGTTTTGGATTGGCCACATCTAAAAAATTTAATTCCCCCTCGATCCCAGATCTGGGTGCTTACCCCGGCTGGGGTAATCACACAGATCTTTCCCTTGCTAGGTTGCAGTCCCTCATTTCTAACACCACCTTTAATGTTTCAGCATTTGATCCTGATGGGTGGTTGGTATGGCAAACTGGTTCAGATTCCTGTCAACGTCGATTTCTAGCTTTAGCACCTGGGTATACTCAAGTCAGGGTAGATCCTCGTTTTGAATCATCACACACTGTAACTACCTACTCTGTGGGTAAGTTATGCCAGTCTTGGCTGCAACATTCCACATTAGCATCTGTTAAACTTCATTTGTCACGTTTAAACGACAAAATTGATCTGAATGATTTTATTATGGGTCCTGCAACAGGCAGGTCCAAAAGATGGGTATATGCTATTTACAACGAAGTTTGAAAAATGTCGCAAATTGAAGCTGCGTCCAGATTACGTGCTATTGACCAGGCCAATATGGAAAAAGTATTGGCTGTGATAGATAATAGTATAAACACCTTGTCTTCTAGAATTTACACTTTAGATAATATTGTTTCATCTGTCGTAGACATTGTGCAGGATGATTTGTCTGTATTGTATCATGGCCAGAATCAGTTGCGTTCTGTTATGCAGTTTGCATGGACTTTACAAACGTTAAAGGCAGGGAAGGTCCCATGGGATTACATGAATGTTTCATCTTTGTTCCTCCCTTTTAATTTAACTGCAAAACAACAGTTTATGCCCATGAAAGATGCTACTTATTCATTACTGCACATTGAGAAATTAGAACCGTTACCTTTCTCTATTGCTGAGTTAAATTCAGCCGTGTGGCTTATCCACGGAGTGATCACTTTACCTTTTCCGCTTTTTAAGTTTAGTTCGTGCATGAAATATTATGCTCTAGGCAGATATGAACAACTTGGTACTGCATTCCTGCACGAAGTTTGATCGCTCCCGTTCACATATAGATGCATGCGGGAGGGAAAAGAGGTTTATTTAAAAGGTGAGGAGTGCACTTCTGCCCCTGATAATTCTGTAGTGTGTAGACACATACAATTACATGGTGCTTGCAATATACACGCTGCTAATCTGGCTTGCATCCTGAAAGGTATACCGGTGCCGGTTATAACCCCTTCATTTACGCTGCTTGCTAACGGTAGTTATTTGCTTATAAATAATGAGGATTGCTGCTGGATGCTAAAGGGGATACCATACATAGTAACTGTTTCACAGCGTGTTGTTTGCTGTAATAATGTCCTTTTCCCACCCCCGCATGGCCGGCTCGATGTTTCTATCTGGCCTTCAATTCCAACCTTGAACGCAGAGTTCAACCAGATGAGCAGAATAAGGGCTCTTTTGTCTCAAAAGGAGGTCGCTTTGACTTCGTCGCGTGAAACCTTTCTTCTTCACGTGGCAAACACCCGCACAGAGGTGCAGGCGCTTTTGAATACTGACCTCCCCTTGCATTTTGGAATATTGATACAGACTATCTTTAATGCCTCGTCTACGACTGGCATAGTTCATTTCTTTAAACTTGTGGGCTCCGGCCTCGTGTCCTCCTTTCAAACTATTTTTGGTGTGATTCCCGCATTTTTTCATTCTATTTTTTCCAGCGCCTTCGGAGGTCTCCCTTTGCTTCTCGCCCTTATAGCTGGAATACTTCTATTGGTTTGCGTACTACGCAATGGCTGCGCAACTTGCGTACCGAGACAACATGCCCCGGCTGTTGCATCTGCGTAACCGGATGCTTGAATGCTATGGCACCTTACCCCTGGCGACCTTAAGTGTCGCATATGGATTGTCCTTCCGGTTTCCATTCTTTACTTGTGTGCAACCGGTCTTTCACTGCCTAGATTGTCCATTCCAGTGGGCTCTGGATTTATGCCTGTCAAACTCGGTGTCACCTGTCCCGGATTTTGATCAACTAATGGGCCCCTTAGTGGCTCATGAGTTTGAATGTTCTGGTGTCGGGTTTATGGCCTTGGGTGCGGCACATGGAGTCCTTGGAAATTGGGCCATTGAAGAGGCTGCGATTGACTTGCTGGAATGAAGTTATGTCGAGGAACCATCGTGTTGTCCTCGTGTGGTGCTGGAAGCTCCAATTGTGAGTGAACACGTGTGTTCCTTTCCCTTGCTGAATTGGATGGCGGATAATTTTGCGGAACGCTCCAATGATTTCCTCTTGGAGGCTGTTGCAACTTATTGTGCCTATACCTTGATGGATTGACTCTTTGTCTTGGTCAACTCATGGTGCATCCATCGATGTCATTTTTCCCCATTTTTTCATGTTTTTTTCCCTGACGACATCATTTTTGCATTTTGACACTTTGTATTTTTTTTTTTTCTTTCTCGAACTTTACACTTACTTATATGGACTTATAGTTCATGCCCTTGGTTCCGTTCTTTCTGGCTTGAACTCTGCGTTATTGATAAGTACGCCCCTAGTGGTTAGTAGTCCGATCAAGGGGGGGGTGTAGTATGGGTTAACCACTCCCTATGTACAACGCTAAGTTAGCATAACCTCGTCGGCTGTTAGAAAGCCAGCTTGCCGCTTTTGCTGCTTTTGCACGCGACACTGTTGTTACATGTTATTCATTCGAGAACTGCTGACTCGACTTTGCTTCACATGAGAACCGTCTGTTGTTCAACATCCTTAACAGTAAGTAGTGACCTTGGTCTGTACACCGTGTAAAGAACGAGTCTGGGTCACTAGACGGTGCAGGTTGTTGTGTTCTGGTTGATCGTACCGCTTCTTAGCCATAACATACATACAGCTGCCAATACCTGAAAGACGAGTCCTTTAATATTGCAGAGCAGCATGTTTTCACGGGCATTTTGAAAAGAAGAGCTGTTGCAGGAGAGAGCCTAGCTGATCCTGTGATGTGATTCCACTAAGCTGATCCATAAGGTATGGGGTCCCCCATGCAAGCCTAAGAGACCTTCTATTAGTCTAATAATAACCTATTAGTTGCTAGAGAAAGGAGGGTGGTCGCTTTCCACTGTCATTATTATTATGATTGCTCCTTTCATTTTCTATGGTATTGTAACAATGCTGATGGTTCTGATCTTAACCATTTGTCTGCTTGTGTTAGCCAAAGTACTGCATCTTAGGACGCGAGGTTTATAAAATAAACTCTTTAAACTTTACAGTGTCTTTGTTATTCTGTTGTGGACTGATATATAGATACCAACGGGTATTTCGGATTCCCACCACTCCTGAGAAAATCTAAGTCGCTTGTTCTGGGTTGTCTATACATTGGGACCGCCGAGCTAAATCTCGGATAACGAATGGGACACTAAGCTAGTCGGATAGGGGTTCTTGGTTCTGAGGGGAGTTTCTGGTACACCACAATTCTCTGAGGTCCTGGTTTGCTGTGCATAGTTCTGTGCATAAGCAGAATCCCCGCAACAACCTACATAATTAGTTCTGAATCTGCACTGTTCAATGCAACATCCAGACACATATTCTTGTAAATAATCTTCTGAGTTTTTCTAAAGTTTCATGATTTTTATTGAAATAGCAAAAAATATATCATGAGATAACTATACAAAAATGTAACAGCCATGCAATTAAATGCAAATGATAATAGTTCACAAGTCAAATCAGAAACAGTAAAGAACATTATTTAAGAACACATTTGTATACCTATGATTAATGCCCTAAATATTTTGTTAGAGACAGGCGAAAAATTAGAAAAAGAAAGTGGGTTTTAAATGATTGCATTTGTTTTAATATAGTGAAATGCACACATACTATTAGGTTATTATACATTACTTCTAACAATTCTGAACTTGCAAAGCACATGTAGGTCATCATTGGTAAGGAAAAACTTCATTTTCTTGGCCTGGAGGGGATTTGTTTTCTGAAAAGGTGGCCAGTTGTTTCAAGTTGCCAGTCATGTTAGTTCTATGTTATGTCTGAAGGTATCAATTTTTCATGGCTGTCCGACTTGAATAATCTAATATGCCATAGCTGTTTCGTGACTCAAATGAGAAAATGCTTTTTGTGACAATTGGCCTCATACTGGGAAGAAGGTGTCTGCTGTGTATGAAAACATTAGTCTGTTAGTTAAATTAGGCATACTAATTACATGGATGTTGCTGAAGTTAAGGGGCTTCTTGTCATTGTTTTCTTCTAAATACTCTAAAATGATGCCCCACGCCATTATTCCGGTACACCCTGTTTTGCACCTTTGTTGTGTGGTGCTTTCAATCCATGTCCCTTTTCTTTTCCAAATGCGAACCTGAGGCTCATTCGCTGATCTCCAAGTCATGCCTACTTGTCTTTTAGCTAGCACAAAAGCCAGAATTTGCACATCTACACTGTAGGTTCATCTTTTTCTTCAGTCTTGCTATCAAGTCAAAGAGGCATGTGTCAGGTTTATATAGATGTGCTCCACAGTATGTGTTGTCACTAGGTCAGAACCTGTAATTCAAAGTATGTGGAGGATGTGCTGCTCATCTTACATCGTGGGCATATGCTTGGTATCTCTGCATTTTCTTTTCTGTAGTGGTTGTGGTGTCAGGTAGATTGAGTTTAAAATGCTTCATTGGATTAGCTTAACTTCTGCGTTTATATAAATTCTGGTGGGGAATGCGAGTACTGAGATCCTTTCTGCATTTATTAGTGGTTTATCCAGGTCTATGTCCTTCCGATCTCTGAGATTGTTGACATTCATCATTGCTATTCCTTGAATATTTTGGTATAATATAGAAATTGCCTTCCAAGGCTTACCAATAATGAGTATGAAGTATTTGTGATTAGGGGTTCAATGTTATCACACCCCATATCTGTTGGGTTAGTTGAGCAAGTGAGCTGTAGGACATAATTGGCCTACTAGCATGAAGTATATTTGTCGCTGGCTGTTCAATCTGTACAGTGTACCATCATCAAATAAGTCTTCCACTTTTAAAATTAGCGCCCTGTGCAATTTCTCATTATTAATAGTATTTGCTTGTTCTTTCAGTGTGGGCTAATCCCACAGTGGTGGCTCCTGAGAGTATGCCATGTTGGTCTTGGAGCATTTAAGGCATCACTTCCAACAGTACTTGGCAGTTATTAGTAGTCTTGTGGATACTGGTGGTATACATAACTCATGCATTAAACATCCTTTCTGTCAGTGTTGTGTTCCCTCAGGTATCACGATTCTTTGACTTTCAGGTCTCAATCAGAGCCAATAGTAGTTGGCCTGATTGGTAAAAGTTTTGATAATCTGTTGCTTAATGTTCTCCCTCGATGCTGGTAATTGGAGTTTCGGCGGTGCTACTCTGTATCTGCAGTGCTTTACCCCACACCCAGGTCAGATCTGTTAACAACAAGTCCAAGATTTTCAATATTTTCCAGGAAAATGTCACTTGGATGTTTGCATATTAGCATAGGAAACAAGGTATGGTGATAATTTTAAAGAGAGACCGTCTACCCATCATGGAGATTGGTAGTTTTTTCCAAACGTATATTGTTTCTAGTGTTCTCAGTGCCATCTGTCATGATCAGGAATGGTTACGACTGTTTGACCGTTTCGTGTGTATTCACATAGACAAGGTTAATAAACAAGGAAAGAAACCTTTATTTTACAGGACTATGAGTACCATGATCCTTTGCCCTGATCTGGCATGGCATCTCCTGTACATGAGGTAACCATATCCCGTTAGCAATGCTTACTATTCCGATTCTCCCTTGCTGGACGGAGAGGAGGGGTGCTCTCTCTTTGACTTATCATGGAACCTTGGAATGGGAGTTTGCAAGCTCTCAGCATTCAGTATCCTCCTGGAGCATGGTTGCTCATACATCTGCCAAGTGAATGTGTCCTCTGTTACACCCTTGTAAATGTGCGGTAAGCAGCGCTGTGGAGCACATTCACTTTGGAAAAATCAAAGTTTCATCTTAAAAATATCTGTTTAATATTTATGATTAAGTATGGCAGGAATGCATTTGTCTCTCTTGCCAGTGAACACTGTTGAATGTTTTCAATTTCAAAAGTTAAAATTCTTTGTAGAAACCATGAACTCTTCCAGGAAAAATAAGACTCACTTTGTTATCAAGAAACTCGAGGAAAGTGAAATAAACTTGTTTGGTAGTGAATGCTATTAATTGCAGTCAGTCTCAAAAACGAAAAGAAGTTTTCTTTTGCATTAAATCTTTTGAGTAAAACTGGATTCACTGTATTTATCAAGAAGCTCAAATAATGTGGATTTGTCGCATTGGACAATGAACCCTATTAACTGCTTTCAGTTTCAAATGTTAAAAAGATTTTGCAACAACAATGAACTCTTTTGAGAAATATAAGACATGCTTGTTCAGAAGCTCCAGGAAAGTGCAAGGATTAATTATTTAACTAAGGTGATGTCTGTGAATAATTTTATTTCTGTGACAAATACCAACTCAGATCACTGGCATTGCTTTCGACTTAACAAGCGCTGAGGAAAGTGCAATTCAGGTACGCTACAATAATATTAATGAAGCATAAAGTGCTGAGCAAAAGCACAGTTGTTTGGAGATTCAAAGACACAATAAATTAAGAAGCGCTGAGGAAAGTGCAATTCAGGTACGCTACAATAATATTAATGGAGCATAAAGTGCTGAGCAAAAGCACAGTTGTTTGGAGATTCAAAGACACAATAAATTAAGAAGCGCTGAGGAAAGTGCAATTCAGGTACGCTACAATAATATTAATGGAGCATAAAGTGCTGAGCAAAAGCACAGTTGTTTGGAGATTCAAAGACACAATAAATTAAGAAGCGCTGAGGAAAGTGCAATTCAGGTACGCTACAATAATATTAATGGAGCATAAAGTGCTGAGCAAAAGCACAGTTGTTTGGAGATTCAAAGACACAATAAATTAAGAAGCGCTGAGGAAAGTGCAATTCAGGTACGCTACAATAATATTAATGAAGCATAAAGTGCTGAGCAAAAGCACAGTTGTTTGGAGATTCAAAGACACAATAAATTAAGAAGCGCTGAGGAAAGTGCAATTCAGGTACGCTACAATAATATTGATGGAGCATAAAGTGCTGAGCAAAAGCATAGTTGTTTGGAGATTTAAAGACACAATAAATTAAGAAGCGCTGAGGAAAGTGTAGTATTTTAGTGTTTCAAAGACACAATGAATTATCGAGCGCTGAAGAAAAGTGCACTTGTTTGAAGATTCAAAGACACAATGAATTAACAAGCGCTGAGGGAAGCGCAATTCAGGTGAACTACAGCAATATTAATGAAGCATGAAGCGCTGAGGAAAAATACAGTTGTTTGGAGATTCAAAGACACCATGCATTAACACGTGCCAATGCAAGAGCGACATGTGAAGTATTGAAGTCATATCTAATTGAAAACACTGAGAAAAGCGCACTTAATTTGAAAAGACAGTCATGAGACATTATCATAGCTAGAAGGTTCAAGCTGTGTGTTATTTTTGTTAATGAGAAAACATTGTGGAAAAAGAACAATGACATCAAGGCTTCCTTCTCTCTACATTTCCTGAAAGACAAATAAGGATAATATTAAGCAAGCCAATCTACCTCTGGGAATATATATTTGCGAGAAATGTGTTGAAGGTACAAGTAGTATAATGAGTTCATACATTTTAGATGATTACTGAAACTGAGACATACACATACTATGCTAATATTTCTTCCATTTGTCATTTCAGACTTCCTTCCCAGCAGTCTCTTTCCCTTCTCCTTCCCCTCACCTGGCTTGTGGGGTTGCTGTGTTGATTTAGTTTAGGAACCCAGTGGTGCCTGGAGGTGGGTCCATTCTTAGCATTGTGCCATTCATGAGAAACTTCGGATTCTTTCCTGACAGACCTGACACTATCTTAATGTAGCTTCAATAACCTCTGTGTCACCATGATGTATCTGAATCCCCAGATACATAAAGTTTCCATTTCCCACCTGATTGGGAATAAAGGCAGATTATACCCACCTGGGGGGGGTGGGGGGCAAAGAGGAAACATACATTATGGTGCCAATTACGATCCGGTAAAAAAAAGGCCCGTCCGACTCGTATCCGGTCTTTTTACCGTACGAATCGTACAAGTGCCGTACAAACTGGCAATCACGATTCGCATGGTAAAAAGTCCATACGAACCGCCTTGGGAATGATTCCCCACACGTCCTCGGGTCGGAAAATGTGTCCGACACGTCCTCGGACGATTTACCGTACAAATGTGAAATGTGAAGTCCGACCGAGCAATCACGATCCAACCCGTGCGTCCGATCTCACAACCGTATGGTAAAAACACCGTCCGCACCGAACTCCCATAGCAACCATGGAGACATGTGCCCGCATACGCGCCCAACACTCCCCCCAGCACCCATACGTTTGAGTCGTACTCCCCGTGTATGTACACCCCCCCTGTATGTACACCCGTGTACGTGTCGAACCCCCACCCGTGTATGTACACCCCTGTACGTACGAGTCCTACCCCCACCCCTGTACGTGTCGTACCACCGTGTATGTACACCCCTGTACGTACGAGTCCTACCCCCACCCGTGTACGTGTCGTACCACCGTGTATGTACACCCCTGTACGTTCGACTCGTACCCCACACCCCTGTACGTGTCGTACCACCGTGTATGTACACCCCTGTACGTTCGAGTCCTACCCCCACCCGTGTATGTGTCGTACCACCGTGCATGTACACCCCTGTACGTTCGAGTCGTACCCCCACCCCTGTACGTGTCGCACCACCGTGCATGTACACCCCTGCACGTACGAGTCCTACCCCCACCCGTGTACGTGTCGTACCACCGTGTATGTACACCCCTGTACGTTCGAGTCGTACCCCCACCCCTGTACGTGTTGTACCACCGTGTATGTACACCCCTGTACGTTCGAGTCGTACCCCCACCCCTGTACGTGTCGTACCACCGTGCATGTACACCCCTGTACGTTCGAGTCGTACCCCCACCCCTGTACGTGTCGTACCACCGTGTATGTACACCCCTGTACGTTCGAGTCGTACCCCCACCCCTGTACGTGTCGTACCACCGTGCATGTACACCCCTGTACGTTCGAGTCGTACCCCCACCCCTGTACGTGTCGTACCACCGTGTACCTACACCCGTGTACGTCAGAGTCGTACCCCCACCCGCGCATGCATGGAGCGAACCCCCACCACAACATCCTAAGGACGAAGCGCACCCCAGGCCCCAACATCACAACCGAATGTACGACTCGTACCAAGCCACACACAAGGACAGCACTGTACAACAAAATGGGCCATGTACACACCGTATACACGCCAAAAAACGCACGTACACAACCAGGACAAACCAAAACGACACAAGAATACACCATTCGAATGGCACAAAGCCACAAAACATGTCCAACAACTACCAAAAATACACATTCACTGACCTGCAACTGCCAAAAACAAACAGAGGCCCAAAACACCACCACTCCTTATAACACACCCACCCAAACTTCAAACACAGCCACACCCACCAATGGACCAATAAAAAGGGCCCACACACACAAACCATGAGCCTTTGCAACAGACTCACTGCTGCCAGACCCCACAGACAACCTACAGCACCAAACTAGAAGCTTCACCACACCTTACACTTGCACACCTTCACACAACCACCTTCACAAACACCCCCTCATCACATTCACACACACACCTGCACAACCACACCCACACACCCACAACCATCCACACCCACCCCCCCCACCATCCACACCCACACCCCTCACCATGCCCACTAACAAGAATCCAAAGTTCAGAGAGTTGGAGGTCCTTGTCGATGAAATCCTCAGAGTCGAGCCACAGCTCTTTGGAACATTGGTCAGACAGACAAGCATTGCAGAAAAAACAGCCATGTGGCAGACCATCGTCGATGCTGTGAATGCTGTTGCGGACACCAGAAGGAACAAGCAGGAATGCCAAGCCAGGTGGTACGATCTGCGGAGGAGGGTCCGAGCCAAGATGACGGATGAACACAACCAGGCCAACGTCACTGGAGGAGGGCCGTCCCGCAGACCCGTACACTATCATCCCTGGGAGGAGAGGGTGATGGCCATACTGCCGGTGGAGGCAGTCGCAGGATTAGGAGGACTCCGAGACCCGGGTGAGTACACAAACAACGCACCTCACATGGGGGGACGTCATCCACAACCAAACTCACAAACAGGCACGCAACCACCCCAAGCTATTGCATGACTCAACCACACTCCATGAACACGCACATGCCACTGGCGCCACCATGCCCCATGCACCCAGCTGGACAATGTCAAGTCACAGGCCACAGAAGACACCAACACATGACACGGTAACCCGGATGGCGGGAGGGTGGGCCCAAAAAATCACATGGTGCAACTCAGAAGCAAACAACAATATCCTCTGCCCATATGGCCTAGGTCACAGCCAGACAAACAGTGTGTCCCCACACAGGAAAGACTCGCCAGCAAATGGCGGACGCCTTGCATCAACACATGGGGGTGACGGCACCTTCTTGCACATGACAGCAGCCAATGAACAGCCAACACTGTGAAAGAGTGGCAGCACACACCACCACAGCAGCAGTGCAGACACACACACTACACCCAATGGGTGCCTGGAGATCACAAACAAACTCACATCAACAATACAAGGGCCATTCAAAGATCTGCTAACAGTGTGTGCCCAGGAAGCTGGGCTCAGGTGACAGAGGGTGACACACAGAGGGAGGGAGAGGGGGACAGAGAGGGAGGGAGACAGAGGTGGACACAGGGAGACAGACAGAGGGAGGGAGGAGGGTGACAGAGGGAGGGAGAAAGGGAGACAGAGGGAGACGGACAGAGGGAGGAGGTTGACAGAGGGAGACGGACAGAGGGAGGAGGCTGACACACAGAGGGAGGGAGAGGGGGACAGAGAGGGAGGGAGACACAGGGACACGGACAGAGGGAGGAGGCTGACACACGGAAGGAGGGAGAGGGGGACAGAGAGGGAGGGAGACACAGGGACACGGACAGAGGGAGGAGGCTGACACACAGAGGGAGGGAGAGGGGGACAGAGAGGGAGGGAGACACAGGGAGAGCAAATCAGCCATGTGGTGTGCGGGAATGTCGGCTCGTCAGCAGGTGGACTGCGTGCATATAGACAAGGGTGGCCAGTGCCAGCACCCCACCTCTCCTCCATGGCAAGACACAGGGCCATGTCACAACCTGTGCACGAGCACAACGACAGCTACCTGCATCATATAAGTGTGTGGAACTACTGCATGTGCCCACGTACAGTGCAACACGGAAGGCGCCAATGCACGGCTCGCCACACCTGCCCACTTCACTGCTGACTGCAGTCACACTTGACGCAGCAAGTAAGACTGTGCCACACATAGTTAAAGGTGCCAAAGCTGTGCCCAAGGGACACACCCATGCACAAGTGCACTGTGAGTGGAATGCAAGACAGATCCAAATTCCCAGAGGAAATGTTCCAACTTTGAAAGTGATGAAACATGGATGTTGCATGGACCAAAATTAACATTGTCTCTCTCACACACAGGTCAACCTCGTGGTTCACCCCCCAACACTGGGGGGGAAGACTCACAGGACCCGGCTCTGCGGGAGGCCGATCCCACCGGCAGCGACGACTCTCACCACTCTGTGGACGACCCCGACCAACCTGGCCCCTCTGGTGTCCAACCACCTGCAGCACCTGCGTCAGGTACAACGGGGCCAACCACCACCCCCACTCCTGCCACATCCCAGGAGACACCCAGGATCCCTGCCCCACCACCACAAAGCAGCCAGGCTGGCCAGGAGGGACACGGTGTCCCGGGCACCCAGGAGGAGGCAGGCGACAACGCCAATGCCACCCCTCAGGGGTCCCGGAGACCCGATGTGCCCACAAGGGCAGGCCAGGTGCAAGTGGGCAGGGGTGGTGGGAGTGGAGGACGGCGGAGGCGCCAGCCTGACCAGTTGGCTGGGGAACCGGTATTTTCCCATGTCCGAAACATCCTGGACACATACCGGCAGGACACCACGGGCATGGCCCAGGTTGTGTCCACCCTCAACGATATGAAGGGGACCCTCGATGAGATCAAGACCCAGCAGGCCCAGCAACATGTGGAGCAACATGCCTGTCTACTGCAACACCAACGGAGGATGGAGGACAGACAGGCTGAGCTCGTGACGGTGTTCACGGGAATTCACAGTACACTCCGTCGGATGGCCGACAACATGGGCAACCCTCCCTGTGCCAGAAGGCCTAGAACATCACCACCCACAGGGAGGGATCAGGAGGAGGAGGAGGAAACATCCGATGGAGCATCCCAAACATCGTCACGGCCTGCTTCTGAGGGTCCCCGCAGGAGGGCGGGTCGTCCACGGAAAAGGCCGTGAGAGTCGGCGCTACAGCACCATCTCCCAGGACACCTGGCCCACTGGAGCAACAGCAGCACAGCATCAAAAGACATTCTCCGCCACATGGCCTTGCTGGTCACTGTCTGACCAATGTTGACAAAGACTGTGGCACGGACTCTGAGGATTTACAAAGGCAAGGACACCAACTCCCCTACTGAACTTTGGATTCCAAACACCCGGAAAGCCCCTCATGCCAAACCCCCCCCCTAAAATAAAAAGTCACACCATGAAGAGAAGATGCCTGCTGGTTGCATTATTACCTTACATGTGTCTTGTAAAGTCTAAACATGCCTGAGTTCTCTTTTGACTTCAACCATCCACACCCTGGGGCCTGAGTCTGGCACAGGACACACGGGTCACAGTGTATTAGGCAAGACAGACATGGAGCACCATACACACCCGTGATGGGCCCAACCAGCTGAGGGGGTGGTTGCACAACCGTGCTGACAGACATATTGAGTACAGCAACAGTCATGCGCAGAGGTCAGGGATCATGTCCAGTGTCCTGGGGGGCACCCAGGTATGTGTAGACAGGTGGCAGAACCATGTCCTGCAAGCTTGAGTCCGGTGGATGCAGATAATGGGGGCCTGGCCAACGTTGGATGCATGGGGATGGCACATGTCACAATACCCACACACTCATGGACATCATGCACAATACACAGTCTCATCCCACACACACAGCTTGCATCTTGTTACTCGACACATAGACACATAGCCACTATCAGTGAAAACCATGCCAGACATGCTGGATGCACCGTGGCAACACACCAGCATTGACTCAGAAGAGGCACCTTGGAGGCATAGGGACACCTTTATTAGTCATGTTTTCGGGATTGCAGAGGCAACTTGAAGTACACATGAACACTTCATGTGGAGTAACATGTGGGTCCAACACTGGCACCCCCCTTCTGCAGCACAAATGCGTGATAGCCATGGAACTGGCACACAAGTGTCGGCTAACAGCTAAACACCCACAGCTGCTCACGGAGAGCCTGCCACACACCATTGATCCGCTGATGTGGAAGTCCCACAGCATGTCAAGCCAATGCAAACCGTATGTGTCCGAGGGCAGTGTTACACACATTGATGCCATCATCACAATCCACTATCCCATCACTGATGACTGTCAACAAGTCTGACCATCTATTCAGGTGTACCCAGCTGCATGTCATGTGTACCATGGTGATGCAACATGGCTGCAGAGGAACCTAACTTCGACAGGGGCAGTGTGCATACATCGTGAACAACTGCCACACCCAATACACCCCTGATGCATCCCTTACCCTAAGGAGACTTCCAAACGTGTCCGTGCCTGTAACGCTGAGTCAGCACACGATTACGTGTCCATGAGGAATAGCAGTGCCACAACAATGCAAGCAGCAGACGGCATGCGCAAGTACCTGGGGAAGAGAGACACACAAGAAGTCAGCCACAAAAAGCACAGCCACTTGCATGTGCATTTACTCGACACATGTATGGATGACAACATGCTAGGTCACAATTATGACTGGGGAAATACAACCATCACTGGCACCATCACTCCAGTGACACACCCACACACACCTCTGACTCACGTGCCATACATGCAGGTGGAGACACACATCACAACACATGCCACACGGGGACCAATGCGTGCACACTCAGACACTGGTACTCACCACTAAGCAAAGAAGTCGCGTATGAGCCGAGTCCGAATGTCCTCTTGCGGCTCCACATCCTCCACATCACTAGCCCCATTGCCAAGACCTTCGTCCTCCACGGGTGGATGGTCCTGGTCATCTTGATCCAGGATGAGTGGCACAGCTTTCTCAACTGTCATGTTGTGCAGCATGCAGCAGACCATGAAGATTTTGCAGACCTTCGCCGGGGCATATGGGAGGGCGCCGCCGGTCTTGTGGAGGCACCGGAATCGGCTCTTCAGCAGGCCAAACGTCCTCTCTATCACTCGCCTTGTACGGCCATGGGCGGTGTTGTAGCGGAGCTGGGCCGGCGTGACGGGGTTGCGGAGAGGTGTGATCAGCCATGGCATGTTGGGATAGCCAGCGTTCCCTACATGGGAAGCACATGGACATCGTTAGAACAGGAGAAGCGGTCGTGCTGGAAGTCTACGCAAAATACAGGACAGACAGACTGTACCCACCACCAACACATGCTCGTTCGTTGCGCAGCTGCGTCATCATTTCAGGCATCCTGCCACGCCTCATGATGTAGGCATCGTGTGCTGATCCTGGGAAACGAGCACAGACATGTGAAATCACCATGTTGGACAGACACACCACAAGGGCATTGATGGAGTGGTAGTGCTTGCGATTCCGGTACGCTACCTCCTGTGCGTGTGGAGGTACCAAAGCAACATGTGTCCCATCTATGGACCCAATGACATGGGGCATCCCTCCCAGGGTATAGAATCCACGCTTGACCCCAGTCAACATTTCAGGGGTAGGAAAATGTATGAACTCATCCAGGTGAATCAACATGGCCTCTAAGAAATCATGCAGCACATGGCAGAACATGCTCTGGGACATGCCACCAACATGAGCTATGGTATTTTGAAAGGTACCCGTGGCTAGAAAATGTAGGGCTGCCATTACCTTCAGCTTGGGTGTCAGTGCCGTAGGATACCTGTGCAGCGGTTGCAGGTGTGGTGCCAGTCTCGTCGTCAACTCCAGAATCAACGGTTGAGGGAAGCGGTAGCACCGGATACTGTCATTCTCCTGCATGGCAGCCAAGTCCGGAATTGGTCGGGCAAGAGGTGGCGCTCTGCAGTAATTTGGAAGTGACAAGGAAGAGTGAGTGCACCACAACAACAATTGATTTGTACTGTGCACATGTTAATCTGTCAATACACATATGCCACATACAGAGTCAGGTATGTGCTACATGCCCTGGACACATATGGCTGCCAGGTGACACTCCTACCAAGACCCAGCTACACACGGAGATTGTGAACCTTCACATGCCATGGCATGGGAATAGCTGTGTCCCAGTGCTAGTGAACAGCCAGACGCAAGACAGGAGTGACAGACATCCACACATCAGCAGAAGTAGGATGTCGATTGCAGAGACTGGTAGTGGAATACTAGAGACACAGGTCACATGACATTACACTAGGACAGCCCACACACCTTGCCATGAAGGTGTACATGTCATGACTCACCACACATTCATAGAGAGGATGCAGACATGTCCTTGTTACGCTACTCCGTGTCCCATGCATACATACGCACTTCACATCCGATACCACATGTGGCATGGTGTGCGGAACAGTGTGCCATGGCCATCTACACACAGACACATGTTGGTTGCTGCAACGGCTGCAGCTTTTGAGGGAGCTCAAACATCTAACTAATGTGAACCCCCCACACATACATGACATAGTCACATCGTGCACCGTGGGTAGTGACATGTCAGGTGTGGTAACCCCTGTACCGGGCCTCGGGGGACACTTCCGTGTGTTGGTGTCCGTGCCATGCCAGTGACGCTCATGCCAAGTGTGCAGTACGACATGCACACATGTCAAAGGAGTCAAGGGCATGCCTGGCACACATTGCACCGTCACACATTACATATGTACACATCTCATCATACATCTGGTGCCTTCTCCACTCAGGAGTATTGTGCCACATCACAGCCATTCACACCTGTGCCCCACACATGTAGTACTGCCCAGACAATGCCTTGATGCCCATCCATGGACAAGTATGTCAGCCCTATTCCTTCCTGTGTGCTGCCTATCACCACTGTGATGTGTGAGAAACAGCGTACTTCTGCTAAGAGGGCCTGTGTACGTTCCCGTATCACTATGGGAGTGCTGCCGTATGTGTACCCATCGTGATGGTGAGCGTACAGGCATGTGTACGGTCCGTACCACTACGAGTACGCATACGCAAGAACACCCATAGTGGTACGGCCCGTACACGCGTGCGTACGTTCACTATCACTATGGGTGTCCTCGCGTATGCGTACTCGTAGTGGTACGGCCCGTACACACGCCTGTACGCTCCCTATCACTATGGGTGTCCTCGCGTATGCGTACACGTAGTGGTACGGGCCGTACACACGCATGTACGCTCCCTGTCACTATGGGTGTCCTTGCGTATGCGTACACGTAGTGGTACGGGCCGTACACATGCCTGTACGCTCACTATCACTACATGTACGCATACGCGAGGACACCCATAGTGATAGGGAGCGTACAGGCGTGTGTACGGCCCGTACCACTACGTGTACGCATACGCGAGGACACCCATAGTGATAGTGAACGTAGGCACGCGTGTACGGGCCGTTGCTATGCATTTGGGGTGCCCTAGGGCCCCGGAACGCACCGTACCTGTGTGTGAAGCTCTAAATTACATAGGGGACACATGAGGGACAAGTAATAAGGCCTACATGCATGCTGGTTGTCATGGAGACCAAGTTAAAATTTTGAATTTGTTCTGGAAGGTTTACAGCAGAAGTCAGTTGGAATGAATCTACTTTGTTGCAATGTGTTTGTGGGGCTGACATCATGCAGGAGAAAAAAACAGATTAAGAACCCACAGACTGCTAGGTTTGAAGGGATTGGAGGAAACATAGGATGCAAATGTGAGTGACCAATCACTCTGTACTCCTATGCATGAGATGGGCCAGCAAGGCAGATATAAGGCAGCCAGGTCCCATGAGGGAGCACTTGCCTGCACATCTCTGTATTCCACGACCCAGCTGCTGCTACTGATTCCCTGGAACCATGTCAAGGGCTGTGGAGAGGTCACAGCCATTCACCCTGGAGGAGAACATGGCTTTGGTGGATGTGATCCTCCCACGGTACCCCATGCTGTATGGGCGACCAGGTTATCAGGTGAGTGCAGTGTCCACTGGGACAGACTGTGTCCCTTTTTTGTGACTGTGACTTCTGCCATTGTGTCCAGGTGTGACACACATGCTATGTACTGTAGGGGGGGTCCCAGGGGGGGGAATGCCTGATGTCTCCCAGCAGTGCCCAGAGACAGGAGGGGTGGGTGCAGAGTCCTCCCAGCAGTGCCCAGAGACAGGAGGGGTGGGTGCAGAGTCCTCCCAGCAGTGCCCAGAGACAGGAGGGGTGGGTGCCTATCACTCCCAGCAGTGCCCAGAGACAGGAGGGGTGGGTGCAGAGTCCTCCCAGCAGTGCCCAGAGACAGGAGGGGTGGGTGCAGAGTCCTCCCAGCAGTGCCCAGAGACAGGAGGGGTGGGTGCAGAGTCCCCCCAGCAGTGCCCAGAGACAGGAGGGGTGGGTGCCTATCACTCCCAGCAGTGCCCAGAGACAGGAGGGGTGGGTGCCTATCACTCCCAGCAGTGCCCAGAGACAGGAGGGGTGGGTGCAGAGTCCTCCCAGCAGTGCCCAGAGACAGAAGGGGTGGGTGTGATGCACAGTGTGAGCCTGGATCATTGATTGTGTAGTTGCCCTCATTCCACCTGTGTCCTTTCAATGGCACGTACTGCTTTTGGCCTTCCCCAGAGGATCATGTCCCTATGACAAAGGTGCAATGCGTTGGATGCATACTATGCCTTGTTGTAAACAGCAAATGTGTTCTAATCTGTGTCTCTGTGACATGTGCCAGGTGTATTGATGTAGTGTCACTTGTTCATCCTCACAGGTAGACGCCTCTGCCAAGGAGCAGATATGGCTGGACGCCGTCAGCGCCGTGAGGAGTGCGGATGGTCGGAAGCGGCGCCTGTCCCAGGTGAGGAAACGCTGGCAGGATATCCGGTGCTGGACGCGGAGGATCGCACGGGTCCTGCTGGGGGACTCACCTGAGAGCCATAAGAACCGCGGGCGCCGCCGTCTCTCCCACATCCAGAAACGTGTGCTGGCGGTGGTCTTTCCAGACTTGGACAGGCGCCTACAGGAGATGCAGCAGCCGGAAGTGGGTAGGTATTTATTTATTTTAAAAATCTTATATAGCGCGCAGCTACCCTTGGGCATCCCGGCGCTTCAAGACAAACATCCGATGAGAGGTGAAGGACAGCGTTGACACATTATCCGGGAAACAAAAAGGTTTTAAGACCTTTGCGAAAGCGCAGTGTACAGGGCTCAGCGCGTAGTTTAAGCGGAAGCGAGTTCCAAAGCTTTGCCGTATTAAATGAGAATCTTCTTCCGCCTGTTCGGGCCTTTTTTACTCTAGGAACAAGCAAGAGGTGTTGCCTCTCTGAACGCAACGTTCTGCTTGCTTTGTATGGCGTAACTAGGTTTTTTAGGATGAGGGGGCCTTTCCCCAAGAGGATTTTATGAGCAGTACAAAGTGCCTTAAAAGTCACTCTCTCCCGCACCGGGAGCCAGTGCAATGCCTTTAGTGCCGGCTTCGCAGATTGCGTCCTCGGGATGTCCATGAGCAGCCTTGCCGCCGCGTTTTGGACCTGTTGAAGGATCTTAAAAGTAGATTCAGGGGCACCCAAGAAAATCGCATTGCTATAATCAAGTCTGGATGTTATAAGACCCTGAATCAACAACTTCCTCGATGTTAACGGAAGAAGAGGAAAGATTTTCCGAGCCGACCTGAGTAAGGCATAACACACTCCAGCTGTTTTCTTGGCATGAGTGCGAAGTGACAGGTCCGGTTCTAACCAGACTCCAAGGCTCTTAATTGCTTCCTTGGGGGTTGGAGGCTCACCCATACAACCAGGCCAACTGAGTGGGGGAAGGAGGGTAGCTTTACTCCCCAGCAGCAGTAATTCCGTCTTTGAGCCGTTTAGCTTGAGGGAGGACTCTCCCATCCAAGTATGGACATCCACCAGACAGGACTTCAAGATGTCCGGGTTGTCGGCCAGATGGGACAGAGAAACAACTAGCTGCGTATCGTCAGCATAACTGACGATTTTGATGTCATAGGGGGAGACTACATCCTCCAGCGGGGCCATATAAACATTGAATAATGTAGGGCTCAACGAGGAGCGCTGTGGCACTCCACACTGGAGGGGGATTGATTTAGATCTCTCCGATCCATCCCAAACCTGGTAGGTTCGATCCGATAGGAAAGATCTCAGCCACTGCAGAGCCACCCCAGACACCCCGACCTCAGCCAGCCGCTGTATCAGCAACTGATGGCTCACGGTATCAAATGCCGCGCTGAGGTCCAGGAGGATCACTGCCACTGATCCTCCTGAGTCTAGGATCCGTCTGGCCTCATCCACAACCGCCACTAAAGCTGTGTCGGTGCCCTGACCCGGGCGAAATCCAGTTTGAGATGGCCGGAGGAGACCATTCAGCTCCAAAAAGGCAGACAACTGCTTATTGGCCAGTCGCTCAGCGACTTTGCCGAGGCCCGGCAGCAATGAGATAGGTCTAAAATTCGAGAGGACCGTAGAATCCAAATTGGATTTTTTTAATAGAGCCCTAACAACTGCCATTTTCCAAGTGGGTGGGACCAGACCCTGGGTGAAAGAGGCGTTCATTAGGTCAGTCACAGGGGCTGCAATGGCAGCTGTTACCTGCTTAAGGAACTTCATGGGGACCGGGTCCATGGGGGAGCCACTTTTAATCAACGATAGAGTTTTGGTGACGTCGCTCACTGACACTGGGCCGAAGGTGTCAAGGCCGGGAGCGCTTTCTCTGTCCTGAATTCCCCCAATCCGTTTGCCATCGTCCTGCGATGACCTGGGCTGGGGAAGGGAGATTAAGATCTTCTCAATTTTCGTGTGGAAGAACTCCGCTAGTTCCGTGCTTTTTTGTTTATCATGCATGGCAACCGGCTCCGGAACTTTGAGCAGTTCTCTGAGCACTCTGAAACTTTCCCTGGAGGAACTAGAAGCGGATTTAATCCGATCTTCAAAGAAAAGGGCTTTCGCAAGTCGTACAGCTGACTTGTAGCCCCTCATTGCAGCCTGATATTCTTCTCTCCTATGATCTTCCCAGTTCTTCCTCCATAGCCTCTCCATCCTTTTACATCCTTTCCTAAGGGTGCGTAGTTCTACCAAATACCACGGAGCTGAACCAACTCGTTTCTCCCTCTTTTGGACTCTCTTTTTAGGAATCAGAGTATCAAGGGAGGCAGATAGCCAGTTGTTAATGTTGGTGTCGGCCGTAACTGGGTCCGACGCACAAGGAGGGATCGTGTCTTCCAATTTCGAGGTCCACTTCTCCACCGATAGTCTGGACCAGGCTCGATCCACCAGGAAGGCCTGTTTGGTACATACAGGTAGTGGGTCAAATTGCCAGCAAGCTGGGACCAAAAAATGGTCTGACCAAGGGAGAGAGAGGGCTGGCTTCACTGTAAGGCGAGGAATGTTCGAGAACATCGGGTCAAGTAAGTGTCCTTTTTCGTGAGTAGGCCCAGAATTAATTAGGTTCAGGTCACACTCTTTTAAAACGCTCTGTGTGTTTGTTGTGTTTCACCAGCATTTGTAAGTGCACTGTTCCATGGATACACTGCCAGGGTTCATGGTGCTGTGCAGATCCGGTTACCCACAGTATTGCAGTGCTCTCCTGCCTCCCTTCCCCTCCTTGCAATGTGTTCCCTGGTCTGTGTGTAGTCACTCCATCACAAGGTTATGTAGCCTGACACCTTCTCCAAGTGTACTATGCCTGCAGCATCATGTGTGGGGGTGGTGTGTAACAGGTTTTGTGACCTTGCCTGTGCCCTGTCCAGTTCTGGACTTGTGGGTTCCATGTCAGTTGGCACTAATGCGGAGTCCAGACATGGGAGTTAATCTCTCAAGTGCGAGGCCTTCCAGCAGGCATGTCCCATGTGGTGGCCTGTGACATGATGTGCATGAGTGTGCGTTACGCATAGTGCAGGGATGTTAGCGTGTGTTGCAGTCATTCCCATTCAGGAGCATGGAGTTGTGTGGCCACTACTGTCCCCAGGGGCATCTTTTCCTAGGTATCATGTGTGTAATCCGAGAATGTCGACAATCTCTGTGTCTACAGCATAGGTTGTGCTCTGTGCCATTGTCCCCTGGCACCATGTATATTGACGTGAGATGTATTACAAGTGTCCACTGTCCAGCCTGACCTGATTTTCCAAGTACATACTCACGGTGGCCATTGCCTGCGTGTCTTGTTACAATCATCTGATGATGCCCATTTGTACATGATTATTTGGACAGGCGCACCTTGGGTATTTTGTGTCCGATATTGAATTTTTGCATCCCATGTGTATTTCACCCAGACTAAGAGATGTAAGTGCTTCCTGTGTCTCCACAGATTTGTCTCATGTAGGGGGTGGGTGGTGCGGGCATGGCCTACATGTCAAGACCTGAAATCTCCTTGCTAGGACTGGCCAGTGTGTGATGTTTGTCTGGACATACACTCAAGGTGCAGTGTGCCAGTCAGGGTGGGCATGTTATCAGTATTACCTATGCTGCATGTGCCTCTAGTTCCTGGATGTGGTCCCTGCTCATCCCTATTTCCTGCCACGCTGTGTGGTGCAGATGCAGTGCTGGATTGTCCCCGGGGCCTTGCTCCTCAGTCAAAATTCCATGTCATCTCATTTGCTATTGTGTCATGCTCTCCATAGTTTTTCCATGGCATGGTGGGTCAAACAACTGTGTCTTGCAGGGCCTACATATGTACCTTGTTTTGTAGTTGTAACTCTTCTTTTGTTTCAGGCTATGCACTGTAACCTAAGTAGATTGGACTCATGTGACATATGTATACAGGTGTATGATTAATTTCTGTCTCTTCACCCTGCCCACAGCATCGTCGGGGGACACGGAGGGAGACATGGACACAGACGGCGCGGAGGGACCGAGCACCAGTGCCAGCGGTGACATCGTGGCTGGCACATCGAGTGGGACAGAGGCGGAGGAGAGTGAAGCCGGGGACCTGTCGACTGGCACAACAGAGTATGAAGCTGACGGGTCCGAGGATGATCTCTCCGAGTGGGCGGTGGCTGCACCACCATCTGATAGCAGCCCTACATCTCGCACCGCCCCCTCCATTGGCATCAGCCGCCTCCCACGTGCTCGTGTCCCTTCCCAGCGTGCCCAGTCACCGCATGTCTCCTTCCTGCCAGGCACCGCACCCCCTGCCCCTGTCTCCACTGCTGCCGCCAATGCCGAGTCTGTGGACATCCAGCGGCAGTTGCAGATTGGTCAGACTGCGATCCTTAATGTCCTCCATGGCCACAGCCAGGTCCTCAACAACATGGAGGCATACTTGGAGGGCATTCATTCATCGCAGGCTGACCAACGCAACTTGCTGAGGTCCATAGACTCCACACTGACTGCAGCAGTGGGTCTCCTGCAGCGCTACGTCACACCCCCTACCCCTGCCCCTTCCACACTTCCCACTCCCATGCCTGTCCCACATACACCCAGACGTCAGCATGCACCCACCACAACAGACACAGGCACCACACCAGCAGGGAAGGTCCGCCGCACACCTCCTGACACGCACACACAGGGTGAAGTAGGCACACCCACTGGGTCGGGGGGCAAACGTGTGACACGCAGCCAGAGTGGGAGTCCGCATTCCACCCAATCCACTCCCTCCAAATCCCCTCCCCTCAGCTCTCCTGGCCACATCTCCCCCAAAGACTCCTTCATGGCCGCTCTGTCCCTGAGCCCCACAGTGACACCACCCCGCAAGCGGTCAAGGAAGTCCACGGTCAGGGTGCTTGAGTCCCCCCCCTGTCCACACCCTCCCCCAGTGGCGCTGCGACCCATCCCTCTGACCCCCCCCCTCCTTGGGGCCTGTGGTTCCTTCGGGTGCAGGGGAGTCCCTGGAGGACCTTGCTAAGGTGTGCAGCGCGCTCCTAGAATCCACCTTTGGCCCTGCCCCCCCTTGTGGTGGGGTCCTCCATCCCTGCACCCACGTCGCCTACCCTTCGCCCTCCTGTCCCTGCGGTGCCTGTTCCCTCCCCCCCACATGATGCCCTCACCCCTGTGGAAGACGACGGAATGTAACTGTGCAGGCAAGCTAGGGGACGCGCATCCCACTGTGTCCCCCATCCAGCTGTGACTCCTGGACTGCCCTATGGGCTTTGTAAATATTGAACTTCCTACATACCAGTTTTTGGATCATGCTGAATAAAGCTATTTATTTTTTGCCCTTGGAACACTACTGCTTTGCTGGTATTGCTGTTGGTGGGGCTGCTACATGGTTGTGGGTGGTGTTCATGTGTTGGGTGTGTGGGAAATGTAGTAGTGTGCTGCTCATAGGGGGGACCCTGGGATCTGTGTGCCATCACACGGTGTTAACTAGCTTTCTCCATTCATGTAAGCAGTTGCTGCATGGTGCAATTGTCCCAAGGTGTATTCCTTCCTCTGTGTACCCTGACTTCTTCCCTGCAGGGTGTCCCCAGACTTTAGCGCAGAGCTGTGTGTACATTAGCTGGGTGTGTGACGGAGTCCTTCAACTTTGCACATGCATGCTGAGCCATTCTCCACCTGCATCATTCGTGGCATTCTTGGTAGTCATTGTACTTGTGTATGTGGACTATTGACATGACTTCATGTGGACATGTTTTCTTTTTGGCCCTATGCATGCGTATACTCCCAGCCTCGCACACATGTGGTACATGTACTGCAGGGTCTTTGTGCACCTGACTGACATTTGTGGGCATGGTATCTGTGGCTACTCCACCCTTTGCGTTCCATGGGCACTGCTGGGAGTGTTAGGCACCCACCCCTCCTGCGTCTGGGCACTGCTGGGAGGACTCTGCACCCACCCCTCCTGTCTCTGGGCACTGCTGGGAGTGTTAGGCACCCACCCCTCCTGTGTCTGGGCACTGCTGGGAGGACTCTGCACCCACCCCTCCTGTCTCTGGGCACTGCTGGGAGGACTCTGCACACACCCCTCTCATGTCTGGGCACTGCTGGGAGGACTCTGCACCCACCCCTCCTGTGTCTGGGCACTGCTGGGAGGACTCTGCACACACCCCTCTCATGTCTGGGCACTGCTGGGAGGACTCTGCACACACCCCTCTCATGTCTGGGCACTGCTGGGGGGACTCTGCACCCACCCCTCCTGTCTCTGGGCACTGCTGGGGGGACTCTGCACCCACCCCTCCTGTCTCTGGGCACTGCTGGGAGGACTCTGCACCCACCCCTCCTGTGTCTGGGCACTGCTGGGAGGACTCTGCACACACCCCTCTCATGTCTGGGCACTGCTGGCAGGACTCTGCACACACCTCTCTCATGTCTGGGCACTGCTGGGAGGACTCTGCACCCACCCCTCCTGTGTCTGGGCACTGCTGGGGGGACTCTGCACCCACCCCTCCTGTCTCTGGGCACTGCTGGGAGGACTCTGCACCCACCCCTCCTGTGTCTGGGCACTGCTGGGAGGACTCTGCACCCACCTCTCCTATTTCACAATATGTACGCTCATAACATACACGGGTGTGGGTTCGCTCCATGCATACGCGGGTGAGGGTACGTGTCGTACTTACACTGTTGGGGTGGGGGGTACGCTCCATGCATTCGAGGTGGGGGTACGTGTCGTACTTACACTGTTGGGGTGGGGGGTATGCTCCATGCATTCGAGGTGGGGGTACGTGTCGTACTTACTCTGTTGGCATGGGGGGTACGCTCCATGCATACGCGGGTGGGGAATACGTGTCGTACTTACACTGTTGGGGTGGGGGGTGCGCTCCATACGTACGCGGGTGAGGGTACGTGTCGTACTTACACTGTTGCCATGGGGGTACGCTCCATACGTACGTGGGTGGGGGTACGTGTCGTACTTACACTGTTGGCATGGGGGGTACGCTCCATACGTACGCGGGTGGGGGTACGTGTCGTACTTACACTGTTGGGGTGGGGGGTACGCTCCATGCATTCGAGGTGGGGGTACGTGTCGTACTTACTCTGTTGGCATGGGGGGTACGCTCCATGCATACGCGGGTGGGGGTACGTGTCGTACTTACACTGTTGAGGTGGGGGGTACGCTCCATGCATTCGAGGTGGGGGTACGTGTCGTACTTACACTGTTGGGGTGGGGAGTATGCTCCATGCATACGCGGGTGGGGGTACGTGTCGTACTTACACTGTTGGGGTGGGGGGTATGCTCCATGCATTCGAGGTGGGGGTACGTGTCATACTTACACTGTTGGGGTGGGGGGTACGCTCTATGCATTCTAGGTGGGGGTACGTGTCGTACTTACTCTGTTGGCATGGGGGGTACGCTCCATGCATGCGCGGGTGGGGGTACGGTCCGTACATATCCGTACCCACGCTATGGACTGCTTGTGCGGGCCGTGCCCAGGCCTTTGCCACGTGGGTACAGCCGTCCAGCCATTGTTGGGGTGACGTAGGTGTGGGCGTGGTACGACTCGTACCCACGCTCTTAAGGCGTGGGTACGGGACGTACCTGTATGGTTGTGTTGCCGGTTCGCGTCGTCAAGGACTTCCGTTGTGGCGGTCGCTGGCTTGGCTGGACACGCCCCCACCCCCTCGTAGTGACCAGGGCCTGAGGGTCAGGTATGTCCAGGGCATGTGTGCTGTGTGTCTTGGGTGGGGGTTATGTGTCCTGCCCCAGCCCCCCCCCTTTGCCCATTGGTGTTGTTCTGACCTTCTGCGGCGTTTGCGTCGTAACCTGTAGAGGAGGTCGACTGCTATGAGGGCCGGGATGACACGTAGGTTCGGGTCCATGTCTGTCCGTCGCGTACAGGTCCTCCTTGTTCGCGTCGTCCTGTCTGTCCGTCGCGTACGGGTCCTCCTTGTTCGCGTTGTCCTGATTTCCCGGCAGTTTTTGGCAGCCGGAAAATATTCACCGTGCGGGATGACGTCGGTGCGAATCGTGATTCCTGGGTCGTGAATGGCAGGCTGCGTGCGTCCCGACGTCACGTCGGCGCTTTCCCGGATCGCATTTGTACGTTTATTTTCGTCGGTCGGTGTTTTGTACGATTCGTACGGAAAAGGTGTTTCCGTACGAATCGTAATTCCATGTTTGTATATTTACACGACCGGGTACGCGTCGGACGGAGAATATGCTCCGTCCGACGGTTCGTACCCGGTTTTTACAGGATTGTGATCGGCACCTATGTGTTTTTGTTTACATTTAAATTGGGTATTTTGAAATGATGTCTTAATTGTTTTAAAATATTAATGGTGTGGAGACGCGCGAGCGCGTGAAACAAGATGGCCGCCGATTAGTGAGCTCCGGCGCTTTTTCGCCCGTTTTTCGTTCAATAACGACGAATCCTGTCAGTTTTGCGGCGCAAACGAGGTCGCTTGACTTCTGAACATCTTACCTGTTGATTGCTGTGATTTTCTTTGGATTTGGACGGTGTTTGAGGCGTTTTCCGGTGTCCAGCCTCTGCTTCCAGCTCTGCCTTCAGGTATTCCCAGCTTTGTCTGTCAGGGGGCGGAGCAAGCATTCAGGAAAGGGCCTGGCTTGGGCCTAGCCACTCCCAGAGCCTGTTATAGCTGCTGCACCAGCTTTAATAAGGATTTTCTTACTGCTGCAGTATTTTTTCCTTCATTTTCTTGCGTTGTTGCTGTTATTTTTGCAATTTTGTTATTTTATTTTCTTTTTATTATTATTATCCTACTTTCGATACTAAATCAACATGGATAATAAAAATATTCATCCTAAAAGGAAGCAGCAGGTTTCATCTCCGCCAATTAAATCAAAGGCGGTAGAGTCAGCAGAACCTTCATTATCCTTAATTTTAGAGGAAATTCAAGCGCTTCGTGTTAACACAGATTCTATTGCCTCAGAGATTAAAAATGTTCAAATGGAAATGGCGAGTATGTCAATGAAAATCTCTGATAATGCAATTAAAATACACAATAATAAGGCTAAGCTTGAGACTTTCACTCCACTTGTAGCTAAAATATCTCCTTTGTCTACCCGACTTCTAGAGATGGAAAATCGTAATAGACAATACAATTTACGCATTTTTAATTTACCAGAGGATGTGGTGGGTGGCAACTGTAGACTGTATTTGGAAAATTTGATTCCTGGGCTTCTACAAATTAAATTTCCAGAAAAATTTGAGATTGACAAGGCCCATAGAATCCCTTCACATCACAATCTTCAACATACCAAACCTCGTCAAATGATTTTCAAAGTCCTCAGGCATCATCATTTGGTTTTGATTCGAAAGGCAGCACGAGAGATTCCTTCCTTGATGGTCAATGGGAATAAACATTTTATTCATCAAGACTTTGCCAAGGAAACAGTCTCAATTCGCAAGGAATTTTCTGCTCTTCGGCCTCAACTGCAAAGTCTTGGGTTCAAATATGGTCTTTTTGACCCTTCAACAATGCGTATCTGGAAAGACAATCTGTCAAAATCTTTTCAACGTCCTGATGACTTGCGTCAGTTTTTGGATCAACGTTCACAGCAATCCATGGATACTCATGACTCTAATACTTGATTATAGCTAATTTACGTTTTTTCTGACAGGTTAATGGGTCATTACTACATTGGGCTCCAACGGTTTGGTCATGCTTGTTAAGCGTATGTGCGTCTCATCTTTGATATTTTTGTACCCTGTTTGTCGTTTTCTCCTTTTTTACATTTTTTCACCTCCTTTTACTTGTTCTGGAGCTACTATTTTCTCTCATTATTGTTCTCCTTCTTTTCTTTTTCTCCTCTTCTTGATCTTTTTTTATTCTTTCTCTCTTCATTATGGCTGATATTCACAATATTAAAGTTGTTTCACTAAATGTTAAAGGTTTACGTCATCCAGTTAAGCGTACAAAAATCTTAGATTATTTAGGTAGTTGTAAGGCAGGTATTTGTTTTCTTCAAGAGACTCATATAGATGACAAAATCTTAAATTATATGAAAAAGAAATGGGTAGATACTATTGTTTCATCACCTGCTATTGGTAAAAAAAAATGGGGTGGCTATTTTTGTTGCAAAAAAATTGCATTGCCAAGTCTTAAGCAAAATTTCGGATGCAGATGGAAGATATATTATAGCTAAAATTAAAATTCATGATTCAGTCATATTTTTACTCAATGTTTATGGACCTACTGCGGATGACCCTCTTTTTTGGTCTAATATTACCACTGAGGTTCTAAAGTTGGGTAAAGTTGCTTTAATTGTTGGAGGTGACTTTAATGTTATTGCTGACCCATTATTGGATAGAATATCTAGTACTAAATTTCTCCCTCCTAAGGTTTTTCATGCTTTTAAATCATTTATTCATACCACCAAGTTAGTTGACATTTGGCGTTTGCACTTTCCTACAGAAAAATGTTTTACATTTTTCTCTAATCCACATAATTCGCATTCTAGAATTGATTATTTTTTAATCTCCACACAACTAGTCCAATCTGTTAAGACTCCTAAGATTGGTAATATTGACATCTCAGATCATGCCTTGATTTCTTTTGTTCTGAACTTAACTTCAACTTTTGCAAACCAAACTAGATGGCGTATGAATACTGGAATTGTTCTTAATGAACATAATAAGCCTAAAATCTTAAAAGCTATTCAAGACTATTTTTTACTCAATACTGAAGGTTCCACTTCTATGGTCAATAGATGGGACGCCTTTAAAACTTACATTAGGGGTGTAACTATTTCAATTATGGCCTATGAAAATAAAACATTCAACGCACGTATCAGATGTTTGGAAAAACAAATCGCGAAATTTGAAAGGCTTTTTATTTCATCAAATGATCCTCAATTTAAAGTCAAGCTACAAAAGCTTCGATATGAATTTAACTCAATCCTTAGTACAAGAGCTGGCATCCAAATTTCTAATTCTAAGGCTAAATTCCGTTTTAATGCCAACAGATCTGGGAAGCTTTTAGCTAATTATTTACGTATAAAAAAAGATAGAACGCAAATTACCTCAATTCATGGCCCTAATGGTAAAATTGCAATATCTCATAACGATATTGTTAAGGAATTTTGGGATTTTTACTCTACTTTATATAATAAGCCTGATCCTCATGATCCCTCCATACTGGACTCTTTTTTAAATACATGTGATTTGCCCAAAATTTCACACTCGGACAGGCTTGGGCTAGATTTACCCATTACTACAGATGAAATTTTAGCTGCTATTAAATCCATTAAAAAAAATAAATCCCCTGGCCCAGATGGTATCCCAGCTGAGTTTTATAAAGAGTTCCAGTCCCAACTTTTGCCTTATTTATTTCAACTTTTTACTTTTTTTGGTTCTTCAGGAACGACCTAAGGTTCCTTTACTGATGCTTTAATTATTGTACTTCCTAAGCCAGATAAAGACCCCACTCTTGTTTCAAATTACCGCCCTATTTCTTTAATTAATCAAGATTGTAAATTGTATGCTAAAATACTTGCTTCTAGACTGGCCCCTATATTGGATTCTATTATACATCTTGATCAATCCGGTTTTATGAAGAATAGATATTCTACAAATAACACAAGAACCTTATTACACGTTATTGAACAGAGTTCCACTTTAAGTTCCCCCGCAGGAATTTTGGCTTTGGATGCAGAGAAAGCTTTCGACAAAATCCATTGGCAATTTTTATTTCAAACATTATTATCATTTAATTTTGGTACTTCGTTTATACGCATGATTTCTGCTCTGTATTATGCCCCTACTGCTCGTTTATTTATCAATGGCCAAGTATCTAGTCAGTTTTCTCTTTTTAGAGGCACAAGACAAGGTTGTCCCCTCTCTCCACTTTTATTTCTCATTGGAATTGAACCTTTCCTTACTCATATAAGAAATTGTGTTAATAATAAAGGTATTAAGAATAAGGAGATTAATATCAAAACCTTAGCCTATGCTGATGATGTGCTGTTATTTATTAGTGAACCTATATCCTCAATGCCTGCCCTATTAGAAATTATTGCAAAATATTCCATAGTTTCTGGCTATAAACGTAATATTAATAAAACTGAATTCTTCCCTTTAAACATTTTTTGTACTCCTGATATGTTACCCATGGCTGATATTGTGTGGCAAAAAGATAAATTAAAATATCTTGGGATTCTATTTGCGTCCTCCATAAAGGCAACATTAACATTAAATAGTAACTTTATTCTGAATTATATCAAAGATAAAACGTCTAAATGGTCTTCACTTCACCTCTCTTGGTGGGGTAGAATGGACTCCATTAAAATGACTATTGCTCCTAAAAAATGTTATACACTTGCTATGATTCCTACTCAATTTCCATTACAATTCTATAAAGACATTGATAGACTTCTCTCCAAATTTCTCTGGAATAATAAATCAACTCGTATTGGTTATAAAAAATTAAAAATACCCAAATGCAATGCTGGATTTGGCTTGCCTGACTTTTTTCTATATCACAAGGCATTTATACTGAAACAAAGTTCCATATGGTTTCCTCCTTCCTCTTTAAATAACCAACCTACATGGTTTCATATAGAGCAGTCTCTTGTGGATCCTTTTCCATTGACCACCTTGCTAACAATGTCCAATAGGTCAACATACGTGCATAAATCGGTTATTATTAAATCCACTAAACTCATTTTTAATGACCTGGATTCAATTTTTTTGACCCCTATGATTCATACTGAAGATATGTCATTGTGGCATAGTAATGTGATTAAATTGAATAGAAATGTTAATTTTTGGAATGCTTGGATTAAAGCTGGTATCTTTTATCTTAAAGATATCTATTTTGACAATGTTTTTATTTCTTTTGAAGCTTTACAAATGAAATTTAGTTTACCTCAATCTGATTTTATTAAATATGAGTCTTTATGTAATTCAATTTTAGACTCCTTCCCTCATGGTATTCCGTTTAATGTTAAAGCAGATTTAGCACTATATATTCGAACTATCTCTACGTCATCACATACTGTCTCTATTTTATATAAAAAATTATCTAATTCTATAGGAAACAATTTAAATATTATTTCAACATTTTGGAATGCTGAGCTTTTACTTTTTTTGTCCAACGATACTTGGATGACTGTTTGGCTTAATAGTATTTCAGGATGGCTGCCTGTTTCACTTTACCAAACCAATTCTTATATTTTATTTAATTGTTTATGGACCCCAGTACGTTTATTTCGTGCTAAGCTGATGCAAGACGACATTTGTTGGCATTGTAAATTACTTCCTGGATCATTACGACATATGCTTTTTGAATGTCCATTAATTTTTCAATTTTGGTCTGATGTTTGGGATATTATTCAACAAATATTTCATATTCATGATGTTATTTCTTACAAAATATTAATATGTAAATCTGTTGGTCTTCTGCATAACTTAACTGAATTAGAAGGTAAACTGTTTAATTTCCTACTGTCAGCTGCTTTAAAGTCCATTACATTTTGCTGGAAGGATATTTCATCTTTATCGGTTCATGCTTGGTGGTCATGGGTCATTTTTACAAGAAGAGGTGCTCAATTATCCCTGAAAGGGATCAATCATAATTCTAATTTGTTTCACTCTTTTTGGTTACCTATAGATGTATACTTATCTTTATAATTGTATATTTATACTTGATCCACCGTTTTACAGTAATTCTACTTAAAGCCTATATGATGAATGTAGCTCTTTTTTCTAATAAGTTGACATTGCAATTTTTCATGGCTCCCTCCCTTCCCTTCTTTTTAGTTTATCTTCCCTCCTTTAATTGATTATTTATACTTCTTTAACTATTGTATTTAGAGTTGCTTTTAGAAATTTCTTATTTTATATAGGTATTTTCGCTTATGATAATTTTTTTGTATTGTCTGTATTTGTTCATTATTATGGAAAAATTTAATAAAACATTTTGAACTCCAAAAAAAATATTAATGGTGTTTCCCGGCTATGATATAACTGAATATAGAGTTTATGAATTGTGGTTTGTCTCTACCGTATGGAATCTGTTTTTAAACGATTGCACTGATTTTATGTTTATTTATGAACGACAAAAACGATTTTGTAAATATAGGTTCATGTTATGGTACTGTGTATAAAATCAGGGTTTAAGATTGAGTGTGGAGATATGCATGTTTGGGATATGACTTACCCAGAGGGAATTATTTTTTAGACTTTTTTGTCCACTCTGAGCCCTGTCCCTTTGGTGCAAGGGGCCTCTCTCTGTGTGGTTTCTTTTCAACCACTGAAATACACCAGTTATATAGTTGTTCAAACTAAATATCACTTCTACCAACAGCATGCATTGCTTAGGACATCATATATTACATCACTCATGGTGTATTAGATGACATCATTGATAATCACGTACTATATTAAAACAACAATATTGTTGACATCGCTAATATGATCAACCAATAATTAAGACAGTGTGCTATTGAGTTTGTGAACAAGGGGTTTTACAAAAACATTAATTGATGGTTGGACTCTTATATGATTGCCTGTGTAAGAATGCAAACGAAGTTGGGTATTTCAGAAGTGTAGAACTTTTGATGGATTTCATTGTCTTTTTGTTTGCATTTACCCAAAGAATGGGTGAAGTGTGGGTAGGAAACTTGGGGAGAGCTGGACCCTGAACATCGTTTCCACAGTTTCTGTCCAATCAAATGCTGTCCTCAAGCAAGCCAAAATGTGGAGAAAACCTAAGCCCCTTTCTCATTAGTACTTCTGAAATCTCTTTTTCTGTTGATCACATATGGTCAGATGATAGTTCCACTGTGAAGCAAGACATAAACATGTACATCCCAGAAGTAGTACTGGGAGAGTTTGTTTTGGGTCAGCTCACTAGAGCCAGTGGTTTTGATATGTTTTTCATGGCTTGCCATTGTTTGATGGGCTCTAATTGCGAACGCTCAGCATACTTACATAATGGTTCACTTCTGAATCTTGTTGTTTTCTATACCTGGGGTGTAGCATGTCAATGGGTTGTGTCTCTACATCACAGAATATCCTTAAGGCCTTTTTGTAAGGAGTAACATTTGCAAAAATACTCCTTTTTGCTTTGGTTGTAAACAAAAGTTTGGAATGGCAAATGGGTTGTATGTTGGAACCTCGCAGGCATTTACCACACATGCCTCAACAATATGGTCTGAACCTCAAATGCATCTTCACAACGCATTATTTTACCATGCAAGTCGTTACAATGACTTACCTTAGGAAAAACGCTTGGACTTTGGAATAGGATAATTTACTATTCAAACTCCAGTCTATGCAACAGTAGGGAAAGTGCTGGACTTAAAGTGCAACATCAGTCCTACAATGCTTTCCTTAAGGCAAGTCATTGTAACAACTTGTGCGGTAAAGGAATGCTTGTAAAGACGCTTTTGTGGTTCGGAGCGTGCTGTTAAGGCACAGTGTGGTTTGAGCCGCGATGTAAAAAAGACTGTTTCCTGGCAAATACCACTGATTTTAGTAGCTGTGTCTGCATTCATGGTTATTTTCTTGGTGCATGCACCCTTGGTTTCAGTGAACAGAGACCTTATACTACAACACACATAGGAAAAAAATTAAAAGGAGCATTGCTTGTATATGTTTAAAGAAGGGTTTTTGGAGGGTAGGCAGTGCTCCACAGCGCCAGTGGAACCACCCATGATATTTGAGGCAAATCCCAATCCACTAACATTTATAGACAGGGGTTTGAGCCAAAATATTACACCTCCTCGAGGCAGGTAACAGTAAAGTAACTTTTAAAAGTCTCCACATTTTTAAAGCTTTGCCTGTGTGCTACACTGTACAGCAAGCATACCATGGGAAAATACTTAAATGATATTTGTTGTTGCTGGAAGGGCCTCCTTCCAGTACAAAACATATGCTTGGCAGAATGCTCACACCCTTGCACTAAGTTCAATAGCAGTGGAATTATGCCATTTTGCTGCCACAGCCTTTTCCACATAACTGGATTTGCCACATGTAATCTACAGATTTAAACCCCAAAAAAATGTTTCTAGCTCAAATGGATCTAAAGTTACTCAAACTGAGACTATCCATTTTGCTGCAAAGTGGAAGACCCTTCACAAAGGTTGACTGGTCATCTTTCTATTGCTAATTGTTGAATTTGGGGGTTAAACTAGTACTAATGAGGTGAGATATTTGCCCAGCATTAGCATGTGTGAAAATGACTAATAGTAAAGTAATAGTATAACAAACTGTGCTGTATTACAAGGCATATTTTGACTTTTCTTCCTGCATGTCTACCCTGATGCATAATCTGGTCTTCTCATGCCACATAATTCCGGTGGCCCTGACTATGGTTCAAGGTAGAGATGGGTGAGCCAGGGGTTGGCTATGGCTCTTAAAAGTGTCTGCACAAGCCAAGGCTTGAAAATATGTGGCATGTCAATCATGCAGCACTGTTAATTTTAAAATATGGTAAGGTGTCATCAAAATTAAACAAATTAAAAGTGGAAGCATTTCACCTCAGTCAGGGCCACTGGAATTATGCAATTCTGTGGGCGTGATTTCTTTCCACATAATTATGGATTGGCTGCATTTGCCACAGAATCCATTATCTGCTGCATAATTTGCAGATATTAAGAAAAAAATGTTTCTAGTTCAAACGGCTCAAAAGGTACTAAAAATGTGGCAATATCTTTGCCCGCAATAAAAGGCCCTTAGATTAACTGGTTATTTTCAGTTGCTTATTTCTTCATTTGGTTATTAACTGGCAGCACAGAGGTGAAATCTTTGTACAGACAGTATTACCTTATGTAAGAAATGACAAAACAATTAAGTAATTCTATCACAAAATGTGCTCCATTATGCTGCATAATTTGCCTTTTCTTGCTGCATAGCTTAGTCAACCCTGCAGCATAATTTGGTGATATCCTACCCCATAAATCCAGTGGTCCTGATCTTAGTCTACCAGATTATGCATGAAGTATTTATTGAAAGTGAGAGTTTTTAAACATGAACTAAGAAACATTCAAGACCACAGTCTCATAACAGCGCTATTAGTCAACTGAAAGGCAAGTCAGGGTTCATGTGCACTCTATATGTGGCCTAAATACTAATTATAGATGGAGAAACTTTATAGGCTATTTAATCAAGCACAAGAGATAATTTGTACAGTGCACAGCCTGTACTCCCGTATTTGAAGGTGCCCTCATATGCGAAGATGAACAAAAAGGAGGATCCGTTAAAAAGTATTTGCCCATTCTTTAAGCTGAAAGTTACATATTTTTCAGATTTATATAGCAAACTCGACAACAAAGTATTGGAGCTTCAAGACTGGAACCTGTTTTCCCAGTTCAAAGTCAGCAGCTCTGGCAGTAATGCAACATACTCACCCTCTCATTACGGTGTGAAATGCAATCACCCGTCTTTATTTCACACTGCCTGCTGTCAGCCTCTTGAAACACATCTGGTCTAATTCATAAAGGTAAACTAAGACAAAAGTCTAACTTTATGACTTTCGGTATTCACAAAGGGCATTTACGAGTAGTAAAGTTAGGCTTTTGTCTCAGTCAAACTTAAGTTTTGGTCTTAAGTTTAACTGAGTTCATTTAAAATCAAAATTTAAGTTTAACTGAGACAAAACTCTAACTTTAACACTCGTAAATGCGCTTTGTGAATATCAAAAGTCGTAAAGTTGACTTTCGTCACAGTTTGCCTTTGTGAATCAGGCCCTCTGATCTTAAATCAAAGAAGTAGCCCCGTTGTATTAAATGGATTTTCTGGGCCTCGTGGTGCTCCGACATAGAAGGGAGTTTTCATGCCTACCTTTAATGTCTTTTGGTCCTGGGAGCGGCAAGCGTGCTCCCAGAGAGAGTCTGGGTGCTGGAAGAAACAAGGCTGCGTGTTCATGCTCACTCTAGAGGAATTACAACTCGTGACCAGGAAATAGTACATCTGGCCCTTATTCGCAGACTAGAAAGAGAAATCACAAAGATTACTTTGCACCTAGTACAGAGGTTGAAAGTCAATATAGAAACCTATATAATGGGGCCTCAGTCTACCTGCAAAATGACCGAAGACATTAGTAGGCATACCAATTGAACTTCATTAATCACTGGTGCCAAATGCCAGTTACTGAACCTTCTCTCTGCTTAAGATGGAGCCAATGGGAGAGGCATCATGTTCATATCTATAGTATGGCAACAGGGCAATGACTAGCTTACCCAAAATTATGATGGCAGTGGTAAAAGCCTAGATACCAGTCTTCACAGTTAGCTAAAAAAAGAGACTAAAAGTGGAAACAACTCTGTGTTTAAAAACCATGCAGAGAGGTGTGATGTAGTTGAATATTTGTTAGACCTGTCAGCACTTGGATGATCTTCCCCCCAACTTTTTGCCTTCCTCCATTTTTCTGTTCATGTTTTTGCTGGCCTTAGGACTTTGCAAACTTTGCCACTGCTAACCAGTGCTGACGTGCATGTGCTCACTCTTTAAAACATCGTAATATTGGCTTATCCCCCATTGGTATATTTAATTTACTTATATGTATCTAGTAAAGTGGTACTATGTGTACCCAGGGCTTGTAAATTAAAGGCTACTAGTGGGCCTGCATCACTGATTGTGGCGCCCAAGTAAGTAGCCCTTTGCAAAACCTCTGTGTGCTGTTTTAAAATGCCATTTCGACCTGGAAAAATAAACCTTTTGCCAGGTCCAAACCTTCTTTTTCAATACATATAAGTCCCCCGTAAGGAAGGCCCTGGACAGCCAGAGGGCAGTGAGCAATACATTTAAAAAGTAGGACATGTACCTTTAAGTTTGATATGTCCTGGTAGTGAAAAACTCTTTAATTCGTTTTTCACTACTGCAAAATGTCTATCTGTCCCATACGACAACATTGAAGTTGCCTTATTACATTTTATAAGTGAAATTTCCAATTGGGAAGGGATTACCAGTTGATGTTCAGTGTCTCTGGAATCACAATTTAAAATCCTAGCTCATGGGGAATTCAGATTTTAAATTGCCGTTCTTAAAATGCCACTTTCTTACCTTAAGCATTTAGTGCCTGTAGCCTGTCTCTGGTCACTTGACTTGGTGTATCTTTGTGTACTACGACTAAACAGTCACGCACAATAGGGAGGTTAAGTGTGCCTGGATGGGCTCACTGGCAAAATAGGAGAGGGGAACTGGGCACAGCCCCACTTGCATCTGAATAAGCTGTGTCCTGCATCCACACAAAAAGGGGCTGCATACCCTGTGTGGTTAGTCTGGAGCTAGGGCAGGGAAGGCAGAATGTTTGGGAATTTCAAATGGAAACCTCTGTGAGAAGTTGGCCTGGTATATGCTGTCCACTAGTTATAATGGGCACCCTGTAGCAGTCCAAACAACCCCTTATTGATGATAGGTTAAAGACAACCTTTATTGAAAGCTATCCTAGTGGTAGCTATGTAGAGCAGCCTTCAGGCTAAGTCTTGAAGGAATGTAAAGCAGCTTGTTTTACCAGTCTATAATCCCTTGAGTGGCTAAATGAAAGACAACCACACCAGGTATATATATATAAAATATATGTATTTATTTCTAAACACACCCTCCTGGTCTCTTTATGAGGCTAGAGGTCAAAACACATAAGTTACACTTCAAATTGGACAGTAAAATAGCACAAATACACGTCAGGCCCTAGGGGCGATCCAAACCACATACTAAAATAGTGGTGTAAGAACCACGATTTAACTAGACCCAAGACCTAGAGCCTGTAGAATCGCTGGGACCCCAAGGAACTACCCAAGGTAGTGACACAGGGGACCCATGGGGGCCGTGTGCAGTGTGAGAACACAGCAGCGAGCTCCCGTTATCTTTTATGGGGAACGTCGCAGTTGGATTTTTAAAGATTAGGGACACTTAGAAATGAGTCAGAACCAAACCCTTTGGGACTTAGTAGGTTCTAGGGTCAACACCCACAGGAGCACCGGAGTACTCGTGTTACCTCACCCAGGGAAGCCGGGTGCATAGGTGTCAAATGGTGTTGGGTCGCGTCGTCGATTTCAATGGGAGCTGGCGAAGAAGTGCTGCTGCCGGAAGGATGCGAAGTGTCCAAAGAGATCCAAGCCTGGATCGAAGTCAAGAAGAACCTGAAAGCAGAGGGGAAAGAGTCTGGGTCACTTGCCAGTGACCAGGAGCACGATAGGCGAATGCCCACCAAAGTCGGGTGATTTCAGGTGAAGAAGGTGAAGCTTGACTCTTCAGCCACGAGGACCAGGAGGTGTCAAGGATGACCAGGAGCTGGATACGAGCTGTCCCACAAAGGATGTCGAGTGCTGCAGCATTGGTGTCTGGATTGGACACAACAAACCTTGGCAACAGCAACCCACGCAGAAAGTAGAAAGATGCTTTGGTGCAGACCAGCAAGGTCTGAGGGACTCACCACTTGGTGGGGAGTCAGGACACATCTGGAGCAACCAGGGAAGCCCAAGGAAAATCAAAGTTGCCTTCTCAGGGACCCACCAGTCGACATACCAGGAATCGTGAAGGAGCCCCGAGCTGAAATGCAAGAAGCGGGCTCACAAAACACTCAGGGAGTGTAGGCCCACACTCTTCGGTGCAGATGGTGCTCGAGGTGGGGGCTACAAGTAACCCCAAGCACGACTTCAAGAGACGTCGAGAAGTCAATGCACTTGCCAATGTGCACGGTGACCAGGAGTTCCGGTTTCAGGTTACTCAGCTATGCTGGGGACTCGGGTTGGCTTGTAAGATGTCTGGAAATCCTCTTCCTGGGCTGCAAATACTTCAGAGTCTGGCGGAAGCTTCGGAGATGCAGACTGGCAAAATGCTTAGTTGATGCCTGCCAAGCAGGGGAGTCACTCCTTGACCCCAAGGGAGATTTCTTCAGTCCTCTAGTCTTGAGTAGAGCGTCGAAGGTCCAGGATTCAGCTTCAGAGTTTCATCCAGGGAAATCTAAAGTCCTGTTGCCAGGGGTTCCTTACTTATTCCTAAGGAAGGGGTTGGACGAGCTCTGGGGACCCACCTATGGGAAGGTTTGGAAAGAGGGGTAGCTACACCCATTTCCTTTGTCCAGTTTCGCACCAGAGCAGGGGCTGGAAGCCTCTGAACCGGTTTGAGCTGGACTATGCACAGGGACACCAAATGTGCCCCCAGTGCAGGACTTCAAAGCACTCTGAGAGTGCTCCCACCAAGCCCCAAGACACATCAGCCGGTCTCTGAGGTGGTTACACCTCCCTGTGACAGGAAACCTATTGTCCAGGCCTTCCCTGCCGGAGTTTTGGTCAGCAGCAGGAGGCCAGACCTGTGTCTGTGGCTGCAGAATCTATTTTGTGATGCCAGGGCTCAGTTAAGTTGATACCGGGTATACCGGTGCTGTCATGTCTCTCCCTCTAGAAGGGTGGGATCATATTTTCACATCAGGAATTGATGTGGGGGTATGATTCCAAGCTGTTTGACACCAAACACGACATGTTTTCTTGCAGCCAGTCCAAAGCTAGCATTACCGTTTTAGATATAATGCACTTAAGAGTATATGGTCAGGCTGCACTACTGACAAACCCGGAGAAGAGATTCCGAAGGCTGCAGAGGGGCTCAGCTCATGCCTGGGCACCCTCTCACATATAACCAAGCACCCTGCCTTCAGGATTGATAAGGCCTGCCATAGGAGTGACTGATGGGTTTCTATGTGCAGTGTTAGGTGAGGTATAGTGAACCAATACCCCTGGAGACTGCAGAAAACAATTTTTTAAAGAAGGTTTTGAGGCTGCCAAGGGGTACTGGAAATTTCTCGGTTCACGAGGAGTTAGGTGTACCTTTTCTCAGTGATAGATTAGCAGCAAGCCCCATGATATGCTGGCTGACCTCCTGGCTAAACAAAGACATACCTCTCACACATGATATATTAAAAGAAGCCTTAACTTGGGACGGCAGGTTTAAGGTACCATGGTTGAGGTATATAAATGACCGCCTCACGGAATTGGGACGCCCTGACTTGTTTTCAGCCCCAGAGATTATAACTAGAGCTGATGTTACCTTTGTGAAAAAATCATTTTTGTCCATAAGGAATTTTGCCCGGGAGGAGGGCGAATTGTTGAAAGCTAGTGTTAGGAAACATGCTTTACTCCAAACAAGCCCAAGTATGGAACCGTACCTAACATGGCCCATGTCTGGCTTTGAACGCTTTTTATTGACAAGATTCCGTTTTGATTTGATTCACCTCTTGTTGGCAACTCCGAAAGGGGCACACCGAGGTCAAGTGCTACCTGCTTGCGGCTGCGACGGGAAGTCTCCGCAAGACTTGGTGCACTTTTTATTTATTTGTCCTTATTATACAGTACCACGGAAGTTATATCTAAAGCCTTGCTTAAAAAAGTTGAATTTTATACAGATTAAACCAGCTCTTTATTACCTTCAACTCCTAAATAGTGACTGCACTTTATATATATGCAGCTTTTTGAAATTAGCCCTTATTTTTAGGAAAAGTATGGAGGGATAATTATGCTGTTTTTATTGATGTACTTCTCCCTTATTTTTAATCTTGTATACCTATTTATATTTTTAACTGGTTCAATTTGTCTGCTGTCTGGTCTTATAACAACTTCGTAATTTATTGTCTCATAACTTTGCTGTCCTAAATTCGGAACTGGAGGATTTATCCTTTTTAACGTTTATTTGTGAAATCTTGCTCATGATTGTATATTTGTGATATGAACTTTTTAACTGTTTTTTTATGAAATTTGGTTTATGACTGTATATTTGTGACATGAACTTTTATGATTGTAAAGACTACAATCGAATAAAGATATTTGAATTGAATTGAACTGTAAGGGGTGCATGCACCACCTTACCAAGGCTGCAGTATCAGACCTGTGGTGTCATTTTGGAGGGCTTTTCAGGGGTGGCACAATACATGCTTCAGCCCCTGGTAGGCCTCTGGGGTACATATGCCCTGGGTACATAGTATACCATGTCCTAGTGACTCACAAGGGCATCCCAGAATCCAATCTGGAGTGTACCTAAAGTATATGGAATCAATTCAGAGAGGAAGCAGCAAGGCTGGGTCCCTGAATAGCAGGGTCCGAGCCAGACTAAAGTCGAAAAACAGTGAAACACCAGCAAAAAGTGGGGGTACCCATGAGAAGCAAATCCTACTCTCCTACACTCCCCCCAAACGCAGGGAGATTAAACTAACCTTGGCCAGTTGAGTCTTCATGTTCTAAGTTTAAATATATGGAGAGTCCATCTGCATTGGCATGGTTGCTCCCAGGTCTATGGTCCACTGTATAGTCCATCCCCAGTAGGGAGATAGACCACCTGAGCACTTTGGGGTTCTCACCCTTCATCTGTTTTAGCCATAAGAGGGGCTTATGGTCAGTCTGAACAATGAAGTGAGTACCAAATAAGTATGGCCTCAACTTCTTCAGAGCCCAAACAACAGCAAAGACCTCCCTCTCAATGGCTGACCAACGTTTCTCTCTGGGGGTCAACCTTCTGCTTATGAAAGCTTCTTGTTGATCCTGACCTTCATCATTCAACTGTGACAGTACAGCCACCACCCCCAACTCAGATGCATCTGTTTGCACAATTAACTTTTTGGACTAATCAGGACTTTGCAGAATGGGATCAGTGCACAAGGCCTGCTACAGGTCATCAAATGCCTTTTGACAGCTAACTGTCCACTGACACTTTTTGGGCATTTTCTTTGAGATTAAGTCTTTCAGGGGTGTCACTATTGACCCATACCCCTTTTCAATTCTTCTGTAATACCCAGTCAGGCCTAAGAAGGCTCTCACCTGAGTCTGGGTAGTGGGAGCAACCCAGTCCATTATGGTCTGAAATTTGCTCTGCAATGGTTGAACCTGGCCTCGACCTACAAGGAAGCAGCAAGGCTGGGTCGCTGAACAGCAGGGTCCGAGCCAGACTAAAGTCGAAAAACAGTGAAACACCAGCAAAAAGTGGTGGTAACCATGTGAAGCAAATCCTACTCTGCTACACCCCCCCCCCCCCCAAACGCAGGGACATTAAACTAACCTTGGCCAGTTGAGTCTTCATGTTTGAAGTGGAAATATATGGAGAGTCCATCTGCATTGGCATGGTTGCTCCCAGGTCTAAGGTCCACTGTATAGTCCATTCCCTGTAGGGAGATGGACCACCTGAGCACTTTGGGGTTCTCACCCTTCATCTGTTTTAGCCATAAGAGGGGCTTATGGTCAGTGTGAACAATGAAGTGAGTACCAAACAAGTATGGCCTCAACTTCTTCAGAGCCCAAACCACAGCAAAGACCTCCCTCTCAATGGCTGACCAACATTTCTCTCTGGGGGTCAACCTTCTGCTTATGAAAGCTACTGGTTGATCCTGACCTTCATCATTCAACTGTGACAGCACAACCCCCACCCCCAACTCAGATGCATCTGTTTGCACAATTAACTTTTTGGAGTAATCAGGACTTTGCAGAATGGGAGCAGTGCACATGGCCTGCTACAGGTCATCAAATGCCTTTTGACAGCAAACTGTCCACTGAAACTTTTTGGGCATTTTCTTAGAGGTTAAGTCATTCAGGGGTGTCACTATTGACCCATACCCCTTGACAAATCTTCTGTAATACCCAGTCAGGCCTAAGAATGCTCTCACCTGAGTCTGGGTAGTGGGAGCATCCCAGTCCATTATGGTCTGGATGTTGCTCTGCAATGGTTGAACCTGGCCTCGACCTACAAGGAAGCAGCAAAGCTGGGTCCCTGAATAGCAGGGTCCGAGCCAGACTAAAGTCGAGAAACAGTGAAACACCAGCAAAAAGTGGGGGTAACCATGTGAAGCAAATCCTACTCTCCTACACCCACCCCCACCCCCCCCCAAACGCAGGGACATTAAACTAACCTTGGCCAGTTGAGTCTTCATGTTCTAAGTGGAAATATATGGAGAGTCCATCTGCATTGGCATGGTTGCTCCCAGGTCTAAGGTCCACTGTATAGTCCATTCCCTGTAGGGAGATGGACCACCTGAGCACTTTGGGGTTCTCACCCTTCATCTGTTTTATCCATAAGAGGGGCTTATGGTCAGTGTGAACAATGAAGTGAGCACCAAACAAGTATGGCCTCAACTTCTTCAGAGCCCAAACCACAGCAAAGACCTCCCTCTCAATGGCTGACCAACATTTCTCTCTGGGGGTCAACCTTCTGCTTATGAAAGCTACTGGTTGATCCTGACCTTCATCATTCAACTGTGACAGCACAACCCCCACCCCCCAACTCAGATGCATCTGTTTGCACAATTAACTTTTTGGAGTAATCAGGACTTTGCAGAATGGGAGCAGTGCACATGGCCTGCTACAGGTCATCAAATGCCTTTTGACAGCAAACTGTCCACTGAAACTTTTTGGGCAGGGCATTTTCTTAGAGGTTAAGTCATTCAGGGGTGTCACTATTGACCCATACCCCTTGACAAATCTTCTGTAATACCCAGTCAGGCCTAAGAATGCTCTCACCTGAGTCTGGGTAGTGGGAGCATCCCAGTCCATTATGGTCTGGATGTTGCTCTGCAATGGTTGAACCTGGCCTCGACCTACAAGGAAGCAGCAAAGCTGGGTCCCTGAATAGCAAGGTCCGAGCCAGACTAAAGTCGAGAAACAGTGAAACACCAGCAAAAAGTAGGGGTAACCATGTGAAGCAAATCCTACTCTCCTACACCCCCCCCCCCCCCCCAAATGCAGGGGCATTAAACTAACCTTGGCCAGTTGAGTCTTCATGTTCTAAGTGGAAATATATGGAGAGTCCATCTGCATTGGCATGGTTGCTCCCAGGTCTATGGTCCACTGTATAGTCCATCCCCTGTAGGGAGATGGACCACCTGAGCTCTTTGGGGTTCTCACCCTTCATCTGTTTTAGCCATAAGAGGGGCTTATGGTCAGTCTGAACAATGAAGTGAGTACCAAACAAGTATGGCCTCAACTTCTTCAGAGCCCAAACCACAGCAAAGACCCTCCCTCTCAATGGCTGACCAACGTTTCTCTCTGGGGGTCAACCTTCTGCTTATGAAAGCTACTGGTTGATCCTGACCTTCATCATTCAACTGTGACAGTACAGCCCCTACCCCCAACTCAGATGCATATGTTTGCACAATTAACTTTTTGGAGTAATCAGGACTTTGCAGAATGGGAGCAGTGCACATGGCCTGCTACAGGTCATCAAATGACTTTTGACAGCTAACTGTCAACTGAAACTTTTTGGGCATTTTCTTAGAGGTTAAGTCATTCAGGGGTGTCACTATTGACCCATACCCCTTGACAAATCTTCTGTAATACCCAGTCAGGCCTAAGAAGGCTCTCACCTGAGTCTGGGTAGTGGGAGCAACCCAGTCCATTATGGTCTGGATTTTGGTCTGCAATGGTTGAACCTGGTCTCGAACTACAAGGTGGCCCAAGTACACAACCTGACTCAGCCCTATCTGGCACTTAGTAGCCTTGATACTTAGGCCTGCTTTTTGCAGGGCCTCCAAAACATTCCTCAGGTGGACCAGGTGATCCTCCCAGGTGGAGCTAACGACAGCAATATCATCTAGATATGCTGCACTATAGTCTTCCAGGCCTGTAAGGACTTTGTTCACCAACCTTTGGAAAGTGACAGGTGCATTCTTCAAACTAAAGGGCATTATCACACATTGATAATGCCCACTATGGGTAGAAAATGCTGTCTTTGGCTTTGCATCATCAGCTAGTCTGATCTGCCAGTAGCCAGCTGTCAAGTCAAATGTGCTTAGAAACTTGGCTGAGGTCAAAGTATCTATCAGCTCATCTGCCCTTGGGATGGAATGGGCATCATTCCTAGTGACTGCTTTGAGACCCTTGTAATCCACACAAAACCTCATCTCTCTCTTTCCATCTTTGGTGTGAGGTTTAGGCACAAGGACTACTAGACTAGCCCAAGGGCTATCTGAGGGTTCAATGACTCCCAAATCCAACATCTTTTGGACTTCTGTCCCGATACAGCCCCTGACATGATCAGGTTGCCTGTAAATCTTATTTTTAACAGGTAGACTGTCCCCAGTGTCCACTTCATGAGTGCAACAGGTAGTCTGACTTGGAGTCAGAGAAAACATATGTCTGAACTGGCTGAGAACTTTTCTGCAGTCAGTTTGCTGCTGGACAGTGAGGCTGCCTGCCAAGGCTACACCATCTACTGATCCATCATCAGGGTTCTGAGAGAGCAGGTCAGGGAGTGGGTCACTCTCTTCCTCCTGTCCCTCATCTGTAGCCATGAGCAAGCCCATGTCTGCCCTGTCAACATATGGTTTTAGTCTGTTGACATGAAGTACCCTGTGGGGACTCCTAGTGGTTCCAAGGTCTGCCAAGTAGGTGACCTCCCCTTTCTGTTCAACAATTGTATGGGGGCCACTCCATTTGTCCTGGAGGGCTGCTGGGGTCACAGGTTCCAACACCCACACTTTCTGTCTTGGCTGGTAAACGGTCAGTACAGCCTTTTGGTCATGCCAGACCTTTTGTAATTCCTGGCTAGCCTCAAGGTTTTTAGTTGCCTTTTCATGTATTCAGCCATCTGGGAGCGGAGACCAAGTACAAAGTCTACTATGTCTTGTTTAGGGGGTTTGAGAGGTAACTCCCAGCCCTCCTTCACCAGACACAAAGGACCCCTAACAGGATGGCCAAACAAAAGTTCAAAGGGGCTGTAACCAACCCCTTTTGTGGCACCTCCCTGTAGGCAAACATAAGGCAGGGCAAAAGGATGTCCCATCTGTGCCTAAGCTTTTCTGGGAGACCTTTGTTCATGCCCTTTAAGGTTTTGTTGAATCTTTCAACTAAAGCATTGCATTGTGGGTGATAGGGTGTGGTGAATTTGTAATTCATTCCACACTCCTTCCACATTTGCAGTTAAGTAACTTGACATGAAGTTTGCACCCCTGTCAGATACTACCTCCTTAGGAAATCCCACTCTTGAGAATGCACCCAAGAGGGCTCTTGCCTCCACAGGTGCTGTGGTGGTCCTAAGTGGGATTGCCTCTGGGTACCTAGTGGCATGATCCACCACCACCAGGATAAATCTGTGCCCAGATGAAATTTGTACTTGTATAGCGCACTGCTGCCCCAGCAACGGGGCGTCCTGGCGCTGTACTCATACCGCTATGGAACCCTTCCTGCCTTTCCCTGTGAAATGTCCACTCCTGGGCACCCCCAAGGTGAAGCCAGGCATCCCCAGTGCTGTTGGGGCCGTTGTGGAGATTAAGCAAGCTTTTGCCCAGAGTTGCAGAGTGGGACCCATGATTAGAGTAGGCACCGAGGCGAGAATTATCAGGTCCGCGGAAATTGAGCCCAAGACCCGCCGAGGCGGGAATTGAACCCTGGTCCCGGGCCAGGTCTCTGCATCAGGGTCTGCCGCTCTAACCATCGAGCCACACTTCTTGCAGTTTGAGGATCCATGGGACCAACAATGTCAATCCCAACCCTCTCAAAGGGAACCCCCACCACAGGTAGTGGTATCAGGGGGCCTTTGTGGTTCCACCTGCCTTTCCACTGGCTTGGTAGGTCACACAGGAGCGACAAAACTCCTTAGTGTCTTCTGACATGTGGGGCCAGTGAAAGTGAGGGAGAATTCTGTCCCAAGTCTTGTTCTGGCCCAGGTGTCCTGCTAAGGGAATATCATGGGCCAGTGTCAATAGGAAGCCCCTAAACTTCCGAGGTATAACCACCAACCTCCTGGATGCATCAGGCTTGGGGTCTCTACACTCTGAATAAAGGAGTCCATCATCCCAATACATTTTATGGGTGCCACTAGCACTCCCAGCAGCCTCATCAACAGCTTGCTTTCTGAGGGGTTCAAGAGAGGGGCAGGTTTTCTGCTCCTGCTCAGATCAGCCCGGGAAGGGCCATCTGTCCCCAAGAACTCAACCTGGTCAGGTTCAAGCTCCTCTGGGACAGTTCCTTCTTCAGGTTCAAGATCATCTTCCTCAGGAGACTGATGTGTATTCTGAGTCGGGGGAAGGCACTGCCTTAACCGTACTGCTCCTCCTCTTGGGAGGCACCTGGTCCATTCTTCCAGAATCCAGGGTCTGTCCTGTGTTAGACATTTTGGCCTGTGGCCTATTCACAGCAAAGACATGAGCAGGGATCACTAATATTTCTACATGTGTCCTGAGCTCCACCTCAGCCCAAGCTGAAGTATCCAGATCATTGCCAAGCAAGCATTCAGCTGGTAGGTCTGCACTTACCACCACCTTCCTAAGGCCAGTTACCCCTCCCCAGGAGATGTTAACAACTGCCAGAGAATGGTCTGTTCTGAAATTGCTAGCATTGGTCATTTGGTACATTTCACCAAGTATAATCTGCCCAGGATCCACAAGATCTTTTGTCACCATTGTGACACTTGCTCCTGTGTCCCTGAATGCCAAAGCCTCTTTTCCATTTATCAAAGGCTGCTGTCTGTATTTGCCCAAATACTGGGACTCACAAAGGTGGACATATCCATGCCTCCATCACAGATCAGGCCAGCCTGAGTTGGAACTCTGGCTAGGCCAGAGTCCATCTCAGAACCCAGGGTTAACCCTACTACACCGTTATTCTGAACATTACCACCACCAATTGTAGCTGTACTAGGGGTACCAGTTGCCTTAGGGGCAATGGTGGCTGGAGTTGAGTCTTTGGACTTGGTGCAATCACTTGTCCAGTGAGTCTTCGGCTTACAGATTTTGCACCATGGTTTCTTTTGGCCTTTACCTTTATTAGATTGGGATTCACCCCTGAAGAAGATTTGTGGGGACCTTGTGAAGACTTCTGGTCTTTACCTTCTTCCCACGCTTGTCAGCGTTTTTAGGATCTTGCTTCTTCTGGTCACCACCTTGGTCCTGAACCTTCTGCCTCACCCTGGTTCTGACCCATTTGTCTGCCTTCTTTCCCAAATCTTGGGGAGAGGTCAGATTTGAGACCACCAGGTACTGGTGCAATAGCTGATTTTGACAGTTATTAAGGATCTGCTCCCTCATAATCAAATTGTACAATCCTTGAAAGTCATGCACTTTGCTGCCAAGTAACCATACATCCAGAGCCTTAGTAGCGCAATCTACAAAGTCCACCCAGTCTTGATTCTGTGCCTTTTGGGTATCTCTGAACTTTAACCTGTATTTCTCAGTGGTTAGACCAAACCCTTCAATCAATGCAATTTTCAGACTGGTATAATCATCTGCCTCCTCCTCTGTAACAATGAGGAGATTATCTCTACCTTTGTCTGCAAAGGAGAGCCTTAGGATTAGTGCCCACTGCTCCTGGGGGACCATGTGAACTTTACAGGCCTTTTCCAGTGCAGTTATCCTCTTGTGGATGTCATCCCCACTCTGGTAGGGAGGGACAATCTTCAGGTTTTTATGGTCATGAGACCTCTCCCTATCTCTAGGGAAGTTGCTTCCACCATGGGACTCTAGTCCTATCTTTTTTCTAGCTCTGTAGAGCTCTAGGGCCTCTTTATCTAGGGCTTCCTGCTGTTTTCTGATTTTGAACTGAGCTTCCTCCCTCCCAGTCTCTCCCTCTTCTCCTGGAAGGTTTCCCTCCTATGAGAAGAAATAGAGGTCCCTATAGATGAACCAGAATGGTTTGACTCCACTGAGGGAGATCTAGACCTTCTAGGCCCACCACCAACTCTTCCTGAAGGGACAAAGAGGGGACCATTGTGGCCCTCCTCCTCATCTTCCAGGGGAGCTGGATTTTCCAGGTCAAGATCATTGTCATCTTCCTGGTCAGCATTAGAGGTCATGTCATGGGGAATTTCTCCTGTGCTGCCCCACCCACTCTGCCTACCCCTTCAGATCCTATAGGTCTTCTGAGATCATCCAGCCTGAGTACCTCTATGAGATGCTGGGTGGTTGGGCTTTTGCCTGTCTCCAGTTTCCTAGTAGTGCATAATGTTCTCAATTCCATGAATAGGAGGTTATCATACTTGCAGGGTAGAAGCCCATTGGCTTCTGGCATGGATCCACTGGTTCCTAGCCTTGAAGACATCACTAGTGAGGTGTGGTGTATTGTACTACCTACTCTAGTGTGGCCTACTAAACTCTCTTGAGTTGTAGAAAGGGTGTGCTAAGCCCTTAACACACAACTCTAAGTTCAGTAGAACTTACTGTATTCTAAAGCTTGTATTATATGTACCTAGGGTACCTTTAGCGGTTTTCAGTTAGTCCCTCAATTGAGATTATCTGGTAAAAAAATAGCAAGCTGGAATCCCACATGCTGCACACCAATGTGAGAAGTTGGCCTGGTATATGCTGTCCACTAGTTATAGTAGGCACCCTGTACCAGTCCAAACAACCCCTTGTTGATGATAGGTGAAAGACAACCTTTATTGAAAACTATCCTAGTGGTAGCTATGGAGAGCAGCCTTCAGGCTCAGTCTTGAAGGAATGTAAAGCAGCTTGTTTTACCAGTCTATAATCCCTTGAATGGCTAAATGAAAGACAACCACACCAGGTATATATATAAAAAATATGTATTTATTTCTAAACACACCCTCCTAGTCTCTAGGCTAGAGGTTAAAACACATAAGTTACACTTCAAATAGTACAGTAAAATAGCACAAATACACGTCAGGCCCTAGGGGCGAGCCGAACCATATACAGAAGTAGTGGTATAAGAACCACGACTTAACTAGACACAAGGCCTAGAGCCTTTAGAATCACTGGGACCCCCAAGGTACCACCCAAGGTAGTGACACAGGGGACCCACGGGGGCTGCGTGCAGTGTGAGAACACAGCAGCGAGCTCCTGTTAGTTTCTATGGGAAAAGTCACAGTTAGATTTTTGAAGATTAGGGACACTTAGAAACGAGTCAGGACCAACCTCTTTGGGACTTAGTAAGTTCTAGGGTCAACACCCACGGGAGCACCGGAGTACTTGTGTTAGCTCACCCAGGGAAGCCGGGTGCATAGGTGTTAAATGGTGTGGGTCGCATCGTCGATTTCAGTGGGAGCTGGCGAAGAAGTGCTGCTGCCGTGAAGATGCGGATTGGACACAACAAGCCTTGGCACCAGCAACCCATGCAGAAAGGATAAAGATGCTTCGGTGCAGACGAGCAAGGTCTGAGGGACTCACCACGCGGTGGGGAGTCAGGGCACATCTGGAGCAACCAGGGAAGCCCAAGGAAAATCAAAGTGCCCTTCTCAGGGACCCACCAGTCAATGGACCAGGGATCGCAAAGGATCCTCGAACTGAAATGCAAGAAGCGGACTCATGGAACACTCGTGGAGTGTAGGCGCACAATCTTCGGTGCAAATGGTGCGTAAGGTGGTGGCTACAAGTAATCCCAAGCACGACTTCAAGAAATGTTGAGAAGTCAATGCACTTGCAAATGTGCACGGTGACCAGGAGTTCCGGTTCCATGTTACTCACCAGGGCTGGGGGTCTCAGCTTTGCTGGGGACTCGGGTCGGCCTATGAGATGTCTGAAAATCCTCTTCCTGGGATGCAAATACTTCAAAGTCCGTCAGGAGCTTCGGAGATGCAGACCGGCAAAATGCTTTGTTGGTGCCTGTCAAGCAGGGGAGTCACTCCTTGACCCCAAGGGAGATTTCGTCAGTCCTCTAGTCTTGAGTAGAGTGTTGAAGTTCCAGGATTCAGCTTCAGAGTTTCATCCAGGGATATCTAAAGTCCTGTTGCCAGGAGTTCCTTACTTATACCTAAGGAAGGGGTTGGACTAGCTCTGGGGACGCACCTATGGGAGGGTTTGGAAAGAGGGGTGGCTACATTCATTTCCTTTGTACAGTTTAATGCCAGAGCAGGGGCTAGAAGCCCCTGAACCAGTTTGAGCTGGACTATGCACAAGGACACCAAATATGCCCCCAGTGCAGGACTTCAAATCACTCTGAGAGTGCTCTCACCCAGCCCCAATACACATCAGCCTGTCTGGGAGGTGGTTCCACCTCCCTGTGACAGGAAACTTATTGTCCAGGCCTCCCCTGCTGGAGTTTCGGTCAGCAGCAGGAGGCCAGACCCGTGTCTGTGGCTGCAGCATCCATTTTGTGATGCCAGGGCTCATTTAAGTTGGTACCGGGTATACCGGTGCTGTCATGTCTCTCCCTCTAGAAGGGTGGCATCATATTCTCACATCAGGAAATTATGTGGGGGTATGATTCCAAGGTGTTTGACACCAAACATGACATATTTCGGTGCAGCCAGTCCAAAGCTAGCATTGAGATTCTGAAGGCTGCAGAGGGGCTCAGCTCATGCCTGGGCACTCTCTCACAAATAACCAAGCACCCTGCCTTCAGGATTGATAAGGCCTGCCATAGGAGTTTCTATGTGCAGTGTTAGGTGAGGTACAGTGAACCTATACCTCAGTAAGGGGTGCATGCACCACCTTACCCAGGCTGCAGTAGCAGACCTGTGGTGTCATTTTGGAGGGCTTGCCAGGGACGGCACAATACATGCTTCAGCCCCTGGTAGGCCTCTGGGGTACCTATGCCCTGGGTACATAGTATACCATATACTAGGGACTCACAAGAGTACCCCAGAATCCAATCTGGAGTGTACCTAAAGTACATGGAATCAATTTAGAGAGGAAGCAGCTAGGCTGGGGCCCTGAATAGTAAGGTCCCAGCCACACTAAAGTCGAAAAACAGTGAAGCACCAGCAAAAAGTGGGGGTAACCATGCGAAGCAGATCCTACTCTGCTACAACCTCGCTCAAAACTTCTCCCCCACTTCAAAGTATAAGTGTATAAATACTGGACCTCAGACACCAAGTCTTCAGTACACTTCTGGTGCTGTGGATACTCTGCCATTAAGAAGGGCTGCTCTGCTGCTACAAGGACTGTCACTCTGCTGGACTTCTGCTCTAAAGGAACTGCTGCCCTGCTATGCTGACCTGCTGACCTCTCGCCTGGGGAAGAAGAACTGAACCTGCAACTTTTGCTTGAGCCTAGGACCCCAGAGTGACTCCGAGGGCTAGACTGCTGGCTTCCTGATCGGAACATCAGGGATGTTAAAGGCTACCTAACCATCTCCTAGAACAAGCTGCAGCAAGTTCCTGAGCCCCAGGTGGTGCCTTCAAGTCCTGAACTCTTGGTGTTTATATCAAGATTTTCCCGATCGCAAATGTGCTCGTTCACACCGAGACTGCACCCTTCACCGGAATCCAGTGCGAGCTGACGCCTGCCTGTCTCTTCACACAGCAGCATCACCAGCGTGCTGGGAACTGCCAACACAAAGCTCAGCCCGTCCGTCCATCCGTGACACCCCAGCCTGCTCTTCACGCCACGCCCCTACAATTGCCCAAAACGCTCTCCTGCTCCTCGTGATCCTCTCCAACGCAAACGGGGCTCCTGGCACAAAACTTGAGAAGGTAAAACTTCAGAAAGTTTCATCTGGGACTGTATATGACCCGCGTTCCATTATGATCAGCCTAAACTTTTGACTTTTGCCGAGTCCAGCACCACCAGATAGCCACCATCGGTGCTTTTTAGGTGCGGTTTTTCACTTTATTCTCAGTGGCAGCTGGTCCATAGGGGCGCTGGGGCAGCGCCTCACAAAAGAATCGGGCAACAGGTGAACAGGAATGTGAGCAGACAAATTGACAGCTTACAATTTGTCTGTTTACATTTCCGGGCCAGCCTGTGCTTCACGGGTGAAAGTGTGCATGTCAACGCACAGCGCATACAGGCGAGAGGTGAGCAGGAGTCCAGAAGATGGTCTGCACATGTGAGAGAGGAGCGTTGCTCCTCACTCACATTCACAAAACATTAGGTATGCTGCGCATGCCCAGCGCAGTGCAGGCGTCTGAAGATAGACTCCTGCTCGGGCGATGATGTGTTTTGCGCAAAGTAGCCCCATGCCCTATCAAATGTCAGGACAGAGTAAACAAGGGTCAGCCACCCGGCCCCCCGTCACATCCAGTCTCCTAATTGGCAGTTAGTATTTCCTGTTGCGGCAAAAGAAAAGAGCGGGTAGAAGTTACTTCCACCACCATGTTGCAGAGGAGACGTGATGCGACGCGCGACAGGAGGAGATGTCTGGTACGTTTTATTAATAAAATTAACCCCCACACCCCTCCATGCACGTACCCCCCCCCACCCCCCGAGTCATGCCAGACGCGCCTGGTCCCAGGAAGGGCGGAGATGCTAACGGTGAGCGTGAATATAAAAACCTGCTTCCAAGGATTTCTCATTCTGTGTAAAATGCCAGATTGTTCAGGGAAACTACCTAACGTATGCCCACGCTCGTACAGGGGAGTAGAAGTTCAATTTTTTTCAGTTCAGCTTTATGTATAGCTGCTGGTGCAAACTCGTCTCGAGTGGCCTTGCTCCTTTAAATTGATTTATCCCTTTAAAATTGTCTCCAGTAGTAATTTCTATAATTATGTAACATCCCTCATTGTGCAGGGATAATTCACTCATTGTACATTATTTCCCCGATAAGGTTTCTGTGGAAGTCTCAAACTAATTTCGGAGTACACTTCTGGTGCTGTGGATACTCTGCCATGAAGAAGGGCTGCTCTGCTGCTACAAGGACTGTCACTCTGCTGCACTTCTGCTCTTAAGGAACTGCTGCCCTGCTATGCTGACCTGCTGCCCTCTCGACTGGGGAAGAAGAACTGAACCTGCAACATTAGCTTGAGCCCAGGACCCCAGAGTGACTCCGAGGGCTAGTCTGCTGGCCTCCTGATCTGAGCGTCAGGGATGTAAAAGGCTCAGGAACTGAAGCAAGTTCCTGAGCCCCAGGTGGTGCCCCTCAAGTTCTGGACCCTTGGTGTTTATAGCAAGATTTCGCCGACTGCAAATGTGCTTGTTTACACCGAGACTGCGCCCCTCACACCAAAATCCAGTGTGCGCTGCCACCAGCCTGTCTCTTCACACAGCAGCATCACCAGCATGCGGGTGACCGCCAACACGAAGCTCCAGCCCGTCCGTCCATCTGTGACACCCAGCCTGCTCTTCACGCCACGGCCCTGCAATTGCCCACAACGCTCTCCTGCTCCCCGTGATCCTCTCCAACGCAAACGGGGCTCTTGGCACATAACTTGAGAAGGTAAAATTTCAGCAAGTTCAATGAGGGACTGTATATGACCCGCGTTCCATTGCGGTCAGCCTAAACTTTTAACTTTGGCCCAGTCCACCACCACCAGATAGCCACCACTGGCGCTTTTTAGGTGCGATTTTTCACTTTATTCTTTAAAAAATAATAACTCAAGTTATACTGGTTGTTATTTTGGCCTTGTTTTATTTATTAAATTAGGTTCTATTGTTCTAAACTGGTCTGGTACCTCTTTGCGTGATCTTTTTACTGTTTTACTGTTTAAAGTATTGCAAAATACTTTACACATAGCCGCTCAGTTAAGTCTGGTGCTCTGTGTCAAGCTGCCAGGGGTTGAGCACAGGTTAATTTGGGGTTTGCTTGTGCCTTTTCTTGACTAGGATTGCGGTTGCTGCTGGACCAGGGTTCACACCCCAGTCAAGCAGTAACCCAAAGTCTAACAATATCTTTCATGGATATGTAACCTGAAGCCTTGCCATTAATCTCTTCACCCCTAATAAGACAATTTTCAGCATCTTTGCACATCTGTATGGAGCAGAGCTCTTCCTGCATGAGAGGAAGCATTTTAAAAGAAGGAGGGGACATTATCTACTGATTATGGTCGTTCTCTAAGAGAACCTTTGCCACTCTCCACTGGTATGCACTATTTGCTCTTGTCTTCAAAAAGATCAGGCACTTCCTTGGCGGCTACCTATATCACGTCTTGCCCTGAATATACAGGATGTAAGGGATAGCCGAAATCTTCCTGGATGGCAATGGTATGCCAGCAGTGACAGAGAACTGGCACCGTACTTCTGCTAGGAACCAGAGAGTAGACCAGGAAGCATGATGTAGACAGGTGATAGAGGGCGTCCTGCATGCTGATAAGTAGACCACAGCTCAAAGCAAGCAGCATCCTTACATCAGGCTTGCAACCTTTGAACTGATGAACAGCTTGCTTAACACGCTGACACAGTGTAATGTAGCGTCTCCATTGCTACATTGTTGCAGTGAGTTCTTCTAACCCTTTTCCTTACAATGGCTCCTATTAGATTCCGTCCTTTCGTTCATCTGATTCTGTCAATTAGGCCTTCCATGAATCGGAAATCATAAAGGAACTCAATGCTGTGCACTAGAGTGTCGGGATGTGGTGCGGAAAGCGCTTAGCGCTAGGCACCAGTCGAGCATGTTGTGCTATTTCCCTAACCTTAATGCAGTGAACACTCTCCTCCAGCTCCCCCAACACTGAGCTCCTAAAACGCTCTTCTTTCCCTCCCACACATCCTGAAGAACCTTCCACAGTCTCACATTCAAACAACTTCTTCTTACTCACCTTCGTTTGCACAGCATGGGGACTAAAATATGGCTCTAGTTCTTTCTAATGCCTAACTAAACACATCAAGTCCAAGTCACACCTACCCTCATGCCTCTCAATGCTCACATTATCCGATGCTCTCCTATGATTTTCTACCCTCGCTTCACCCCTGGTGCCAAAAGAAGCCCCCCTCCTTTAAGAACCAGTTGTCTTTTTCCTCAGCACTTCCTGTCAAATGGTGAACTTCCACAGCACTGCAGTCCCATTGTGCTCCCACAGTCAAGTTGCAACCATCTCCCCTGACACCACTTCGCCCGCACATTCCAGCCCAGCCCAGCCCATTACTAGCACTACCGCAGTACCATGCCTTCTAATTTCTTTCTAGTATTACCTCTTCATCTATAAAATTCCACTTCGCACACCTGTTCCATCATCTTCCACATCTGTTCACACCAAACCCTCTCACTCAGAGACCCAGCATGGCCAGTCCACCTACAGCAAACTCTGATACTCCTGGTTCCACTGCCCACCTGTTCTTCCATAAATCTGTGCCAACAAAAATCCTTTGATGCCGTCAAGTGATTCAATTATTTCAGCTTAGTTCGGCCTTTCATTGTATTTTCATGCTAACACACACATCTCTTTGGCGCCCTTTTAAGTATTCTCTCAGTCTCTTCAAGTTAACCATTACCTTTGTGGTTTTATTGGTGTAAAATCACTACTGTTGTGAACTTTCTACTTTAGAATAAAAAGGACCGCAGGAACCTTTAACGCTTAATTTTTTCTTAAATCCATCTTCCAATTTACATTAAACTGCCTTATTAACATCTCAAACTTCGATTAAAAAAACTTTATTCTTGTATTGAAGATATTGCTGATGGAAGGTTCATTAACAGCCCTTGAAAAAACATCTCAACGCCCATCAAATGAATGACATCATCAGATTACACTTACTCTGCACTAGAAGTACAACCTGTTGAGGCGTGTAGGCGTCCCTGTCATGCAGTATGTAGTGGCAGGTGTAACTCCCAGCATCAGACGCTCGCACATCTTTCAATAACAGAGACGCGTTTCCTTCCTGAAACTCTTCGGGGAATAGCTGTGTCCGCCCTTTGCACTCCTCTTCCTGGTACCCAGGCTGGTCTCCTCCATGATAGAAGCTGTGCACAACTGCATCATTTTCTGAGCGTTGCCAGGTGATAACCAGGTATTCCAATGTGAAGTCTCCACTGTAGGCCCCTTGACAAGGCAGCAGCACGTCTTCGTGTACATTCGCTCTCATCACTGAAGCGCGGTGGCCTAGAAAAACAACATGCAGTGAATATAAAAATAGAAATGGCTCACAAAGTTTTAATTCAATGTATCTTCATTCAGACAGTCTATCTAGTTTCACTGCTATTAGAAAGTAAATTTTGTATTCCTTTTGTATCAAGTTAATTTAGTCATTTTACCTGCTGGAATATTTCACCTTCATTTGCATCAATGTCTACATACCCGACTATAATTTAGGAAAGATTTACAATTCCTGACACCCTGAATTACGTTACTGAATGTGCACTTTTTACTCTCTAGTGTTTTTTAAATAGCGTTTTTCGGTATCTTCAGCGTAAAGCTGTGGCATTGATCGATATGGCAAGAGTGGGTCAAGGGGCAGAAAGTGACATATTTTCTACATGCAATAGTGTGTATTCGTGTATGCATAGCACATTCGTGTTCTTGTATGCAAACGGATGTCGCCTCACAGTGACTGACTAGTTTATTATTGTGTCTAAAGTAGCCTAGTAGAAATGTTGAGTTTCCTTTCTGACCTCAAAAGTAGCCATTCACATACAACAATAATCTGTTAAATGAAATGATTGTAGAAATAACAGTAGTTTTAACATGATGCTAGTGCAGCTGTGCGACATAAACATATTTACTCAAATTTTACAGAATCAGAATATTGAAAAAATAAACGGCTGAAACATGTTGGATCACATGTTTGAATGAAGATTGAAGTGTGGTTTATTTATTGACACAACATTTGCAGCAAAGAGCAAAGCAAGATTTTCATAAGATGTTGTGTGTGTGAATTATCACAGTCACACAAGCACGTGTTGTTTACAAGTGACCCTGTTAATCAGCAAGGGGCAGATCTAAAAGGAAGTGCTGCAGCGTTGCACTGCATGCCCTTTGGCTGCACCACGCTGCGGCACTTCCGAAGCACAGGGATGCAACATATTTACAAGAATAGGTCGCATCTCTGTGCTTCCCCCTGCGCTGGCGCACAAACAGCTGCCATGCGCCGGCGAAGGCACCTTTCATCATGGGTAGATTATTTTTGTGCAGGAAGAGGCACCTTCCTGCACAAAAACAATCACTACGGGCATTTTCCTCTTTCAATGCGTGCTGTAGAATTCAGCATGCATTGAAAGGGGAAAAAACATTTCTCCTTGTTGCGCCTCGCAGCACCACCTCTAGGGTGGCATACCATTCAGACGCATCTCCAGATTTACGATGTCTTGTTCCATGGGTGTTGCGTGGGAACACCCACAGCAACACCCATGGAATGCCCTTTCAACGGAAAGTGCTGCATGTGAAGGGGCCGTATTTACAAGGAGAGGAAATGTCACGCAGAGTGGCTTTTCCTCTCCTCGTAAATATGGAGGAGCCCTCTGCGCCACCAGTATGTCACGAAAAGTGACGTACTGGTGGTGCAGGGAGCTTGTAAAGCTGCTCCCTTGTTTAAATACACAGAACTTCATGTAGCAAGCAGTGGCAAAGCCAATCGGTCTGGCTTGCAATTTAGTTATGAGAAGAATGGAAAGCAGCACCACCCCTCAGGCAGGCAGCTCAATGAATCAGATTACTTGTCAGCCAAGAAGGCACATCAACTCAGGAGTTTATTCTCCCAAGGGTGTTGAGTATAATTACATTAGGTAACAGTGATACCTGTTATTTACAGCACTTTGATCGAGTAGACGTGGGAGACATTAAAGAGTTGTGATGATCTGGATGGCACAGAATATCCGGATAAATGGTGCCGAAATGCACGCATCCCGATAATCAGGCGAATCTGTGCCATTTAACATAATATCAAGATAGATAGCACAGAGCCTATTATTTTACAACAAGTCTCCTTTGTAAATAACGCAGTGCCACGTATTTCAAATGCAAGCTGAACGAACAGCACTATATCTGTGCTATTGGGCACAACGCATGCATAACTAATTTTGAATCACCGTGGTTTCATGGGACACTCAGATGCATTTTTTGGGTAATTATTTTGTTTTATTTTAGGTTTAATAACATGTCTGCTGGGCAAGAACCCATCAGTCCGCTAGTTAAATGTCTCATTATTTTCTTGGATGGTGCCGCAGTTAAAGGACTTCTCTCATTGTTTTTTGCTAGTGTGGGTAAGATGGCATCCACGACGTTTACTCTGGTACATCCTGTCTTGCACCTTTGTTGTGTGTATTTTTCTACCTCTGCATCTTTTGGTAGCTCTCTTTTTTCACACACAATTATGAGTGCCATTGCTGATCTCCTAGTCTTGGATATCGTGGTGCAAGAATATCTCTGCCAAAAATATAGGGGCATATTAACAAGGGCCGGCGATAAATATCGCAAAGCGCGCTTAGCGCTTGCATATTTATCGCCGGCTATTTCAGGTGGGGGTACGTGTCGTACTTACACTGTTGGGGTGGGGGGTACGCTCCATGCATACGCGGGTGGGGGTACGTGTCGTACTTACACTGTTGGGGTGGGGGGTACGCTCCATGCATACGCGGGTGGGGGTACGTGTCGTACTTACACTGTTGGGGTGGGGGGTACGCTCCATGCATTCGAGGTGGGGGTACGTGTCATACTTACACTGTTGGGGTGGGGGGTACGCTCCATGCATTCGAGGTGGGGGTACGTGTCGTACTTACTCTGTTGGCATGGGGGTACGCTCCATGCATGCGCGGGTGGGGGTACGGTCCGTACATATCCGTACCCACGCTATGGACTGCTTGTGCGGGCCGTGCCCAGGCCTTTGCCACGTGGGTACAGCCGTCCAGCCATTGTTGGGGTGACGTAGGTGTGGGCGTGGTACGACTCGTACCCACGCTCTTAAGGCGTGGGTACGGGACGTACCTGTATGGTTGTGTTGCCGGTTCGCGTCGTGAAGGACTTCCGTTGTGGCGGTCGCTGGCTTGGCTGGACACGCCCCCACTCCCTCGTAGTGACCAGGGCCTGAGGGTCAGGTATGTCCAGGGCATGTGTGCTGTGTGACTTGGGTGGGGGTTATGTGTCCTGCCCCTGCCCCCCTCCCTTTGCCCATGGGTGTTGTTCTGACCTTCTGCGGCGTCTGCGTCGTAACCTGTAGAGGAGGTCGACTGCTATGAGGGCCGGGATGACACGTAGGTTCGGGTCCATGTCTGTCCGTCGCGTACAGGTCCTCCTTGTTCGCGTCGTCCTGTCTGTCCGTCGCGTACGGGTCCTCCTTGTTCGCGTTGTCCTGATTTCCCGGCAGTTTTTGGCAGCCGGAAAATATTCACCGTGCGGGATGACGTCGGTGCGAATCGTGATTCCTGGGTCGTGAATGGCAGGCTGCGTGCGTCCCGACGTCACGTCGGCGCTTTCCCGGATCGCATTTGTACGTTTATTTTCGTCGGTCGGTGTTTTGTACGATTCGTACGGAAAAGGTGTTTCCGTACGAATCGTAATTCCATGTTTGAATATTTACACGACCGGGTACGCGTCGGACGGAGAATATGCTCCGTCCGACGGTTCGTACCCGGTTTTTACAGGATTGTGATCGGCACCTATGTGTTTTTGTTTACATTTAAATTGGGTATTTTGAAATGATGTCTTAATTGTTTTAAAATATTAATGGTGTGGAGACGCGCGAGCGCGTGAAACAAGATGGCCGCCGTGTAGTGAGCTCCGGCGCTTTTTCGCCCGTTTTTCGTTCAATAACGACGAATCCTGTCAGTTTTGCGGCGCAAACGAGGTCGCTTGACTTCTGAACATCTTACCTGTTGATTGCTGTGATTTTCTTTGGATTTGGACGGTGTTTGAGGCGTTTTCCGGTGTCCAGCCTCTGCTTCCAGCTCTGCCTTCAGGTATTCCCAGCTTTGTCTGTCAGGGGGCGGAGCAAGCATTCAGGAAAGGGCCTGGCTTGGGCTTAGCCACTCCCAGAGCCTGTTATAGCTGCTGCACCAGCTTTAATAAGGATTTTCTTACTGCTGCAGTATTTTTTCCTTCATTTTCTTGCGTTGTTGCTGTTATTTTTGCAATTTTGTTATTTTCTTTTCTTTTTATTATTATTATCCTACTTTCGATACTAAATCAACATGGATAATAAAAATATTCATCCTAAAAGGAAGCAGCAGGTTTCACCTCCGCCAATTAAATCAAAGGCGGTAGAGTCAGCAGAACCTTCATTATCCTTAATTTTAGAGGAAATTCAAGCGCTTCGTGTTAACACAGATTCTATTGCCTCAGAGATTAAAAATGTTCGAAAGGAAATGGCGAGTATGTCAATGAAAATCTCTGATAATGCAATTAAAATACACGATAATAAGGCTAAGCTTGAGACTTTCACTCCACTTGTAGCTAAAATATCTCCTTTGTCTACCCGACTTCTAGAGATGGAAAATCGTAATAGACAATACAATTTACGCATTTTTAATTTACCAGAGGATGTGGTGGGTGGCAACTGTAGACTGTATTTGGAAAATTTGATTCCTGGGCTTCTACAAATTAAATTTCCAGAAAAATTTGAGATTGACAAGGCCCATAGAATCCCTTCACATCACAATCTTCAACATACCAAACCTCGTCAAATGATTTTCAAAGTCCTCAGGCATCATCATTTGGTTTTGATTCGAAAGGCAGCACGAGAGATTCCTTCCTTGATGGTCAATGGGAATAAACATTTTATTCATCAAGACTTTGCCAAGGAAACAGTCTCAATTCGCAAGGAATTTTCTGCTCTTCGGCCTCAACTGCGAAGTCTTGGGTTCAAATATGGTCTTTTTGACCCTTCAACAATGCGTATCTGGAAAGACAATCTGTTAAAATCTTTTCAACGTCCTGATGACTTGCGTCAGTTTTTGGATCAACGTTCACAGCAATCCATGGATACTCATGACTCTAATACTTGATTATAGCTAATTTACGTTTTTTCTGACAGGTTAATGGGTCATTACTACATTGGGCTCCAACGGTTCGGTCATGCTTGTTAAGCGTATGTGCGTCTCATCTTTGATATTTTTGTACCCTGTTTGTCGTTTTCTCCTTTTTTAAATTTTTTCACCTCCTTTTACTTGTTCTGGAGCTACTATTTTCTCTCATTATTGTTCTCCTTCTTTTCTTTTTCTCCTCTTCTTGATCTTTTTTTATTCTTTCTCTCTTCATTATGGCTGATATTCACAATATTAAAGTTGTTTCACTAAATGTTAAAGGTTTACGTCATCCAGTTAAGCGTACAAAAATCTTAGATTATTTAGGTAGTTGTAAGGCAGATATTTGTTTTCTTCAAGAGACTCATATAGATGACAAAATCTTAAATTATATGAAAAAGAAATGGGTGGATACTATTGTTTCATCACCTGCTATTGGTAAAAAAAATGGGGTGGCTATTTTTGTTGCAAAAAAATTGCATTGCCAAGTCTTAAGCAAAATTTCGGATGCAGATGGAAGATATATTATAGCTAAAATTAAAATTCATGATTCAGTCATATTTTTACTCAATGTTTATGGACCTACTGCGGATCACCCTCTTTTTTGGTCTAATATTACCACTGAGGTTCTAAAGTTGGGTAAAGTTCCTTTAATTGTTGGAGGTGACTTTAATGTTATTGCTGACCCATTATTGGATAGAATATCTAGTACTAAATTTCTCCCTCCTAAGGTTTTTCATGCTTTTAAATCATTTATTCATACCACCAAGTTAGTTGACATTTGGCGTTTGCACTTTCCTACAGAAAAATGTTTTACATTTTTCTCTAATCCACATAATTCGCATTCTAGAATTGATTATTTTTTAATCTCCACACAACCAGTCCAATCTGTTAAGACTCCTAAGATTGGTAATATTGACATCTCAGATCATGCCTTGATTTCTTTTGTTCTGAACTTAACTTCAACTTTTGCAAACCAAACTAGATGGCGTATGAATACTGGAATTGTTCTTAATGAACATAATAAGCCTAAAATCTTAAATGCTATTCAAGACTATTTTTTACTCAATACTGAAGGTTCCACTTCTATGGTCAATAGATGGGACGCCTTTAAAGCTTACATTAGGGGTGTAACTATTTCAATTATGGCCTATGAAAATAAAACATTCAACGCACGTATCAGATGTTTGGAAAAACAAATCGCGAAATTTGAAAGGCTTTTTATTTCATCAAATGATCCTCAATTTAAAGTCAAGCTACAAAAGCTTCGATATGAATTTAACTCAATCCTTAGTACAAGAGCTGGCATCCAAATTTCTAATTCTAAGGCTAAATTCCGTTTTAATGCCAACAGATCTGGGAAGCTTTTAGCTAATTATTTACGTATAAAAAAAGATAGAACGCAAATTACCTCAATTCATGGCCCTAATGGTAAAATTGCAATATCTCATAACGATATTGTTAAGGAATTTTTGGATTTTTACTCTACTTTATATAATAAGCCTGATCCTCATGATCCCTCCATACTGGACTCTTTTTTAAATACATGTGATTTGCCCAAAATTTCACACTCGGACAGGCTTGGGCTAGATTTACCCATTACTACAGATGAAATTTTAGCTGCTATTAAATCCATTAAAAAAAATAAATCCCCTGGCCCAGATGGTATTCCAGCTGAGTTTTATAAAGAGTTCCAGTCCCAACTTTTGCCTTATTTATTTCAACTTTTTACTTTTTTTGGTTCTTCAGGAACGACCTCAGGTTCCTTTACTGATGCTTTAATTATTGTACTTCCTAAGCCAGATAAAGACCCCACTCTTGTTTCAAATTACCGCCCTATTTCTTTAATTAATCAAGATTGTAAATTGTATGCTAAAATACTTGCTTCTAGACTGGCCCCTATATTGGATTCTATTATACATCGGTTTTATGAAGAATAGATATTCTACAAATAACACAAGAACCTTATTACACGTTATTGAACAGAGTTCCACTTTAAGTTCCCCCGCAGGAATTTTGGCTTTGGATGCAGAGAAAGCTTTCGACAAAATCCATTGTCAATTTTTATTTCAAACATTATTATCATTTAATTTTGGTACTTCGTTTATACGCATGATTTCTGCTCTGTATTATGCCCCTACTGCTCGTTTATTTATCAATGGCCAAGTATCTAGTCAGTTTTCTCTTTTTAGAGGCACAAGACAAGGTTGTCCCCTCTCTCCACTTTTATTTCTCATTGGAATTGAACCTTTCCTTACTCATATAAGAAATTGTGTTAATAATAAAGGTATTAAGAATAAGGAGATTAATATCAAAACCTTAGCCTATGCTGATGATGTGCTGTTATTTATTAGTGAACCTATATCCTCAATGCCTGCCCTATTAGAAATTATTGCAAAATATTCCATAGTTTCTGGCTATAAACGTAATATTAATAAAACTGAATTCTTCCCTTTAAACATTTTTTGTACTCCTGATATGTTACCCATGGCTGATATTGTGTGGCAAAAAGATAAATTAAAATATCTTGGGATTCTATTTGCGTCCTCCATAAAGGCAACATTAACATTAAATAGTAACTTTATTCTGAATTATATCAAAGATAAAACGTCTAAATGGTCTTCACTTCACCTCTCTTGGTGGGGTAGAATGGACTCCATTAAAATGACTATTGCTCCTAAAAAAATTTATACACTTGTTAGGATTCCTACTCAATTTCCATTACAATTCTATAAAGACATTGATAGACTTCTCTCCAAATTTCTCTGGAATAATAAATCAACTCGTATTGGTTATAAAAAATTAAAAATACCCAAATGCAATGCTGGATTTGGCTTGCCTGACTTTTTTCTATATCACAAGGCATTTATACTGAAACAAAGTTCCATATGGTTTCCTCCTCCCTCTTTAAATAACCAACCTACATGGTTTCATATAGAGCAGTCTCTTGTGGATCCTTTTCCATTGACCACCTTGCTAACAATGTCCAATAGGTCAACATACGTGCATAAATCGGTTATTATTAAATCCACTAAACTCATTTTTAATCACCTGGATTCAATTTTTTTGACCCCTATGATTCATACTGAAGATATGTCATTGTGGCATAGTAATGTGATTAAATTGAATAGAAATGTTAATTTTTGGAATGCTTGGATTAAAGCTGGTATCTTTTATCTTAAAGATATCTATTTTGACAATGTTTGTATTTCTTTTGAAGCTTTACAAATGAAATTTAGTTTACCTCAATCTGATTTTATTAAATATGAGTCTTTATGTAATTCAATTTTAGACTCCTTCCCTCATGGTATTGCGTTTAATGTTAAAGCAGATTTAGCACTATATATTCGAACTATCTCTACGTCATCACATACTGTCTCTATTTTATATAAAAAATTATCTAATTCTATAGGAAACAATTTAAATATTATTTCAACATTTTGGAATGCTGAGCTTTCACTTTTTTTGTCCAACGATACTTGGATGACTGTTTGGCTTAATAGTATTTCAGGATGGCTGCCTGTTTCACTTTACCAAACCAATTCTTATATTTTATTTAATTGTTTATGGACCCCAGTACGTTTATTTCGTGCTAAACTGATGCAAGACGACATTTGTTGGCATTGTAAATTACTTCCTGGATCATTACGACATATGCTTTTTGAATGTCCATTATTTTTTAAATTTTGGTCTGATGTTTGGGATATTATTCAACAAATATTTCATATTCATGATGTTATTTCTTACAAAATATTAATATGTAAATCTGTTGGTCTTCTGCATAACTTAACTGAATTAGAAGGTAAACTGTTTAATTTCCTACTGTCAGCTGCTTTAAAGTCCATTACATTTTGCTGGAAGGATATTTCATCTTTATCGGTTCATGCTTGGTGGTCATGGGTCATTTTTACAAGAAGAGGTGCTCAATTATCCCTGAAAGGGATCAATCATAATTCTAATTTGTTTCACTCTTTTTGGTTACCTATAGATGTATACTTATCTTTATAATTGTATATTTATACTTGAACCACCGTTTTACAGTAATTCTACTTAAAGCCTATATGATGAATGTAGCTCTTTTTTCTAATAAGTTGACATTGCAATTTTTCATGGCTCCCTCCCTTCCCTTCTTTTTAGTTTATCTTCCCTCCTTTAATTGATTATTTATACTTCTTTAACTATTGTATTTAGAGTTGCTTTTAGAAATTTCTTATTTTATATAGGTATTTTCGCTTATGATAATTTTTTTTGTATTGTCTGTATTTGTTCATTATTATGGAAAAATTTAATAAAACATTTTGAACTAAAAAAAAAATATTAATGGTGTTTCACGGCTATGATATAACTGAATATAGAGTTTATGAATTGTGGTTTGTCTCTACCGTATGGAATCTGTTTTTAAACGATTGCACTGATTTTATGTTTATTTATGAACGACAAAAAAGATTTTGTAAATATAGGTTCATGTTATGGTACTGTGTATAAAATCAGGGTTTAAGATTGAGTGTGGAGATATGCATGTTTGGGATATGACTTACCCAGAGGGAATTATTTTTTAGACTTTTTTTTCCACTCTGAGCCCTGTCCCTTTGGTGCAAGGGGCCTCTCTCTGTGTGGTTTCTTTTCAACCACTGAAATACACCAGTTATATAGTTGTTCAAACTAAATATCACTTCTACCAACAGCATGCATTGCTTAGGACATCATATATTACATCACTCATGGTGTATTAAATGACATCATTGATAATCACGTACTATATTAAAACAACAATATTGTTGACATCACTAATATGATCAACCAATAATTTTGACAGTGAGGTATTGAGTTTGTGAACAAGGGGTTTTACAAAAACATTAATTGATGGTTGGACTCTTATATGATTGCCTGTGTAAGAATGCAAACGAAGTTGGGTATTTCAGAAGTGTAGAACTTTTGATGGATTTCATTGTCTTTTTGTTTGCATTTACCCAAAGAATGGGTGAAGTGTGGGTAGGAAACTTGGGGAGACCTGGACCCTGAACATCGTTTCCACAGTTTCTGTCCAATCAAATGCTGTCCTCAAGCAAGCCAAAATGTGGAGGAAACCTAAGCCCCTTTCTCATTAGTACTTCTGAAATCTCTTTTTCTGTTGATCACATATGGTCAGATGATAGTTCCACTGTGAAGCAAGACATAAACATGTACATCCCAGAAGTAGTACTGGGAGAGTTTGTTTTGGGTCAGCTCACTAGAGCCAGTGGTTTTGATATGTTTTTCATGGCTTGCCATTGTTTGATGGGCTCTAATTGCGAACGCTCAGCATACTTACATAATGGTTCACTTCTGAATCTTGTTGTTTTCTATACCTGGGGTGTAGCATGTCAATGGGTTGTGTCTCTACATCACATAATATTCTTAAGGCCTTTTTGTATGGAGTAGCATTTGCAAAAATACTCCTTTTTGCTTTGGTTGTAAACAAAAGTTTGGAATGGCAAATGGGTTGTATGTTGGAACCTCGCAGGCATTTACCACACATGCCTCAACAATATGGTCTGAACCTCAAATGCATCTTCACAAGTTTGTTTTGGGTCAGCTCACTAGAGCCAGTGGTTTTGATATGTTTTTCATGGCTTGTCAGTCAGTCAGTCAAAAGGTCTTTATTCGATTTGCATCATAAAAGACATACTACACATATTAGACAATTCGACTACAATACAATTCATATACAATACAAAAAGGACTATAAAACCTTTAAAATAGTAGATAAAATAGTAGATTAAAAATAATCACATCATGTTAAAAAATACAATAAAGTGCAAATAGGGACGTGCTATTTAGCCCAAGGACCAAAATAGATACTATTATGTGGCAGCAAGGAACAAGGATTACGGCTTCAGTTTCTTAGCCCTAAGGATCCATGCCCAACTAATAAATTTAGCAACACCAATTACTATAGGATTGGAAGTATCTGTTTTCAAAATTCTACTAGCGACCTGTGCAGAGCGGGTACTCATTAGTCTGCATACAGGTCGAAGCCAGATACGTCTAGGAAGTTGATAAGTTGGGCAACAAAAAAGGAAGTGGTCCATAGTTTCAATCTTGTCTACACAAAAGGGGCATTTATCACTACCAAGAGGACTCCAACTTTTGGTGAGTCCTCGCAGTGGTAGAGCGCCTACTCTGAACTGGTGATACAACTTACGATCAAGGAACTTCAAGATAGTATCCCAGTAACTTTCATAGACAGAGTCATCCTTAAAAGCTAGGAAAGTAACAGTCATCGTGGGACCTATAAGAGAAGCACATCTCCTGTTCTTAATATAGTTCCAGTACGCATCCTTAAGTACCTTTTTTGCCGGGAAGACTTCTGTATCAGGGTTAACCCATAGGTCACGCATCCCAAGATCATACAACAGGGTTTTGATGCTAGACAACCAGGGAATCCTATGCGACCCCTCCAACCCTTTGATCTCCAGAAGGGCTTTTGCATAGTTAAATAGTTCGGGGGTCGTCCACAAGCGACGCCAGAACGCCAGGGGTCTATACCCTGCCCAGTCCTCTATAGGCTGGATTCCCAGATCAAACAAAAGAGGGATGCGTGGGGTGGATTGAGGAAGCCCAATAGCTGACCGGAGGAATTTATTCTGGGCAGTCATCAATTTAGACAAGTTATTAAAACCCCAGATCTCAGCTCCATATAAAATTGCAGGTAAAATCTTGGAGCCGTAGATCTTCATGAGTGGAGCTATTGGTTTTGTTAAAGAGTGTTTGTGCTCTTTCAGCAAAGCTCCTCCCAGTTGGACATGCTTGAGCGCGAGAAGATCCAGCTGGTGAGACCAGCTGCACGTCTCGCTAAAAGTGACCCCAAGATAAGTAAACACTGCCGTTTGGGATAAGTTGACACCGCCCAAACACACCTCCGCCTTAACCCGCCGGGGGCCGCGAAAAACCATAAACTTGGTCTTCCCAACGTTTATTTCCAACTCATGCTCGCGGCAAAAGATCTCGAAACGAGACAGGGCCAGCTGCAGTCCCTGTCTCGTCCTCGAGATCAAAAGGGTGTCATCCGCGAACATGAGCAGGGGAATCTTCATTCCTGCCAAGGTAGGTGCATCAGTAGGGCTATTTAAAAAGTAGTTAACAACCCCATTGATAAATAATGAAAACAGGGTGGGAGCGAGTACGCACCCTTGTCGAAAACCTTTGGATACTTTGAATCTATCAGTCAGCTCCCCGGGTTTACCCCATCGGACACGGGCGTACGTGTTTTCGTGAATGGTGACCAAAAAAGAAACCAGATCTTTTGGCATGCCCATATCCAGGAGAACTTTCCATAACTTGTCCCTCGGCACAAGGTCAAACGCAGACCTTAGGTCTACGAAGGCTGCATACAACTTGCCTCCCCCCAAAAAGACAACCTTCCAATACAGAAGTACTACCCTGAATACTTGGTCCAGGGTCCCAGTATGTGAACGAAACCCTGCCTGAAGAGGAGACAACACATCAGAGTCAGACATCCAGATTTGGATACGACCAAGTACAAGGCGGGCAATAATTTTTTGTACTGCGTCTATTAGACTAATGGGTCTATAATTGCCCGGGGCAGAGCGATCGCCTTTCTTATAGATCGGCAGTATCTCTGCCCCGAGCCACGAGTCAGGGACTACAGCACCACCCGCAAGGGCATTAGCCAGGAGGGTCAGGTATGGAATCCATACATCTTGCTCCTGAATAAATAAATCGGGAGGGATACAGTCTGGTCCTGGGGCTTTGCCACTCTTGATCGAACGTAGGACTAATTTAACTTCATCAGGGGAGAATTTTAGTGTATTTTCAACAACTGGAGGACAAGAAAACTGGCTGTCCATCAAAGCACCAACCTTAAATTGTTCCTCAAAGTTCGCTACCCATTGTTGTGGTTCTACTTGATTAGAGGGGCGAATATCCGAGGGGGAGTTGCCCCATTTAAGGAGATGCCAGAATTGGACCATGGTGCGATCATGACAAGCCTGATATAAATCCCTCCAGCGCTCTTCATCCCAGTTTTGCTTGGCCTTGTATTGGGCAATTTTGTAAACAAGTCTACATTTTTGGATGGTAGAAAGAGAGCCTGATTTAATGGCCTCTTTCAGAGCACTTTGGGCCACTCTGCAATCCTTGTCGTACCACGTACGTTGTCTCAACTCTTTACCCCTACCAGTGGCGAGTTGGCTTTTCACAAATAAGGATTTAAGCTCTGCGAAGAGTTTGGTATGGGAATCCCGAATATTTTCCTTAATCAAGTTTTGGGATTCCATTTGATTAAGAGTGGCCAGGGTACTGTTGATTAATTCCCTGATGGCCACACGTGAAGATTCACAAGTGGCGATCTTCGGCCATCTCACCCTTCTTAGATCATTAGTAACGATGACATCTCTAGGGGGACTGCCCTCTGGGTGGGTAGGGGAGACTGCAAAAATATTATCCTTGATACACAGTACAAGGGGGTTGTGGTCGCTCTCGACTCTACTTACTACCACCATGTCGTCTATGAGCGGCCACAAATCCAAGCTGGCTAATATGTAATCAATTCGGCTCCCTGATCTACCATTGTCAAATGTCGACCTCCCCATCCTATCAGATTTAGTTCGCCCATTAACAGCTCGCATGCCCTGATTTAAACATAAACCCTTCATAAAAAGAGCAGCTTGAGACCATTTGTTTACTGGTTCCAACTCCAGCATGGGAACACCCCAAGTTGAGTCTTCTTCCTCGGTGAAGTCCCCACAATCGACCCCCAAGGGCTCAAAACAAACATTAAAATCTCCAGCCACAATCTTATACATGAACATAGGAGCGGTCTCTAAAAAGTTCTCCAGTAGAAGACAAGTGGGAGAGCACTTGCCTCCCGGGAGACCTCTTACATAGATGTTAATTATAAGAAAGTTGGGGCCGCTACGGGATTTGACCCTGATAATCAAAATATCAGAACTATCAATTGGAACCTCTGTCACGGTAACACCTTCACATTGACGGACCCAGGTGGTTAAGCCCCCCATGGGTCTGCCTCTATGGCTCTTAACAGCAGGTTTGTGGAAATTCAAAAACCCTGTACGAAAGTGGGGAGACAGTGCCCAGGTCTCCTGAAATGCCCATATTTCAAACTCGTCAACGAAGTCAGCCCAATCAGGAATCTCGAGCCTTGACCCCAGCCCAGCAATATTCCAGGAGCCCATTTTTAATATAGACTTCTCGACCCTGGTTTCAACTGCTTGACCTGAGACAAGATGTGAGTCGATCGTTTCAACAGATGGTATCAAGTTGTGACCAGGTGAAATAATCAAACAGGAACGATCTTTAGGGGGGGATGTTTTGATCGTAATATCATGGCTCAGATGACAATTAGGACCCACCAACCCTGGAGCAGGCACTGGGATATGTAGGGAGCCATCCATATGTCAATCATTATCCTCCAATGTAGAAAGAATATCAAAGCGGTTAAAAGTCGCAAAGGGCATGTCAGACCTGACGGGGAATGTTGGAAGATTACAATTATCCCGTAAGGATTGTATAAAGTCTGGCCTGTAAAAGAAGCCCAAAGGGAGGATCTTAATTGCGTTGGGGGCAGGGGGGAGGTGGTGGGCAGCTTCCAGTATGTATTTGACTAGAACAGGAGACCTGAAGCTTAACACAACACAATCTCCAGGAAAAGACTTGTGGGACTGACCGATCCATTTAATACGCCTAACCATATTAAAGTCATCAAATAGGGCCTTACTATTTCCAATTTTGGAGCTCAAATAATGAAGGGATTTATTCTTAAGGTTGGACCAGTGTTCATAAGATCCGTCCAGGAGTGGTGGAACATTTGCCAAGATGATCGTATAAGGGGTGGCTTGGGGAGGAAGATGTAGACTAGTGGGGGGTGAAGAGAGCCCTGTACCCACCCCTTCTGTACCCACCCTGTTAACTTGAGAGGGGCGTCTTTGCAGGTCATGACGAGTATTAATACCCCTATCGGTAACAGCTTCATGACCTGGGGCGATGTTATTCTCTTCCCCTATAAATGGTAGCAAAGGCGTAGCCCCCACTGGTCTTGATGGTCTAGAACTACCGGCCTCATTAGGCACCTCCACTGGTAACACCCCGTTCGATGGCAAAGGGGGCCCTGGGACTGAGCTCTTGTTACCTGAAAATCTAGCTTCCAATTGGTCCAACCTATTGGCTACAAGATCCAATTTTTGGTGTACAGGTACAAGGAGACAGGATAGATGATCTTTAAGGCCGGCAAGAAGTAAATCCAAAAGAGGTTGTAACTGGGCCTGGCTAGAAGGAATAATGTTTTGGTCCAAAAACGCCCTTCAACAGAGGGCCCACTAGGCTTAGAAGGAAGCGACTCAACAGTAGGTTTACTCTTTCCCTGACCTCTCGGATGTTTTTTATTAACTTCTTTTTTATTACCTTTAGCTTTATGGGCCAACCTCCCTCTTGTTGTGACCCTGGAAGGACTCTGGGTGGAGACATAACCCTGAACAGGAACTAAAGATTCCTGCACAGGGGGAGTGTGTGCAGGAGGAGAAGTGTTACCATCAATAGGGCTAGAATGAGCAGAGGCAAGCGAGCCAGTCTGTATCTGGGCGCATGGAAGGGAAGAGTTGGTGGGATCTAGGGAGAGTCTACGTTCCACCGCTAGAATCTCGAGGTTCAATGCTGTCTCTGCTCTTATTAAATAATCGTCGAGTGTCCCCCCCGGCTTGTCACCAGCCCTCTTTTTAGACATGCTACTGAGACAAGTACGGCCACACTTGTTGGCGAGCACCCCGCCTTCCCTTGATATAGCACTGAAACTTAATATAGTGCACAACAAAACAATAGTAGCGTATCCCACTTGCAACTCCCAGTTCTTAACGCCAACCCCTTACAGCAGTGGCGAGGAGGCACTATGGCAGAGCGAGGTCCCACCACAAATGTTAGGAGGTAGGCCCAGCCCAGCCTTATCCGGGCTTTGACGGGCAAGGACGGGCCCGCCCTTGGCCCGGGCTTCGCCCGGGCGCGGCCCGCGCGCATCCCGCGCAGCGGCTCTTCCTCCGAGCCTTTAACCCTCCCCGGCGCAGCCTGATGACGCTGTAGGCAAGCGCCCGGGAGAGGGAATGCTGGGGGTGGTAGTTTTTGGATGAACCGCCGTTCCCCTCACGGCACTGCAGCAGGTAGGGCGGGAGTTCCGGGTTGGAGAGCCGTTCCCCTCACGGCTGGCGAGGTATGTAGTGACTTCAAAGTGCCCAGAAAAAGCCAAGGTAAGCGCGTCCCGCGCAGCGGCTCTTCCTCCGAGCCTTTAACCCTCCCCGGCGCAGCCTGATGACGCTGTAGGCAAGCGCCCGGGAGAGGGAATGCTGGGGGTGGTAGTTTTTGGATGAACCGCCGTTCCCCTCACGGCACTGCAGCAGGTAGGGCGGGAGTTCCGGGTTGGAGAGCCGTTCCCCTCACGGCTGGCGAGGTATGTAGTGACTTCAAAGTGCCCAGAAAAAGCCAAGGTAAGCACGTCCCGCGCAGCGGCTCTTCCTCCGAGCCTTTAACCCTCCCCGGCGCAGCCTGATGACGCTGTAGGCAAGCGCCCGGGAGAAGGAATGCTGGGGGTGGTAGTTTTTGGATGAACCGCCGTTCCCCTCACGGCACTGCAGCAGGTAGGGTGGGAGTTCCGGGTTGGAGAGCCGTTCCCCTCACGGCTGGCGAGGTATGTAGTGACTTCAAAGTGCCCAGAAAAAGCCAAGGTAAGCGCGTCCCGCGCAGCGGCTCTTCCTCCGAGCCTTTAACCATCCCCGGCGCAGCCTGATGACGCTGTAGGCAAGCGCCCGGGAGAGGGAATGCTGGGGGTGGTAGTTTTTGGATGAACCGCCGTTCCCCTCACGGCACTGCAGCAGGTACGGCAGGAGTTCCGGGTTGGAGAGCCGTTCCCCTCACGGCTGGCGAGGTATGTAGTGACTTCAAAGTGCCCAGAAAAAGCCAAGGTAAGCGCGTCCCGCGCAGCGGCTCTTCCTCCGAGCCTTTAACCCTCCCCGGCGCAGCCTGATGACGCTGTAGGCAAGCGCCCGGGAGAGGGAATGCTGGGGGTGGTAGTTTTTGGATGAACCGCCGTTCCCCTCACGGCACTGCAGCAGGTAGGGCGGGAGTTCCGGGTTGGAGAGCCGTTCCCCTCACGGCTGGCGAGGTATGTAGTGACTTCAAAGTGCCCAGAAAAAGCCAAGGTAAGCGCGTCCATTGTTTGATGGGCTCTAATTGCGAACGCTCAGCATACTTACATAATGGTTCACTTCTGAATCTTGTTGTTTTCTATACCTGGGGTGTAGCATGTCAATGGGTTGTGTCTCTACATCACAGAATATTCTTAAGGCCTTTTTGTATGGAGTAACATTTGCAAAAATACTCCTTTTTGCTTTGGTTGTAAACAACAGTTTGGAATGGCAAATGGGTTGTATGTTGGAACCTCGCAGGCATTTACCACACATGCCTCAACAATATGGTCTGAACCTCAAATGAATCTTCACAACGTATTATTTTACCATGCAAGTCGTTACAATGACTTACCTTAGGAAAAACGCTTGGACTTTGGAATAGGATAATTTACTATTCAAACTCCAGTCTATGCAACAGTAGGGAAAGTGCTGGACTTAAAGTGCAACATCAGTCCTACAATGCTTTCCTTAAGGCAAGTCATTGTAACAACTTGTGCGGTAAAGGAATGCTTGTAAAGACGCTTTTGTGGTTCGGAGCGTGCTGTTAAGGCACAGTGTGGTTTGAGCCGCGATGTAAAAAAGACTGTTTCCTGGCAAATACCACTGATTTTAGTAGCTGTGTCTGCATTCATGGTTATTTTCTTGGTGCATGCACCCTTGGTTTCAGTGAACAGAGACCTTATACTACAACACACATAGGAAAAAAATTAAAAGGAGCATTGCTTGTATATGTTTAAAGAAGGGTTTTTGGAGGGTAGGCAGTGCTCCACAGCGCCAGTGGAACCACCCATGATATTTGAGGCAAATCCCAATCCACTAACATTTATAGACAGGGGTTTGAGCCAAAATATTACACCTCCTCGAGGCAGGTAACAGTAAAGTAACTTTTAAAAGTCTCCCCATTTTTAAAGCTTTGCCTGTGTGCTACACTGTACAGCAAGCATACCATGGGAAAATACTTAAATGATATTTGTTGTTGCTGGAAGGGTCTCCTTCCAGTACAAAACATATGCTTGGCAGAATGCTCACACCCTTGCACTAAGTTCAATAGCAGTGGAATTATGCCATTTTGCCACAGCCTTTTCCACATAACTGGATTTGCCACATGTAATCTACAGATTTAAACCCCCAAAAAATGTTTCTAGCTCAAATGGATCTAAAGTTACTCAAACTGAGACTATCCATTTTGCTGCAAAGTGGAAGACCCTTCACAAAGGTTGACTGGTCATCTTTCTATTGCTAATTGTTGAATTTGGGGGTTAAACTAGTACTAATGAGGTGAGATATTTGCCCAGCATTAGCATGTGTGAAATGACTAATAGTAAAGTAATAGTATAACAAACTGTGCTGTATTACAAGGCATATTTTGACTTTTCTTCCTGCATGTCAACCCTGATGCATAATCTGGTCTTCTCATGCCACATAATTCCGGTGGCCCTGACTATGGTTCAAGGTAGAGATGGGTGAGCCAGGGGTTGGCTATGGCTCTTAAAAGTGTCTGCACAAGCCAAGGCTTGAAAATATGTGGCATGTCAATCATGCAGCACTGTTAATTTTAAAATATGGTAAGGTGTCATCAAAATTAAACAAATTAAAAGTGGAAGCATTTCACCTCAGTCAGGGCCACTGGAATTATGCAATTCTGTGGGCGTGATTTTTTTCCACATAATTATGGATTGGCTGCATTTGCCACAGAATCCATTATCTGCTGCATAATTTGCAGATATTAAGAAAAAAACGTTTCTAGTTCAAACGGCTCAAAAGGTACTAAAAATGTGGCAATATCTTTGCACGCAATAAAAGGCCCTTAGATTAACTGGTTATTTTCAGTTGCTTATTTCTTCATTTGGTTATTAACTGGCAGCACAGAGGTGAAATCTTTGTACAGACAGTATTACCTTATGTAAGAAATGACAAAACAATTAAGTAATTCTATCACAAAATGTGCTCCATTATGCTGCATAATTTGCCTTTTCTTGCTGCATAGCTTAGTCAACCCTGCAGCATAATTTGGTGATATCCTACCCCATAAATCCAGTGGTCCTGATCTTAGTCTACCAGATTATGCATGAAGTATTTATTGAAAGTGAGAGTTTTTAAACATGAACTAAGAAACATTCAAGACCACACTCTCATAACAGCGCTATTAGTCAACTGAAAGGCAAGTCAGGGTTCATGTGCACTCTATATGTGGCCTAGATTCTAATTATAGATGGAGCAACTTTATAGGCTATTTAATCAAGCACAAGAGATAATTTGTACAGTGCACAGCCTGTACTCCCGTATTTGAAGGTGCCCTCATATGCGAAGATGAACAAAAAGGAGGATCCGTTAAAAAGTATTTGCCCATTCTTTAAGCTGAAAGTTAAATTTTTTTCAGATTTATATAGCAAACTCGACCACAAAGTATTGGAGCTTCAAGACTGGAACCTGTTTTCCCAGTTCAAAGTCAGCAGCTCTGGCAGTAATGCAACATACTCACCCTCTCATTACGGTGTGAAATGCAATCACCCGTCTTTATTTCACACTGCCTGCTGTCAGCCTCTTGAAACACATCTGGTCCAATTCATAAAGGTAAACTAAGACAAAAGTCTAACTTTATGACTTTCGGTATTCACAAAGGGCATTTACGAGTAGTAAAGTTAGACTTTTGTCTCAGTCAAACTTAAGTTTTGGTCTTAAGTTTAACTGAGTTCATTTAAAATCAAAATTTAAGTTTAACTGAGACAAAACTCTAACTTTAACACTCGTAAATGCGCTTTGTGAATATCAAAAGTCGTAAAGTTGCCTTTGTGAATCAGGCCCTCTGATCTTAAATCAAAGAAGTAGCCCCGTTTTATTAAATGGATTTTCTGAGCCTCGTGGTGCTCCGACATAGAAGGGAGTTTTCATGCCTACCTTTAATGTCTTTTGGTCCTGGGAGCGGCAAGCGTGCTCCCAGAGAGAGTCTGGGTGCTGGAAGAAACAGGCTGCGTGTTCATGCTCACTCTAGAGGAATTACAACTCGTGACCAGGAAATAGTACATCTGGCCCTTATTCGCAGACTAGAAAGAGAAATCACAAAGATTACTTTGCACCTAGTACAGAGGTTGAAAGTCAATATAGAAACCTATATAATGGGGCCTAAGTCTACCTGCAAAATGACCGAAGACATTAGTAGGCATACCAATTGAACTTCATTAATCACTGGTGCCAAATGCCAGTTACTGAACCTTCTCTCTGCTTAAGATGGAGCCAATGGGAGAGGCATCATGTTCATATCTATAGTATGGCAACAGGGCAATGACTAGCTTACCCAACATTATGATGGCAGTGGTAAAAGCCTAGATACCAGTCTTCACAGTTAGCTAAAAAAAGAGACTAAAAGTGGAAACAACTCTGTGTTTAAAAACCATGCAGAGAGGTGTGATGTAGTTGAATATTTGTTAGACCTGTCAGCACTTGGATGATCTTCCCCCCAACTTTTTGCCTTCCTCCATTTTTCTGTTCATGTTTTTGCTGGCCTTAGGACTTTGCAAACTTTGCCACTGCTAACCAGTGCTGACGTGCATGTGCTCACTCTTTAAAACATCGTAATATTGGCTTATCCCCCATTGGTATATTTAATTTACTTATATGTATCTAGTAAAGTGGTACTATGTGTACCCAGGGCTTGTAAATTAAAGGCTACTAGTGGGCCTGCATCACTGATTGTGGCGCCCACGTAAGTAGCCCTTTGCAAAACCTCTGTGTGCAGTTTTAAAATGCCATTTCGACCTGGAAAAATAAACCTTTTGCCAGGTCCAAACCTTCTTTTTCAATACATATAAGTCCCCCCTAAGGAAGGCCCTGGACAGCCAGAGGGCAGTGAGCAATACATTTAAAAAGTAGGACATGTACCTTTAAGTTTGATATGTCCTGGTAGTGAAAAACTCTTTAATTCGTTTTTCACTACTGCAAAATGTCAATCTGTCTCATACGACAACATTGAAGTTGCCTTATTACATTTTATAAGTGAAATTTCCAATTGGGAAGGGATTACCAGTTGATGTTCGGTGTCTCTGGAATCACAATTTAAAATCCTAGCTCATGGACAATTCAGATTTTAAATTGCCGTTCTTAAAATGCCACTTTCTTACCTTAAGCATTTAGTGCCTGTAGCCTGTCTCTGGTCACTTGACTTAGTGTATCTTTGTGTACTACGACTAAACAGTCACGCACAATAGGGAGGTTAAGTATGCCTGGATGGGCTCACTGGCAAAATAGGAGAGGGGAACTGGGCACAGCCCCACTTGCATCTGAATAAGCTGTGTCCTGCATCCACACAAAAAGGGGCTGCATACGCTGTGTGGTTAGTCTGGAGCTAGGGCAGGGAAGGCAGAATGTTTGGGAATTTCAAATGGAAACCTCTGTGAGAAGTTGGCCTGGTATATGCTGTCCACTAGTTATAATGGGCACCCTGTAGCAGTCCAAACAACCCCTTATTGATGATAGGTTAAAGACAACCTTTATTGAAAGCTATCCTAGTGGTAGCTATGTAGAGCAGCCTTCAGGCTAAGTCTAAGTCTTGAAGGAATGTAAAGCAGCTTGTTTTACCAGTCTATAATCCCTTGAGTGGCTAAATGAAAGACAACCACACCAGGTATATATATATAAAATATATGTATTTATTTCTAAACACACCCTCCTGGTCTCTTTATGAGGCTAGAGGTCAAAACACATAAGTTACACTTCAAATTGGACAGTAAAATAGCACAAATGCACGTCAGGCCCTAGGGACGATCCAAACCACATACTAAAATAGTGGTGTAAGAACAACGATTTAACTAGACCCAAGACCTAGAGCCTGTAGAATCGCTGGGACCCCAAGGAACTACCCAAGGTAGTGACACAGGGGACCCATGGGGGCCGTGTGCAGTGTGAGAACACAGCAGCGAGCTCCCGTTATCTTCTATGGGGAACGTCGCAGTTGGATTTTTAAAGATTAGGGACACTTAGAAATGAGTCAGGACCAAACCCTTTGGGACTTAGTAAGTTCTAGGGTCAACACCCACAGGAGCACCGGAGTACTCGTGTTACCTCACCCAGGGAAGCCGGGTGCATAGGTGTCAAATGGTGTTGGGTCGCGTCGTCGATTTCAATGGGAGCTGGCGAAGAAGTGCTGCTGCCGGAAGGATGCGAAGTGTCCAAAGAGATCCAAGCCTGGATCGAAGTCAAGAAGAACCTGAAAGCAGAGGGGAAAGAGTCTGGGTCACTTGCCAGTGACCAGGAGCACGATAGGCGAATGCCCACCAAAGTCGGGTGATTTCAGGTGAAGAAGGTGAAGCTTGACTCTTCAGCCACGAGGACCAGGAGGTGTCAAGGATGACCAGGAGCTGGATACGAGCTGTCCCACAAAGGATGTCGAGTGCTGCAGCATTGGTGTCTGGATTGGACACAACAAACCTTGGCAACAGCAACCCACGCAGAAAGTAGAAAGATGCTTTGGTGCAGACCAGCAAGGTCTGAGGGACTCACCACTTGGTGGGGAGTCAGGACACATCTGGAGCAACCAGGGAAGCCCAAGGAAAATCAAAGTTGCCTTCTCAGGGACCCACCAGTCGACATACCAGGAATCGTGAAGGAGCCCCGAGCTGAAATGCAAGAAGCGGGCTCACAAAACACTCAGGGAGTGTAGGCCCACACTCTTCGGTGCAGATGGTGCTCGAGGTCGGGGCTACAAGTAACCCCAAGCATGACTTCAAGAGACGTCGAGAAGTCAATGCACTTGCCAATATGCACGGTGACCAGGAGTTCCGGTTTCAGGTTACTCAGCTATGCTGGGGACTCGGGTTGGCTTGTAAGATGTCTGGAAATCCTCTTCCTGGGCTGCAAATACTTCAGAGTCTGGCGGAAGCTTCGGAGATGCAGACTGGCAAAATGCTTAGTTGATGCCTGCCAAGCAGGGGAGTCACTCCTTGACCCCAAGGGAGATTTCTTCAGTCCTCTAGTCTTGAGTAGAGCGTCGAAGGTCCAGGATTCAGCTTCAGAGTTTCGTCCAGGGAAATCTAAAGTCCTGTTGCCTGGGGTTCCTTACTTATACCTAAGGAAGGGGTTGGACTAGCTCTGGGGACGCACCTATGGGAAGGTTTGTAAAGAGGGGTAGCTACACCCATTTACTTTGTCCAGTTTCGCACCAGAGCTGGGGCTGGAAGCCTCTGAACCGGTTTGAGCTGGACTATGCACAGGGACACCAAATGTGCCCCCGGTGCAGGACTTCAAAGCACTCTGAGAGTGCTCCCACCAAGCCCCCAAGACACATCAGCCGGTCTCTGAGGTGGTTACACCTCCCTGTGACAGGAAACCTATTGTCCAGGCCTCCCCTGCCGGAGTTTTGGTCAGCAGCAGGAGGCCAGACCTGTGTCTGTGGCTGCAGAATCTATTTTGTGATGCCAGGGCTCAGTTAAGTTGATACCGGGTATACCGGTGCTGTCATGTCTCTCCCTCAAGAAGGGTGGGATCATATTTTCACATCAGGAATTGATGTGGGGGTATGATTCCAAGCTGTTTGACACCAAACACGACATGTTTTCTTGGAGCCAGTCCAAAGCTAGCATTACCGTTTTAGATATAATGCACTTAAGAGTATATGGTCAGGCTGCACTACTGACAAACCCGGAGAAGAGATTCCGAAGGCTGCAGAGGGGCTCAGCTCATGCCTGGGCACCCTCTCACATATAACCAAGCACCCTGCCTTCAGGATTGATAAGGCCTGCCATAGGAGTGACTGATAGGTTTCTATGTGCAGTGTTAGGTGAGGTATAGTGAACCAATACCTCTGTAAGGGGTGCATGCACCACCTTACCAAGGCTGCAGTATCAGACCTGTGGTGTCATTTTGGAGGGCTTTTCAGGGGTGGCACAATACATGCTTCAGCCCCTGGTAGGCCTCTGGGGTACATATGCCCTGGGTACATAGTATACCATGTCCTAGTGACTCACAAGGGCACCCCAGAATCCAATCTGGAGTGTACCTAAAGTATATGGAATCAATTCAGAGAGGAAGCAGCAAGGCTGGGTCCCTGAATAGCAGGGTCCGAGCCAGACTAAAGTCGAAAAACAGTGAAACACCAGCAAAAAGTGGGGGTAACCATGAGAAGCAAATCCTACTCTCCTACACCCCCCCCCCCCCCCAAACGCAGGGAGATTAAACTAACCTTGGCCAGTTGAGTCTTCATGTTCTAAGTTTAAATATATGGAGAGTCCATCTGCATTGGCATGGTTGCTCCCAGGTCTATGGTCCACTGTATAGTCCATCCCCTGTAGGGAGATGGACCACCTGAGCACTTTGGGGTTCTCACCCTTCATCTGTTTTTGCCATAAGAGGGGCTTATGGTCAGTCTGAACAATGAAGTGAGTACCAAATAAGTATGGCCTCAACTTAATCAGAGCCCAAACAACAGCAAAGACCTCCCTCTCAATGGCTGACCAACGTTTCTCTCTGGGGGTCAACCTTCTGCTTATGAAAGCTTCTGGTTGATCCTGACCTTCATCATTCAACTGTGACAGTACAGCCCCCACCCCCAACTCAGATGCATCTGTTTGCACAATTAACTTTTTGGAGTAATCAGGACTTTGCAGAATGGGATCAGTGCACAAGGCCTGCTACAGGTCATCAAATGCCTTTTGACAGCTAACCGTCCACTGACACTTTTTGGGCATTTTCTTTGAGGTTAAGTCATTCAGGGGTGTCACTATTGATCCATACCCCTTTTCAAATCTTCTGTAATATCCAGTCAGGCCTAAGAAGGCTCTCACCTGAGTCTGGGTAGTGGGAGCAACCCAGTCCATTATGGTCTGGATTTTGCTCTGTAATGGTTGAACCTGGCCTCAACCTACAAGGAAGCAGCAAGGCTGGGTCCCTGAACAGCAGGGTCCGAGCCAGACTAAAGTCGAAAAACAGTGAAACACCAGCAAAAAGTGGGGGTAACCATGTGAAGCAAATCCTACTCTGCTACACCCCCCCCCCCCCCCAAACGCAGGGACATTAAACTAACCTTGGCCAGTTGAGACTTCATGTTCTAAGTGGAAATATATGGAGAGTCCATCTGCATTGGCATGGTTGCTCCCAGGTCTATGGTCCACTGTATAGTCCATCCCCTGTAGGGAGATGGACCACCTGAGCTCTTTAGGGCTCTCACCCTTCATCTGTTTTAGCCATAAGAGGGGCTTATGGTCAGTCTGAACAATGAAGTGAGTACCAAACAAGTATGGCCTCAACTTCTTCAGAGCCCAAACCACAGCAAAGACCTCCCTCTCAATGGCTGACCAATGTTTCTCTCTGAGGGTCAACCTTCTGCTTATGAAAGCTACTGGTTGATCCTGACCTTCATCATTCAACTGTGACAGTACAGCCCCTACCCCCAACTCAGATGCATCTGTTTGCACAATTAACTTTTTGGAGTAATCAAGACTTTGCAGAATGGGAGCAGTGCACATGGCCTGCTACAGGTCATCAAATGCCTTTTGACAGCTAACTGTCCACTGAAACTTTTTGGGCATTTTCTTAGAGGTTAAGTCATTCAGGGGTGTCACTATTGACCCATACCCCTTGACAAATCTTCTGTAATACCCAGTCAGGCCTAAGAAGGCTCTCACCTGAGTCTGGGTAGTGGGAGCAACCCAGTCCATTATGGTCTGGATTTTGCTCTGCAATGGTTGAACCTGGTCTCGAACTACAAGGGGGCCCAAGTACACAACCTGACTTATCCCTATCTGGCACTTAGTAGCCTTGATACTTAGGCCTGCTTTTTGCAGGGCCTCCAAAACATTCCTCAGGTGGACCAGGTGATCCTCCCAGGTGGAGCTAGCGACAGCATTATCATCTAGATATGCTGCACTATAGTCTTCCAGGCCTGTAAGGACTTTGTTCACCAATCTTTGGAAAGTGGCAGGTGCATTCTTCAAACTAAAGGGCATTATCACAAATTGATAATGCCCACTATGGGTAGAAAATACTGTCTTTGGCTTTGCATCATCAGCTAGTCTGATCTGCCAGTAGCCAGCTGTCAAGTCAAATGTGCTTAGAAACTTGGCTGAGGTCAAAGTATCTATCAGCTCATCTGCCCTTGGGATGGAATGGGCATCATTCCTAGTGACTGCATTGAGACCCTTGTAATCCACACAAAACCTCATCTCTCTCTTTCCATCTTTGGTGTGAGGTTTAGGCACAAGGACTACTAGACTAGCCAAAGGGCTATCTGAGGGTTCAATGACTCCCAAATCCAACATCTTTTGGACTCCTGTCCCGATACAGGCCCTGACATGATCAGGTTGCCTGTAAATCTTATTTTTAACATGTAGACTGTCCCCAGTGTCCACTTCATGAGTGCACCAGGTAGTCTGACTTGGAGTCAGAGAAAACATATGTCTGAACTGGCTGAGAACTTTTCTGCAGTCAGTTTGCTGCTGGACAGTGAAGCTGCCTGCCAAGGCTACACCATCTACTGATCCATCATCAGGGTTCTGAGAGAGCAGGTCAGGGAGTGGGTCACTCTCTTCCTCCTGTCCCTCATCTGTAGCCATGAGCAAGCCCATGTCTGCCCTGTCAACATATGGTTTTAGTCTGTTGACATGAAGTACCCTGTGGGGACTCCTAGTGGTTCCAAGGTCTGCCAAGTAGGTGACCTCCCCTTTCTGTTCAACAATTGTATGGGGGCCACTCCATTTGTCCTGGAGGGCTGCTGGGGTCACAGGTTCCAACACCCACACTTTCTGTCTTGGCTGGTAAACGGACAGTACAGCCTTTTGGTCATGCCGGACCTTTTGTAATTCCTGGCTAGCCTCAAGGTTTTTAGTTGCCTTTTCATGTATTCAGCCATCTGGGAGCGGAGACCAAGTACATAGTCTACTATGTCTTGTTTAGGGGGTTTGAGAGGTAACTCCCAGCCCTCCTTCACCAGACACTAAGGACCCCTAACAGGATGGCCAAACAAAAGTTCAAAGGGGCTGTAACCAACCCCTTTTGTGGCACCTCCCTGTAGGCAAACATAAGGCAGGGCAAAAGGATGTCCCATCTGTGCCTAAGCTTTTCTGGGAGACCTTTGTTCATGCCCTTTAAGGTTTTGTTGAATCTTTCAACTAAAGCATTGCATTGTGGGTGATAGGGTGTGGTGAATTTGTAATTCATTCCACACTCCTTCCACATTTGCAGTTAAGTAACTTGACATGAAGTTTGCACCCCTGTCAGATACTACCTCCTTAGAAAACCCCACTCTTGAGAATGCACCCAAGAGGGCTCTTGCCTCCACAGGTGCTGTGGTGGTCCTAAGTGGGATTGCCTCTGGGTACCTAGTGGCATGGTCCACCACCACCAGGATAAATCTGTGCCCAGATGAAATTTGTACTTGTATAGCGCACTGCTGCCCCAGCAACGGGGCGTCCTGGCGCTGTACTCATACCGCTGTGGAACCCTTCCTGGCTTTCCCTGTGAAATGTCCACTCCTGGGCACCCCCAAGGTGAAGCCAGGCATCCCCAGTGCTGTTGGGGCCGTTGTGGAGATTAAGCAAGCTATTGCCCAGAGTTGCAGAGTGGGACCCATGATTAGAGTAGGCACCGAGGCGAGAATTATCAGGTCCGAGGAAATTGAGCCCAAGACCCGCCGAGGCGGGAATTGAACCCTGGTCCCGGGCCAGGTCTCTGCATCAGGGTCTGCCGCTCTAACCATTGAGCCACACTTCTTGCAGTTTGAGGATCCATGGGACCAACAATGTCAATCCCAACCCTCTCAAAGGGAACCCCCACCACAGGTAGAGGTATCAGGGGGCCTTTGTGGTTCCACCTGCCTTGTCACTGGCTTGGTAGGTCACACAGGAGCGACAAAACTCCTTAGTGTCTTCTGACATGTGGGGCCAGTGAAAGTGAGGGAGAATTCTGTCCCAAGTCTTGTTCTGGCCCAGGTGTCCTGCTAAGGGAATATCATGGGCCAGTGTCAATAGGAAGCCCCTAAACTTCAGAGGTATAACCACCAACCTCCTGGATGCACCAGGCTTGGGGTCTCTACACTCTGAATAAAGGAGTCCATCATCCCAATATATTTTATGGGTGCCACTAGCACTCCCAGCAGCCTCATCAACAGCTTGCTTTCTGAGGGGTTCAAGAGGGGGGCAGGTTTTCTGCTCCTGCTCAGATCAGCCCTGGAAGGGCCATCTGTCCCCAAGAACTCAACCTGGTCAGGTTCAAGCTCCTCTGGGACAGTTCCTTCTTCAGGTTCAAGATCATCTCCCTCAGGAGACTGATGTGTATTCTGAGTCGGGGGAAGGCACTGCCTTAACCCTACTGCTCCTCCTCTTGGGAGGCACCTGGTCCATTCTTCCAGAATCCAGGGTCTTACCTGTGTTAGACATTTTGACCTGTGGCCTATTCACAGCAAAGACATGAGCAGGGATCCCTAACATTTCTACATGTGTCCTGAGCTCCACCACAGCCCAAGCTGAAGTATCCAGATCATTGCCAAGCAAGCATTCAGCTGGTAGGTCTGCACTTACCACCACCTTCCTAAGGCCAGTTACCCCTCCCCAGGAGACGTTAACAACTGCCAGAGAATGGTCTGTTCTGAAATTGCTAGCATTGGTCACTTGGTACATTTCACAAAGTATAATCTGCCCAGGATCCACAAGATCTTTTGTCACCATTGTGACACTTGCTCCTGTGTCCCTGAATGCCAAAGCCTCTTTTCCATTTATCAAAGGCTGCTGTCTGTATTTGCCCAAATTACTGGGACTCACAAAGGTGGACATATCCATGCCTCCATCACAGATCAGGCCAGCCTGAGTTGGAACTCTGGCTAGGCCAGAGTCCATCTCAGAACCCAGGGTTAACCCTACTACACCCTTATTCTGAACATTACCACCACCAATTGTAGCTGTACTAGGGGTACCAGTTGCCTTAGGGGCAATTGTGGCTGGAGTTGAGTCTTTGGACTTGGTGCAATCACTTGTCCAGTGAGTCTTCGGCTTACAGATTTTGCACCATGGTTTCTTTTGGCCTTTACCTTTATTAGATTGGGATTTCCCCTGAAGAAGATTTGTGGGGACCTTGTGAAGACTTCTGGTCTTTACCCTTCTTCCCACGCTTGTCAGCGTTTTTAGGATCTTGCTTCTTCTGGTCACCACCTTGGTTCTGAACCTTCTGCCTCACCCTGGTTCTGACCCATTTGTCTGCCTTCTTTCCCAATTGTTGGGGAGAGGTCAGATTTGAGTCCACCAGGTGCTGGTGCAATAGCTGATTTTGACAGTTATTAAGGATCTGCTCCCTCATAATCAAATTGTACAATCCTTGAAAGTCATGCACTTTGCTGCCAAGTAACCATACATCCAGAGCCTTAGTAGCACAATCTACAAAGTCCACCCAGTCTTGATTCTGTGCCTTTTGGGTATCTCTGAACTTTAACCTGTATTTCTCAGTGGTTAGACCAAACCCTTCAATCAATGCACTTTTCAGACTGGTATAATCATCTGCCTCCTCCTCTCTAACAATGAGGAGATTATATCTACCTTTGTCTGCAAAGGAGAGCCTTAGGATTAGTGCCCACTGCTCCTGGTGGACCATTTAAACTTGACAGGCCTTTTCCGGTGCAGTTATCCACTTGTGGATGTCATCCCCACTCTGGTAGGGAGGGACAATCTTATTCAGGTTTTTATGGTCATGAGACCTCTCCCTATCACTAGGGAAGTTGCTTCCACCATGGGACTCTAGTCCTATCTTTTTCTAGCTCTGTAGAGCTCTAGGGCCTCTTTATCTAGGGCTACCTGCTGTTTTCTGATTTTGAACTGAGCTTCCTCCCTCCCAATCTCTCCCTCTTCTCCTGGAAGGTTTCCCTCCTATGAGAAGAAATAGAGGTCTCTATAGATGAACCAGAATGGGTAGACTCCACTGAGGGAGATTTAGACCTTCTAGGCCCACCACCAACTCTTCCTGAAGGGACAAAGAGGGGACCATTGTGGCCCTCCTCCTCATCTTCCAGGGGAGCTGGATTTTCCAAGTCAAGATCATTGTCATCTTCCTGGTCAGCATTAGAGGTCATATCATGGGGAATTTCTCCTGTGCTGCCCCACCCACTCTGCCTACCCGTTCAGATCCTATAGGTCTTCTGAGATCATCCAGCCTGAGTACCTCTATGAGATGCTGGGTGGTTGGGCTTTTGCCTGTCTCCAGTTTCCTATCAGTGCATAATGCTCTCCATTCCATGAATAGGAGGTTATCATACTTGCAGGGTAGAAGTCCATTGGCTTCTGGCATGGACCCACTGGTTCCTAGCCTTGAAGACATCACTAGTGAGGTGTGGTGTATTGTACTACCTACTCTAGTGTGGCCTACTAAACTCTCTTGAGTTGTAGAAAGGGTGTGCTAAGCCCATAACACACAACTCTAAGTTCAGTAGAACTTACTGTATTCTAAAGCTTGTATTATATGTACCTAGGGTACCTTTAGCGGTTTTCAGTTAGTCCCTCAATTGAGATTATCTGGTACAAAAATAGCAAGCTGGAATCCCACACGCTGCACACCAATGTGAGAAGTTGGCCTGGTATATGCTGTCCACTAGTTATAGTAGGCACCCTGTACCAGTCCAAACAACCCCTTATTGATGATAGGTTAAAGACAACCTTTATTGAAAACTATCCTAGTGGTAGCTATGGAGAGCAGCCTTCAGGCTCAGTCTTGAAGGAATGTAAAGCAGCTTGTTTTACCAGTCTATAATCCCTTGAATGGCTAAATGAAAGACAACCACACCAGGTATATATATAAAAAATATGTATTTATTTCTAAACACACCCTCCTATTCTCTAGGCTAGAGGTTAAAACACATAAGTTACACTTCAAATAGTACAGTAAAATAGCACAAATACACGTCAGGCCCTAGGGGCGAGCCAAACCATATACAGAAATAGTGGAATAAGAACCACAACTTAACTAGACCCAAGACCTAGAGCTTGTAGAATCGCTGGGACCCCAAGGAACTACCCAAGGTAGTGACACAGGGGACCCATGGGGGCCGTGTGCAGTGTGAGAACACAGCAGCGAGCTCCCGTTAGCTTCTATGGGGAACGTCGCAGTTTGATTTTTAAAGATTAGGGACACTTAGAAATGAGTCAGGACCAAACCCTTTGGGACTTAGTAAGTTCTAGGGTCAACACCCACAGGAGCACCGGAGTACTCGTGTTACCTCACCCAGGGAAGCCGGGTGCATAGGTGTCAAATGGTGTTGGGTCGCGTCGTCGATTTCAATGGGAGCTGGCGAAGAAATGCTGCTGCCGGAAGGATGCGAAGTGTCCAAAGAGATCCAAGCCTGGATCGAAGTCAAGAAGAACCTGAAAGCAGAGGGGACAGAGTCTGGGTCACTTGCCAGTGACCAGGAGCACGATAGGCGAATGCCCACCGGTCGGGTGATTTCAGGTGGAGAAGGTGAAGCTTGACTCTTCAGCCACGAGGACCAGGAGGTGTCAAGGATGACCAGGAGCTGGATTCGAGCTGTCCCACAAAGGATGTCGAGTGCTGCAGCATTGGTGCCTGGATTGGACACAACAAACCTTGGCAACCGCAACCCACGCAGAAAGTAGAAAGATGCTTTGGTGCAGACCAGCAAGGTCTGAGGGACTCACCACTTGGTGGGGAGTCAGGACACATCTGGAGCAACCAGGGAAGCCCAAGGAAAATCAAAGTTGCCTTCTCAGGGACCCACCAGTCGACATACCAGGAATCGTGAAGGAGCCAGGAGCTGAAATGCAAGAAGCGGGCCCACAAAACACTCAGGGAGTGTAGGCCCACACTCTTCAGTGCAGATGGTGCTCGAGGTGGGGGCTACAAGTAACCCCAAGCACGACTTCAAGAGACGTCGAGAAGTCAATGCACTTGCCAATGTGCACGGTGACCAGGAGTTCCGGATTCAGGTTACTCACGAGGGCTGCGGGTCTCAGCTATGCTGGGGACTCGGGTTGGCTTGTAAGATGTCTGGAAATCCTCTTCCTGGGCTGCAAATACTTCAGAGTCTGGCGGGAGCTTCGGAGATACAGACCGGCAAAATGCTTAGTTGATGCCTGTCAAGCAGGGGAGTCACTCCTTGACCCCAAGGGAGATTTCTTCAGTCCTCTAGTCTTGAGTAGAGCGTCGAAGGTCCAGGATTCAGCTTCAGAGTTTCATCCAGGGAAATCTAAAGTCCTGTTGCCAGGGGTTCCTTACTTATACCTAAGGAAGGGATTGGACTAGCTCTGGGGACCCACCTATGGGAGGGTTTGGAAAGAGGGGTAAATACACCCATTTCCTTTGTCCAGTTTCGCACCAGAGCAGGGGCTGGAAGCCTCTGAACCGGTTTGAGCTGGACTATGCACAGGGACACCAAATGTGCCCCCAGTGCAGGACTTCAAAGCACTCTGAGAGTGCTCCCACCAAGCCCCAAGACACATCAGCCGGTCTCTGAGGTGGTTACACCTCCCTGTGACAGGAAACCTATTGTCCAGGCCTCCCCTGCCGGAGTTTTGGTCACCAGCAGGAGGCCAGACCTGTGTCTGTGGCTGCAGAATCTATTTTGTGATGCCAGGGCTCAGTTAAGTTGATACCGGGTATACCGGTACTGTCATGTCTCTCCCTCTAGAAGGGTGGGATCATATTTTCACATCAGGAATTGATGTGGGGGTATGATTCCAAGCTGTTTGACACCAAACACGACATGTTTTCTTGCAGCCAGTCCAAAGCTAGCATTACCGTTTTAGATATAATGCACTTAAGAGTATATGGTCAGGCTGCACTACTGACAACCCCGGAGATGAGATTCCGAAGGCTGCAGAGGGGCTCAGCTCATGCCTGGGCACCCTCTCACATATAACCAAGCATCCTGCCTTCAGGATTGATAAGGCCTGCCATAGGAGTGACTGATAGGTTTCTATGTGCAGTGTTAGGTGAGGTATAGTGAACCAATACCTCTGTAAGGGGTGCATGCACCACCTTACCAAGGCTGCAGTATCAGACCTGTGGTGTCATTTTGGAGGGCTTTTCAGGGGTGGCACAATACATGCTTCAGCCCCTGGTAGGCCTCTGGGGTACATATGCCCTGGGTACATAGTATACCATGTCCTAGTGACTCACAAGGGCACCCCAGAATCCAATCTTGAGTGTACCTAAAGTATATGGAATCAATTCAGAGAGGAAGCAGCAAGGTTGGGTCCCTGAATAGCAGGGTCCGAGCCAGACTAAAGTCGAAAAACAGTGAAACACCAGCAAAAAGTGGGGGTAACCAATGAGAAGGAAATCCTACTCTCCTACACTCCCCCCAAACGCAGGGAGATTAATCTAACCTTGGCCAGTTGAGTCTTCATGTTCTAAGTTTAAATATATGGAGAGTCCATCTGCATTGGCATGGTTGCTCCCAGGTCTATGGTCCACTGTATAGTCCATCCCCTGTAGGGAGATGGACCACCTGAGCACTTTGGGGTTCTCACCCATCATCTGTTTTCGCCATAAGAGGGGCTTATGGTCAGTCTGAACAATGAAGTGAGTACCAAATAAGTATGGCCTCAACTTCTTCAGAGCCCAAACAACAGCAAAGACCTCCCTCTCAATGGCTGACCAACGTTTCTCTCTGGGGGTCAACCTTCTGCTCATGAAAGCTTCTGGTTGATCCTGACCTTCATCATTCAACTGTGACAGTACAGCCACCACCCCCAACTCCGATGCATCTGTTTGCACAATTAACGTTTTGGAGTAATCAGGACTTTGCAGAATGGGATCAGTGCACAAGGCCTGCTACAGGTCATCAAATGCCTTTTGACAGCTAACTGTCCACTGACACTTTTTGGGCATTTTCTTTGAGGTTAAGTCATTCAGGGGTGTCACTATTGACCCATACCCCTTTTCAATTCTTCTGTAATACCCAGTCAGGCCTAAGAAGGCTCTCACCTGAGTCTGGGTAGTGGGAGCAACCCAGTCCATTATGGTCTGAAATTTGCTCTGCAATGGTTGAACCTGGCGTCGACCTACAAGGAAGCAGCAAGGCTGGGTCCCTGAACAGCAGGGTCCGAGCCAGACTAAAGTCGAAAAACAGTGAAACACCAGCAAAAAGTGGGGGTAACCATGTGAAGCAAATCCTACTCTGCTACACCCCCCCCCCAAACGCAGGGACATTAAACTAACCTTGGCCAGTTGAGTCTTCATGTTTGAAGTGGAAAAATATGGAGAGTCCATCTGCATTGGCATGGTTGCTCCCAGGTCGAAGGTCCACTGTATAGTCCATTCCCTGTAGGGAGATGGACCACCTGAGCACTTTGGGGTTCTCACCCTTCATCTGTTTTAGCCATAAGAGGGGCTTATGGTCAGTGTGAACAATGAAGTGAGTACCAAACAAGTATGGCCTCAACTTCTTCAGAGCCCAAACCACAGCAAAGACCTCCGTCTCAATGGCTGACCAACATTTCTCTCTGGGGGTCAACCTTCTGCTTATGAAAGCTACTGGTTGATTCTGACCTTCATCATTCAACTGTGACAGCACAACCCCCACCCCCCAACTCAGATGCATCTGTTTGCACAATTACCTTTTTGGAGTAATCAGGACTTTGCAGAATGGGAGCAGTGCACATGGCCTGCTACAGGTCATCAAATGCCTTTTGACAGCAAACTGTCCACTGAAACTTTTTGGGCATTTTCTTAGAGGTTAAGTCATTCAGGGGTGTCACTATTGACCCATACCCCTTGACAAATCTTCTGTAATACCCAGTCAGGCCTAAGAATGCTCTCACCTGAGTCTGGGTAGTGGGAGCATCCCAGTCCATTATGGTCTGGATGTTTCTCTGCAATGGTTGAACCTGGCCTCGACCTACAAGGAAGCAGCAAAGCTGGGTCCCTGAATAGCAGGGTCCGAGCCAGACTAAAGTCGAGAAACAGTGAAACACCAGCAAAAAGTGGGGGTAACCATGTGAAGCAAATCCTACTCTCCTACACCCCCCCCCCCCCCCCCAACACAGGGGCATTAAACTAACCTTGGCCAGTTGAGTCTTCATGTTCTAAGTGGAAATATATGGAGAGTCCATCTGCATTGGCATGGTTGCTCCCAGGTCTATGGTCCACTGTATAGTCCATACCCTGTAGGGAGATGGACCACCTGAGCTCTTTGGAGTTCTCACCCTTCATCTGTTTTAGCCATAAGAGGGGCTTATGGTCAGTCTGAACAATGAAGTGAGTACCAAACAAGTATGGCCTCAACTTCTTCAGAGCCTAAACCACAGCAAAGACCTCCCTCTCAATGGCTGACCAACGTTTCTCTCTGGGGGTCAACCTTCTGCTTATGAAAGGTACTGGTTGATCCTGACCTTCATCATTCAACTGTGACAGTACAGCCCCTACCCCCAACTCAGATGCATATGTTTGCACAATTAACTTTTTGGAGTAATCAGGACTTTGCAGAATGGGAGAAGTGCACATGGCCTGCTACAGGTCATCAAATGCCTTTTGACAGATAACTGTCCACTGAAACTTTTTGGGCATTTTCTTAGAGGTTAAGTCATTCAGGGGTGTCACTATTGACCCATACCCCTTGACAAATCTTCTGTAATACCCAGTCAGGCCTAAGAAGGCTCTCACCTCAGTCTGGGTAGTGGGAGCAACCCAGTCCATTATGGTCTGGATTTTGCTCTGCAATGGTTGAACCTGGTCTCGAACTACAAGGTGGCCCAAGTACACAACCTGACTCAGCCCTATCTGGCACTTAGTAGCCTTGATACTTAGGCCTGCTTTTTGCAGGGCCTCCAAAACATTCCTCAGGTGGACCAGGTGATCCTCCCAGGTGGAGCTAACCACAGCAATATCATCTAGATATGCTGCACTATAGTCTTCCAGGCCTGTAAGGACTTTGTTCACCAACCTTTGGAAAGTGGCAGGTGCATTCTTCAAACTAAAGGGCATTATCACAAATTGATAATGCCCACTATGGGTAGAAAATGCTGTCTTTGGCTTTGCATCATCAGCTAGTCTGATCTGCCAGTAGCCAGCTGTCAAGTCAAATGTGCTTAGAAACTTGGCTGAGGTCAAAGTATCTATCAGCTCATCTGCCCTTGGGATGGAATGGGCATCATTCCTAGTGACTGCTTTGAGACCCTTGTAATCCACACAAAACCTCATCTCTCTCTTTCCATCTTTGGTGTGAGGTTTAGGCACAAGGACTACTAGTCTAGCCCAAGGGCTATCTGAGGGTTCAATGACTCCCAAATCCAACATCTTTTGGACTTCTGTCCCGATACAGCCCCTGACATGATCAGGTTGCCTGTAAATCTTATTTTTAACAGGTAGACTGTCCCCAGTGTCCACTTCATGAGTGCACCAGGTAGTCTGACTTGGAGTCAGAGAAAACATATGTCTGAACTGGCTGAGAACTTTTCTGCAGTCAGTTTGCTGCTGGACGGTGAGGCTGCCTGCCAAGGCTACACCATCTACTGATCCATCATCAGGGTTCTGAGAGAGCAGGTCAGGGAGTGGGTCACTCTCTTCCTCCTGTCCCTCATCTATAGCCATGAGCAAGCCCATGTCTGCCCTGTCAACATATGGTTTTAGTCTGTTGACATGAAGTACACTGTGGGGACTCCTAGTGGTTCCAAGGTCTGCCAAGTAGGTGACCTCCCCTTTCTGTTCAACAATTGTATGGGGGCCACTCCATTTGTCCTGGAGGGCTGCTGGGGTCACAGGTTCCAACACCCACACTTTCTGTCTTGGCTGGTAAACGGTCAGTACAGCCTTTTGGTCATGCCAGACCTTTTGTAATTCCTGGCTAGCCTCAAGGTTTTTAGTTGCCTTTTCATGTATTCAGCCATCTGGGAGCGGAGACCAAGTACAAAGTCTACTATGTCTTGTTTAGGGGGTTTGAGAGGTAACTCCCAGCCCTCCTTCACCAGACACAAAGGACCCCTAACAGGATGGCCAAACAAAAGTTCAAAGGGGCTGTAACCAACCCCTTTTGTGGCACCTCCCTGTAGGCAAACATAAGGCAGGGCAAAAGGATGTCCCATCTGTGCCTAAGCTTTTCTGGGAGACCTTTGTTCATGCCCTTTAAGGTTTTGTTGAATCTTTCAACTAAACCATTGCATTGTGGGTGATAGGGTGTGGTGAATTTGTAATTCATTCCACACTCCTTCCACATTTGCAGTTAAGTAACTTGACATGAAGTTTGCACCCCTGTCAGATACTACCTCCTTAGGAAATCCCACTCTTGAGAATGCACCCAAGAGGGCTCTTGCCTCCACAGGTGCTGTGGTGGTCGTAAGTGAGATTGCCTCTGGGTACCTAGTGGCATGGTCCACCACCACCAGGATAAATCTGTGCCCAGATGAAATTTGTACTTGTATAGCGCACTGCTGCCCCAGCAACGGGGCGTCCTGGCGCTGTACTTATACCGCTGTGGAACCCTTCCTGGCTTTCCCTGTGAAATGTCCACTCCTGGGCACCCCCAAGGTGAAGCCAGGCATCCCCAGTGCTGTTGGGGCCGTTGTGGAGATTAAGCAAGCTATTGCCCAGAGTTGCAGAGTGGGACCCATGATTAGAGTAGGCACCGAGGCGAGAATTATCAGGTCCGCGGAAATTGAGCCCAAGACCCGCCGAGGCGGGAATTGAACCCTGGTCCCGGGCCAGGTCTCTGCATCAGGGTCTGCCGCTCGAACCATCGAGCCACACTTCTTGCAGTTTGAGGATCCATGGGACCAACAATGTCAATCCCAACCCTCTCAAAGGGAACCCCCACCACAGGTAGTGGTATCAGGGGGCCTTTGTGGTTCCACCTGCCTTGCCACTGGCTTGGTAGGTCACACAGGAGCGACAAAACTCCTTAGTGTCTTCTGACATGTGGGGCCAGTGAAAGTGAGGGAGAATTCTGTCCCAAGTCTTGTTCTGGCCCAGGTGTCCTGCTAAGGGAATATCATGGGCCAGTGTCAATAGGAAGCCCCTAAACTTCAGAGGTATAACCACCAACCTCCTGGATGCACCAGGCTTGCGGTCTCTACACTCTGAATAAAGGAGTCCATCATCCCAATACATTTTATGGGTGCCACTAGCACTCCCAGCAGCCTCATCAACAGCTTGCTTTCTGAGGGGTTCAAGAGAGGGGCAGGTTTCCTGCTCCTGCTCAGATCAGCCCTGGAAGGGCCATCTGTCCCCAAGAACTCAACCTGGTCAGGTTCAAGCTCCTCTGGGACAGTTCCTTCTTCAGGTTCAAGATCATCTCCCTCAGGAGACTGATGTGTATTCTGAGTCAGGGGAAGGCACTGCCTTAACCGTACTGCTCCTTCTCTTGGGAGGCACCTGGTCCATTCTTCCAGAATCCAGGGTCTGTCCTGTGTTAGACATTTTGGCCTGTGGCCTATTCACAGCAAAGACATGAGCAGGGATCCCTAATATTTCTACATGTGTCCTGAGCTCCACCTCAGCCCAAGCTGAAGTATCCAGATCATTGCCAAGCAAGCATTCAGCTGGTAGGTCTGCACTTACCACCACCTTTCTAAGGCCAGTTACCCCTCCCCAGGAGACGTTAACAACTGCCAGAGAATGGTCTGTTCTGAAATTGCTAGCATTGGTCATTTGGTACATTTCACCAAGTATAATCTGCCCAGGATCCACAAGATCTTTTGTCACCATTTTGACACTTGCTCCTGTGTCCCTGAATGCCAAAGCCTCTTTTCCATTTATCAAAGGCTGCTGTCTGTATTTGCCCAAATTACTGGGACTCACAAAGGTGGACATATCCATGCCTCCATCACAGATCAGGCCAGCCTGAGTTGGAACTCTGGCTAGGCCAGAGTCCATCTCAGAACCCAGGGTTAACCCTACTACACCCTTATTCTGAACATTACCACCACCAATTGTAGCTGTACTAGGGGTACCAGTTGCCTTAGGGGCAATGGTGGCTGGAGTTGAGTCTTTGGACTTGGTGCAATCACTTGTCCAGTGAGTCTTCGGCTTACAGATTTTGCACCATGGTTTCTTTTGGCCTTTACCTTTATTAGATTGGGATTCACCCCTGAAGAAGATTTGTGGGGACCTTGTGAAGACTTCTGGTCTTTACCTTCTTCCCACGCTTGTCAGCGTTTTTAGGATCTTGCTTCTTCTGGTCACCACCTTGGTCCTGAACCTTCTGCCTCACCCTGGTTCTGACCCATTTGTCTGCCTTCTTTCCCAAATCTTGGGGAGAGGTCAGATTTGAGACCACCAGGTACTGGTGCAATAGCTGATTTTGACAGTTATTAAGGATCTGCTCCCTCATAATCAAATTGTACAATCCTTGAAAGTCATGCACTTTGCTGCCAAGTACCCATACATCCAGAGCCTTAGTAGCACAATCTACAAAGTCCACCCAGTCTTGATTCTGTGCCTTTTGGGTATCTCTGAACTTTAACCTGTATTTCTCAGTGGTTAGACCAAACCCTTCAATCAATGCAATTTTCAGACTGGTATAATCATCTGCCTCCTCCTCTGTAACAATGAGGAGATTATCTCTACCTTTGTCTGCAAAGGAGAGCCTTAGGATTAGTGCCCACTGCTCCTGGGGGACCATGTGAACTTTACAGGCCTTTTCCAGTGCAGTTATCCTCTTGTGGATGTCATCCCCACTCTGGTAGGGAGGGACAATCTTCAGGTTTTTATGGTCATGAGACCTCTCCCTATCTCTAGGGAAGTTGCTTCCACCATGGGACTCTAGTCCTATCTTTTTTTCTAGCTCTGTAGAGCTATAGGGCCTCTTTATCTAGGGCTTCCTGTTGTTTTCTGATTTTGAACTGAGCTTCCTCCCTCCCAGTCTCTCCCTCTTCTCCTGGAAGGTTTCCCTCCTATGAGAAGAAATAGAGGTCCCTATAGATGAACCAGAATGGTTAGACTCCACTGAGGGAGATCTAGACCTTCTAGGCCCACCACCAACTCTTCCTGAAGGGACAAAGAGGGGACCATTGTGGCCCTCCTCCTCATCTTCCAGGGGAGCTGGATTTTCCAGGTCAAGATCATTGTCATCTTCCTGGTCAGCATTAGAGGTCATGTCATGGGGAATTTCTCCTGTGCTGCCCCACCCACTCTGCCTACCCCTTCAGATCCTATAGGTCTTCTGAGATCATCCAGCCTGAGTACCTCTATGAGATGCTGGGTGGTTGGGCTTTTGCCTGTCTCCAGTTTCCTAGTAGTGCATAATGCTCTCAATTCCATGAATAGGAGGTTATCATACTTGCAGGGTAGAAGCCCATTGGCTTCTGGCATGGATCCACTGGTTCCTAGCCTTGAAGACATCACTAGTGAGGTGCGGTGTATTGTACTACCTACTCTAGTGTGGCCTACTAAACTCTCTTGAGTTGTAGAAAGGGTGTGCTAAGCCCTTAACACACAACTCTAAGTTCAGTAGAACTTACTGTATTCTAAAGCTTGTATTATATGTACCTAGGGTACCTTTAGCGGTTTTCAGTTAGTCCCTCAATTGAGATTATCAGGTAAAAAAATAGCAAGCTGGAATCCCACATGCTGCACACCAATGTGAGAAGTTGGCCTGGTATATGCTGTCCACTAGTTATAGTAGGCACCCTGTACCAGTCCAAACAACCCCTTGTTGATGATAGGTTAAAGACAACCTTTATTGAAAACTATCCTAGTGGTAGCTATGGAGAGCAGCCTTCAGGCTCAGTCTTGAAGGAATGTAAAGCAGCTTGTTTTACCAGTCTATAATCCCTTGAATGGCTAAATGAAAGACAACCACACCAGGTATATATATAAAAAATATGTATTTATTTCTAAACACACCCTCCTAGTCTCTAGGCTAGAGGTTAAAACACATAAGTTACACTTCAAATAGTACAGTAAAATAGCACAAATACACGTCAGGCCCTAGGGGCGAGCCAAACCATATACAGAAGTAGTGGTATAAGAACCACGACTTAACTAGACACAAGGCCTAGAGCCTTTAGAATCACTGGGACCCCCAAGGTACCACCCAAGGTAGTGACACAGGGGACCCACGGGGGCCGCGTGCAGTGTGAGAACACAGCAGCGAGCTCCTGTTAGTTTCTATGGGAAAAGTCACGGTTAGATTTTTGAAGATTAGGGACACTTAGAAACGAGTCAGGACCAACCTCTTTGGGACTTAGTAAGTTCTAGGGTCAACACCCACGGGAGCACCGGAGTACTTGTGTTAGCTCACCCAGGGAAGCCGGGTGCATAGGTGTTAAATGGTGTGGGTCGCATCGTCGATTTCAGTGGGAGCTGGCGAAGAAGTGCTGCTGCCGTGAAGATGCGGATTGGACACAACAAGCCTTGGCACCAGCAACCCATGCAGAAAGGATAAAGATGCTTCGGTGCAGACGAGCAAGGTCTGAGGGACTCACCACGCGGTGGGGAGTGAGGGCACATCTGGAGCAACCAGGGAAGCCCAAGGAAAATCAAAGTGCCCTTCTCAGGGACCCACCAGTCAACGGACCAGGGATCGCAAAGGATCCTCGAGCTGAAATGCAAGAAGCGGACTCATGGAACACTCGTGGAGTGTAGGCGCACAATCTTCGGCGCAAATGGTGCGTAAGGTGGTGGCTACAAGTAATCCCAAGCACGACTTCAAGAAATGTTGAGAAGTCAATGCACTTGCAAATGTGTACGGTGACCAGGAGTTCCGGTTCCATGTTACTCACCAGGGCTGGGGGTCTCAGCTTTGCTGGGGACTCGGGTCGGCCTATGAGATGTCTGAAAATCCTCTTCCTGGGATGCAAATACTTCAGAGTCCGGCAGGAGCTTCGGAGATGCAGACCGGCAAAATGCTTTGTTGGTGCCTGTCAAGCAGGGGAGTCACTCCTTGACCCCAAGGGAGATTTCGTCAGTCCTCTAGTCTTGAGTAGAGTGTTGAAGTTCCAGGATTCAGCTTCAGAGTTTCATCCAGGGATATCTAAAGTCCTGTTGCCAGGAGTTCCTTACTTATACCTAAGGAAGGGGTTGGACTAGCTCTGGGGACGCACCTATGGGAGGGTTTGGAAAGAGGGGTGGCTACATTCATTTCCTTTGTACAGTTTAATGCCAGAGCAGGGGCTAGAAGCCCCTGAACCAGTTTGAGCTGGACTATGCACAAGGACACCAAATATGCCCCCAGTGCAGGACTTCAAATCACTCTGAGAGTGCTCTCACCCAGCCCCAATACACATCAGCCTGTCTGGGAGGTGGTTACACCTCCCTGTGACAGGAAACTTATTGTCCAGGCCTCCCCTGCTGGAGTTTCGGTCAGCAGCAGGAGGCCAGACCCGTGTCTGTGGCTGCAGCATCCATTTTGTGATGCCAGGGCTCATTTAAGTTGGTACCGGGTATACCGGTGCTGTCATGTCTCTCCCTCTAGAAGGGTGGCATCATATTCTCACATCAGGAAATTATGTGGGGGTATGATTCCAAGGTGTTTGACACCAAACATGACATATTTCGGTGCAGCCAGTCCAAAGCTAGCATTAACCGTTTTAGATATAATGCACTTAAGAGTATATGGTCAGGCTGCACTACTGACAACCCCGGAGAAGAGATTCTGAAGGCTGCAGAGGGGCTCAGCTCATGCCTGGGCACTCTCTCACAAATAACCAAGCACCCTGCCTTCAGGATTGATAAGGCCTGCCATAGGAGTTTCTATGTGCAGTGTTAGGTGAGGTACAGTGAACCTATACCTCAGTAAGGGGTGCATGCACCACCTTACCCAGGCTGCAGTAGCAGACCTGTGGTGTCATTTTGGAGGGCTTTCCAGGGACGGCACAATACATGCTTCAGCCCCTGGTAGGCCTCTGGGGTACCTATGCCCTGGGTACATAGTATACCATATACTAGGGACTCACAAGAGTACCCCAGAATCCAATCTGGAGTGTACCTAAAGTACATGGAATCAATTTAGAGAGGAAGCAGCTAGGCTGGGGCCCTGAATAGTAAGGTCCCAGCCACACTAAAGTCGAAAAACAGTGAAGCACCAGCAAAAAGTGGGGGTAACCATGTGAAGCAGATCCTACTCTCCTACAACCTCGCTCAAAACTTCTCCCCCACTTCAAAGTATAAGTGTATAAATACTGGACCTCAGACACCAAGTCTTCAGTACACTTCTGGTGCTGTGGATACTCTGCCATTAAGAAGGGCTGCTCTGCTGCTACAAGGACTGTCACTCTGCTGGACTTCTGCTCTAAAGGAACTGCTGCCCTGCTATGCTGACCTGCTGACCTCTCGCCTGGGGAAGAAGAACTGAACCTGCATCTTTTGTTTGAGCCTAGGACCCCAGAGTGACTCCGAGGGCTAGACTGCTGGCTTCCTGATCGGAACATCAGGGATGTTAAAGGCTACCTAACCATCTCCTAGAACAAGCTGCAGCAAGTTCCTGAGCCCCAGGTGGTGCCTTCAAGTCCTGAACCCTTGGTGTTTATAACAAGATTTTCCCGATCGCAAATATGCTCGTTCACACCGAGACTGCACCCTTCACCGGAATCCAGTGCGAGCTGACGCCTGCCTGTCTCTTCACACAGCAGCATCACCAGCGTGCTGGGAACTGCCAACACAAAGCTCAGCCCGTCCGTCCATCCGTGACACCCCAGCCTGCTCTTCACGCCACGCCCCTACAATTGCCCAAAACGCTCTCCTGCTCCTCGTGATCCTCTCCAACGCAAACGGGGGCTCCTGGCACAAAACTTGAGAAGGTAAAACTTCAGAAAGTTTCATCTGGGACTGTATATGACCCGCGTTCCATTATGATCAGCCTAAACTTTTGACTTTGGCCGAGTCCAGCACCACCAGATAGCCACCATCGGTGCTTTTTAGGTGCGGTTTTTCACTTTATTCTCAGTGGCAGCCGGTCCATAGGGGCGCTGGGGCAGCGCCTCACAAAAGAATCGGGCAACAGGTGAACAGGAATGTGAGCAGACAACTTGACAGCTTACAATTTGTCTGTTTACATTACCGGGCCAGCCTGTGCTTCACGGGTGAAAGTGTGCATGTCAACGCACAGCGCATACAGGCGAGAGGTGAGCAGGAGTCCAGAAGATGGTCTGCACATGTGAGAGAGGAGCGTTGCTCCTCACTCACATTCACAAAACATTAGGTAAGCTGCGCATGCCCAGCGCAGTGCAGGCGTCTGAAGATAGGCTCCTGCTCGGGCGATGATGTGTTTTGCGCAAAGTAGCCCCATGCCCTATCAAATGTCAGGACAGAGTAAACAAGGGTCAGCCACCCGGCCCCCCGTCACATCCAGTCTCCTAATTGGCAGTTAGTATTTCCTGTTGCGGCAAAAGAAAAGAGCGGGTAGAAGTTACTTCCACCACCACGTTGCAGAGGAGACGTGATGCGACGCGCGACCGGAGGAGATGTCTGGTACGTTTTATTAATAAAATTAACCCCCACCCCCCTCCCTGCACGTACCCCCCCCCACCCCCCGAGTCATGCCAGACGCGCCTGGTCCCAGGAAGGGCGGAGATGCTAACGGTGAGCGTGAATATAAAAATCTGCTTCCAAGGATTTCTCATTCTGTGTAAAATGCCAGATTGTTCAGGGAAACTACCTAACGTATGCCCACGCTCGTACAGGGGAGTAGAAGTTCAATTTTTTTCAGTTTAGCTTTATGTATAGCTGCTGGTGCAAACTCGTCTCGAGTGGCCTTGCTCCTTTAAATTGATGTATCCCTTTAAAATTGTCTCCAGTAGTAATTTCTATAATTATGTAACATCCCTCATTGTGCAGGGATAATTCACTCATTGTACATTATTTCCCCGATAAGGTTTTTGTGGAAGTCTCAAACTAATTTCGGAGTACACTTCTGGTGCTGTGGATACTCTGCCATGAAGAAGGGCTGCTCTGCTGCTACAAGGACTGTCACTCTGCTGCACTTCTGCTCTTAAGGAACTGCTGCCCTGCTATGCTGACCTGCTACCCTCTCGACTGGGGAAGAAGAACTGAACCTGCAACATTAGCTTGAGCCCAGGACCCCAGAGTGACTCCGAGGGCTAGTCTGCTGGCCTCCTGATCTGAGCGTCAGGGATGTAAAAGGCTCCCTAACCAGCTCCTAAACTAAACTGAAGCAAGTTCCTGAGCCCCAGGTGGTGCCCCTCAAGTTCTGGACCCTTGGTGTTTATAACAAGATTTCGCCGACTGCAAATGTGCTTGTTTACACCGAGACTGCGCCCCTCACACCGAAATCCAGTGTGCGCTGCCACCAGCCTGTCTCTTCACACAGCAGCATCACCAGCATGCGGGTGACCGCCAACACGAAGCTCCAGCCCGTCCGTCCATCTGTGACACCCAGCCTGCTCTTCACGCCACGGCCCTGCAATTGCCCACAACGCTCTCCTGCTCCCCGTGATCCTCTCCAACGCAAACGGGGCTCTTGGCACATAACTTGAGAAGGTAAACTTTCAGCAAGTTCAATGAGGGACTGTATATGACCCGCGTTCCATTGCGGTCAGCCTAAACTTTTAACTGTGGCCCAGTCCACCACCACCAGATAGCCACCACTGGCGCTTTTTAGGTGCGATTTTTCACTTTATTCTTTAAAAAATAATAACTCAAGTTATACTGGTTGTTATTTTGGCCTTGTTTTATTTATTAAAGTAGGTTCTATTGTTCTAAACTGGTGTGGTACCTCTTTGCGTGATCTTTTTACTGTTTTACTGTTTAAAGTATTGCAAAATACTTTACACATAGCCGCTCAGTTAAGTCTGGTGCTCTGTGTCAAGCTGCCAGGGGTTGAGCACAGGTTAATTTGGGGTTTGCTTGTGCCTTTTCTTGACTAGGATTGCGGTTGCTGCTGGACCAGGGTTCACACCCCAGTCAAGCAGTAACCCAAAGTCTAACAATATCTTTCATGGATATGTAACCTGAAGCCTTGCCATTAATCTCTTCACCCCTAATAAGACAATTTTCAGCATCTTTGCACATCTGTATGGAGCAGAGCTCTTCCTGCATGAGAGGAAGCATTTTAAAAGAAGGAGGGGACATTATCTACTGATTATGGTCGTTCTCTAAGAGAACCTTTGCCACTCTCCACTGGTATGCACTATTTGCTCTTGTCTTCAAAAAGATCAGGCACTTCCTTGGCGGCTACCTATATCACGTCTTGCCCTGAATATACAGGATGTAAGGGATAGCCGAAATCTTCCTGGATGGCAATGGTATGCCAGCAGTGACAGAGAACTGGCACCGTACTTCTGCTAGGAACCAGAGAGTAGACCAGGAAGCATGATGTAGACAGGTGATAGAGGGCGTCCTGCATGCTGATAAGTAGACCACAGCTCAAAGCAAGCAGCATCCTTACATCAGGCTTGCAACCTTTGAACTGATGAACAGCTTGCTTAACACGCTGACACAGTGTAATGTAGCGTCTCCATTGCTACATTGTTGCAGTGAGTTCTTCTAACCCTTTTCCTTACAATGGCTCCTATTAGATTCCGTCCTTTCGTTCATCTGATTCTGTCAATTAGGCCTTCCATGAATCGGAAATCATAAAGGAACTCAATGCTGTGCACTAGAGTGTCGGGATGTGGTGCGGAAAGCGCTTAGCGCTAGGCACCAGTCGAGCATGTTGTGCTATTTCCCTAACCTTAATGCAGTGAACACTCTCCTCCAGCTCCCCCAACACTGAGCTCCTAAAACGCTCTTCTTTCCCTCCCACACATCCTGAAGAACCTTCCACAGTCTCACATTCAAACAACTTCTTCTTACTCACCTTCGTTTGCACAGCATGGGGACTAAAATATGGCTCTAGTTCTTTCTAATGCCTAACTAAACACATCAAGTCCAAGTCACACCTACCCTCATGCCTCTCAATGCTCACATTATCCGATGCTCTCCTATGATTTTCTACCCTCGCTTCACCCCTGGTGCCAAAAGAAGCCCCCCTCCTTTAAGAACCAGTTGTCTTTTTCCTCAGCACTTCCTGTCAAATGGTGAACTTCCACACCACTGCAGTCCCATTGTGCTCCCACAGTCAAGTTGCAACCATCTCCCCTGACACCACTTCGCCCGCACATTCCAGCCCAGCCCAGCCCATTACTAGCACTACCGCAGTACCATGCCTTCTAATTTCTTTCTAGTATTACCTCTTCATCTATAAAATTCCACTTCACACACCTGTTCCATCATCTTCCACATCTGTTCACACCAAACCCTCTCACTCAGAGACCCAGCATGGCCAGTCCACCTAAAGCAAACTCTGATACTCCTGGTTCCACTGCCCACCTGTTCTTCCATAAATCTGTGCCAACAAAAATCCGTTGATGCCGTCAAGTGATTCAATTATTTCAGCTTAGTTCGGCCTTTCATTGTATTTTCATGCTAACACACACATCTCTTTGGCGCCCTTTTAAGTATTCTCTCAGTCTCTTCAAGTTAACCATTACCTTTGTGGTTTTATTGGTGTAAAATCACTACTGTTGTGAACTTTCTACTTTAGAATAAAAAGAACCGCAGGAACCTTTAACACTTAATTTTTTCTCAAATCCATCTTCCAATTTACATTAAACTGGCTTATTAACATCTCAAACTTCGATTTAAAAATCTTTATTCATGTATTGAAGATATTGCTGATGGAAGGTTGTTCATTTACAGCCCTTGAAACATCATCTCAACGCCCATCAAGTGAATGACATCATCAGATTACACTTACTCTGCACTAGAAGTACAACCTGTTGAGGCGTGTAGGCGTCCCTGTCATGCAGTATGTAGTGGCAGGTGTAACTCCCAGCATCAGACGCTCGCACATCTTTCAATAACAGAGACGCGTTTCCTTCCTGAAACTCTTCGGGGAATAGCTGTGTCCGCCCTTTGCACTCCTCTTCCTGGTACCCAGGCTGGTCTCCTCCATGATAGAAGCTGTGCACAACTGCATCATTTTCTGAGCGTTGCCAGGTGATAACCAGGTATTCCAATGTGAAGTCTCCACTGTAGGCCCCTTGACAAGGCAGCAGCACGTCTTCGTGTACATTCGCTCTCATCACTGAAGCGCGGTGGCCTAGAAAAACAACATGCAGTGAATATAAAAATAGAAATGGCTCACAAAGTTTTAATTCAATGTATCTTCATTCAGACAGTCTATCTAGTTTCACTGCTATTAGAAAGTCAATTTTGTATTCCTTTTGTATCAAGTTAATTTAGTCATTTTACCTGCTAGAATATTTCACCTTCATTTGCATCAATGTCTACATACCCGATTATAATTTAGGAAAGATTTACAATTCCTGAATTACGTTACTGAATGTGCACTTTTTACTCTCTAGTGTTTTTTAAATAGGGTTTTTCGGTATCTTCAGCGTAAAGCTGTGGCATTGATCGATATGGCAAGAGTGGGTCAAGGGGCAGAAAGTGACATATTTTCTACATGCAATAGTGTGTATTCGTGTATGCATAGCACATTCGTGTTCTTGTATGCAAACGGATGTCGCCTCACAGTGACTGACTAGTTTATTATTGTGTCTAAAGTAGCCTAGTAGAAATGTTGAGTTTCCTTTCTGACCTCAAAAGTAGCCATTCACATACAACAATAATCTGTTAAATGAAATGATTGTAGAAATAACAGTAGTTTTAACATGATGCTAGTGCAGCTGTGCGACATAAACATATTTACTCAAATTTTACGGAATCAGAATATTGAAAAAATAAACGCCTGAAACATGTTGGATCACATGTTTGAATGAAGATTGAAGTGTGGTTTATTTATTGACACAACATTTGCAGCAAAGAGCAAAGCAAGATTTTCATAAGATGTTGTGTGTGTGAATTATCACAGTCACACAAGCACGTGTTGTTTACAAGTGACCCTGTTAATCAGCATGGGGCAGATCTAAAAGGAAGTGCTGCAGCGTCGCACCGCAAGCCCTTTGGCTGCGCCACGCTGCGGCACTTCCGAAGCACAGGGATGCAACATATTTACAAGAATAGGTCGCATCTCTGTGCTTCCCCCTGCGGTGGCGCACAAACAGCAGCCAAGCGCCGGCGAAGGCACCCTTGCACAATGGTGCAAGGATGCCTGCGTCATGGGTAGATTATTTTTGTGCAGGAAGAGGCACCTTCCTGCACAAAAACAATCACAACGGGCATTTTTCTCTTTCAATGCGTGCTGTAGAATGCAGCACGCATTGAAAGAGGAAAAACATTTCTCCTCGTTGCACCTCGCTGCACCACCTCTAGGGTGGCGTACCATTCAGACGCATCTCCAGATTTACGATGTCTTGTTCCATGGGTGTTGCGTGGGAACACCCACAGCAACACCCATGGAATGCCCCTTCAACGGAAAGTGCTGCATGTGAAGGGGCCGTATTTACAAGGAGAGGAAAAGTCACGCAGGGTGGCTTTTCCTCTCCTCGTAAATATGGAGGAGGCCTCTGCGCCACCAGTACGTCATGAAAAGTGACGTACTGGTGGTGCAGGGAGCTTGTAAAGCTGCTCCCTTGTTTAAAATACAAAGAACTTCATGTAGCAAGCAGTGGCAAAGCCAATCGGTCTGACTTGCAATTTAGTTATGAGAAGAATGGCAAGCAGCACCACCGCTCAGGGCAGGCAGAATGAATCAGATTACTTGTCAGCCAAGAAGGCACATCAACGCAGGAGTTTATTCTCCCAAGGGTGTTGAGTATAATTACATTAGGTAACAGTGATACCTGTTATTTACAGCATTTAGAACGAGTAGACGTGGGAGACATTAAAGAGTTGGGATTATCTGGATAAATGGCACAGAAGCAGCACTGTTTAACAGAATATCCAGATAAATGGTGCAGAAATGCACGCATCCCGATAATCAGGCGAATCTGTGCCATTTAACATAATATCAAGATAGATAGCACAGAGCCTATTATTTTACAACAAGTCTCCTTTGTAAATAACGCAGTGCCACGTATTTCAAATGCAAGCTGAACGAACAGCACTATATCTGTGCTATTGGGCACAACGCCTGCATAACTAATTTTGAATCACCGTGGCTTCATGGGACACTCAGATGCATTTTTTGGGTAATTATTTTGTTTTATTTTAGGTTTAATAAAGTGTCTGCTGGGCAAGAACCCATCAGTCCGCTAGTTAAATGTCTCATTATTTTCTTGGATGGTGCCGCAGTTAAAGGACTTCTCTCATTGTTTTTTGCTAGTGTGGGTAAGATGGCATCCACGACGTTTTGTCTGGTACATCCTGTCTTGCACCTTTGTTGTGTGTATTTTTCTACCTCTGCCTCTTTTGGTAGCTCTCTTTTTTCACACACAATTATGAGTGCCATTGCTGATCTCCTAGTCTTGGATATCGTGGTGCAAGAATATCTCTGCCAAAAATATAGGAGCATATTAACAAGGGCCGGCGATAAATATCGCAAAGCGGGCTTAGCGCTCGCATATTTATCGCCGGCTATCTCTGGAATTTATCGCCCGGTTTGCGCGTTATTAACAACACGCATCGCCGAGGCGATAATAATTCCAGAGATAGTTGGGATATCGCCGTTTTCCATGGTGGAAAACGACGATATCCTAGATGATAGGGCCTGTGGTCTTAGCCACAAAATCCACCCCCCATGTTAAGTATGCCTTAGTCAGGAATTTGTGGTACCAAAAACAGTGGTCCTTAACCAATGATTAATAAATCTGAGACATATATTTCGCTTAGTCAATTAATTAGCTAATCATGAGCCTAAACGAAATTTTCTTTAAGAACAGAGGCTCGCAATATTCAATAGGTAATTCAATCCAACAAAGGACAACATCCAAAACACTGAGAGCTGGTATACATACGTTTATTTTAGCAATTTTTTTGCAATATTCATAGGACAGAACAAGGTTGCTCCAAGAGGAAAAGTGCATCAAAGAAAAGTGATTGAAAAGTGCGTGAATAGGACAAGGAATGAAAGATACATAGTAGTAGGAGTATTTAATCAATTACAGGCAATGTGGATCGGTTGTAATTCACCGTCCAGAAACCAAGTAACCTGGTCACATTCATTGGACACAAAATTAGTATAGTTCAGAAAATGACCCCATTGGTGGTCTTGCACGAGAGACTGAAAATGTGTCCCAGGTAGTAAAGGGTGGGCGTCGACGTTTCGACCCGTCTTGATGGCCTTGGGGGATTTTAAGCCTTGGCCTTGCGGGTCTTCATCAGGACCAATAAGGGGGCAACCTGACTGGAAGGTGATCTTAACTGAACCACCTGAAACATTAAAACAAGGGGGTGTGAGGAGGTTGTCCTGATTAAAACCATTTAAAATTACGGTATGTTAGAATTGTTCACATACCTAGTGGATTAATTCCACTGAGAGAATCGCCGGATTGGAGGGCTTGCTATGACAGGTCAGGTAATTCGTGTCTAATTAAAAGAATAATGAGATAGATTTAAATTGGGCAAAGTCATAAGCCAAAACAATGGTCCAAAACATTGTAAGAATAGCTAGCCAACAGTTAAGTGGAACTGATAGGGTTGTGACTGTCTTGCAGGCCCTTAGTGAACAGTAGAAAAACAAGGGCATCTTACCGCTTCAAGAAATCAGTAAAGACTAGTAGCGATGTATCCGCTGTCTGTTCAGGGATAGCCGTAGCGTAGATTCAATCAAGGCTAAAAACAAGGAAGTGGCATGGTTACCTAAAAACTACGCCTGGGTAAGTAAATAATCTACAATATGTAGATATGGGCAATGGAAGAGCTTACCATGCGGGCACAAAAGATGTGCTGGAAAAAACAGGAGCGTCCGTCTCCGTTGAAGCCCCAGCGCAGTGTGAACTCGTCCGCGGCTCCGTGCGGTTACCAAGGTAACCGTATGTGAGTTTATGACGGAAGACCTGGAAATAGTAAACGGACTATTGTTGTTCGAGTCCCGATAGAAACAACATAAATGCTAAAGAGCGGGGGGGTATTTAATCGCTGTCTGAGGAGTGGGGAGCGTACAGTCTTCCTCTTCCACTGGATGCCGGAGCGTAAGTCTCCGTGTTTGGTCAAAGTGAAAAACGGGAACCCAATTATTTCCCGTCTCGTTGCTATTGGCAACCGTAAACAAGTCTATAGGCAGTGTGAAAAGACTGGTGTCCATAGAGGGGATCCCATTATTACTCGGAATAGGGGAAGAGATCAAATTAGAACAAGATGAAGGCAATCAACATATTAGGAAACTTATAGGCACAGTTTGGATACTTCAATACCTTACAGACACTGCATAGAACAACAATTTCAATTCACAAATCATGTATTCACAACTAGTAACAATACAAAAAACAATAATATAAAATAATATAAAATCCACAAAACATGTGTCCACACGTATTGACAAATTATAGAACACAATTATACATTAATGTCATCCTACAGTAAAAGGGTATCCCGATGAAAGTAACCCTCTATTCTAACTCAATACATGGCGCTGATTAAAGATCCCTTTAACCACAGAATGAGTTGGGGCTGACGGGGAGGAGATACACTCTATCTTTGGTTCATGGTAGAAACTTGTTTGTTAGTTTCTTCAAGTTCGTTCAGACCCCTGGTGACAGTGTCCAAAGAATGAATCCATCTATACTCCCGCTTATTCAGTATTTCAGTAAAGTCACCACCTCTTGGGTTAGGTTTAACTTTTTCCAAAACCCACCATCTCAGGCTGTCTGCTGCATGTTCAAAAGTGGTGAAATGCTCCACCAAAGGGGCCCCAGGTGTCTTGCATCGGATACGACTACAGTGTTGCAGTATCCGGCACTTAACCTTCTGGATGGTTTGACCCACGTATAGAAAATTACATGGACAGGTGATAACATAAATTACTCCTGATGTGTTACAGTTGCTGTGCTCCCTTAATGTGTAGGTGTGGTTGTTATGTGTGAACTCTTTGATGGTTCTGGTTAGAGCGCATGCTTTGCATGAACCACATTGGTGGTGACCCATGACCGGGGTACCGCATAGGGTAATTTGTCCTACCGTCTGACTAGTAGGTAATAGAGATTTGATCAGGTAATCTCTAATATTTTTACCTTTTCTGAAAGCGTGGAGTGGAGTGGGCATGTTACCTAATTCGTCAGCCACTAGATGCCAATGCTGGTTAATGGCCTTCTTGATGGCATTACTTTTGGTGTTGAACGTGGTTACACAAACCAACCGTTCCTCTTGGATCTTATCTTTATTTTTGGGTGTTAGCAGGAGTTCCCTGTGGTTATACCATGCACGTTTCCGCGCTTTTTTCAGAAGCCTGATTGGGTAGCCACGGTCTATCAATCTGGACAATAAACCTGCGGACTCTTCCAGGAAATTATCTTTTTTTGAACAATTTCGCCGAATCCGTAAAAACTGTCCAAAAGGTAAGTTATCACGTATGTTGCGGGGATGGTGGCTTGAGTAACGTAGTAGTGTATTTCTTTCGCTACTTTTCCTAAATAGTGTAGTGTATAGTTTACCTGATTCTGAGTCTGATTTGATTGTGATGTCAAGGAAATCAATTTTTTCTCTACTGTAGTTCATCGTGAATTGTATATCAGTTGAACATGTGTTCAACCAAAGATGGAATTGTTTGAGATCCTCTTCCTCACCTCACCAAACGAATATAATATCGTCGATGTATCGACGCCATAGTTCTATACACTCACTATATTGGTTAGCCTGGTTGAGGACATATTGATGTTCAAACTCACTCATGTAAATGATGGCCAGATTTGGGGCAAAGCTGGCCCCCATCGCCACGCCTTTAGTCTGTACGAAAAATTGACCCAAGAAGGTGAAATAATTTTGGGTCATGGCAATTTTAAGTAATGACACAATGAATTCTGTGGGAACCAAGTGTGGTGCAGGTCTGGCATTCAGTACTAGTTCTATGCATTGAAGAGCTGCTAACTGTGGGATGTTAGTATAAAGGGCAGTTATGTCCATAGTAACTAATAAGTGAGTGTCCGGGTCATATGGATATTCATCCAAGAGTTGTATAGTTTGCATGGTATCCCTTAGGTAGGTGGGAGTCTGTTCCGCGATGGGTTTTAGAAATACATCGATGTATTTGCATAGGGGTTCTAGGATTGAGCCACAGCCAGACACGATTGGCCTCCCTGGGGGATTTTGCATCCGCTTATGTATTTTAGGGAGGGTATAGATAGTGGGTAGTCTGGGATGTTTATTATTCAAGTAGTCATGTTCTAGTTTGTTAATATAACCATTCTCCAGAGCAGTACCAGTTAGGTTCCTTATAGTCTTACTTATGTCCTGGGTGGGGTCTCTACGTAATTTCAGGTAGTTCCCATCAACAGCCAGCTGGGAGTCGATCTCTCTTTTGTAGTCCTCGGTGTTCTGAATAACAATGGCACCACCCTTATCAGCGGGTTTAATCACGATATGGGGATTGTTTTTTAATGTGTCCAGGGCTGCGCGTTCTTGTTTGCTGATGTTATATTGGACATACTGTCTGTTAGTCAGTATATTGTCCACATCCCTCATAACCACCTGTTCGAAAGCCAGAAGTTTATGTGGCATCAGAGACGCAGGGGGATTGAATTTAGATGGTGGTCGTAGTCCACTAGCAGAAAAGGTGGGGTTGCTAGGGGTTTTTAAGAAATGATATTTTAGACGCAGCTTGCGAAAGAATTGATGCAATTCAATCTTTAAGTGAAAGTTGTTGGGCATGTTGGTCGGGACAAATGACAGACCCTTTTCCAGGATCCCTTGTTCATTAGGTGCCAAGGTATAATTTGACAAGTTGATAACAGGGTTGTCCGGTTTGTAAATTACCATCTGTAATGCTGGTTCTACTGGGGGTTTGAACCCCACCTTTTCTGCTAGTGGACTACGACCACCATCTAAATTCAATCCCCCTGCGTCTCTGATGCCACATAAACTTCTGGCTTTCGAACAGGTGGTTATGAGGGATGTGGACAATATACTGACTAACAGACAGTATGTCCAATATAACATCAGCAAACAAGAACGCGCAGCCCTGGACACATTAAAAAACAATCCCCATATCGTGATTAAACCCGCTGATAAGGGTGGTGCCATTGTTATTCAGAACACCGAGGACTACAAAAGAGAGATCGACTCCCAGCTGGCTGTTGATGGGAACTACCTGAAATTACGTAGAGACCCCACCCAGGACATAAGTAAGACTATAAGGAACCTAACTGGTACTGCTCTGGAGAATGGTTATATTAACAAACTAGAACATGACTACTTGAATAATAAACATCCCAGACTACCCACTATCTATACCCTCCCTAAAATACATAAGCGGATGCAAAATCCCCCAGGGAGGCCAATCGTGTCTGGCTGTGGCTCAATCCTAGAACCCCTATGCAAATACATCGATGTATTTCTAAAACCCATCGCGGAACAGACTCCCACCTACCTAAGGGATACCATGCAAACTATACAACTCTTGGATGAATATCCATATGACCCGGACACTCACTTATTAGTTACTATGGACATAACTGCCCTTTATACTAACATCCCACAGTTAGCAGCTCTTCAATGCATAGAACTAGTACTGAATGCCAGACCTGCACCACACTTGGTTCCCACAGAATTCATTGTGTCATTACTTAAAATTGCCATGACCCAAAATTATTTCACCTTCTTGGGTCAATTTTTCGTACAGACTAAAGGCGTGGCGATGGGGGCCAGCTTTGCCCCAAATCTGGCCATCATTTACATGAGTGAGTTTGAACATCAATATGTCCTCAACCAGGCTAACCAATATAGTGAGTGTATAGAACTATGGCGTCGATACATCGACGATATTATATTCGTTTGGCGAGGTGAGGAAGAGGATCTCAAACAATTCCATCTTTGGTTGAACACATGTTCAACTGATATACAATTCACGATGAACTACAGTAGAGAAAAAATTGATTTCCTTGACATCACAATCAAATCAGACTCAGAATCAGGTAAACTATACACTACACTATTTAGGAAAAGTAGCGAAAGAAATACACTACTACGTTACTCAAGCCACCATCCCCGCAACTTACGTGATAACTTACCTTTTGGACAGTTTTTACGGATTCGGCGAAATTGTTCAAAAAAAGATAATTTCCTGGAAGAGTCCGCAGGTTTATTGTCCAGATTGATAGACCGTGGCTACCCAATCAGGCTTCTGAAAAAAGCGCGGAAATGTGCATGGTATAACCACAGGGAACTCCTGCTAACACCCAAAAATAAAGATAAGATCCAAGAGGAACGGTTGGTTTGTGTAACCACGTTCAACACCAAAAGTAATGCCATCAAGAAGGCCATTAACCAGCATTGGCATCTAGTGGCTGACGAATTAGGTAACATGCCCACTCCACTCCACGCTTTCAGAAAAGGTAAAAATATTAGAGATTACCTGATCAAATCTCTATTACCTACTAGTCAGACGGTAGGACAAATTACCCTATGGGGTACCCCGGTCATGGGTCACCACCAATGTGGTTCATGCAAAGCATGCGCTCTAACCAGAACCATCAAAGAGTTCACACATAACAACCACACCTACACATTAAGGGAGCACAGCAACTGTAACACATCAGGAGTAATTTATGTTATCACCTGTCCATGTAATTTTCTATACGTGGGTCAAACCATCCAGAAGGTTAAGTGCCGGATACTGCAACACTGTAGTCGTATCCGATGCAAGACACCTGGGGCCCCTTTGGTGGAGCATTTCACCACTTTTGAACATGCAGCAGACAGCCTGAGATGGTGGGTTTTGGAAAAAGTTAAACCTAACCCAAGAGGTGGTGACTTTACTGAAATACTGAATAAGCGGGAGTATAGATGGATTCATTCTTTGGACACTGTCACCAGGGGTCTGAACGAACTTGAAGAAACTAACAAACAAGTTTCTACCATGAACCAAAGATAGAGTGTATCTCCTCCCCGTCAGCCCCAACTCATTCTGTGGTTAAAGGGATCTTTAATCAGCGCCATGTATTGAGTTGGAATAGAGGGTTACTTTCATCGGGATACCCTTTTACTGTAGGATGACATTAATGTATAATTGTGTTCTATAATTTGTCAATACGTGTGGACACATGTTTTGTGGATTTTATATTATTTTATATTATTGTTTTTTGTATTGTTACTAGTTGTGAATACATGATTTGTGAATTGAAATTGTTGTTCTATGCAGTGTCTGTAAGGTATTGAAGTATCCAAACTGTGCCTATAAGTTTCCTAATATGTTGATTGCCTTCATCTTGTTCTAATTTGATCTCTTCCCCTATTCCGAGTAATAATGGGATCCCCTCTATGGACACCAGTCTTTTCACACTGCCTATAGACTTGTTTACGGTTGCCAATAGCAACGAGACGGGAAATAATTGGGTTCCCGTTTTTCACTTTGACCAAACACGGAGACTTACGCTCCGGCATCCAGTGGAAGAGGAAGACTGTACGCTCCCCACTCCTCAGACAGCGATTAAATACCCCCCGCTCTTTAGCATTTATGTTGTTTCTATCGGGACTCGAACAACAATAGTCCGTTTACTATTTCCGGGTCTTCCGTCATAAACTCACATACGGTTACCTTGGTAACCGCACGGAGCCGCGGACGAGTTCACACTGCGCTGGGGCTTCAACGGAGACGGACGCTCCTGTTTTTTCCAGCACATCTTTTGTGCCCGCATGGTAAGCTCTTCCATTGCCCATATCTACATATTGTAGATTATTTACTTACCCAGGCGTAATTTTTAGGTAACCATGCCACTTCCTTGTTTTTAGCCTTGATTGAATCTACGCTACGGCTATCCCTGAACAGACAGCGGATACATCGCTACTAGTCTTTACTGATTTCTTGAAGCGGTAAGATGCCCTTGTTTTTCTACTGTTCACTAAGGGCCTGCAAGACAGTCACAACCCTATCAGTTCCACTTAACTGTTGGCTAGCTATTCTTACAATGTTTTGGACCATTGTTTTGGCTTATGACTTTGCCCAATTTAAATCTATCTCATTATTCTTTTAATTAGACACGAATTACCTGACCTGTCATAGCAAGCCCTCCAATCTGGCGATTCTCTCAGTGGAATTAATCCACTAGGTATGTGAACAATTCTAACATACCGTAATTTTAAATGGTTTTAATCAGGACAACCTCCTCACACCCCCTTGTTTTAATGTTTCAGGTGGTTCAGTTAAGATCACCTTCCAGTCAGGTTGCCCCCTTATTGGTCCTGATGAAGACCCGCAAGGCCAAGGCTTAAAATCCCCCAAGGCCATCAAGACGGGTCGAAACGTCGACGCCCACCCTTTACTACCTGGGACACATTTTCAGTCTCTCGTGCAAGACCACCAATGGGGTCATTTTCTGAACTATACTAATTTTGTATCCAATGAATGTGACCAGGTTACTTGGTTTCTGGACGGTGAATTACAACCGATCCACATTGGGTGTAATTGATTAAATACTCCTACTACTATGTATCTTTCATTCCTTGTCCTATTCACGCACTTTTCAATCACTTTTCTTTGATGCACTTTTCCTCTTGGAGCAACCTTGTTCTGTCCTATGAATATTGCAAAAAATTTGCTAAAATAAACGTATGTATACCAGCTCTCAGTGTTTTGGATGTTGTCCTTTGTTGGATTGAATTACCTATTGAATATTGCAAGCCTCTGTTCTTAAAGAAAATTTCGTTTAGGCTCATGATTAGCTAATTAATTGACTAAGCGAAATATATGTCTCAGATTTATTAATCATTGGTTAAGGACCACTGTTTTTGGTACCATTAATCCACCCAGGTCCTTCTTCCTTGGGTTACCCCATTTTTGTATTAGTCAGGAATTTAACAGACCTTAAATTTGGAGGGTAGTTTTAAAATGCATATTTAGTGTTGCAGCATAGAGTCTACAAGAGCTAGAACACTGTCTGATAGGGACTACATATCCCAGCATGAACATAAGTTAACTCACCTGTGAAACCTACTAAAGGTCAATTGAAATGTGCTGAGAAGTTTTGCCTTTGAGTATGTCTGGGTGCACCCTGGAAACCAGTGATCAAGGAGCTGTGCTCCGAAACGCGTAAAGCAAACAAAGAACTCTGAATTAAAAATGCCTTTTGCTGGTACTAGATCTGCTGTGGAGTGAGTCTTTGAAGTGGGGACACATTGATAGACATATATATATATATATATATATATGTGTGTATATATATATATATATATATATATATATATATATATATATATATATATATATATGTATATATTTAAAAATCCTTGCAAATTCACTTAAAAAACCATAGGTTTCACACATGTTATAGTTAGCTGGACATTTCCCTCGTAAAAAAACAATGAAATTCCCCCGTTATAGTTAGTGCAGGCAACTATAACTCACGCGACCGCAATCCTCTGCTGATGACGTCAGATATTACATCACTGTATTTAGACACCTATTTACCCATGTCTTCTTCCATTAATCTTTAGCTATACATATATTACACATATTTATTTTTCAGAAAGACACATATGTAATCAGTGATGTAATATCTGACGGCCAGGGACTAGGACCTGGTAAACTTGTTACCCTTCACCTATATTCTCTCCCTACATTACACTTGTCATGGTTTACAGGGATTGACCTTTTACCTAGATATTACACTGCATTCAGAACACGGGTTTTCCCTGGTTCGAAATCTCATACATTATGCATGAGGATTCTTGGAAGCACAGCAGGACCACTATCTCCTGTATAAATCTATGTATAAAGTGCATGCCCAACGTCATCCTTAGGCCGACATAGTAATACAGTAAGGGAGGACCCCTGGGGAGACCTGTGGGTATATGTACATCACGTCTTGCTAAGAGAGTTAGTGGAGATCGAAACTTCCCGGCCGACACACTGACCAGAGACGCTGAAGTTCCTGCATGCAGACACTCCAGCTCGCAGTGGTCTAAACATCCCTTGTGGTGTGTCCAGCTCGAGACCAGGATGGAGCCCCACAGTTTCACTTAAAGTATTGGGGTTGACTAGATCCTAGAGGGATTCTTGGCTTAACACCTACACCCATGCTAGGTACACTTAGGTATATGTAGTTAGGGAGGCATCGTAGGAGTACGCTTCTTTTATCATGTGTTGTATATACTCTAATGTATTCATGATTTTAGTAAGATGGTAGAACTCTACCATCCTTTTACCTTTATAGTACTGTTAATCATTTATATCCTATACTGTCTAATGGTTGTTGGAGCACATCTATTCTACACCAGAATAACAACTGTTAAATAAATGATTATTGAAAACGCTCAGCTTGTTTTATTCGGGGTACCTCTCTGAGACAAACATGCGTGAGTGACTGAGCGAAAAGTAGTATATTGCTTCCACGGTCCTGAGGGATCAGGGTTGTCATGTTTGATCGTTGCCAGTAAGTATTCTCTCCTTGGTAAGATGAGATTCTAGTGGTACTGTGAGCTAGTTGGTACAAAAAGGCCAGCATACCTGGTGAGGGTGATCAGAGTTCGCCTGACACCAATTCTACAGTGTATGTTGTCTAAACGCGCAGATCCAGTATGTCTTCTATAGGATCTACACGACAATTTGTGTATGTTTTTGGACAATATTAGTGTTAGACAATACCTTAAGTTTTATATTTTATACTTGCCATTATAAATATAGGGACACGCTATCTGGCAAATTATATTTTTGACACAATATTTATGTAAAATGATAGCTTACCTCTGTGTCAGTGATCCAAAAGGCAATATCAACCTTTTCTCGTGATGCATATGCGTTGATTTTGTGACTTTTGGGTGGGCTTCTCTTTCCCTTGATGTTCCATGTCATAAAATGTTATGCTGTTTATCTGGCCATGTATGACATGGCTAAAAAGGAGAGTTCCCCTCTTTTTTGCCTGGCTTCTATTGTACACCAACCTAGTTCCCATAGGGTTTTCCAGAAAGAAAGTCAAAGGGTAAAATCTCTGGGACGCATTTGCTATCACAGTTGTATTTCCCCTTATTACTACTCATTAAGGGCCTGATTTAGATCTCTACAGAGGGGCTATTCTATCACAACAGTGACAGATAACCTGTCCCCCAAAAAATCCCATAGGATATAATGGGATTAATATTTCGGCGGACGGGATATCTGTCACCATTGTGATAGAGTAACCTGTGTGCCGAGATCTTAATCAACCCCTAAGTGTCTGACTGTGACCTGAATTAAATTTCCCTTAGTAAACTTCCTCCTAGGGCAAGGAATCAAACTAACCCCGGGCAGTAGTAACATCACTGGTGAACGTGGTCCTCAGTATTCACCATGTGGGTAAAAGGGTTCCCAAGGGGTTGTGGTCAATTTTTGCATTCTGTGGTTAGCCAGTCCCATCCTTGTTTTCCCCTGATGTGGAGTTTGTTGCCCCCAAATCTGTGGAAAGACCAGCATTGTAAAGAGAGTCCGCATGTGTACAGGTAGCAATAACATTTAACTTTCATGTGTAAGGCGTCCAATTTACATTGTCAGAATGTAGTGACTCTCAAATCATCAGAGTACTGTTGCTGATAAATCAGGGCCTCATTTGCTAGGTGACCTGCTTCTGGGTTCTATTTTCTTCTAGCGTCTTTTCATATCATATTGTCTGTAGTCATGGGCATGGCTCTTGGCATGGTGGGTTGGTGTCACACTTCTTCCTCTGTTTCAGCTCTGGATACTCAAGCATGAATGTTGGCTGTCACCTTAAGTCCTTTTCTAAGCTACCAAGCATTGACTGACAATGGCCACTGCTGCTTCCTATTCAGTAGTTATCTCTGGTTGGTTTGCTTAGTAGCCTCTCTGGGTCTTGTTCTGCATCTCTTCCTATTCAAGTGTCATGAGATGCACCTATGCTCTGGGAGGGAGTGTAGAAACCTGAAAACACTGTGGGCAGCATTTCCAGCACCCCCAAATTTTAAGTGTCACTTTCAACTGAATAACTCATCCCTCATAGCCTTCATGTGGGCAGACATTGAGTTGGCACCTCTGTCAGACACTAGCTACTTGTGAAAGCCCACTTGGGTAAAGGTCCCCATCAGTGCATTGGCCACTATTGGCGCAATCACTGTCCTCTGGGGCACGGCCTAAAGGTGCAGGGTGGCATGATCCAACAACACCAGGCTAAACCCGTTTAACAAGGCTATCTTGGGGTCCAGAAGACTAATAATGTTGACACCTACCTCTCAAAGATCGTTCCCAACTAATGGGAAATTCTGGGGGAAGCCTTGTGCTTTGCATTCCACCTGAACTGCCACTGGCCTGACAAGTTAGTCACCATCTGCAGAACATATCTGACTTGATCCTCATCACCACCATCTTTTAAACTAAAAATAATTGCACATTTTATGTACTGATACAATTTAGACTGATAAATACAAAGATAAAAAATGCACACATTTTGTAGGTGCACAAATGCTTGATTGCTACACCTAAAAAATGAAGCTGGAGGCTGCATTATGGGCTTTTTTAAATTAATCTTTAGCAATGTTGCACAGCCTTGGGGATGCTGTACAGCATCACTAAAAACCATTGACAAAGCCAATAGGTCTCAAAGGAGAGATCTAATAGCTTTGCAATTTCTTCTTCACCTTTTGATGTGGACTTGTGCATACGTGGTCTTAATTTTCAAACTTTTCTATGCTATTGATCAGATTTCTTCCCAGGGACATGTTCCAGGCCATGAGGAGATTCACCAATGATGCAGGATCCTTTATAAAATGAGCACCAGAACGAGCTAATGGAGGTGAAGGTGGCATCTATTAGTTGTATGTTTTGCCAGACCCAGTAAAATGCTGTCATTCTCCTGACACTGTCCCTAGGTTTCCCCCAGTGTTGTGGTTTTCTTTTAATTCCAAAGGATCTTGTTGGTCCCTCCCTGTTGTCCGCTTTGTGGTGCAGAGCTCCACAGGTTTCCCCAGGTCAGGCACAGGGGAGGAGGAGGGGTTAGTCCGATACAGGAAGTACAGGAGCCTATGCAGGAGTGGTAACCCCTCAAGCTGGCACAAGCTCTAAGGTAGGCCGCTGGATGGGTTCGTCAATGGCCCACATCTGCAGTTTGCTTCACCTTGAGCTGTGGGGGCTCCATGGGTTCTCAGTTGTTGGATGTTCGGATCACTGCAACATCTCACCATCGTTCTCACCATTACCTAGCATGCAAAGCTAACAGCTACATTCAGGCTGTTGCCATTGAGAAAGTATTTTTATTAATTAAATCTTAATATTCATTTGTATGTGATTAAGCTGGCTTAGCAAGGCTGCAAAATACATTTACTGGACCTCTCTATTTGCACCGCAAATTTCTCTCTCTTCCCCTCTCTCTAACTGTTTTTCCTTTTTCATAAAATAGTCGAAATGGGATTTATTGCACCGTGAAGCTTCTTGAGTTGTATCTAACTGTGTGTTCAGAAGGAAGCCATGTTAGAGATGTTCTGTATTGTTGCAATTATCAAGGCTGTTGTTGCCTGCTGCCACAACTGTTTGTTCATACAATTTAAACATGTTATTGTTTAGCAGTGTAATGTCATTTCCTCCGTTAGGAAGGTTAAAGGGGACTACTGCCTATTAAATATTTAGACAGTCTCTACAGTAGCCTGTTTTACGCACACAATTTCTACGATGTTGATTGGCTTATATCATGTACATTTATTAATTCAGCCCATGGTGTGACTTCACAACATGTGAAGAGTGTAGTCTTCTACTACTCCGAATCTATCTAATGGACCTTAGTTGTGATGTGTGTCAGACGGCTCATGCATAAACAGATATTGGATGAGCTTCAATAGCAAGGAGTAATTGTTTCCTGCCTTTCTTCAATGAACAGACTGACTTTCCAGGTGTCCATACCAAATAGGACCCAAGGTTTAGTGCTAGATATTGCAACCTCAAGAGTAACACATAAAAATACCTGCAGTACAAAGTGCAGAAAGCACAGGGCTGATAATGAATTTTGGGCCACATTTAGGGCCTTTTTATGAGTTTAGCGGTGTGGCAGTGGGCCAACATGCCAACTCTCGCTGCCACACCGCCAAACCTGCACTGAGACTTCCTGCTGGAATCCGACTGGAATCCAGGTCGGGTGGTTTTGCTTTGGGGGTCCCAACAGGGTGCTGTGCTAAGGCTCATATGTGAGCCTTAGAAAGGCACTGCAAAGGGAGCTCCAAAGCATATTCCTGCATGGCATGGAGTATGAAGTCCAGCCTGTGCAGGAACTGGGATGCATGTGTCCCCTTGCATGTATCCCCTGGCCCAGACACAACAGGGGGCCCTGTAGGGCTCCCTTAGTTTCCTCACCGCCACACTTTTCATGATGGGCTCACAACCATGAAAACGGTGGTGATGAGCAAACTCACAAAATGTGTTGTGGTGCTGCAGTGCCATCTACAGCATATTGCGGCCACAGACTGCTGCAAGACCTCTGGGGGATCACGGATCCCCAGTGGTAGCAGTGATCCTGTGGCATTTTGACCATCAAACTCAGAATATGACGGGTGGACCGCCAGTCTGGCAGTCCACTGACCACCACCACGATGTCATAATAAGGCCTTTAGAGTTTGGTAGACAGGATATTTCTTCACAGATGCAACAGGGTACCTTGCCCACCAAACCCTCAGATGATACGTCTCATTTAAAGGCGGGAGGACCTTAACTGTTCCCTCAACAGAGACATGTTTGGCTCCATCGAAGGAAAACTTCCTCCAGTGGCAAACAAAAAAAAAACCTGACAGTGAGTGACAGAAAATAATATTAGCCTCCACTCCATGGGAGAAAACGCCTGTGATGGCTGTCCCTTTTAATGTAAAATGATGACTGCTGGGGAAGTACCATTGACTTCTGGGTGTCAGGCTTCATCGTGGCACACTGAGGACCACCAGCCCCAGGCTCCTGCCAGCTCCTCCACCTAACCGGCTGCTCAGCGCCATATAAGGCTTCCGCAAGACCTGCAGTGTGGGAATGTGCCACTGACTCCTGGGAACCAGGCTTCATCGGGGAATGCTGAGGAGCACAATCCCCAGAATCCTCCAGGCTGCTCCACCTGGCCCGCTGCTCAGCACTATATAAGGCGCCCTCAGTACCCGCGGCGTGGGACATGCCTGGGAGTGTGCCTCAATTTTTGCAAACTTGTTGGGCCCTTCTTGGTTTCTCTGAAGAAACAATCAACATGGACAAGAGGAAATCTGCGGTATTGTCTATGTATTCTTGGGACCATCCTTTAACTGCTACAAGTTTTCTTACTAATGCTTTAGGTGCTCTAAACTCAGAGATAGAGCATGGGAAACAACGACTAGGTATAACAAAACAAGCATTATTAATGGGTGTGGACAATGGTGGTTTAATATATCCGATCCCTATCCACCCAGTCAATACCTCCTCACGCAGAGAACATACAAGTGAGGCATCCAACCCATGTATTTTTAATGGGGATCTATTTATTGATGCCAATATCTTAACTAGTAGCAATGAACCCATGTGATCCCCTCCACTTAAAAAGAAAAAAGGCAATGGACGGCTTACTAATTCACGTGTGAGGAGACTGTCTACCAGATCCAATAGACCACTACTGTCGGTGACCACTAAAGCCTCTCCAAACAGACAATGCAGGGCAGAGGCCCCGCCAACACACCCGCTAAGCCCGGGCCAGGGAGAATGCCCCATTCAAACTGAGCTCATTAAGGCAGTTGAGGAACCTCTAGTAAAATCATTCAAACCCATTCTTGCTGTACTTAAAATTATAGATTCATTCCTCAAGTTGCTTTTAGATCAAGGGACCTTCAAGACAGCAAATAGAAGTTCTGGGACTATGGGCTCTATGCGCAGGGTTAATGACTCCAGATGCGTAGATGGTCATTTGAGAAACAGGAAATATGGTGATTGAGTCCTTATCAACAAAGGGTATAGTTAATCCCACATGTGACAATACAGCATGCAATAACCAACCCCCTATGTTGAGTCTCACCTCCCATTTGAGCCACTAGGGGATAGCCTCCCTTTCCCATGCATCAGAAACAAGGAAGTCAAGGATGGGCAATCCTATACATTAAGGTCTTACCCTGGGGCAACAGAACAAGGTTTTTCAATTTCCACCAGAAGCCACACCTCTTGTGGTTGTGCTTAAAATGTTCCTGCCTTACAATCAAACCAAGCTAAGGAAAATGTCCAACTAAAAAACAAAGTTGTACACTGTTTGGGCAGAACTCTGGACTTTCACAGTGAGACCTTGTACAGTGACATTATTACAATGGGGAGAGTCACCTGGGTGAGGAATAGCCCCAAAAGAGAGCCAGGGGACTGTTTGGCAATCAATCTTAGGGCTGCCGAGCTGGCAGGTTTTTTACTGCCACTCACTTTGTTGGTATCTCTCGGAGCAGCATTAGGGCGGTCCCTCTTGGTTATTGTTACAAACCAGCTAATGATATCTACTGCGCAGTTAGCATCCAGGTGCATGGCATATACCATTTCGACACATAACCACTTTACACCATTAGAGCAGATTGACTGATGCAATCGCACAATGCTGCCAAAAGGGCAAAGAGTTCATGGAAAATCAATTATTGAGCTAAACGTGTAAGCTGGCAATGAAGGGGCAGACATATTTTAAAAGGGCAAATTTGTAGTTCTCTGTCTGCATAGGCCCGTATGTTAGGAATTTAGCTTCCCCTCCACCAGCTCGCCGTGAAACAACTCCCCCTTCTAGTGGAGAGGTGAATAACTCTGCCACTAATGCCCGACGGCTGTGAACCTGCCAGTGCAACTTGGAAATGTGCCAGCTATCCCAGAATAGTCTGTAGTATCTGCGTCAGACTTTGACTGTCTGTTTTCGAAGGTGGCTGGTCTTTTGAGCAAATTGAATGACGTGGAATGGAACGAATTGATAAACAAATATAAAATTGTGCATTTGCAGGAGACCTAGGCCTGTAACACTGTATACAGGGCTTGCTCTCATACACTTAGATGCATTATATATGCTCTCAAGAAGTCACCCAGAGATGCATGGGAAGTGAGGCTATGAAGATCGAACTACAAACAGGCGATTTAAAAGAGGAAGACAGCTATACAGCAGGAAGCCTGGAAGCAACTACGCAAGGCCAGCAGAAGGAATGGTACCTGCCATTTAGGGAAAATGCTAAACTCCCCTTTTTTTGGAGACAGTCACAATACCTTTATGAATACAACCATCCCCCCACATACGTGGGTCGATCATTTTTCAGATAGCATTTTGATGCAACACTGGCCCTTGCACCTATTACTCTGGGGGAGATAAAATCTGCGATTGAACGGAGCGCAAGGAACAAGACCCGAGGTACCAACGGAATATCACTCAATTTATGTAAGATAACATAAATGTATGGGCTTCCTTAAATGTCAATGTATTAAGGAGCGCAGTCACCATAGTTCCCCCTAAGTCACGGTTGAATTCCGTGACAGAGCCATCCCTTGTTGCTGCCGACCCATCTCTTTAATTGATTTGACAGCGAAAGTACTAGGCAGAATCGTATTTAATTCGATTGGACTGTGTATCAGAAAAGAACATTCTTTTCACTGTTCAGTATGGGTTCAGAAAGGGTCTAGGGACCGTGGAGCAATGCCTGAGCCTCAACTTAATTATTAGAAAGTATACTAAGGCAAGAAATGGTTGCTCATACTTTGAGTTTATACGTTTGACTGCGTTAATCAAGGGAAGGTACAGAGAAAGAAGCTACAAATGGGAGTGGATGCCCCAATTTTGCATTTTTTACGTCAACTCCACACAGAGGATACGGGGTGCATCAGGTGTGGACCTAACGGTGAATGCACAGCCACGATTAACATCAAGAATGGTGTGAGAATAGGATGTGTCTTGGCCCCTTTTTCTTATCTGCCTACTTATTAAGGACCTTCATTTATTTCTAACACAAGGAGAGGTGGGAGCAAGGAGGCTTCCTGCATTGCTATATGAAGATGACTGTGGTTTACTGTCAAGAACTGGAGTGGGTCAGCAGAGATTAATGGACAGATCTGTCTTGTTCATGAGTGAACTAGCTTTGGCAACTAATATAGTCTAAACGCGTACAATGGTCTGTGGGCACTTCTCTTGCAACTTGAAATCTCATTAGATTAACAGGACTAAACCACTTTGTGTTCCAACTTTTACATATCTGGGGGTACCTTCTGATAACACTTGCAAATGGGCACATCTAATGAAAGTAAGGAAGATCCAATTTGATAAAATCACAGAGACAATTTTTAGGTTCTCTTAGAAGCTTGGCTTCAAACCCCTAGATGCGATGGTTAATATGTATAAGGCACAATGTATTTCTGTCCTGATATTTGGCGCAGGCATATGGGGTTATTGTAACACATCACACTTGCAGGTCAGTGAGAATACATTCTTCAGAAGACTGTTATATGTTCAAACCAGTGTGCCCACCTTCGCTTGCCATACGGAGCCAGGCCTATCGCATTTGGAAGATCGTGTAAAGCTAGCGCTACTCATATTATGGATTTCGATTTGATCAAAATGCAAAACCCTTCTTAACCAGGATATTATTACATAATTACTGACAGTCTTTTGCATGACTATGTCTGTAAAATTACTTGGCTGAAATCTGTAAAAGACTAATTTAATACGTTAGGGAGGCCTGAACCTTTCAAAAGTCCTCAGGATATTAGCGATTCAGTTAAAGTTTGATTTAAGGCAGATTTCCTTACCTTGCTGGAAAGGACAAGGGATGCTAGGAAGAGTTTAGCAAGAAGAGAGTGGCTACCCACCAACCTTTAGTCACTATGGATCGTATGGAGCCCTATTTATATTTTTTTAACAAATCCTCACCAGAGATTTAATTTGCTTAGGTCTAGATTCATTCTAGTCCATCTCCTGGCTTCTTACCCAAGAGACACTCATGGAGAAGTGGGCATTGAGCTATGTCCTTGTGATTCTCCGTCTGTACAATCTATGCTACATTTCTTCTTATTTTGCAAGTTGTAAACTGCGCTTAGAAAACAGTTTTTAATCCCATTACTTAGGTCCCTGAATATTAGAAGTTGTAGGTCTGCTCTACTTCACCTCCAACTACTGCAATCAGAATTTGTCTGTATAATGGTTTATAAATTCATCTCGGCCAGAGTGCGATTGAGGAATATGGTGGGCAAGTAATGATTTAATTGCGTTTTATTTTTTACATTTGTCATTGGTTTTCCTGATGAGTCATAGTCAAATGAGCGTTTCTGGTACAAGGGGCTGGATTATTTATGTGTTGTCTTAATATTTTACCTCCTTATGCTTGAGTTTGAACTAACCTCTACAAGTGGATTACTTGATTGCCACTGTTAATATTTCTTCCACTCAAACAAGTCATTTTATGAATCATTTTATATAATTTTCATCAAATTGCTGCTAAGGCTCCATGTCTATTACTGAGTCACATGCTATGTACTCTTTTACGGTTTTGTGAGCTGAGTGAAGATTATTTGGTCTAATTGATTGACTGACTGCTGGGCTGGCGGTCATCTCTAAATTTGACAGATAAAGTACCACATTTCAAACTATAAATCAGGCTCTTAGTTTGTAAAAATAAAAATATTAGACTCCTCTTGACTACAAAATGGCTCTTTTAGCCAAAATAAAGCTACTATGTCACAAACCTTCACAATTGTTACATTGCTGGCCTTCAATTTCTGTTTCCCCAATTGCCCCAATGATATAAAACCAGTCCAGGCATCTTGGCCTCCAGGATCAAGGAACTCCTTTAAGGAGATCCTAAAGCGGTAGTTCATGTTAATACCATATACCTCATCGATGACGAACTTGATAACCATTTACATCAAGCTGACAAAGTTCTAACCAAATTCATAGAAGCACCAGTGAAACATAAATATGCACTGGGTATTTCAATTGCATCTATCCTCAGAGTGGATGATCACTCTTGGACCTGGCCCTTTTTGGCTAAAGTTCCCTAAACGTTTTGCCTTCCCCCTAGACCTTTTTCTGACATGGTGTTGCCAACTTAGATGCTTTGGGCACTTTGCCACTGCTGATCAGTGTCAAAGTGCAAGTGCTCCTTGTATAAAGTGTTATGGTAATTGGTTGTCCATAATTGGTATGGTTGCCTTACTAGTAAAGACCCTAGTAAAGTGCACTATGTGTGCCAGGGCTGCTAATGCAAATGCTCCTAGTGGGCCTGCAGCAATTGTGCCACCCATACAAGTAGCCCTAAAAAGAGAACTCAGGCCTGCCACTGCAGTGCCTGTGCGCAGTTTGCTAACTGCCATGTTGTCCTGACAAGTGCACCCACTTGCCACACCTTATCCTTCCCTTTCCATGCACATCAGACACCCCTATAGTAGGATCAAGGTACCCCCCTGGGCAGGGTGCAGTGTCTGTGAAAGGTAGGACATGTACTGAGGTGTGTACCATGTCTTAACAGTGAAATACTCTCCATTTCGTTTTTCACTGTTGCAAGGCCATCTTGCCCATAGGAGAGAATGGGGAAGGCTGTGTAATATATTTCTGGCCTATCTTCCCATAGGCTTAAGATGGAGAGGTGACGTTTAGTGTGCCTGAACTCGCAATTTAATAACACATCTTTTTGTGGAGGTGGTTTTTGAATTGTGTGTTTAGAAACCACGCTTTTAGAAGTAGCTTTATATTTGTTCTAACAATTCTGTGTGTCTCTGCCTGGTTGTGGATTGACTGTCTGGGTTTGAATGTGATAGGATCTGGGAAATGTCTTGATCCAGGGGAGGAGTAGGTGAGACAGCAACAGGCTGACCTGCATCTGGAGTGTAGGGGGGAGGAGAAGCCCCCTGGATGTGAAGAGGCCTGGGCTTCTGCCATACAAGAATGGCTCCACCTCCTGCTGAGTGATTGAGGAACCAGACCCCCACTATCAAAGGAAGAAGGTGTCACTGGCAGGAAGACACCCAGAACTGGTTTGGACAGGGGTCAGTGCTCCCTGAACAGAAAGACTTCAAAGACATTTAGGGGTATAACTATGAGAGCTGAAACCCCTGAACGTAGGACTGATCAAGACTGAAAAGAATTGAAACTACTTTGCGGTCAAGAGGAACCTCTGCCAAGGAAAAACAGCTGAAGAGACTGAAGAGAAGGACTGACCCTTGCTGTGAGTTCTGGGGCTGGCCTGCAGTTTGCTGGTTTAACTAAGGAGAGGCTAAGGGACTTTGCTTTGTGCTGTGTCCCCCTGCTTGAAAGGACGTTGCTGTCTGCTGTGTCCCGAAGTAACGTGTCTCCAAGGGCCCGAGGAGAGCTGGCTTTTTGGCAGCCTGATACCGTCATAAGAATTGCCCCGTGATCGTGTGCACCCATAGTCCAAGTGAGTCTCAGCAACGCTGTGTGCGTGTGCTTCGTGCAGCCTGAGACCTTCGTGAGGATTGCCCTTTGATCGTGTGCACCCGGAGTCCAAGTGAGTCTCAGCGACACTGTGTGCGTGTGCTTCGTGCAGCATGAGACCTTCGTGAGGATTGCCCTGTGATTGTGTGCACCCGGAGTCCAAGTGAGTCTCAGCGATGCTGTATGCATGTGCTTTATGCAGCCTGAGACCTTCGCGAGGATTGCCCTGTGATTGTGTGCACCTGGAGCTCAAGTGAATCTCAGCGACGCTGTGTGCGCGTGCCCTGTTGAAGCCTGAGACCTTTGTGAGAAATTGCCCTGTGACTGTGTGTCCCTGAGCAGTCTTGTTCTCTGCTTCGATCGACAGCGTGACCAGAAGTGCTGCGACCGTCATTGCCATCGGCCCGGACCGGCATCCCCAGAGGAGCTGTGAAAAGTCGCCCGAGCCTGCCTTTGCCAAGGAGAAACCTCGAACCATCACCGTCGGGGGATCCGAGTTCCACTGCCCAAGATCAACGAAGTCACACCGGAGGCCCAAGCCGCGAGGAGAGGAGAGTGAGATCGCACCTCCCAGTTAACGCTCAGCGAGTGTGCGTGTGTCGCCGCCTGGGGCGGGGTGTGGGCTACGAGAGAAACGCTCTCGGCCTTTCCCATCTTTCCAGCGCGAGCCTCCGCTCAAGTCTTTATCGCGGCCCGTACTTGCCGAGGAGTGGCAGTACCGGGGCCGGAGTGTGGAGCTGCATTTTGTTTTCCATCATAACAGTGTTAGGGACATATTTTGGCAGTAGCTGACCGCAAGCCAGTAAGAATGGCATTGAGACCATCCAGAGCACAGCGATTGGTGCCGAAGTACATTATTTTTGCATTACAAACTGTCAGATTGTTGCATTACGAATTGCATTATTTTTGCATTACGAACTGCCTTATTTTTACATAACGAAGTGCCTGATTGTTGCATTATGAACTGCGTTGCATTGTATTAGGACTGCATTGGATCATCGAGAATTGCTCATTAATACTGCAAGAACCTACAAGTTCTTGCTGGCCTAATAACCGGCAAGGTGAAATATTACAAATACGCATATGCTGGATTTTTATTGTGTAGTCTCATCGTATATATTTTTTTATATAAACATATAATTGTTTTTATGAAACTTGTGTGGGGTCCATTTGCGGTGTTATCACTGTGTTACTGAGAGTGTGGTTGCAAATACTTTACACATTTGCCTTGGAGATAAGCCTGGCTGCTCGTGCCAAGCTACTGAGGGGGTGAGCAGGGGCTAACTGAGAAGGTGTCCTTCCTTTCCCTGACTTAGAAGCAAGTGTCCCTATTTGGACTAATGTACCTACCTTAGCCAACTAGAGACCCCCAGTTCTAACACTCACCATAACCCTAGTGAGTTGATAAGGAAGGATCTCATCAAACCAGTGCACAGGAACCTACCCCAGTACATCTATGGCAGCAAACCCCCTGGCACAGCAAGAGAAAAGGTCAGGTGGCCTTTTATGCCAAAAAGATGCATAAAAATGTCAGGTGGGTCAGTTTATAGAGCTATTCTCCAATATGAGGCCACCACAGGCTACTTTCACTGAGGTGTTTATGTTTTTCCAAGGTGTAGTTGTACCACATTGTACCTTCTCTCTAATTGAAGACTTGCACTCAAGAAGATGCCTTTGAGTGTGGCCACAACAGAATGTCAACACTCATGCAGTTGTCAAACATATTTGCTGTGCTTAGTAGTAATGGGGCAATTCTCCTCTTTCATTCAGACAATGGGCGTCATTTGCTGCAAAAGCATTTGACGAGTCTCTGCTATAGGGGTGTAACTGCCATTCTCACATACCTTCATGCCGCAGCCTCAAATAACAGTAGAGAGGGTGAATCACGTACTAAAACAAGCTAAAAAAGCTTGTTTTAGAATATGTTTTAAGAAAGGGTGTATTAGGTACCACAAACTGTACAAGGAGCACTTCATAATCTGCAGAGAAGTGTTCTACTGAACCACATACCACATCAAATCCTGTTTTCCATTGCTCGGCATGTCCTGGATTTCACTTGGAGAGTGAAGTTGAAACTGTTATCACTTCTCAATTAGTTGCCAGACTCACGAAAAACTTGAGAACCTTACCAAGTTTCTCCAGAACTGTCAAAACAGTAGGGTGGATACCAAAACTTGGCGAGCTTAAACACAAATAGACTTGCAAGGAACAGCTATTAAGACCTCCTTTACGCCCACAATGTTCCAATCATTGGGGTTAAAGGAAAACAAAATGATACTGCCATCTCTGCCACCGTCTATGAAAGGCTGCAAAGTTTTGCTTGACTCATCATCATGTGGCCACATCTTTTCACCTGGCCTACAGTACTGCAATGCGTCCTTTTTCCTCCAACACAGAAGTTTTCACTCTGTGAATTACTGCAAGAAACAGCAGATCCCTTCACCCACTGGTGATCTCACAGGCCATCCCTTAGTTGCTTCTCATATACAAATACCTGTCTCTCTTTCAACACTTTCCAACTCCTAGAATTGACTTTTTCAGATATACGCTCATCGCGGTCATATGCTTGGTTAATCTGTCAGCGGCAAATGTTTTCCTGTGGATTACACTGGTAGTTAAAAAGTACATAGCCATTACTTGCTAGAGAATTAACCTAATTCTCTGGTGTATGTGGGACGCCAAGCACATTTGCCCTCTCTCCTCATATCCAGATATATGCCCCCAGAAAGTCTTACAATGTTCCTGATAAAAATGGGGTCTACTAGACAAAGCTGAACTACCAGATACTGGGAGCTACAGCTACTGTTCAAGTGCCTACATTCTTTGTCTCAACTTGGATGACATTGTTAACTCAACACCCTATGCAAGCACAGGGTACATGGAGTCTGCTTAACAATCCTTTACAGGCTTAAAGCATACAAATCACTTGACCTGAGAACTACAAATATATGTATTGCTATAATCTTTTCAGTGACTTGTAAATATACCAGTCCATTATGTCAAGTGAAATATATAGCTTCACTGGGTGAGGAAATTGTATAAATTCGTATACTGACAGATCTCCTTTCTTTGAAGCAACATTTCCTTATTTTGACATGTAACTGGATATAATTCTAGTGCTTACTTCTATTTCCAAGTACTAGCAACTTTATCTACTGAATTGGTTATAGAGCATAAAACCATATCTGTGCCTCAATTTGTTGTTAATGTTTGGGTACCTGTCAGAGAATTTTATTTCTGTTTCTGTGGTACTACATCTCGGAAGATCCAGAGTTCTGAAATACTGTTTCCTGGATGAATGCATCTTCAAGATTTCATCCTTTTAAAACAGACCAGAAAACTCCATGGTTAGGCTTTGTCTCACTCATTGATTGGCTTTCACTATTAGCACTCAGGATGAAGTCAACATTACAACGGTATCAGTGGGAGAAGTTAACAGCACATCCCTAAACAAAGTATGCTAGCTTTGGCAGAGTACTGCCTAGATTAGAGTTTTGTAATACAACCCTTAAAACAAATTCTGCTCTGGAACTCAGTTATTGAGTGGTCCCAGTTACTTATTTGCTACTCTGCTAAACTAATGTTGTGTCTGATGTTGGAGAGGGTGCCTTTTGGTGCAAGATCAACCAAGAGCTGAACCGCCAGAGGTAAAATTTGGGCGGAACTGAATTTTGGGGTGTCTTGAACTTTAGGGTACAGGGTTGTGCTGGCACACAGTCGAGCAGATGGTTGACAGTAGTGAGAAGAGTTGTGCCAGTTAGTTCCCAGCCTGCAAAGAGCAGGGTGCTGATTGTGAAAAGCTGTGTCATTTAACGTTAACTTTCCCCACCATTGTTCTGTCCAATGGCACAGTGAAGTGGGGGGAGGTGAGGGGCAGCATGCTGAGAGTATTGACAGTTGTAGTGATCGAGCTACCTCCTTATTCATTTTCTGGCCACTTGTTTTGTTTTGATCATTTGAGATGGTGTACTCTTATGATCCTTGGCATCCACTGTGGCTCATCTCTTTAGAACGCCAAGCCCTTCTTTCAATATCCCCGCCTCGCAACTCTTCCTTTCTAGCAAGCTCGATAGCTATATTTCACACATGGAGGTTCTAAAGCTGGGCTCTCGGAGAGGCATTGTTGAACAGAAGCCAGACAAAGACCTCTAACACTATGCCTCAATCAATAGCGGCTCCTCGAGGGAGTGCTGCGGGGCGGTGGGGTGGGGCAGTGGAGGGGCAAGATGAAGGGTAGTAAACTCCAGCATACGGCCGAACGGAGTTAAGTAAATAAATAAATTAATACAACGAATTACATTGCGCATGCTGCATCGCCATTTAGCGATGTATCTCGCGCAATGTAATTTGTTTTTATTTATTTACTTAACTCCATTTGGCCGAATGCTGGAGTTTACTACCCCCCTCCCTGCCCCTTCCCCATCCCGCACCACTGCCCCGCAGCACTCCCTCGAGGAGCCGCCACTGGCCTCAATCACCCCTCACTGATAGTAACACTTCAAGCATTACCACTCACTGTATGACTTTTTGGGGCAGCAACACATCGGAGTGCTTCACAGGATCATCATTGGCTATTTAAGACCCTGTTAGGGGAAGGCCTTGTTAGCATTTAGCTACGAGGCCCTCATTACAATTCTAAGGGAAGAGCTATCTCAATCTACCTTCACTTCAGTGTCTTGGTATCCACCCTCCAGCCACAAGGATGGATGCATTACAGCACTTTCTAGGACAGTCTTAATCCTCTATCATGTGCAATGCTCGACCAGGGGTATCCAAAATTAATCCCCTTGGAACCAATACTCAGACAAAGAATGGTCCTATGCCCACTGTGAAGGCATGCTTTGTGCTCTCTTCCAGGTCACCTAACAGGTTCAAAATATTGCATTACAATGGACAAGCCTAGCTCTCTGTGCACACACTAGATCTGTGTGGAACCAGGGCCAAACAAAATGTAAGGATACTAATTTAACATGTACTTGGGCACTCGGCATGAATATACATCTGTCTGACATACAGGAAACCTTCATGTCCCAACATGCTACCTCTTCACCCCAGCAGAGTCCGCAGCTCCATCGTGAGTCCCCCACACACCCACACAACAGTAGCCAGATGCCGCCTTCTATAAAGTACAAAAATAATGATAAGGAGAATATGGCAAACAAGGAGTGTGTAATTTCAGCATCAAACCGATGAGGATATGGAAGCAGTAACTCGGAAGGTCCCATTGTCAACAAAGTACTGAATAGCCTTCCATATTTGCAGTCTGTACCATGGGCTCCAAGCAGTCCATCCACAAAAGTAGGCATGATGGGAGAAATGGAAAGCAGGAAGGGCAACAACAAGCATGAGCTCAGAGAATCCAACAAGTCACTAAGTCTGCAGAAGCAGTCAGTTCTAATGCTCCCCATCCTGCAAGTCCACCAGAGTTTCAGATAGACAATAAGTTTTGCAACTGCTTACAGACACAAAACCGAAGACAGAGGCCTCTACCTTATTAGGACAAATTAGGGAGCTAAGAGCTATTATTATAGACACAGCATGAAAGACTTCAGCGTCTGCACTGAAGAGAACCATTTCCTCCATATAAAAGAAATATGGAACCCAATCTGAGAATAGATTGAACAAAATATGCAATTGGTAACAAGACCCACCAATCACCTACCCTGCTAGTTATGTCCAGCCTCTGACCTCCTGGCCAGGGTCCCGCTCGCCGCCCAAGCAGCTCCGCTGTAGCCTCGCCTGCCGCTGCCCCAGACACCTCTCTCCCTGGTAGGTGTTCGAGGCCCTCCTCCACCCACAGACTCCTGCCTATGCCTCACCCCGGTGGTCCAGTGGGAGAGCTTTGCTCTTCTGCTGTTCCACTGCTGTTTGTCTGCCTTGCTGTTCCCGTTTTTGTCTTTTGTGTCTTTTTCCTATCTTTATTGTATTTTCACTGTAATCTATGTGCCTCTTTTGACTGTGACTCTGTTTTTCTACCCTTTGTTTGTTTTTGTGCCTGTTTCCTCATTTTCACCTCCCTGCCCATTCTCGCCACCCCTTTCATGCCGCTGCTCTCCTGCGGTCCCTCCCCCTGCCATTCTCATGCCCGCCTCCCAGCTGTGCTTCCCTCCCCATTCCCTATTTAATGGCAGGCCACGCGCATTGGGCGCACCAAAAGCAAGTCCGTCGGCGACCCGACCGCAACCAGCACCAGGGACCCTGGATCTCTGACCATCCACTGCTATGACTCAGCTGCCCTCCTCGCACTCAACCCCGGAAGGACCAACAACTGCCAGCGGTCCACACTGAGCACCACTCACAGAGAGTTCTCCTGTTGTCGCTGCCGCCAGACCTTAACCACCGTCTGCACGGTCACCGTCCCCGCACCGAACGTCAACACCTCCGAAGCCTGGAGGTGCATCCTCCTCAACGTGCGCTCCCTGCACAGACACGCCACAGAGATCGGGGACCTCCTCGATACCCTCTCACCAGACGTCACATTCTTTACAGAAACCTGGACCAACGTCTCCTCTGCCCCCGACATCTCCACCGCCATCCCTGATGGATACAAGATCCAGAGGAAGGAACGCCCCAACTGCCCAGGAGGAGGGATCCCCATCGCACACAAGAGCTCCCTCCGACTCTCCACCTCTACCACGAGTGACTCCTTCTTCACCACCGAACACCTTCACTTCCAGATCCAGACCATCCCTAGAACCACAGTTTGCGGCACCCTCGCCTACAGACCCCCCGGACCTCGTGCTTCATTCGCCACTACCATCGCTGACCTCATCACACCCCACCCCATCGCCTCCATGGACAAAATACTCATCGGAGACCTGAACTTCAACCTCAACAACCCCAGCGACCCAACTTCACCACCCTCCTGGACAACCTCATCAACATCGGACTGAAATAGCTCGTCACCACACCTACCAACAAGGCAGGACACACCCTCGACCCCATCTTTGCAGGAGGTAACAACATCCACTTCAGCCACACCATGCAACCCCCATGGACGGACCACCACTGCGTACACTTCCATGTCAACAAATCCACGTTGCCCAAACCTGCACCACGCCCTCCACGAAGGAACTGGAGCAAAGTCACTGAGGAGGAGCTCAACTCCATTCTCAACCACGACTCCCCCACCACCTCGACTGACCCCAACCTTGCAGCCAAAGAACTCCACAGATGGATCTCCAACTGGGCAGACAAGCTCGCACCCCTACGTAACCCTGACAGACAGCACCCCAGGAAGGCCAGCTGGTTCACCGCTGAACTCCAAGAATCCGGACGCACCTGCAGACGTTTCAAGAAGAACTGAAGAAACAGCTAAGCATCAGAAGATCGCACCACCTACAAGAACACCATGACGGAATACTACCAACGCATCAGATCCACCAAAAGGACCTTCATCCAAAACAAGATCCTCGCCAACTCCAGCAACTCCAAGGAACTCTTCAGCGTCATCCAGGAATTCACCAAGCCCCCCAGCGAAACCACGGACATCACCCCTTCCCAAGACATCTGCAACAAGCTCGGATCTTAATTCCATCTGAAAATCAAGGGCCTGTACGACTACTTCAACAACCAGACACCTGACTCCGAAACCACTTCCTTCCCCAGAAACACCAGCCAGTCCTCATGTCCTGCTGGACCCCAGTCACCACTGAAGACACCACTTTGACCATGAAATGCATCCACTCAGGAGCCCCCATGGACCCCTGCCCGCGGCACATCTTCCACAGAGCCGCCACCGCCATCGCTCCAGAACTACAATGCATCATAAATTCCACCTTCAAGACGGACATCTTTCCCGATGACTGGAAACGCACAGAAGTCAGACCCCTGCTCAAGAAACCCTCAGCAGATCCCACGGACCTCAAGACCTACCGACCCATCTCCCTCCCCTTTGCGGCCAAAGTCACTGAGAAGACCGTCAATGCCCAACTAACAAAATTCATTGAAGAAAACTCCATTATCGACCCCTCCCAATCGGATTCTGCATCAACCACAGCACGAGATCGCTCTACTCACCACCACAGACGACATCCGCACCATCCTTGACCAAGAACACACCGCGGCCCTGATCCTATTCGACCTGTCTGCAGCGTTCAACACAGTCTCCCACTGCACACTCACCGCCAGACTCCACGACACCGGCATACAGGGACCCGCCCTCTACTGGATCCGCTCCTTCCTAACCGGAAGACCCCAAAGATTCAGACTGACACCATTCCTCTCTAAACCCTCGGAAATCAACTGCGGAGTACCCCAAGGATCATCGCTCATCCCCACGCTCATCAACATCTACATGGCACCCCTTGCAGCGAACCTCAGACAGCACGGACTCAGCATAGTATCCTACGCCGACAACACCCAGCACATCCTCTCCCTCACCAAGGACCCCATCACCACCAGGCTTAACTTCCAGGAAGGAAGGGAGGACGTTGCATCCTGGATGAGCAGCAGCTGCCTGAAGCTCAACTCAGAGAAGACAGTGGTCCTCATCCTCGGACCCTTCCCCTCTGCATGGCACAACACTTGGTGGCCCACCGTCCTCAGCAGCCCCCTTACCCTCACATATCACACCCAAAACCTCGGCATCATACTTAACTGCTCCCTCTCCATGACCCGACAGGTCAACGCCGTCGTCTCCAGCTGCTTCAACACTCTCTGCATCCTTCAAAAGACCTTCAAATGGTTCCCCCGCGAATCAAGGAAGACCGTCACCCACGCACTCATAACCGGCAGGCTGGACTATGGAAACACCCTCCACGCCGGGATCAACAAGTCTCTGCTCCGCAAACTCCAGACTATACAGAACACCGCAGCCAGACTCGTCCTTGGCATCCCTTGACACGAACACATCACCCAACACCTGTGGAACCTCGACTGGCTCCCGCTGAGAAGAGAGTTACTTTCAAGATACTCACCCACGCCTATAAATGCCTCCACAACACTGGACTCCAATACCTCAACGAGGGAATCTCCTTCCTCATACCCAAGAGAAACCTCGGATTCTCAGACCACAGGTGGAAGAGCCTTCTCCTACATCACGGCCAAGACCTGGAACGAGCTCCCGATCGACATGTGACACGCCTCCTCCCCGAAAATCTTCAGGAAGACACTCAAGACCTAGCTCTTCAACTGAACGGAGCTGCTAACCCCCCCCCCCCAGCTCCTTGAGACCCTCATGGGTGAGTAGCGCGCTTACAATTCCCATGATTGATTGATTGAGCTCACCCCCTCCCCTTGGCAATCTCCACAGGAACACAGTTTTGCAGAAGAACAATACAAACGCAATCTCCCACCATAGGGAATAATGAGGCTAATGAGAAGGACGAATCATACTTTACCCCATACGAGGCTTCTTTGAATATGTAGCAACATACGGGCCAAGGCAGCTATTTTTTCAGCACGGAAAAGAGACCAAATGTCTGAAGGCACATTGCTAGTTGTCCATGCCACTTATTAGCAATGTCAATTTGGTCCCTTGCAAATGAATCTCAAAATATTGATGTAATAAAAGGTGCCCAGAACTATATTCAAAGAGCCATCCGATGCACTGTGGAACAAAAACATTATTTTGGCTACAAAAATACATGGGCCATACTATTGTTTTAGCCCAATAACTGCAATACGTAAGGAAGGTACCAGTGGAGGTCTAGCGACACCAATCTGAATGAGTGGGGTAGGTTGTGGGGTCAGCAATTTACTGGTATTTCTGAGAAGTCAAAGCCCACTACACTTTGCCGTGTTAGTGAAACTTTAGGCGTGATCTGAGGCACTTGGAGCCAAAAAAGCGACAATGTCTCCCTTTCTCCCTAAAATTTAGAGTTTATGTTAAGGGAATCTTCCACAACCCTTTAGAAGAGGTTGCACTGCTAGACGTGTGTGTGATTGACAGCCCCTGCATTACTGCGTATATTCCATGAAACCGAATGAACATCTAAATCTCGCACTAGAACTTCCATCAGTTTGCATTTTTCTGCATCATTTTCTACCCTTCTGTATTCCTCATTTTCCATTTTAGTGTGTGTTTTATTTTTCTGCTATTTACTATTCTCTGCTTGAGAAAGGCACCAGTTGCCAAAAGCAATTTTATAAACCTAACTGAACAACAGAGCCTCTTTCAACCCCTTCCGATTCGTGGGGGGTGGGGAGTACTGCTCTATTCCTCACCACTGGGGACACTGATAAGAAATTACGGAAAGAACACCTGGTGCGATTCTTGGCCCTGTCCCTCCTCGAAGCTTCAGCGGGCCCTAGGGATAGCCTGGCATTGCCCACTGATGGAGGACAGTGATGGAGGAGATGGGGCAGGGCTGCCTCCGGGATCGCATACCCCAAGCAAGAGCTACAGACACCTGCCGCAGCTACTGTCTTGTCCCCCAAGGCCATGGGAACAGCTGCATAAGACTTATAGGCACTGGCGCCATCCCTGGTATTCGCTCACCATAGCCACCCTACCAGAATGGAGTATCATGACCATGTGCCACAATTCACTTACAGGCAGCAATGCTGGCCACCACATATAAACCGCATGGCAAACTCCAGTGCCCACTTGCGTGCACCGTGGGGAATTAAGAAGACTTTCGTGCTTGTGCCAACCGCAAACACACATGTGATCCACCCAGTGCTGCAAGAGAGTCATGTAAACACAAGCCAGGGCAAACTAGTGGCCGAGTTCCACATAGCACAGAAACCATTTATGAGGCGTGTCTTTCAAAACGGGACTGGTTATAGGCACATGCAATTGGAAGTATAGGAAAACGAACAGGGGGCACACGCTTAAAAAATTAGGATACACAAGGAGGCACCGTTACACCCGATGAACCCATGTGCCAGGTTTCTGCACATGCACTAATAAAGGCAGACTGTTTACACCAACAGAAGTGCTACCACAGACTGACGCATTCCAGTACACGTGTCGTAAGATTGCCCCACGAGCTCACTTGTGTAACAGCCCTTGTGCCAGGCTCCACACGGCAGCAGTATGCATGCTTTAATACTGCACACAAACCATTGCATCCGCACCCCTCCTGCTTTCAACTAGCTGCCACAAACTCTTGGCGCAGACATTCATGACCATATCCCTGCTCTTCACGGCCTGGATCAGTTCCTGCTCCCGCCCCATCCCACACGATCTGGGCCTTGCTCTAGGGACAGAAGTGTCCTGCGGTTAGCTTGCCTCCTTAAACCCGATCACAGCATCCTCAGCAACAGGCATTGGCAAAGTCAGCAAGTCAAGTGTGCCTGCTAAAATATCAAGCATGGCGTCCGTGCTGTTATGTTGAAAGTTTTGCGCAGTGCCTGGGAGCAGGACCACAATGAGGAGAAAGCTGACATGCTGCCAAACAAAAAGAACGGAAGGGGCGCAGCTGCACGCAAGGAGCGTGCACATCCCTGCTCGCTCCACGGCAATACTCTATGGGAGTGAACTTGTGAGAGAAGATGGGTCATGGACCCACCATTAGCCATTTGCCGGCTACGATTTCTAAATGACACACATGAAAGCCAACCCTAAGTGTAGGAGGAGTCGGACCCCACAAAGTACAGACAGGGGGAGGTTTCGCTGAGGAGGGAGGGAGGTTTCCCTGAGGAGGGAGGTTTCCCTGAGCAGGAGTGAGTGGTTCTCGAACTGGTTCTCCTGGCTCCCAAGTGGCTGTCAGGACTGTGCACGTCATTGCTGCCTGATTTTTTATTGCTACTGTTTTTGTGTGGTTTCATGCAATTTTGCGGGGTTCCTGCTGTAAAACCACAGCACTCAAGTTGGGTAGAATGCAAGTAACTAGGAAAGTAGTAATAGTCAGAACAGAGAAACAACAACTCCCCACAAATGTGACTGTTATGAAGTAGGTTAGATAGTGTAGTTGAAAAAATTAAACTAGAGGGGGGAATATTAATATTGAAAAAGTTGATGTTAATGTGAATAATGATACATTTATGTATACGAATGAAATTGCATCTCTATTATCGAATTCACCCATCATAAACTCTCTGTCAACCCTGACTCAGAAATACGTGCTCAGGCAGGCTCTGAGACCTAGTCCTGAGGTTACTGATTGACAGATCACAGGTGGGGTGGCATGTAGCTGGCTGACAAACGCTCGAACAGGAAACTCAGATCAATCCCACAGATAGGTCCACATTAGTCCAGGGAGATTGGCCCCAATAAAGCACACATGGCTGGAGGGGTGCTCACGTTCCCAAAACACCATAAAGTCAGGTGCCACATGAAGTTCGAAACACAGCCGATCAGGACACAGCACATACAATGCACGCAGTGATCACGCACCCCTCATGTCGGACATCTTGACACGTTACCCACTGGCCCAATTGTGTCCATGCAAGGTTGAGGCCCAGCTGCATTTGTTATCAGGGGCCTTATTTATGACTCCAAAGACAACAGTCGAATTCCTTACCAAAAAAGGATCAACAAAATAATTTTATCATACCCAAAGAAATGTATAAAACACCGCTCAGATCTATTATACATTTAGTCAGTCCTCAGACCCCATTTCTGTAACTGTTTAATTAAACAAACTGTTCTTGTTTTGTCAAATGCCTCTTGTCTTTTGTTTATTCAAGGTAATTTCATATTTGAGCAACAGCATGCTGAAGACCTGTATTACTTAGTGTACTTTTGGGGTCTTTGTGCCAGCTTTTCCTGTTATGGCTACCTGGTTTTGATTTGTTCAACTGGAACCAGATTTCTCAGGAGGCTGTTCATTTACTTCTGACTGGATTCTGTCATTGCTATCAGACCCACCTGTTCTTCAGAGGGTGTGTGAGCAGACATTAGAGAGTTCATCCTGCCTTTTTTCTCGGCCAGGTATCGAGCAGCCTTCTCTTTCCTAATCATTGAGGCTGGTTCCACTTCTTTGCCACATGTTCAGTTGGGGTACTGCGGGAAGTTTAAGCTCATTTAGGATTGTCTTTTTGTGACAAGAACTGCACACTTTTAGAAAGCTTCTTTCACAATGTTGAATAAACAGGTTCCCAGAATTATGCCGAATCGCAGGAGGAAGTTACTGGAAATTACTTAAAGTAGCAAACCAAGGCAGATTCCACAAAAACTTATTTAATAGCCACAATCTCCAGGAACCTCATCTGATTGAAAGAATGATACTCCACAGAGGTTCTCTCCAGCTACCTGTATGCAGCTCTCCTAAAAGATGTATTTATGAGGCGTTAATCCAAATTACCTTAAACCATTGCGGACAACGTCTTGTCCTTCTTCATTAAAAATATCACACAGGGGGGAGGAGCCTAGCGCTTGACCAAGATGGCCGCGTGAGCTTAGAGCTCCCGAGACCCTCGCGCCCTCCGTCGACTATCCTGACTCTAATCCTGATGGTATGCATGGCACCGTGTTGCTGAGTTGTCAGGGAGGCGATTGATGCTACCCGCGGTCGGATCGCCCATCGGGAACCGGACTTATGACTGGCGAAAGATTGCGGCCTAACTCCCGGAGATGCCAGGGGCTAGAGTTGGCAGGATGCCCGACTCCTAGTTGATCAACATCGGCCTGGTGAGGTGTGAACTGCCGGACGGAGGCCCTCGCTCTTTCACTTTCGGTTTCGTTCCCTTTGTCTGCCCGGACACTGTAGTGCTCTGGGTGGCTCTATAACCCCAGGGACGCTCGGTGGGCTACTTTGACAGAACAAGGCGGACCTGCTCACTCTTTATACCTCTCTCTGAGAGGGGACGGTCCTCACTGCATTGGACTGCCTGGAGTCCATTATGTCGGGCAAGGCAGAAGGAGATCGGCTGAAGACTAAGTCCACCAGGCGGGGAACGTATTCCCAAGTCAACAGTATGGACCGCTACGCCCTCCTGAAGACATCGCCGAGTGGATCGAGCCAGGCGCCGGATGCCCAGAAGGAGGACTCGCCTGGGACCCCGGAGCTCTCCCTGCAGGATGTCATGGGTGCGCTCGATGGGATGCAGATCTCGATGGGGAGGCAATTCGAGGCCCTGGCGCAAAAGGTGGACGCCATCCTGGTGGATGTCAACTTGATCCGCTCGGACCTGGGCAAGACTAACGAGCGCGTTACGGACCTGGACCACAAGACCACGGGCCTCACTGATGAGGTTGCGGACCTGCAGAACGAGGTCCGTAAGCTGAGGGCCGAGAGTGACCTCGCCGCCCGCCGGCTGGAGGACTTCGAGAGCCGGTCCAGGCGCAACAACGTGCGCGTAATCGGGGTCCCGGAGTCCTCGGATGAGGCTTCGGCGGACCTGCTTGTGGAAGATTTGGTCCTCAATCATCTGAAGCCTAAGGGCCTTGGAAAGTTTTTTGCGGTGGAAAGGGCCCATAGGGTGCCGGGCGGACGGCCCAAGGCGGGTGCCCCGCCGCGGCCGATTGTCGCCCGGCTCTTTCATTTTCGAGATCGGGACGCTATCCTGCAAGCTTCGAGGGTGACGGGCCCAGTCCCCTTCCAGAATGCGTCGGTGAATTTTTACCCGGACTTTACCCAGCAGGTGCAGAGACAGCGACAGAGCTTCCTGGGGGTGAAGCGAAGGCTTCGGGAGCGGGACCTAAAGTATGCCATGCTTTTCCCCGCCAGACTACGGGTGGTGCATGAAGATCGGACATTCTTTTTTGACTCTCCTGTTATGGCCGACGAATGGCTGGACGCTTTGCCCCGGCGACGGACCGGGGACGACACAGCTGAGCATGGAGACAGTGGCCGGGATGGACAGGGCTGATAACTCAAAGCTGGCCTGACTTGATTTGACCATATTTGAAGATTTGAACAGAGTGCAGTAACTGTGGAGGGTTGCGGGAGGACGAGGGGTGCTCTTTTCCTCCCTCAGGGGACTTTTTGTAGATTTTTGTTTTTGTAGGGCGACAGGCACACTGCAAGTTGGGGGGGCTTTTTAAGCTGCAGCAGGGGTGCAGGGTGGGGGGAGTTATGGGGAGTTTGAGTTTGTTGTTGGGGGGTTTATATCTGCAAGGCATGATGATTATCCTCAGGGCTGTTCCATGGTGGCGCCTCGGGTGTGGGGTGGGCCTCTTTCCGTTTGAGGATGGGGGGTAGAGGCCTAAGTGTTATAAGCTGGAATGTTAATGGTTTGGGGGATCGCATTAAGAGGGGGATTGTTTTGCAATTTCTGAAACGCTCAATGCCAGACGTTGTACTGCTGCAGGAGACGCACCTCATAGGCAATACGTGCTATGCCCTGAATAGGAAGGGGTATAAATTCATTGCACACTCGGGATTCTCTTCTGGGTCCAGGGGTGTGGGCATCCTCGTTAGAGCATCGCTGCCTTTTGAGGTGGACTCCACCATTGTTGACGATAGGGGGAGGTTTGTGGCGGTGGCGGGGCGGTGGGAAGGAAGGACTTTGGTTTTGGTTTCGGTTTATGTCCCGCCGGCCCTGCAGGCCGCCACATTTGCTGAATTGGGCAGGGCTTTGCTGACTCTCCCGGGGGGCATGCTGGTAGTGGGAGGGGATTTCAACGCTGTGGGTTCCGGACTGCTGGATAGATACCCGCCCAGGGACACAGGGGGGGCTCAGAAATGGCTTCCAGACCTCCTAGACACGTTTGGCCTGATAGACTGCTGGAGGCTCCGGCACCCCACACAGAGTCAATACACGTTTCACTCCGGGGCGCATGGTAGCCTCTCCAGGATTGACTACCTGCTCACTCTGGCCGCACATGCCTCGTTGATATCCGAGGCGAGGCACATGGCACGTGGTATCTCTGATCACTCGCCAGTGTGGATCCGGCTGGATCTCGGTCGGGAGGGAGGAGGGAGGGTGGCCCCCATTAACCCTTGGTATTTCCGAGACCCCAAGATGCGCAGCGCCCTGGTAAAGAAGGTAGATAATTACTTTAAGGGCAATCTGGGATCTCGCTGTGGGAAGCTTTTAAGACCGTGCTTCGGGGGGAGGCCCTCTCCCTGGTGGTGACTGCCAAGAATCGGAGGGATTGCGAAGTGCGGCAAGTGGAGGAGGAGATTGCGGCCCTTGAAGGGGATATGGAGGAGGAGGTCACAGAGTCCTCATTGCATGAGCTTTGCTTGAAGCAGGCGGAGTATAGGGACCTGGTGATGGACGCCGCCAAGACCCTCAGCAGGGAACAACAGGGCCGTCTGTATGATGTTGGAGATAAGGCAGGGAAACTCCTGGCGTGGCTGGACAGGAAGGAACGGGTCAATAGAGTGGTGCCAGAGTTGATTGGAGAGGGGGGAGAGGCGATTGTGGAACCTGAAGGGATTGTGGAGTGTTTTGCGGAGTATTTTCATAGGGTTTATTCCTCTGTGTCGGACAGGCCGCCCGAAGACTCGTCTGATCTCCTCCGTGATATCGAGTTGCCCTGCCTCTCTGACATAGATAGGGACGATTTGGATGGCGACATCACGGTTGACGAGGTGGCGGGGGCGATTCGCGCGTTGAATTCGGGTAAGGCCTCTGGACCGAACGGACTGCCGATCGATCTGTACAAACTGTTCCCGGATAGGGTCGCCCCTCACCTGCGCGCCATGTTTTTGGAGGCGCGGGGGGATGGGATCCTTCCGTTGGATCAGCGGCTGGCGTCGATCGTGGTCATACACAAAGAGGGTAAACCCCGAGATAGATGCGTCTCCTATCGGCCCATTTCACTCCTCAACGCTGAGCCGAAAATTCTGGCCAAACTCCTGGCTACCCGTCTGATTAGGGTACTTGGCGATCTGGTCCACCCGGATCAATCTGGCTTTATCCCGCACCGAAACACAGCATTGAACCTTAGGCGTCTTCATGGCGTCATCGCCAGGGCGGGCACGCTGCGTGAACCGGCTGTTGTGGCATCTCTCGATGCCACGATGGCCTTTGACACGGTGGAGTGGGCATATTTATGGGCCGTGCTGGCCAAGTTTGGTTTCGGTCGCGGGTTTGTGAGTTGGGTCCGGTTGCTGTACGAGGGGCCACTAGCGAATGTTGTGGTGAATGGTCGGGCATCTGCTCCGTTTCAGCTTGGAAGGGGTACTCGGCAGGGCTGCCCCCTGTCGCCTCTGCTGTTCGCCCTCGCCCTTGAACCGTTGGCTGCGTGGATACGTTGGCACCCGGATATACGGGGCCTTCGGTGGTCGCCTGATCACGAGGACCGTATTTCGCTTTATGCCGACGACATCCTGCTGTATCTTGCCTCACCAAAGAAGTTACTTATAGTGGTCTGTGACGTACTCGCATCGTTCGGTAGGAACTCGGGGCTTGTGATTAATTGGGGCAAATCGTACTTGTACGTTCTTAGTGGCGAGGTCCCACCGATCCCTAGAACATGTTCGATACAGGTTGCCCAGCAAGGTTTTGTGTATTTGGGGATTTTTATATCCATGGATCCTGTTGTGCGCTATGAGAGGAACCTGCTCCCCCCCTTGGCACGCTTGAGGCGAGATGTTGAAGGTTGGCGGAGGCTGCCGCTCTCCCTTGTTGGGCGTGCGGCCCTGTTCAAAATGATGTCTCTTCCCCGCTTCCTCTACGCCCTCCAGAACACCTTGGACTGGGTACCAGCTAAATACTTTCGGGAGGTCGAAGGCCTCCAAAGGACGTTGCTGTGGGATGGGCGACCGCGAATAGCTATTTCAAAGTTGACGCTCCCATGGTACGATGAGGGCATTGCGCTCCCAGACATCCGACGGTACTACTGGGCCACGCAGTTGAGCGCGATCAACCATGGGTTTTACGGCCCTACCCTCAGCCCTGGGTATGCCATGGATAGGTGGCTGCTGCGCGGCGGCAACTACTACAGGGCGTTGTATTCGCGGTCCCTAGACTCGTCCCTCACGGGGCCCACAGGTGTGGCGGTGCGCGTATGGAAGATGGCGACCGACTCGCTGGGCTGGAAGGACAGGCTAACCCTCGCTACCCCATTGTTTGAATCGGAAAGGTTGGGAAGACTCTGGCATACGAAGGGCTTTGATAAGTGGGATCTGATAGGTATATCCAGGGTGGGGGATGTGCTGCATAAGGGGAGGGTGAAGTCTTTCGAGGAGTTGCAGACTGAGTTTGAGCTAGGGCCTTCAGAGTATTTTAGGTATATCCAGCTGCGTCACGCCCTCCGATCAGTCCTAGTGGAGGGTGAGAAGGTGCCGGAGTCCTCTCCCCTTGAGGACCGAGTCCTTGATGGTCATATGCCCGAGAGCACGATTTCGCTCATATATAAGAAGTTGATAAACGTCCGGGCAGACTTGCTATTGGGGCTGAGAGAACAGTGGACCAGGGATGGCCTCGAGTTGGATAATGAGGACTGGCAGTCAGCGGTTTCTTCGCCTAAGGAGGTTGCGATCCCGTCGCGTCTGAGGCTGGTGCAGCTTAAAATACTGCACCGGGTGTATGTTACGGGGCCAAGGCTGGTCCACATGGGATTCTCGGAGGATGGCCTGTGCAGAAGGGGATGTGGTATGGTGGGTACTTTCCTGCACATCATTTGGGAATGTGGTGTCATTGTGGAGTTCTGGAGGAGAGTCCATGCAGTTATGGGGGAGGTGACGGGCATTGGGATACAGCCGGAGGCGCGGTGTTGCCTCCTGAACGTTTGGGGGCCCACTGATCTCGATGAGGCACAGACCCAATGGGTGACTCTGGGTAACATGGTAGCTAAAAGGGATATCGCGCGATTATGGGGCTCCCCGGGTCCCCCTACACTGACCGCGTGGAAGGAGAACATGGATTGGAGCATGTTTAGGGAGAAGACGGTCTACTGCTCTAGAGGTCGCCCCCGGAAGTGGCATGCCATCTGGGGGCGGTGGAACTTATACAGGGGGGGAATATGTCTTGCCCCGGATCTGGAACCTCCCGAGGAACAGCTTTCCCCCTGACCTACCTTCCAGCACAGTTTGGTTTTGGTACCCGTTCTGGGCCTCTGCTGTTCCCCTTCTTCCTCCGCACACAGTCTTATACTTAGTAGATGAGTGGGGTCCTGCCTCCCCTGGGGGCTTTCGCCATGGTATTTCAATGTTCTGCCTTGCTGGGGTTTGTTGTGTGTTTTTTCTGTGTTTATTTAAAATTGGACCTTTGCATTACTCTTCGTACTGTATCCGGGACGCATTACTGTACCTAACTTGCAATGCTGCCGAACCTTCGGGCTGTCGGCTGAATAGCTGTGTCCTGAATTTCGAAATAAAGGTTCTCCAAAAAAAAAAAAAAAAAAAAAAAAAAAAAAAAATATCACACAATCAGATGCACCTCCCCTTCCAAAGCCTTCTCACCCACCCACTCTCATGGACTACTCTCATACCTCTGAGAATGAAGTCCCAAAGTCCTGAAATCCTTCAAGAAATCCTCCCCCCTCTGGGCCATTTGTAATGTCAAAGTCATCAGCCTGGGCTCCCCAACTTTGCTCCCACTCATCACCAATCTTGTCAATTTCTCCCTCTCTAGTGGTTTCATCAGTCAATCGCTGAAGCATTCTATTCTTACCCTAATCCTAAAAAAGAAACTCCTTCAATTATATATCATTCTTGGGCCTTTCTGGCATTGCCAAAGTGCTTCTAACTGGGGTCTCACAACAACTCTCCTCTCATCTTGAAGCCCATAACATTCTCAGTGACTTTCATTTTGGTGTCAGACCATAGAGGAGTAGAGACTCCATGCCTTTAAATACCAAGAAAGAACTTCTGATTTCAATTGCTCAAGGCACACTATGTTCCTTAAATCTACTGGATATCTCAGCAGTGTTTGACACCATAGATCACTTGTCCTGTATAGCCAGGGTCTTTCTTCTGTTAGTTCCTTCATAAAAGAACCCTCATAACTATACACAGGTACAAAAGGCGGCATGATCTGGGTTACCGCTTATGTGTATTAGTGCAGCATCATCATTGGGTCTTTTTTGAATGTACGCTGCCCTCCACCCGGAGGAAGACCTTCTGGTTCAACAGTAGTATCCAGACATGAAAAACAAAGGAGGGGGATGTGAGAGGGTTCGTATCTAGTGAGCTAAAATCTCTTGGTCATTGTTTCCATAGTAACTTTATTCTTGAAAGCTTGATCAGAGAATTAAAAGAAAGAAGTGCGGGGTGAGACGGAGTTACTGGTCTGCCGTACTTTTCATGATGTAGGGGTCAACATGTTTCAGCCTTCTGTAAAGGTCTAAAGGCTTTCATCAGGACCGATATTTGTAGGAAGGCGCATTGTCGCTCCTAAAGTGAAAAAACTTATCACTTGTTCTGAGTGAAGGGGTCAGATCAATAGTATCTGTACCTGGAAAAGGTAGAAAAAGTTACATTGACTAAATTTCTTAATTCGAGATCATGAAATACTGTTTCATGAGATCATCTGGGGCAACTACTTGTTTGGGGGAGGTAAGTGAAGGGGAAGATAATCTTAAGCAAAAGGCGAATACCAGGGGCGGTTACGTGAGGTTAAGGGATGCTTGTCTTAGCGAGGTGAAGTTGAGGAATCACTGTGAGAGTTTTTTCACTAGTTCGAATTAGTAAGTGGAAACAAACAGTTGGTACAAAATAAAGAACGCCGTGAATAATGTCATTCAAGGCGGGTAAAAGGTTCTACGATAGACTTTATGTGTCATCATAAGTATGGAATTTGTGAGTCGCTAGAGATGCCGCTTTTAAAGACATAGGTAATATGAGCTTAGTCGCATCTTTCAATAATTAGGTCACAAGTGTCTCAAAACATGCTACGATAATATGTCAAAGTGTGTTTACCTTAGACAGAATTATTAGCATTCATTCGGCGATGCCCAGGGGCAGGTTGAGAATTCATTACTATGGTTAAAGGAAAAAGACAAATGAGGTAAATTAGAAAGATCTTACTTCAGTTTAGATGTTGTTCCAAACAACGGCGGCCATCGGAGCTTACCGATTCTCGCACGTTCGTTGTCTGCATCTGCCTCTTCCCGTGGTGCATCCAACCAGAATCGTCCGTGTAGGCTTACCGTTAAGAGGTGCAACGGTGATAGAGGTTAAAGAAGGACTCTGTGTTGCACGGTAAAGATTGGCAAGTTGTCGTGGTTGGCAGAGTGCAGTCGTGTTGTTGATCTCCCAAAGACTTTACTTTATGGGATGTGAATACGTTAATCTATTGGAGACATTACTGTTAGGGATGTAAATATATACATTGTTGTTTTACGATGATATTTTGTTAATATGTGATTATGTATATGTTCCCTGGGGAAACAAACAAAGCCAGAATATAATACTCTAATCGAGATATGGAGAAGCTATGACACCCTTGTAGGTCTGGGATCAGATGGTGGGATAATCATTTGTTATGTGTAATTAGCGTACTCTGATTAGTCATAAAAGATTACGGTTAATCAAGTGCTTCGATCTAGTTTGTTCCATCATTAATCTATTGTTCATGTTTTGACAAACTTATGAGGCCAAAGTGTACCAAGGGATATTATCGTTGAGGCCTTGTTTGTCCGTGGACAGACGGTCAATCCAACGTTGTTCTTTTTCAAACAAAGTACGTTCAGCATTATAGTTAACAGTTCTCAGATTCTCTAGGACAACCCACTTTAGGTCACTGGTGGCATGGTTGTTCTCTATAAAGTGTCTGCTCATTTTGGTTGTCGCTCTTTTACAGTTCACATTGCTTTTATGTTCTGTGATCCTTAGCTTTACTTTTCGGCAAGTCATTCCAATATATCTAAGGTCACAGGGGCAGGTGATCATGTAAATTACATGGGTGGTATTGCAATTAGTATGCTGTCGAAGTGTCCAAGTCAGATTAGGAAGAAGTTGGATGGGTTTGGTCACTTTTGTCAAATTGCAAACTGAGCACGTCCCACAAGGGTAGTGTCCTGTGATCGGTTCAAGGTTCCATGCTGCTGTTATAGTTTCTGTAGTTGTTTGCGGAGCTGGTCTAGTATGCACTAGAAGGTCTTTTATGTTCTTCGTTCTTTTGTTCGCAAACCTTGATTTTGGCCATTGTAATGTATCAAAAGTTAGGATTCTCCAGTTTTTATTCACAATCTTTTTCACTGTGTTGGATACGGTGTTATATGTGGTAACACACGTTAGAAGATCCTCTGGTTCTGCCCTTGTGGACATCTGTAGAAGATTTTCTCTTGGTTGATACAGTGCTCTGTTTTGGCACTTCCTGATAATTTTCACTGGGTAGTCTCTTTTGATTAGTTTCTCGCCCAATTCTTTGGCCTGAGTTTTGTAAGTTTGGAGATTGCTACAGTTCCTCTTCAGTCTGAGAAACTGGCTGAATGGTAAATTGTCTCTGAGAGGGCGTGGGTTACCACATATAACACCGTATAACACCGTATCCAACACAGTGAAAAAGATTGTGAATAAAAACTGGAGAATCCTAACTTCTGATACATTACAATGGCCAAAACCAAGGTTTGCGAAAAAAAGAACGAAGAACATAAAAGACCTTCTAGTGCATACTAGACCAGCTCCGCAAACAACTACAGAAACTATAACAGCAGCATGGAACCTTGAACCGATCACAGGACACTACCCTTGTGGGACGTGCTCAGTTTGCAATTTGACAAAAGTGACCAAAACCATCCAACTTCTTCCTAATCTGACTTGGACACTTCGACAGCATACTAATTGCAATACCACCCATGTAATTTACATGATCACCTGCCCCTGTGACCTTAGATATATTGGAATGACTTGCCGAAAAGTAAAGCTAAGGATCACAGAACATAAAAGCAATGTGAACTGTAAAAGAGCGACAACCAAAATGAGCAGACACTTTAAAGAGAACAACCATGCCACCAGTGACCAAAGTGGGTTGTCCTAGAGTGTCTGAGAACTGTTAACTATAATGCTGAACGTACTTTGTTTGAAAAAGAACAACGTTGGATTGACCGTCTGTCCACGGACAAACAAGGCCTCAACGATAATATCCCTTGGTACACTTTGGCCTCATAAGTTTGTCAAAACATGAACAATAGATTAATGATGGAACAAACTAGATCGAAGCACTTGATTAACCTTAATCTTTTATGACTAATCAGAGTACGCTAATTACACATAACAAATGATTATCCCACCATCTGATCCCAGACCTACAAGGGTGTCATAGCTTCTCCTTATCTCGATTAGAGTATTATATTCTGGCTTTGTTTGTTTCCCCAGGGAATATATACATAATCACATATTAACAAAATATCATCGTAAAACAACAATGTATATATTTACATCCCTAACAGTAATGTCTCCAATAGATTAACGTATTCACATCCCATAAAGTAAAGTCTTTGGGAGATCAACAACACTACTGCACTCTGCCAACCACGACAACTTGCCAATCTTTACCGTGCAACACAGAGTCCTTCTTTAACCTCTATCACCGTTGCACCTCTTAACGGTAAGCCTACACGGACGATTCTGGTTGGATGCACCGCGGGAAGAGGCAGATGCAGACAACGAACATGCGAGAATCGGTAAGCTCCGATGGCCGCCGTTGTTTGGAACAACATCTAAACTGAAGTAAGATCTTTCTAATTTACCTCATTTGTCTTTTTCCTTTAACCATAGTAATGAATTCTCAACCTGCCCCCGGGCATCGCCGAATGAATGCTAATAATTCTGTCTAAGGTAAACACGCTTTGACATATTATCGTAGCATGTTTTGAGACACTTGTGACCTAATTATTGAAAGATGCGACTAAGCTCATATTACCTATGTCTTTAAAAGCGGCATCTCTAGCGACTCACAAATTCCATACTTATGATGACACATAAAGTCTATCGTAGAACCTTTTACTCGCCTTGAATGACATTATTCACGGCGTTCTTTATTTTGTACCAACTGTTTGTTTCCACTTACTAATTCGAACTAGTGAAAAAACTCTCACAGTGATTCCTCAACTTCACCTCGCTAAGACAAGCATCCCTTAACCTCACGTAACCGCCCCTGGTATTCGCCTTTTGCTTAAGATTATCTTCCCCTTCACTTACCTCCCCCAAACAAGTAGTTGCCCCAGATGATCTCATGAAACAGTATTTCATGATCTCGAATTAAGAAAATTTAGTCAATGTAACTTTTTCTACCTTTTCCAGGTACAGATACTATTGATCTGACCCCTTCACTCAGAACAAGTGATAAGTTTTTTCACTTTAGGAGCGACAATGCGCCTTCCTACAAATATCGGTCCTGATGAAAGCCTTTAGACCTTTACAGAAGGCTGAAACATGTTGACCCCTACATCATGAAAAGTACGGCAGACCAGTAACTCCGTCTCACCCCGCACTTCTTTCTTTTAATTCTCTGATCAAGCTTTCAAGAATAAAGTTACTATGGAAACAATGACCAAGAGATTTTAGCTCACTAGATACGAACCCTCTCACATCCCCCTCCTTTGTTTTTCATGTCTGGATACTACTGTTGAACCAGAAGGTCTTCCTCTGGGTGGAGGGCAGCGTACATTCAAAAAAGACCCAATGATGATGCTGCACTAATACACATAAGCGGTAACCCAGTTCATGCCGCCTTTTGTACCTGTGTATAGTTATGAGGGTTCTTTTATGATGGAACTAACAGAAGAAAGACCCTGGCGATACAGGACAAGTGGTCCACTCTCTTTTGATTTTTTGCGTTTAATATAGGAAGCCGAATGGACCACAGCTTCTTTTTCCCTCTCCTTTGATTATTTGTAATTAAGCAGCGTGCAGCTGCGGGAAACTCTTCTGAAAACTGGACTGACTACCGAAAATAAGGTTGAGTCTCCATTGTGGTGGTAGCAAAATACCCCCACACAGTATTTTCATATCACAAATAACGGTCCCCGACACAGAGTAGTGCAGGACCACCACCTTTTCAAAAACTGGCAACATGGCGGAGAACCAAGGTTTGAGTTATTCTGAGGATGAGGTGAATGCGATTCTTAGCGAATCATCTTTACTACAAGACAAAGACCTAGCTCAAACATTGACCCAAACTAGTGAGTGGGATGAATTGACCGAGATGAAAAAAGACCAGGTACGAACTGCCATTCATGGCATTATAATGAAGGAATACTTGCGTGCAAATGCGGCACCAAAAGGATTATGGATACAGAATGCTCCACGGATCTTCCTGAAAGACATGCTATTCAGGAAAGACTGGTCTTCCATCTCATGGAAATGTACCAGAGATTATCTAGTCCTGATCATAAAAAAAGCCACCAGGTTAGTAGAAGCTCTGACAATCAAAATCCAAACAAGTGAAGCCAAATTAAAGACAACGGTTCAACTTACAATATATAAAAAAAGACTGGAGGAGATCAACAGAGAAATGAATGAGACCAAGGAGTACATCACTCAGAATAAAATACAAAAATTGAGCAAGGATCTCAAGAAATTCTCAGTTGAGAAGATGCACCCCTACTCCAGAGAAGACTACACAATACCTGATCAATATGATGATGACTCTACTGGTGAAACATCCAGCAATAACTCGGATTGGAGCAGCGACGAAGGCTCTTATCCCAGACGAGGAAGAGGTCGATACAGACGAAATCAACGACGACGAGGCGCTAATTGGTCCACACCACATCTTTATGACCAACCACAACAACTATATCAACCATTTTCACCCAATTTCCAGGGATGGATGAACCCGTATTTACCAGGACCACACATGATGGGCCCCATGATGAACACCCAACGACCCCCTTTTTTAGGGAGAGGTCGGTTCACCCAACGAGGAAGAAAAAAAGAGGTATCTTGGAACGACCAAGAGAGACAGATATACACCAGGAGCATGTCCAGAGACCAACCAGGCCCCAGCAACACGAATCCCTGGTGATAAATCTAACTGACACCACGATTACCCATGATCAAGAAGAGATACTAAACAAAGGACTAGGGTTCGTTCCCACACCTCCTTTAGACATTTTCAAAGTCAAATGTGAATTATCAGAATTCTGTAGAAAAATCAAATTGAAAGCTTTCTTCAAAGACAAACAGAATGATGCGCCTACAAGTGATACAAACCTCAGACCAAAATCGACCTTCTGTCCACCCAACCACCTGGTCCCTATAGAAGTAGTAGCCTTCGAACAAGCTATTCTCAAGGAAGTGGACAACATAAAACCCTCATCCCAAAGACCATTTGTCAATATCACAAAACGTGAAAGACTAGCAATAAAAGAACTAAGCAGGAATGAAAACATATTTGTCAAACCTGCTGACAAAGGGGGAGGTATTGTCCTCTTGAACAAATCAGGATACGACACCCAATGTCAAAACCTCCTATCAGACCACAAATTCTATGAAAAAATTACCAATGATCCAACAAAGAGACTACAAAGCATCATAAATTCCATGATAGAAGAAGCACAGACTAATCAGTGGATATCAAAACACGAAGCAGACTTCCTAATAACCAAATCACCCAGGATACCATATTTCTACTCTCTGCCAAAAACACACAAGAATAGATCTCCACCACCAGGACGACCAATTGTCTCAGGAATTGGGTCGGTTTTGGAACCTCTATCACAGTTTGCCGACCATTTCCTAAAACCCCTTGTACAACGTACACCTACGTACCTGAAGGACACACGTGACCTCCTTAATCAACTGGACAACCAGACATACAATGAGAACACTATGTATCTGGTGGGACTGGATGTAGAAAGTTTATACACCAGTCTCCCACAACAGAAGACCCTAGACACTCTGGAAAACGTGTTGTTCTCGGAACCTTGGACTCATTCAACACCGAGACATTTCGTACTACAGTGTTGCAAATTGGCCTTGACCGAAAAAAAATTTGAATACGAGGGTACTCTCTACAGACAACGCCACGGTACATCTATGGGCAGCACCTTTGCTCCCAGTGTGGCGGGTCTGTATGTCAGTGATTTTGAACAAAAATACATTCATAATCCCGTCAATCCTTACCTGGCCAAAGTAAAATTCTGGAAGCGTTACATAGATGACGTCATAATGATTTGGGAGGACACTGCTGAGACCCTAGAGAATTTTCTTGGATGGATTAACTCCAGAGATGAGTGCTTAAAATTTACCTGCACTTCCGATAGAAAAAAACTCCACTTCCTTGACGTCACTGTCTATTCAGAGAACAACCTCCTTCAGACGAAGACGTATCATAAACCAACAGCAAAGAACAGCTTGCTGTCTTACAATAGCTTTCACCCACGCCCTCTCAGAGACAATTTACCATTCAGCCAGTTTCTCAGACTGAAGAGGAACTGTAGCAATCTCCAAACTTACAAAACTCAGGCCAAAGAATTGGGCGAGAAACTAATCAAAAGAGACTACCCAGTGAAAATTATCAGGAAGTGCCAAAAAAGAGCACTGTATCAACCAAGAGAAAATCTTCTACGGATGTCCACACGGGCAGAACCAGAGGATCTTCTAACGTGTGTTACCACATATAACACCGTATCCAACACAGTGAAAAAGATTGTGAATAAAAACTGGAGAATCCTAACTTCTGATACATTACAATGGCCAAAACCAAGGTTTGCGAACAAAAGAACGAAGAACATAAAAGACCTTCTAGTGCATACTAGACCAGCTCCGCAAACAACTACAGAAACTATAACAGCAGCATGGAACCTTGAACCGATCACAGGACACTACCCTTGTGGGACGTGCTCAGTTTGCAATTTGACAAAAGTGACCAAAACCATCCAACTTCTTCCTAATCTGACTTGGACACTTCGACAGCATACTAATTGCAATACCACCCATGTAATTTACATGATCACCTGCCCCTGTGACCTTAGATATATTGGAATGACTTGCCGAAAAGTAAAGCTAAGGATCACAGAACATAAAAGCAATGTGAACTGTAAAAGAGCGACAACCAAAATGAGCAGACACTTTATAGAGAACAACCATGCCACCAGTGACCTAAAGTGGGTTGTCCTAGAGAGTCTGAGAACTGTTAACTATAATGCTGAACGTACTTTGTTTGAAAAAGAACAACGTTGGATTGACCGTCTGTCCACGGACAAACAAGGCCTCAACGATAATATCCCTTGGTACACTTTGGCCTCATAAGTTTGTCAAAACATGAACAATAGATTAATGATGAAACAAACTAGATCGAAGCACTTGATTAACCTTAATCTTGTATGACTAATCAGAGTACGCTAATTACACATAACAAATGATTATCCCACCATCTGATCCCAGACCTACAAGGGTGTCATAGCTTCTCCATATCTCGATTAGAGTATTATATTCTGGCTTTGTTTGTTTCCCCAGGGAACATATACATAATCACATATTAACAAAATATCATCGTAAAACAACAATGTATATATTTACATCCCTAACACTAATGTCTCCAATAGATTAACGTATTCACATCCCATAAAGTAAAGTCTTTGGGAGATCAACAACACGACTGCACTCTGCCAACCACGACAACTTGCCAATCTTTACCGTGCAACACAGAGTCCTTCTTTAACCTCTATCAGCGTTGCACCTCTTAACGGTAAGCCTACACGGACGATTCTGGTTGGATGCACCGCGGGAAGAGGCAGATGCAGACAACGAACGTGCGAGAATCGGTAAGCTCCGATGGCCGCCGTTGTTTGGAACAACATCTAAACTGAAGTAAGATCTTTCTAATTTACCTCATTTGTCTTTTTCCTTTAACCATAGTAATGAATTCTCAACCTGCCCCCGGGCATCGCCGAATGAATGCTAATAATTCTGTCTAAGGTAAACACGCTTTGACATATTATCGTAGCATGTTTTGAGACACTTGTGACCTAATTATTGAAAGATGCGACTAAGCTCATATTACCTATGTCTTTAAAAGCGGCATCTCTAGCGACTCACAAATTCCATACTTATGATGACACATAAAGTCTATCGTAGAACCTTTTACCCGCCTTGAATGACATTATTCACGGCGTTCTATATTTTGTACCAACTGTTTGTTTCCACTTACTAATTCGAACTAGTGAAAAAACTCTCACAGTGATTCCTCAACTTCACCTCGCTAAGACAAGCATCCCTTAACCTCACGTAACCGCCCCTGGTATTCGCCTTTTGCTTAAGATTATCTTCCCCTTCACTTACCTCCCCCAAACAAGTAGTTGCCCCAGATGATCTCATGAAACAGTATTTCATGATCTCGAATTAAGAAAATTTAGTCAATGTAACTTTTTCTACCTTTTCCAGGTACAGATACTATTGATCTGACCCCTTCACTCAGAACAAGTGATAAGTTTTTTCACTTTAGGAGCGACAATGCGCCTTCCTACAAATATCGGTCCTGATGAAAGCCTTTAGACCTTTACAGAAGGCTGAAACATGTTGACCCCTACATCATGAAAAGTACGGCAGACCAGTAACTCCGTCTCACCCCGCACTTCTTTCTTTTAATTCTCTGATCAAGCTTTCAAGAATAAAGTTACTATGGAAACAATGACCAAGAGATTTTAGCTCACTAGATACGAACCCTCTCACATCCCCCTCCTTTGTTTTTCATGTCTGGATACTACTGTTGAACCAGAAGGTCTTCCTCCGGGTGGAGGGCAGCGTACATTCAAAAAAGACCCAATGATGATGCTGCACTAATACACATAAGCGGTAACCCAGTTCATGCCGCCTTTTGTACCTGTGTATAGTTATGAGGGTTCTTTTATGAAGGAACTAACAGAAGAAAGACCCTGGCTATACAGGACAAGTGGTCCACTCTCTTTTGATTTTTTGCGTTTAATATAGGAAGCCGAATGGACCACAGCTTCTTTTTCCCTCTCCTTTGATTATTTGTGACACCATAGATCACCAGGTAATTCTTGATGGTCTGGAACTCTCAGCCAACAGAACAGGAAAGGTGCTATCTTGGTTCTTTTTCTTCCTTCAAATCCGTGCTCTGCCAATCAAATTGGACCATTTGTCTCCAAATATGAGGCATTCACCTCATGGGTTCTTCATGGCTCCTCTCTATCACCCATGCTTTTCGATAGCTAGATGATCTGTCTCATACAGAATGCAAGATTCCTTCAACATAGGATAGCATTTGCATTCCAATAATGATACCTTGTTACACATTAAGCTTGATGATCGTTTAGAAATTCATCGAAATTCACTCACTGCTTATCCAAGCTGCCCTGCTGGATGAAGAAATGTTGGGGCATATCTTCAACGAGGCGATAAAAATTTATCGCCGCTTTTGAGTCTGTTTTCGGGCGAAAAGCGGCGATAATTTTATTGCCTAATCAGCAAGGTCACGCTATCGTGTGAAACTTTGCATTAGCACCTGAAATCTGAACGCCCAGCTTTGTACCTCTAATGAGATGCAAAGTGGGCGTTCCTGCCCTGACATGACTGGAGAAATGTCGCTAAGCGACATTTCTCCTATCATCAAGCCCCACGCTCTGAAGCATAGCGGAAAGAAAAGTAGCGATAACCCCTGTTATCGCTACTTTCCTTACGCCTGCTTCAAGACTGACTTAGCCATGATATCCTATGGAAGGTGGATATCATGGCTAAGTTTGTTTTACCCTATCATCAAGCTAACGCCAAACTTTCTGAGATTATTGCTGGATTTCCAGCGATAATCTCACGTTTGGCAGTTAGCGCTAGAATTTTTATCATTTTTGAGACAAGCGCTGCTAATAGCAAGCTATCTCAGCGATAAAAATCCACGTTAGCCGGCAATAATTATCCTAGCGCTAAGTGCGCTTAGCGATAATTATCGCCGGTCCTTGATGATATGCCCCCTGGTTTTTTGTCAACTGTTAGACATCTGAAATTCTGCTTCTGGATTTATTCTCCCCGACCCATTTTCCCTTTCTCTGGCCTGCTTCATTGGGTTCCCACCCACAACAAGTGGAAAAAACTTCCTGGGTGTTTGTTTGAAATCGTCCCTCAAACTATCTCAGTTACAAAAACAGCTTTCCATCATATGTGGCTACTCTGAAGTGTCCTCCACCCACTCCACTTCACACAGAAAATTGCCAACCTGCTCATTAGGGTGAGATCCCACATTGACTACTTCAACAGGCTTTACATCAGACTGAATCCTCATGGCCGCATCTCACCTACACTTTGGTCTCTCCACTGGTTTCAAGCAAAGGAACGTGCTGATTTCAAATCTCTTTGCTTAACTCATAAAGCTCTACACAGGTCACCTGTTCAATTTGTTCCTCTCCTAACTCTCTTCCTTCTTGACCTCCCTTCCAAGGAGATAGGAACCAGACTTCAACAGATGCAAAAAGCTGATTACAACACATCTGTTCAGACAATCAATTCCTCATACTGCCACGGACTGCTCCCGGCCTGGTTAAACAAGTAAAACCAGCCCTCCTTTCCTTATAGCGCCACCCATGATCCATCCATTCTAAGGCTTTATCATCTAGTTACCACTGTTTCAGTGCTCTGAGGCTATCCTGGTGGCTTGGTGTGCCATATAAATCATCCAAATAAATACAATGAATAGCATAGTTATACCCTTGTCGATTCCAGCCACTAACTAAGGTTGGGCTTGCATGAAAAGGGACAGTCTCTTCAGCCCTGATCTCTGCAGTGCACTCCTGTCACCCACGTGCGCGGAATGCAAAGGGCCTACTTGAGGTCATGTGATGTTGGCCAACTCATAATAGTAACAATAGGTATGCAGTTCCTCAAGGGAGTGTAGGTTAAAGAGGTAAGGATATAAACCCTTGTTTGTGCAGATCAGTCAAGAGGGTTGGGTGGAGAGGGGTAGGTGTGTCGGCAAATATCCGAAGAAGGATTGGATACCACGACCCAGGTGTCTAGATTTACCGCCGAACACCGAATGGAGTGACACTCACTTTACAGATAGGTCATCACATGAAACTGCGGGACACTGTGCTCGCACTCGTGATATTTGGTAGGTAGGAATTTTACCAACCAGTTTGTGTAGATAGTGCACCCACTAGGTCCTGAAGAATAGCCACGGATCAAATCTGACCATTGTGCATGAAACATGTCGACCATGAGAGTAGAGCCTAGTTCCACTGGACCATAAAGTCAGAGAGCTGCCACTCTTACTGTTTTTAACAAGGTGGATAACCAGCCTGAATAAAAGTCTTATTTGGACTATCCAACCTTTTTTACCCACTCTTTCACCACATCTACACCACCGGAGACCCCTCACACCCACAGCACCAAATGGCAAGGAACAAAAGATCTCCGCTCAAGAGCCCCTCTACGGGTGCCCGTCGGGTAATGCAGCACCCACCCGACGAGGAGCAGGTCCATCTGATGAAGCATGACACCTAGCTTTCTGGGTGTGTGAGGACTCTAGTTCCGACAGGGAGGATTCCCATCCTTCCACCTCTCCACCCAACCCTCTTGACTGATCTGCACAAACAAGGGTTTATATCCTTACCTCTTTAACCTACACTCCCTTGAGGAACTGCATACCTATTGTTACTAGTGTTTGACAGGGCATGTATGCTGGACCTCGTTAAACAGCCCTTAAGTCCCTCTTCTTGTCAAGTGGCCAACTCATAATACAATCATAGGGATGCACATACGATGTTATTGTGCCACGCACAGACTGCTTCTCACAAGTGCTAGTTGCCCTGTTGTTTCTCCACCTGTGTGGTGGCATGCATTGTCTTTTTATGTTTTAAAACCTTTTATGTTTTAGAACCTTTTATGTTTTAAAACCTCAGGATCAGACTCTTTTTGAATCAAATTGGTTTTAACTTGGTTTTAACTTTTCACCTACCCTGTGCGCTAGGAGCACTTCTCCCGGCCTTCCCTCTGGGTGTGCGTGGCCCGTCCGTGCGAGCGGGCCCACCCATACTCTTCCGGTTGAGGTTAGCGGTCTAGCGCTAACCTCCCGGCCGACATAAAACGCACGCTGGCGCGAGCGCGCAGCATGTGTTAAGATCAGCAGCAATACAGCCGAGATAGGTACGGGCTGCGATAGTGCACACTTGATTGAAATCTGTCATTCTAATCATTTAAGTGTGATAACGTGTTGTGGCATGCATTGTCTTTTTATGTTTTAAAACCTTTTATGTTTTAGAACCTTTTATGTTTTAAAACCTCAGGATCAGACTCTTTTTGAATCAAATTGGTTTTAACTTGGTTTTAACTTTTCACCTACCCTGTGCGCTAGGAGCACTTCTCCCGGCCTTCCCTCTGGGTGTGCGTGGCCCGTCCGCGCGAGCGGGCCCGCCCATACTCTTCCGGTTGAGGTTAGCGGTCTAGCGCTAACCTCCCGGCGGACATAAAACGCACGCTGGCGCGAGCGCGCAGCGTACGCGCGCAGCGGGCGCGCCGAAGGCAAGTCCGTCTGCGTCCGTCCGCGCCAGGAGCGTGCCAGTGACAGGGCCCCCCCCTTAACTCCCTCTTCTCAGCCATTATATTATACTCGAGCAAGGTTGCTGGATCTACAGGTGGCTAAATCCATACTCTGTACCCCTGTCCTCAATCTAGAGCACCCACATAAGGACCTTTGCCCTGGCTGCGGTTTTTCCGCTATCAAAGAAGTCAGGAGGCATAACGCTGGATCCACCCACCCCTTGTGTATGATTAGGGGCAGTAAGGAACATAGGGATGGGCACTATGTCTGCCCCGGCGACATTCAGAGGCTCAATATCGACCAGGAACTTATGGGGAGCTCCACGAAGTATGTGGTATGCATCCTCCTGAATGCCCGCTCTGTGGTCAAACACAAACATGAGCTTGAACTGCTCTTGACCTCCCACTCCCCGGACATAGCCTTCATTACGGAAACATGGACCAGCACGGCCTCTTGCCCAGACTGGAACATTGCCATGCCACCTGGGTATGCACTACACTGTCTTGATAGACAGGCGGGGAAAAGGGGGAGGCCTAGCGATTATTTACAAAGATCACTTAAAGGTCCAGGTTGTGGCTATCGAAAGCATGCATGCAGAAGCAATGCAATTCAGTGTACACACAAAAGATTTAAACATCGCCCATGGGCTATTGGTGTACAGACCTCCCGGACCAAGGGCAGCGTTCCTAGAGGCTCTTCAAGTTCATCTTGACTCCTGTATAGAGTTTGAGGCCTACACGATCCTTGGGGATTTTAATTTCCATTTGGAGGCCGAGAATAACTCTGATACTACTAGACTTCTGGATAGCTTGGATGCCTATGGGCTTCATCAACTTGTTGCTGAACCAACTCATCAGGGGGGTCACACACTGGACGGCCTTTTTTCCAGCCACCCAGAACTGTTATATCTTAGGGTCGAATCTCTCCCATGGACCGATCACAGGGCAGTATTTTTTAAGATTGGGTTAAAATCGAGGGCTAGAAGCGACCCCCACAAACCCACCAAGATCCGGTTCAGGAGATGGAATAAGGTTACCCAATTAGCCCTGACTGAGGCGTTGGGCAACTCCCCTCCTACCCTGAAGGCTAATAATGATACTGCTGTTTCCCAGTTCACCAATTGGATTACGGATGCTATCAATCAGGTTGCCCCCTTCCAATCGGCCACCCGGAACAGGCGCCCCCCGGGTGCCCCATGGTATGGCCCGGAGCTGAAGCGACTGAAGGTGGAGTTCAGACGGTGGGAACGGGTCTGGAGAACGGACTATAGTAAGGGCCATAAGCAAGCCTATAATCAGGCTTTGGGCAATTACAAGCAGGCCATTCGGAAAGCCAAGCAGGACTACTTTTCCAAGAAAATCTCGGAGGCTGGGAACTCCGCTAAAGAACTTTTTAAAACTGTGTCCTTCCTGGCAAATCCCCAGCAGACCAATCAGTTTAGTCTCTGTGCGACCAACTGGCCAGTTTCTTTCAGAACAAGGTGGCCACTATTTATGGCGACCTATTAAACTTACCGGGACCTCATATTGTGTACCCACAGCAGGAGCCGCCCACATGCAGCCTGACCACAATTGATCCTCTAACTAGTGGGGAGGTCATGACACTGTTAGGATCTATAAAGTCGGGAGCTGCCTCCGACCCATGCCCCCCTCATATTCTCTACCTGGTGGCGGATAAGATAGCTCCTAGCTTGACGATCCTAATTAATCAGGTACTGGCAGCTGGTCCTTATCCAGCCACCTGGAAATCAGCGTGTGTCACACCTCTTCTCAAAAAAGCCTCTCTGGATCCCGCTGATCTTAAAAATTATCATCCCATCTCCGGCCTTCCTCTGATGGCCAAGGTCGCTGAGAAGGCCATTAATCGATGCCTAATGGGTATTTGGATAGGAATGCCCTGCTGGATAGGTCCCAGCATGGCTTCCTGCCTAGGCACTCCACAGAATCTGCTCTCATAGCGGCAGCTGAGGGGATTCGGGCGACAGTGGATGAAGGGGGGGCGAGCGATTCTCGTCCTCCTGGATTTGTCTGCTGCGTTCGATACTGTTAATCATGGGGTGCTGACTCAGCGCTTGAGGGAAATTGGGATTAGGGACAGAGCCTTGGGCCTTCTTTCCTCCTTTCTAGACAATCGAAGACAAAGTTTAAGGTGGGCCGGCCTACACTCGGCAAACTTTGCACTTCCTTGCGGCGTCCCACAAGGCTCGGCTCTCTCCCCGACCCTTTTTAACATTTATGTTAGACCTTTGGCTAGTCTGGTCAGGAAACACGGTTTTATGCTGATATCCTATGCGGATGACTCGCAACTCGTGATATCAGCTGCTAAGCACCCTGACCAAATAGCGGCCAAATTCCACGCCTGTCTTTCCAATGTGATGCACTGGATGCACTCAAGCTTTTTAAAAATCAATACCGAGAAGACGGAAGTAATGGAGTTTGGGAAAGGCCCCTTAGTTTGGAACTCCCTCTGGTGGCCATCTGCGGCAGGGCAATGTCCCCTCCCGGTCACTAAGGTGAGGAATCTGGGGGTGATCTTTGACGAGAAACTGACCATGGCCGCTCAGGTCAATAGTCTAACGTCTTCCTGTTGCTTTCTGCTAAAGACTCTGCGCAAGATCCTCCCTTACATCCCCATATCGCTACAAAAAACGGTGATGGCCGCATTATTTATGTCCAGATTGGACTACTGTAATGCCCTGTTTCTGGGCATTGATAAGTTTCAGGTCAGAAAGCTGCAATCTTTGCAGAACGCTGCAGTTCGTGTAATTCTGAACTTGCCCAGGGGGTGTCCCACCTCTGTGGGCAGGAACTCCCTCCACTGGCTTCCAGTTCAACAAAGGATTGAGTTCAAAGCACTCTGCTTGGTCCATCAGGCTCGCTTTGGTGGAGGCGCCAATGATGGAAGCGACAAGTTCATACCTTACATCCCGCCTCGTGCTTTGCGGTCAGCCAATCTTGGCTTTATCTGTATCTCTAGATTTAAACTTTCCAGATGGGGTGGTCGTTCCTTCGCCACTTGTGCAGCCAGGCTGTGGAACAACTTGCCGCTGGAAATGCGGCTTCAACCTAGTTACCCCCTTTTCAGAAAAATGCTCAAACATCGGCTATTTCAGGTCCAACTCTAATCTGCTTTCTTGCTGATCACACACACCATAGCGCCAAGACACCGTCTGGTACTCGAGCGCTCTATAAGCCTTTTTATACTTATACTTACTCACACACATCTACTGTGAGAATAACTGGATCTGCGTGATCTTGAGGGCTTGTGTCAAGCCTGCACTGTGCAGTGTGCACGTCACTGACCTGTGACAAGCTCTGTGTGACTCAGAAGCAACATGTTCAGAACATCTCTGAGCACCGTACTGACACTTACCTGTTATGAAAGATGACAGAAGCACAGTCACAGCGTAGAAAGTGCTGCCGGGTTTGGAAGGCGCTGCTCTTCTTTCTGTCACTGATTTCATGTTCATCTTTATAAGCTGATTCCTCTGTCACGATTTATTTTCTTTGATCACTGGGTTTAATTAGCTTGGGTGTCACTACGGGCAAAAAAGGGGACAAAAGCCTGTTATTGTTTAAAGACAGCACGCACATGTTTACGTAGCAATGAATGTGGAGACGTTATACAATACAATCAAGACAATACACAGACCTACTACTAGGCAAATATATTTTGCCAAGTAGCTCTTGTTTTATCATAAACAGCTTTTAATAATGTTAAAATGTACTCTCCTTTGGCTTTGACCTGTCGCCTTTTATCTGCAGTCCATAGTATAAAGAGTGAATCGGTTTAATCATATCTTCTTTATTTTCAAAACTTTCGTATTAAAAAATATCAGAAAACAGTGAAAGTTCAATATCGTACAATATCAACAAGGAGCTTCGAGAGATACGTTCTCCCTTCTTCGGAGTTTCACAGGGGCCTTGGATTAAACCGAGCAGTTGGCATCAACTTCAGTACAAAAGAAAATTATTACGTAATCCCTTTAAATCAGCAGACAATCAAATCAATGATAATTTTTATTATTTCATTTGGACACCAACAACAAACCAATACTTTTCCTCGTATATTCACCTCAAGCGCAGGTTGCCAATCACAGAGGATGTAGCTTAATGACCAGTGCGGCTGACCTTGAAGCTGGGGAGCTAGGTTCGAGTCTTGGCGGGAGACTCAAGAATCCGGGCAAATCACTTAGGTCCTGATTACGATGGCAGGGAGACCGCCACCAACATCTCCCTTCCATCAGAACCACCTTCACCACACACCACATTAGGATGGCGGGCAGTGTGATGGCTGTTGGAAACACCAACCGTCACGTATCCAACGAGCTCCTTGAGCCCACCGGAATGAAGGAGGGCCTCGCAATCCCTACAATGGTCGTGTGCCTGTCAGGCACCGCCATAGGGATTACGATGTCCCTCCCCACCAGCTTTTTCATGGCGGTTCACCCGCCATGGAAAGGCTGGCGGAAAGGGACATTGGGGGCCTGTAGTGGATCCCCTTTCCCCCACGCCCTTGACTTTGGGTGTTGGGGGCACCTATGGACCATGGTGCCCCCCAACATATCCATGCACCATGTGGCTGGCCTAACGCTTGCGTTCACGCGATCGTGCACGGACGAAGCCGGCCGCCTGCAGCACTTTGAAAACTCATGCGTCATCGTGATTGCGATCACTTTCGCTTTCAGAGCGATCGCGATGACGCACGCGCACACACATCTCCCGCTTCTCCCCCTCGCCCACAACATATTGCGTCTCCAGCCGCTCGCGCGCGGCCAACGCTTGTTAGGACTTGTTGCTCTCATCCTTTGCATTGTGTACCTGTTGGTTTTTGTTCAGAGGCGTATCTTATTAAAATCGTAAGCCACCGGCGTGCTTTCTTTTAGTTGGGAAGGAATTGGTAAACCTTTTTATAACACTTTATAACAAAGTAGGAAAGTCCTGTGTTTGACTGTCCAGTTCAAATATCCCATTGCTTTTGACTATTAACGCACATTCCCATAAATGTTTTTTTACTTGCAATTGTTTTTAATGCGGTATTAGATCTCTCGGTATTGGGTTAGGTGGCTTCTTTAATGAGGCAAACATCCTGCCTTCCAGTGGTGGTGGCTTCTCTCTTGCTCTTCTTGGATGACATCACTGTCAGGCGCGCCGCTCACTTATTTCCTGGAAATAGAAGTGTACTTTCTGAGGAGAGGCTGGACGTGCCTGTCTGTAAACGGCGATTCAGCATTTGTTTCAGATGTGCAATGTAAAACCTGACTAAGGCGAATGGGGGCTTTTTGGGGGGAAATTTGGTCAGAAATGTTTCCTTTTTACAGACTGTCATATTTTCCAAGTTCATCTGACTTAACATTCCTGGTTTGAAACAAAGCGGCCAGCGCACTTTCCTGAAGCCAGTACTTCTGGCGCTTAACATTGGGCCACTGCCATTATTTCAAAGGGGCGTTTAAGAATGAACCGACTGGGAGCTCGCTTGGATTCGTCTTTATTTTGTTCCCCAATACAGAAGATAGACTGCAGCACACATCTTCGGATCGATAGTTTTTGACTTGCGACCCAGATTCTTATTCGATCATTTTGATTACTATATTTTTCTTTCATTTAAGAAACTTTTAAATCCTTTGTGGTTCCTGTTTAAATAAATAACGCAAATCGACGTGCTTTCTTTTTAGTAGCTTTGTTTATCTCCCTGTCTACTTAAAATTATTAAAAGGTGTGCGCCAATCAAGGCTGTTGGCGTTAATAATAATATTGCGCTCTGCATGGTCGCCTGAACGTTGCGAGAGGCTAGCTACATTGAGCTTTATGCTCTGGACCCACTGCTCGTGTCAAATGATTGGTTTTGCTGGAGAGCAGTTGGCCACTTTCATGAGCTCTATCCCACGTGGTGCTGTGCTCTCTCTCCCCTGAAGCAACCTCTCTGCTCTGGAACTCTTTCAGGGCTGCAATGTCTTGGCCTGCAGAGGGCGCACGTCCCTACGCATAGACAAGTCCAGTACTCGTCCTGTAATTGTTTATTAAGTACCAACCAGTGAGATGGAGACAAAGTTGTGCGTGTTAGCAAACCACACTTGGGTGTGCTGCTAATGGGGTCAGCCAGGGGCGTCTTCTGTTACATTGCGTTGGCATCTAGATGGAAGCAGCTAAGCTTTCTGTAACCATACAGTGCCCCTCTCCTTTACTGCTCTGTACTCGGAAACCCCACCCCCACAGTCCAGTAGATCTACCCATCTTGGTGATGAGCTCATGCTAATCTATTCATGATGATTATTTTATTTTTCTCTACAATGCTCTTACACTCCATCTATCACTCCCTTGCTTTCATCTTTCTATCTCCTTCACTGTTTCCGTTCACTCTCTGCTTTCAATGTCTCGCTCATTTAATACATCTGTCTTATCTCTCTCTCTCTCCCTATTTCACCATTCTCTACTTCTCCCTCACACTTGCTCTGTGTTAGCCTCATCTCTCTACCTCATCTGCACCTCTTTTTCTCTACTTCTCATATCTTTCTATTTTTCATCCCACCGGCTCTACCTGCCTCGCTACTTTGTTTACCTGACCTGTCCTTCTATGCTACACCTTTCTATTTGTGCTATCTCATTATAACTCACCTATCTTCCTAGCTTATCTCTCTAGACCTTGCCCCTCAGGTTGGCACCTTTCTTACCAGCCTACATTTAAAACTGCATGCCAGGCCTCTAAACACAAGCATTGGCATAGCCAATAGGTCTCGCCTTTGGGACCTTATAAGTTTTTAGCCATGCAACAGTTGATGTTATTGCACCAAGGATATTGTGCTGCATAACTAAATTCTTATAAGGTCCCAAAAGCGAGACCTATTGGCAATGCCAATGCTTGTTTGTATTGCAGCGGGTGCTGCAGCACGCAGCACCCGCCGCAATACAAAAGATGGACAGTGAGACCGATTTTAATTTGGTTGACAGGACCACCGACAGCACGTCGGGCGGTCCCGTTGTGCGTCCGCCCACCATTCTAATCAGTCCCTTAATCTCCTCGTTGCCTCAAAAATGAATGTGTCCATCTGTAATGCAAGTAGTGTTCATGTAAAGCGCTTTGATACTTTCAGGTTGAGTTCACCGTATATAAAACTGGAAAAAAGAGAAGAATCACCTCTCGTTTTATTGGTTTTCAAATCTTATTGACGTTAATTAAAAACAATTCCCATCTGTACACATCTACGAAAGAAGGGACGTTCAGATCAAACTAAAATATTTCTAACGTTTTCCCACTGGCTGCTTCCAGTGGTTGCAGGCACAAATTCAAACATGATGCCTTTAAGACTCAGTACTAGGAATGAAGCCCCACTAACACGTTTAGCTTACACTAACGTTTCCTTTGGCCTAAAGTCCTTATGAGGACTTTGAAATGCTAAAATAGTCTGGGTGATTTGAGCCTTCGAATGCTTCGAGATTTTTAAGAAGCTATTTTTGGAAAACAAAGAAGCTAAGATTGAATAAAAATACCTTCAAATCTAATGATATGGATTGCATATAATTGCGGTGGGGGCTTTAAGCCAAAGGAAACCAAAATCATGTGTTTGCATATTCAATTAGGCCATCTCTGGACATTTTAAGAACAAATTCGGAATTCGGAATAGCCCTACCGTCCATCAAGGATTCGATCACTGTTCATGCTCCTACACAAATTTGAGATTAACCGCAGCAGCAGCTATTGACCCCTCCAAGGGTAGTTCAATCAAACTCCGGAGGACGATCTTGTTCTTATGAAGCCCCCTTAATGTGGAATTCTTTCCATTCTCACCTATGTATGTCTTTCTGCCAATTATTTGGTTTTCAGCAGGATGCTTAAAGCACATTGGTTTACTTTATGAATGTATTGCTTTTGGCAGTATCAGAGCCCGGGTGCCTTGTTGGTATAAACATAACATAACAGGCCATACCATACCATACCATTCAATGGATACTAAAGTGTTTGTGTTCCCACCAACCTTCATGCAAGTTTCCTTTGGTTGTCAAACTGTGGACCATAAATAATCATACCTACTTGTGTGTTACAGCTGATGTGGCTGTGTCTTCCTATCTGCACGTGCACATATGTTATTTAAAATGTTATCCACTGATAGGGTACTTTTTAGGTCTCGCGAGCCAAAGGCTCGAAGAGACATTTTATATCTGGGCTTTTCAAAGTGCTGCCGTGGCCTAAAGCTACAGTGCATGTGAACGTGCACGCGCGCAGCGCCATGTGTCTTTCCTCCGTAGCGATCGTAATCACGATCACTTTCACTTTGCGGGCTCCTCTGTTGCTGGCATTCCCCCCTCCCTTCTCGCCCAGCCCTTCTTGTTTCTTCTTCTCATTTTCACGGACGCATGGGAAGGCTCTCCCTGCTTTTCCATGTTGAGTGTGAGTGAAAACAGGGCTGTAAATTTTGCCACAGTGCCCACTGTCATGATTTATTAATCGTGCACCTTTTATCTGCTCAGCACCGTGCCCCACAGCTGGTCATCGGCACTCAATGAGAAGCCTCAAGCACAGCTCTTGATGGTGCCTCCTCCAGGTCTGGCCTTCGCAGCCTACTTGTGGAATTCACATCCCGCCGAAGCCCCGCCTCACGGCTCTTCCAGCGGGCTGCTTCATGTAAACAACCCTCTGCTCTATTTACAATCACTTGACTGGACGGGACTCGTGCCAGGATCCGTCGTGAAAATAACAGTGCACAACACAGTAAAACCAACAGTCAGGGATTGGCAATTCAAAGAAACGCACAATGTCACAGATGGCACTTACGGCACTGCAAGGACTCCGGTATGTGAAGCCTCGAGCACACCTGGCCCGTCCACCCGATCTGGGCATAGCAGCGTAGTAATGGAATTTGCGATCTGCTGAAGTACCGCCTACCGGCTCCTCATGCTGGCTGCTTCACTGAAACAACCCTTTGCTATATTTACAATCACTTGTTTATTTAAATGGCTGCCAAGGGTAACTGAAGATGCCGATCTTTGGGGGTGATGGAGAGGACCCTGTACCATTTACTGCTTGTGCTAAAGGCCAGCCTTCAGTCCCTTTCTCGTGGGGCCTCCGTCTGTGTTCTTTCTTTCCTGTCTGAGCCAACACTTTTCGTGTTTACGCTCACATCGATATGTCCTGTCATGATTAATACCCGCAGCTCATCTTTCCGGCAAATTGAGGCAACAGTAGCTGCTTCCAATTGGATGTAGGATTGTGGTTTTATTCTCCAGAGAGCAACACCACGTCGGGTTTTAGCTCGTAGGATGCGCAGGTTGCTGCTGTTTGTACTTATAAGTAACAGGTTCAAGGCTCTTGTTGTAATGTAAATATGTTGGATCCAATGATGATCAGAGGTAGCCAGTAAGTATAACAGAAGTAGAAGATTTATTGGTTGGTTTAGAAGAAGTATGTTACAGGACCCACCAGGAGCAGCATCTCTGCCGCTCAGCCCACTCTCTCCAACTGCCAGTCTCACCACACAAGCAGGCACACCAACATTCCAGTCTCTCTGTCATCAAGCATTCCAAGATTCCACGCAGACATCACATTAACTTGGCTGAGCAGCTAAGGAGAAGATGCACCTGAGGAATTGAGATACAACACATCCCCTTTCTTTGGACAAGAATAAACAACAATAATTTGCAACCTTGCAACATGAAAGTATGAATAATGGTACTTGCATCGTTGCGCACAATAAACATTAGAGGAAGAATGAAAGTCTAGTGACAGGTTATAAAAATGAGAATAAGTAGTAGAAAGTGACTAGAATGAAAGGAAGGTGAAACAGTGTGAAAAGCTTCAAGAAATAGCACATGAAAAACTTCAAGATATAGCACATCCCCTTCCCTTGGGAAAACACTTAATAGAAATAATTCAACCATTGCATGTAAAACGTTGCATGTAAAACCTGCGTGTTAAACACTCGATTATAGCATCATAAAAGTAAAATAAAGAAAGAAGAGAAAAAGACAATAAAGGAATAAAAAGTGTGATATAGAAGTAAGAGTAAGCAAAAAAAATTGATGTAAGAAAAACAATGCAAGGCGATAGAAAAAGCGTCACAAAATATTGAACATATAGGTTTCACTGCGTATGGTGCAGTGCCCTTGTGCGTAAAAACTAAAGATGGGTACACTGCCCCTTATGGATCTCAAAATAAAGTATGGATACACTGTCCATTGCGCATTGTAACTAAAGATGGGAACACTGCCCATTGCGCATTAAAACTCAAGATGGATACACTGCCCATTACACATTTTAAATCAAGTATGGGTACACTGCCCATAGCACATTAAAACAAAAGATGGGTACACTGCCCATTTCGCCTTAAACTTAAGATGGGTACACTGCCCATTGCGGATTAAAACAAAAGATGGGTACACTGCCCATTACACATTTTAAATCAAGTATGGGTACACCGCCCATAGCACATTAAAACAAAAGATGGGTACACTGCCCATTTCGCCTTAAACTTAAGATGGGTACACTGCCCATTGCGGATTAAAACAAAAGATGGGTACACTGCCCATTGCGCCTTAAACTTAAGATGGGTACACTGCCCATTGCGCATTAAAATAAAAGATGGGTACACTGCCCATTGCGCCTTAAACTTAAGATGGGTACACTGCCCATTGCGCATTAAAATAAAAGATGGGTACACTGCCCATTGCGCCTTAAACTTAAGATGGGTACACTGCCCATTGCGCATTAAAATAAAAGATGGGTACACAGCCCACTGCGCAAGTAATCACTGAAAGATAACAATGTAGAGAGTAATGCAAGCGTAACACTGTGTAGGGTGAAATCAGTGTGAAGGGTGTGCGCACTACCCCCACTGAAGAATGTAACTAGAGTAAGGAGACCAGCTCCCAACATCAAATACCCTGAATAAAATGCCTAAAACCCTGAAAGTATCTAAGTCAGTAAAAACAAATAAGGAAAGACGTAAATATCAACAGTAATAATCAAGTAAAATTATGAAGGGTGAGCAACACACAACTGTAAGATGTCACTAACATTGTAATATAGCATACGATGTCCATTATAACACAATAAACTTAAATAAATAACGTTGTCACCGTAGATCCCTTTTTAAAGTATTCTTCTCTTCATTCGTTGCAAGATAGTTTTTTTTTTTAAATGCGTCAGTTCATCAAGCTACACTACTCGATTATCACCGGGCATCTGAACAGGCAGGCATTTGAAGAAAAAGCAAAATCCGATGTCCTGGTGTATTCCGGAAACAAAACTTTACTGGCAGAAAAAAAAACAACGCTGAATGAACACCGGGAAACAGCATAGCTTAGGTGGCTCTTGTGGAAACTCAATATGGCGGCACGCTTGATGACGCCAAGCCGGATGGCTCACAGTACGTCTGTGCACACAGGCGTCAAGGAACAGCTCTGACAGGCATGGAAGCAGACTCGCCTCCCGGAGAACACAGGTGAGTTCGAGCGCGCTGAGGAAACCACGCGCCACATTTTCAAATCATGACATCAACGCGCACTGCTAAACAGTCCACCCTTGACCAGGCTTAAAGTTTGAAAGTCAACACGGACAAAAAAAACTCACCCAAGAAATAGGTAGAGCACCATACTTGGTCACGTAACACTTGTCCAGCAGCCCAGCGCGTCAGTCAGTCAACGAGCGCCTGTCTCCAACACCTTAAAATAATTATCTAATGCCACACTAATGTCCATGGTGATATCCGCAGCCTTGCCAGAGCAAAAATAAACGTTGTCTTCTGACATCAGATAAATAACATCAAGTTTCTCAACATGTTTGACACGTAGTCTCTCAAAATGTTTGACACGTAGCTAGGCACTGCTGAAGGCAGTAGTTTAAAAATCGTGGAACATTTTCTTTCTTTTTTTTTTTAAAGTTCACGGTTCGGTAAGCAGGATTCTGAAAGTAAGCCAGTCTTAAACTTATATTAATTGACGCAGTATCTAATTTCTTTTGAAGTAAAAATCCATAAGTATGAGGAATGTGAAGCGCCCTGGGTAGGCTGTCCAGATGGTGAAGGACACTGGTGGGACCTTGGGGCGTTCTTTTCCTTTCTTTTTCAAGTTGCTTAGCTTTGAGTAGTTTCTTGTAAAATAAAGTTCTGTAAATATGTAAGTTTCCTCACTTGCTGTAGTCTTGCTGTAGTCTTGTGGCCAAAGCACGCAGGGTTTCTTCCAGATCGTCGCCATTGTTGTAATGTAAATAAGTTGGATTCAATGATGATCAGAGGTAGCCAGTAAGTATAACAGAAGTAGAAGATTTATTGGTTGGTTTAGAAGAAGTATGTTACAGGACCCACCAGGAGCAGCATCTCTGCCGCTCAGCCCACTCTCTCCAACTGCCAGTCTCACCACACAAGCAGGCACACCAACATTCCAGTCTCTCTGTCATCAAGCATTCCAAGATTCCACGCAGACATCACATTAACTTGGCTGAGCAGCTAAGGAGAAGATGCACCTGAGGAATTGAGATACAACAGCTCTCTTTGCCTTTTGGTTCTTTTTTTACTACATTTCGATGTGTGTTATTTACATGAGTAGACGCCCTAGATGGCTGTTAGAGACAGCGATCTGACATGTGGCTGACTCTGCTGCAGTTTTTGAACATTCAAGGGCACCGACTTGACACGATGGAGTCTTCCATAGCTCTCGTGGCTTTCAGAGACACCAGCATCAGCAAGGCCAGTCTGCTTCACCCTGGGAGCAAATAAAAGCCACGCCCAAATAAAGCAGGGACAACACCAGAATGTGTTGCCTATTTTTCATAGTTCTACTTAAATCGACTAACCAACCTACAGTTATGGCCGAACTGAGAACACAAATTACCCTAGCCCATTTGGGCCCTTGGGGGAAGGGGTCAGGCAAGGATGCAGGTGTGAAGAATATTGCTTAACTAAACCGGCCCCTAACACTACTGCTTTTGTTACAGGGGCCGATATAGCAGCACTGCCGCAAAACCGGCACCCAGTAACAAAACAGGGCCCCGTGGCTTCAAACCACCATTCCAGCCTCCCGGGGAAACCCCCTATGCCCGCTACGGCCTGTCTGGTCCTGCTGAGATATTTTAGCTGTCCGCTCATCCCCATCGCCAGAGGGTCTGACACTGCGAAAGTCTCTTCCTGGGTATGGCAAAAGGGGCATTGCTGGCCCGGAAATGGGACACAGCACTGTGGCAGTAGATTGGAGGTTAGTGCCCCTTCTTCTTCTGTCTGTTGGAAACGCGCTGGCACTAGTACCTGCACTGCAGGCTGAGGCCTCAAACTTAAGCTTTCTGTCCCTTGAGCGTGCCTTAAAGCAACAGTGATGACTTGCTTCGAGGGAAGTCCCCTTTGCACACACTGAAACATGCCTGCTCTCTTTTAATATTTATATATCGAAAATTAACCAAGTGGACTAATGTATCTGTTCGATCCCCGGCGCCGGCACCAGATTAGCCCAGCACCATGTGACTCTGGGCAATAGCTTGCTTAATCTTCCCGACGGCCCACAGCGCCTAGAGACCCTTAAGGTGAGTGTTTGCGCTTTACAAATGTGGATATTATTATATTATCTGTTGCCAAAATAGATTTAACATCAGCAGTATAGAATGTACAAAGATAAGTGGCAGTAGCCCCTCCAATTTAGAGCTGACAGACTTTTTCAAAGTGTAATGTTACAAATGAGTGTTAAATGTAGTTTTCATTCAAGGGGTAATAATAAAAGTTGAGTAACTTCAGGTTTTCTAGTACTTTCATTATGTTGGCTGGCATGCCTGTGCACTCACATTTGCTTCCTTCCTTGGAAGACTGTTAGAAGCTTCTCAACAAACGAGCTTTATTGCATCATTAATACAACCGGTGTCCAACCACTCTTATCTAAACGGAACGCAAACCCTCCCCTGCTGTGTTCAGAGAAAGAAGGCACAGAAACACTTTTATAGAGATTGCAATCTGTGCCAGAGCAGGAACTCAGGAGCAGTTCAGTGGGTTTATGTGAAAATGATTGTGTGAATGCTGATCAGAATTAAACAATGTAAGGCCTATCCTGGTGAACATTGCTGAATGCATCAACATAAAATTATAATATCTGCATACTCTCTAGTGCTTAATTCTGATATAGCTCACCGCGCTCATAAGAAGTGTGCTCCTTTGTGATTAACGTTTTTTACTCAAGCTATTTCAATTTTTGGATAAAATTACACTTCAAAAATATAACAGGAGGTCTAGTATGATTTATTTTTTCCTCTGCTCGCCTGGATACCATATGGCATACTTGGATGTGGATAACACCCAATACCACACAATTTAACACCACACAATTCACCAAAACATAAATCAACACCACCCTATATATTTACACTACACATAATACCATTTCGGTCGGTCTCAGGGCTTGAAAGGCAGGATTCCTTTTCATGGTCTGACCTCTCACTGGAGATTGACAGTGAGGTATCACTCACCATGTGGTTATACACATATCTTAACAAGCATTTGCAATGCAATAGGTCTCGCATTTACGAGAGTCTTGTAGATGCGACACCTATTGTATTGCAAATGATTGTTTATAAAATGCTGATGCGATTAACTTTAATTTCGACCGTGCTCCTTTCTTTAGACGAGCCATGTCTAAAGAATGGGGCGTGGCTGCTGTTAAAGTGAAAGTGGGGTATGGGGCGCTTTTACAAAAAAAAGCATTTGTTTGTCGAGTTGACAACAAATGTGTTTTTTTAATAAAAGCGCCCCATGCCGCGCTTTCACTTTAATGGAGACAATGCCCCTTTCCTTAGACTTGGCTCATTTAAGGAAAGGGATGCAGCCACCATTAAAGTGTAAGAGTGGCATGGGGCAATTTAAACAAGCATTTGCAATGCAATAGGTCTCGCAGTTATACGAGTTTGAGCTATTGGCATTATAAATGACTGTGCCTTTTATTTATGTTTTAAAAAAACCAAACTGAAATACAAAGCATTGTCATTTACAATGCCAATAGCTCAAACTCCTATAAATGCGAGACCTATTGCATTGCAAATGCTTGTTTAGGTTTAGTAGTTAGTCTAAATGGAGGACATGTATGACCAAACTGCTTGGTTTTGGATTACTGCTCGGACAGTTTGCAACATAGAAACAGTGCTGCCACAGCGTGCGTCAAAGCTGGGACACATGCATCGGCACACAATCACACACATTTATTTTGAGCATGTTTGTTTCACTAAAGTGACGCAATTCGATGCTAAATCCTTTTTTACTAATTTACTTTCCAGGGCTAAACAAGTTTAGCGCTGGAAAATCACTCGAAAGTAGTGCAAAGCAGGGCATAACGCTGCTTTGCATTACTTGGTGCCAAGGGAGTGATCCATGGGTGGTGCATGCAACCACTCAACTTTTTTGATGCAAAACTCTATTAACTTAAAAAAGTGTACAGGGTTTAGCATCAGAAAATAGCGGCCGATTTCAAATAGGAGCTATAAAGGAGAAATGCTTTAATTTCTCCTTTTTTCCGACTTTGCATGTGTGTTGCACAGTACATTACCCGTACAAAATGGGAAAACGTTTAAAGTTAGTCTAAGCCTAGTATTTTAAACTGGAAGGTATCCTCGACGTACAAAATCTATGCTAGACTCGTGGAAACACCCTTGCACTATGGTGTAAATGTGTGTCCATGGCGCATGGCAGCACATTTCTCCGCTGGCACTAGGGAGAGGGGAGGAGCGTGCTATTTTCTGTAAATATGGCTCTCTCCTGCTCTCTCTGCACAGAGCAGCATTAGCGACGGATGCCGCACTGCACTGCATGAGAAACTAGTAAATCTGAGCCCTACTGCAAACTGTGCAATATGAGGCACAGTGGTGGCCAGCACCGGTTGGGGGTGGGGCAGGGGGCAGGGGATGTAATTAAAAAAAAAAAAAAACGTACCTTATCGCCGCCGCATCTCTCTTCTGCATCAGGACTCCGCTGATGCCGAAGAGGAACCAGAAAGCACCCAGGCTCTCCTGACCAATCCCAACGCTGCAATGCAGTGTTGTGATTAGTCTGAGTGCAGTGCATCAACTCTCAACCAGCAAATGGGGGCCTGTGTATGTTCTCCATGCAGGCTGCAATGCAGCCTCGATGGAGAACATGCGAAGTGCGCATGACTGTTTTGGCCTTAGCGGAGGAGCCACCACTGGTGAGGCAGCAGGCTACAAAAAGGCAAGCGTGGTTCGAGGATCATTCTTCCTCCACTGCTCAGTGAGTCAAATAGTCTAGAAAATGAAAGATAAACCGAGATTCGGTCCCATGCTCCGATCCCGATCGCGTTGGTTAGTCTGTGAGTACTACTTTTATTAATGAGTTTTGCATTAGTAAAGCACCACGTTGTGCATGTGTGTCGACACTTCACCCATGAGGTATGTGCCAAGCAATTGGTGATACAATTCACACTTTGCATCTTTTTCAATATATTCATTACGAAGTTCAGGACCTTTCCAAGGGATTTTGCACACTACATACATTCACTCCAAAAATAAAACGTGTAGGTAAAAAACATTGCCATTTACAACATCAATAGCTCTAACTCACAAATGCGAGATCTGTTTGCATTGCAAATGCTTGTTTAGCTTGCCGTGGATGGCTCTAGCTAATCCCATGCTTAAAATCTTTGCTCCAAAAATGGCAAAGGATTTTTCCAACTCAATGTAGATGGCACTATGCTAATCCTGTGGCCAAAAACCCTGCTAGAAAAACATTTGAGGTAAGCTTCCAACCCCCCATTAGGGCAGAGGAGCGTCGCCTCCCTGCTGCCAGTGCAGCAAAGGTGGGAAAAAAAACAGTAATACAATGAATTATCATTTTATTTTTCACCACTCCCAGCCCGAGCAGTGTTTCGGGGGTGGGGCAGGGGCGTAGCAAAGGTCCCCGCAGCCCCCGTGGTGCGGGGGGCCCCGAGCTCTAGGGGGCCCCTTCAGCCCAGTACCCTGTTAGCAGAGCTCCTGAGTGTGGTCGGAGGGGGCCCCCTTCATGCACTTTGCAGGTGGCCCCCTCAAGTTTCGTTACGCCACTGGGGTGGGGCATTGCTGCTGACTAACAGCAGGTGCGTGGTGCTCACTCCACTAATTTACACTACGCAAGTCACTTTGGACTGCCATCTTGCGACGGCCAGCCTGACATGTGCAGTGTAAAACTCTCCAGACAGCTGGGTGGAGAGCAGGCACAGGCCTCCTCTACCTGCAGGAGCATCCAGGCAGCCCGCTCCAGCCAATCCTGGCGCTGCTCTCATGCTGCTCAGCTGCAGCATGAGAGCAGCATTTGGATTTGCAGAAGGGGGTTTGCCTGAGGCCTCTTGAGGTGCCCTGGCTCACGCTGATGCCAGAAGAATGAAGAAAACATGGCACGGGTAAGTACATTTTAAAAAAACAGTTCTTAGCTTTTTGCCCCCCACTGGGTTTGTCTCCTGGTCCCCCCGACGGGCCTCCAGTTTTGAGGGTCATCACCCGCCACTGACTTTTAGAGTGTTAGTGGTGTTGTAGAGTGTTCCATATACAGGAACTGCTCTCCACCTAGAAATTGGGAACCACCTAGAGTGTCTACTTCGATTTTTACATAATTTATGCAGCACGCCAGGGCCCGAAGGGATATTGCTTTCACTTATACTGGAAGCTCCCTAGTGCCATGAAAAATATATGTCTGTCTGATAAGCTCTAATGAGAGTAAAACATGTGTCAGGGACTGCTTCCATTAATTTAATTCCAGTTTGGCTTGGATGGTATTTTATCAATCTATGTGCCTGGAGTGGTTAGGCTTTTGTAATTTTTTTATCTTAGTGTGAATGGCGCTAGCTTATGCTATGCTTAAACACTTGGCTGCAAAAATGGTAAAGGTCGGGGGGAGGAGCCTAGCGCGCAACCAAGATGGCCGCGTAGGCCCAGGGCTCCCGAGGGCCTCCACAACTTCCCACGTCTATCCTGAATTTATCCTGATTCTATCGACGGGCTTCTACGGGCGAACCTACGTGGAGGTGATACCTGTTGTCCAAATTCGAATCGGACATCTATATTGCAGGCCTCGAGGGTGAGTGGGCCGACGAAGTTCGAGAACACTCATATCAGTTTCTACCCGGACTTCACACAATTGGTCCAAAAGCAGCGACAGGAGTTTATGGGTGTCAAACGGCGGTTGAGAGACATGGACCTGAAATATGCGATGCTCTTTCCGGCCAGGTTGCGTGTTGAGTTTGAGGATCGGGCGCACTTCTTTGATCGGCCGGAGGAGGTTGGAGATTGGCTTGATACCCTGCCCCAGCAACGACGTCGAGAGGGACAGACCGAAGGGAACGGAGTGGGCTTGGATGGACAGGAATAGACTTTTGGTTCCTGGTGACTGACTACTGTGATGACACTTCCATATTTTGGTTTGGTGTTTTTATTCAATGCCCGGGGGTTGTGGGGTGCTCAGTGAGGCTCTTTCCTCCTCTGGGGTCTCTTTTTGTAGCGTAGTTAATGTTAGGGCGACAAGCACACTGCAAGTTGGGGGGGCTACATGGGCTCACGCAGGGGTGCAGGGTGGGGGGAGTTGTAACGGGAAGGTCGGGAGGGAGGGGGGGAGTTGGGGAATGTTTGAATGTTCTACAAGGCAACGTCACGCCATACGATTGGTGGTCGGGATTGTGTTCTCTGGGGGGGGGGGGGTTGTGCGCTGGGATGGGATGGGGTAGGGGATTGAGAGTACTCTCGTGGAATGTGAATGGCTTGGGGGATAGGATTAAACGCGGAGTAGTGCTGCAGTTTTTGAAACGGCTGTCGCCGGATATTGTCTTTCTGCAGGAAACGCATCTAATTGGGAATTCTTGCCATGCTATGAATAGGAGGGGATATCGTCTCGTTGCGCACTCTGGTTTCACTTCTGGCTCACGCGGGGTGGGCATCCTGATTAGAGCCTCTCTCCCGCTGGAGGTGGACGATGTGATCCATGACGATAGAGGGCGGTATGCGGCACTTGTAGGCCGATGGGGGGGCAGAACCATCTCGCTCGTTTCTGTTTATATCCCACCAGGATTACAGACTGTAACTTTCGCTGATTTGGGGCGAATGGTCCTGGGACTCCCGGGGGGGTTCTGGTGGTGAGGGGCGATTTTAACTCTGTCGTATCTGGCGGGGCGGATCGTCACCCTCCCAGGGATCTCCCGGGGGCACAGGCCTGGCTGAGTGAGTTTATAGATACCCTCGGACTGATAGACTGCTGGAGACTAATGCACCCGGGGCAGGCGCAATACACTTTTCACTCAGGAGCCCATGGGAGTTTGTCGAGACTTGATTATGTCCTTATGCCGGCGGCCCAAGCTGTGATGATTAGATGTAAGACATCTGGCCCGGGGTATTTCCGATCACTCCCCACTACTGTTGCACATTGAGGTCACCCACGGGGCTGAGGGGAGGGTGGCACCGGTAAACCCCTGGTACCTGCGTGATCCTAAAATCCGGGCGGACCTGGTCAAGTCTATTGACCGCTATTTCACTGAAAACGTGGGGTCAGTGTCCTCTGATGTCTCGTTATGGGAAACCTTCAAAACAGTGCTCCGTGGGCAGGCTCTTTCTCTCATTTCCCACTTCAAGAAAAGTAAGACTAAAGAGGTGGTCCGCCTTGAAAACGACATAGCCAAGTTGGAGGGGAACCTGGAATTGGGTGTTACGAAAGATACGTTGCATGCTCTCAGTCTTAAGCAGCTTGACTATAGAGCGTTGGTTACTGACGCAGCCAAAGTGATGAGTAGAGAGCAACAGGGGCGCTTATACAATGTGGGGGACAAGGCTGGTAAATTGATTGCATGGTTGGACAAGAAGGAGAGAGCGAGTCGAGTGGTGCCGGTTATTGAGAGAGCGGATGGCGTGCGTGTGACTGACCCTGTGGAAATTGTTGAATGTTTCGCGACTTATTTCCGTGACGTATATTCTCCAGTCTCGAATGGTCTTGAGGATGACTCTCATCTGTTGCTGAGAGATATAGTGTTGCCGTCTTTGTCAGAGGCGGATAGGGCACTGATGGATGCGACGTTGTCGCCTGACGAGATTGCTTTGGCCATTCGCTCGATCGCTTCTGGCAAGGCCATGGGTCCCAATGGCCTTCCCATTGAACTCTATAAACTGCGCACGGACAAGATGGCGCCTCATCTCCGCGACATGTTTCTTGAGGCACGTGACGTGGGCTCCCTCCCCTATGATCAGCGTCTCGCTACCATAGTCGTGATTCACAAGGAGGGGAAGCCGCGGGATCGGTGTATTTCTTACAGGCCCATCTCCTTATTAAATGCTGAGCCTAAAATTCTTGCTAAGGTTTTAGCTAACCGTCTGGTTGGGGTCGTCGGTGACTTGATCCATCCGGACCAGTCCGGTTTCATACCTCACCGTAATACGGCCCTGAACCTGAGGCGTCTTCATGGAGTGCTCGCCAGAGCGGAGTACATACGTGAACCGGCCGTTTTGGCGTCCTTGGATGCCACTATGGCGTTCGATACCCTAGAATGGCCATATCTTTGGGCGGCGCTTGCGAAATTTGGTTTTGGCCCCGGGTTTATCGGTTGGGTGAGGTTGCTTTATGAGGAACCGTTGGCTCAGGTAGTTGTGAATGGCACAGTGTCGGCGCCCTTTGGGTTGGGAAGAGGCACGCGGCAGGGTTGCCCGCTGTCACCCCTCCTTTTTGCGCTTGCATTGGAACCTCTGGCTGCCTGGTTACGATGGGAGCCCTCATTGCGCGGCATTAGGTGGATGCCTGAATTTGAGGACCGCATTTCTCTTTATGCGGACGACATACTCCTGTACCTCACATCTCCCCGGCAGTCTTTGATAGTACTGGTCGATGTTCTGAACTCATTTGGTCGCAACTCCGGCTTGGTCATTAACTGGGCCAAGTCATGCGTCTATGTTCTCTCTGGGGACGCTCCTCTCCTTCCGCGTGGCTGCCCTATCCAGATTGCGCTGTCAGGGTTTAAATACCTGGGAGTGTTCATAACTTTGGACCCTGTGGCCTGTTATGAGCGGAACCTACTCCCCCCACTCCAACGACTGAGGGCCGACGTCTCGAGGTGGCGACGGCTTCCGCTTTCGCTGCTCGGGCGCGCGACGTTATTTAAAATGATGTCGCTGCCACGATTCCTGTATGCACTGCAAAATACACTCAACGTCATACCGGCCCGCTATTTCCGTGAGGTGGAGAGCCTGCAGAGGCGGTTGTTCTGGGACGGGCGACCCCGAATCGCTCTCACAAAATTGACACTCCCTTGGTATGATGGAGGTATTGCACTCCCCGATATCAAGCGTTATTATTGGGCGTCCCAATTGGCAGCGGTGAACCACGGGATGTACGGGCCGGCCCTGAACCCGGCGTTCGAGATGGATAAAATGCTATTGCCTGGGGGGGACTATAATAGAGCACTCTATTCGAAGTCTCCTGGTGTGCAGTTGACAGGCCCAACAAAGATAGCGGTACGGGTGTGGCATGCTGCTAATGCTGCGATGGGTTGGAAGGACCGCCTGACTCGAGCGACTCCACTGTATGCTTCGGAAAGGCTGGGCTGTTTGTGGAAAACCAAAGGGTTTGAGAAATGGGATGTGATTGGCATATGTAAGGTGAGTGACCTCTGGGTGAAAGGGGAGTTTAAAACGTTTGAAATGCTAAAAGCGGAATATAAGCTAAACGATAGGGAGTATTTCCGATATGCCCAGGTCCGTCATGCGTTGTGCTCGGTTTTCCCTGATGCCACCGCTATCCCGGAAAATTCCCCGCTGGAGGATAGGGTGCTCGATGGCTACGTGCCTGACAGCACAATCTCCTTGATCTATAAAAAGCTTATCAACGATCGGGCGGATCTGTTGACCCGCTTGAGGGAGATCTGGGTGGCTGACGGTTTGGAATTAGATGATGAGGACTGGGTCTCGGCAATAGCCTCCCCGCGGGAGGTGGCAATTCCGGCCCGCCTTCGGTTCGTACAACTAAAGATACTCCATAGAGTGTACGTCCACTGGTCCCCGCCTGATGCGCATGGGTCTCTCCGTGGATGGGATGTGTAAGCGTGGCTGTGGTTCGCTGGGTACTTTCCTTCACGTTATATGGGAATGCCCTGAGGTGGCGCTCTTTTGGCGTCGGGTGCATGCGGTAATGGAGGAAGTCACTCATGTTGCGCTGCTTCCAGAAGCTAGGAGATGCCTGCTGATTGTGTGGGAGCCGAACGATTATAATGTGGCACAGACGCGGTGGGCGACTTTGGGAAATATGGTGGCCAAACGTAACATTGCCCAGTTATGGGGTTCCCAGAGGCTGCCCACGGTCTCGGTGTGGAAGGAGAATATGGATTGGTGCATGTTTAGAGAAAAGACGGTGTATGTAGCTAGAGGCAAGCCGCGGAAATGGACTGGGGTGTGGGGTCCGTGGAACGCTTACTGCGGAGACATCTGTGCCCCTCCACTGGCTGTTGTACTGGATGCCTCTTCGTCCCCCTAGCCGAGCATTCCTCGTCTGTTAAGTTACGAGTGTGTTACAGTTTGCCTTTTCCTCTGCTCCCGTGCCCCCCTCCCTTCTCTGCCGCTGATCACTGGTTCCCTACCCCGGGGAGTGCGTCCTGCTATTTACAATGTCTATTGCCTTGTTTGTGTGTAATGTTTCCTAATTCCAAATTGAAAACTGAAACCGTATCTAATATTGTCATTCAACTGTTGCTTCTGCCTTCATTGGGTGCGATGATGGACTGACGGGCTCCCCGGATTGACCAATCTGTATAACGGTGAATGCTACGTCTCATGCTACTTAGCGGCCGGCCCAAAGGGTTGTAGGCCCATGTTTGTAACCCCTTGAAGTCCAATAAAGGTTTCTTTAAAAAAAAAAAATGGTAAAGGTCTTTGTCACTTTTCTAGCTTTGCATGGATGGCACTATGTTAAAACTGTGCTTAAAAACTCTGCAAGAAAAACAGGCATTTAGGGTGAACAGTTTTAGAGTGTTGGTGGTGTTGTAGAGTGTTCAATATAAAGGAGCTGCTCTCCACCTAAAACTTGGGAACTACCAGAAATTCCCCACTTCCTGTATTGGTAAAGTTTCCCGAGTGTTTGGATAGGTAGTCTGCTGGATTCCCTTCATCTGTTCAATATGCAACCTCAAATGCATACTCTTGAAGCTGTAGTATCTACTTCTCGATTAGGGGAATGAGTGGTATGATGTCTGCCCCTACTCAGAATTGGTTGCTGTAGAGAAAGACATGGAAATGTTGAGACCCCAAATTATTGCAATAATCTCTTTTTTGATATGGGAGGATCCCTGCTCTGTCTCAATCGGGGCTCTGCTTGGAGTAGGCTACTGGCATCTACTGTCCTTTTTTTGCAGCTGCAGCAGGACAGTACCCAGTCCACTGGGACTGGTATTGACGGAGAATTCAATGGGTAGCGTTATGTCATAATTTCTCTTCCCGTGTTTCTTTGGTGTCTGGAAAGCGTCTCAAGTCCCAGGTCCATGTGTTCTCTGCTTTTAGCAGGTTTTGCAATGGTTTGGTAAGGGTTATCCGATTGGGACTGAAACATCTTCAATACATGACCATCTCTAGGAAGCTCCATATTTCTGTGACATTTTGGGGGGCAGTTGCTGTCTTGACATCTTGTACCTTCTTTGGGTCAGGGACTACCATGTCAGCTGTGTAGTGGTATCCAAAGAAGCCAAAACTTTGCTTCAAGAACTCACATTTATTCTTGTGTAGGGTCAGCCCACTTTCTTTGACCTGTCCAGGACGGCTCTTGGGCGGTGTTTGTGTTCTTGTACGATGGTGGTGTGAAGGATAGTGTCATCGCTCACATTGAAGAGACCAGGGAGCCATGCCAGTACTTCTTGGATGCACTGCTCAAATGCTTTTGCTGCAATGGAGATCCGGAAGCTGAGGCAAACATGTGCAGAAGGTGGTTATATATCTTGATGCCCTGTGAAATTTCAGCTGGTGGTAACCCAATGGGAGATCAATTTGGGATAATCAATTAGCTCCATTGGTTTCGGCATGTTATCCACTGTCGGGATAGTGCAATGCTGTCTCTTTATGGCTATGTTGGCCAGCCTCAAGTCCACAAATATCTACGCCTCCACAGGTCGCATTTGATGGGCCTGCAAGCCCAGCATGGAAGCCAGTAGTGTGGAAAGGAATGGGAAGCTCTTCTGTATGTGGATACCGCTAATAATAGTGGTCATGAGTAGGCACAGAGTGCCCTGAACTTCAATTGTGCTCTCAATAATGGTGCTCATGATCAGGCATGTTCAGGAACTTCAGTTGTGCCCTGGAATAATGAATAGTGACAAAGGAAATCACACTCAAACTCCCGGGAGACTTCTACAGAACATGCCCATTTTTGGCACAGCTGCTATTTAAAGCCCCGCCCATGTTCAGGAACCTACTTGTAGGCAATAGACTCACCTGAGAACCATCCTATGAGCGCTTCTCGTCCGATTCCCTCCAACCACGCCCTGCACACATCGACCATGGAGAAAACCTAGGAGCACAAGTAGCAATTCAGGCCAACAGATATTACAGGCGGTAAAGCGCTTGCGACATGCACACGAGAAGCTACCTGAGATACTCTCGATACACTGTAGAGTCAGGTCCCTGCAAAACAAAAGACAATAGACTGTGAAAATACTGACAAATAATAATGAGCAAAAATAAGCCATAAGAAATATAAAAGAAGTAGAAAGCAGTATGTTACTCAAGTGCGTTACCGTGGAGGTCACAGTGAAGCTGGGAGATATACATGTGGTCTATTGAACACAGTTTTCGCATGTGTCAGAATAAAGATACAAGACAAAACAGGTGTACCAAGAGACATAGCATTCTATAAGTAATACAATATAGGAGGTTGAGGTATTTTCACGGTGGGTCATATGTGAAGGAAAATGCATCAAGGGATCTCCATAATTTCCTGTTTGTTTTACGCCAGGGAGAGGCATGGAGTGAGATGTTGTCAGCCCCTCTGAGGAAGGTCAACCATTCTTGCCACATCCTAAATGAGACTTCTTTGGAGTTTTTCCACTTAGTGAGTACAATTTTGCAGGCCAAAGGGAGCATAAGATCTAAAAAATAACGATCATTCTAATCTGTGATCCTTGGGTCAAGAAAACCTAACAAACTATAGGAAAATTCCCAATGGGGGGGTCTATATTGAATCTTTTGCTTATACAAATGTAACTTTTATCCCAGTATGTTTTAAGGATAGGGCAGTGGAAGAGCATGTGCAAGGTTGCCAACATGAGTATTACAATTCCAGCATGTAGGACTCTGGCTGAGGTTAAGTTTAAAGATCCTCTCGGGGGTCCAGTATGTCCTGTTTATTAGCATAAGTTTTGTTTGGGATAGTATTGGTAACATTTTGTTAGAGAAGGGAGTGATATGTATCTTGTCCCAGTTGAAAGGGATTTCACTTGAGTTAGGTTCTGATTCCCATTTTACTTCACACTTCGTTTGGCATTTGCTAGGCTTAGGGGATAAGAGTTTGTATATCTTAGAAACAGTGAGTCCCGACTTTAGTAGCTAAAGCATCGTTGAAAGGATCGAAGGCTCGGAAGGTTTTATAGAGCGTAGCGTGAGGAGTGATTTTAGTTTTAGGAATTTATAAAAATCTAGGGAGTTCAGTGTGTGTCGGATCTGGAGCTTGAAGAAAGGCAAGGGGAAATTCCCTGCAAAAAGGTATTTGACTAAATTTATGCCATTTTTAGGTCTCGTCTGAGACAGCGCTTTAGCGCTGCTCTGGCGAGACTTATAGTAAGCGAGTTTTGGAAGTGCAAACAGTGCTTTTCAGGCCTCCAAATACAGTGCATGTGCGCCGGCCGCGCGCACCATTTGGCAGCCTGAAAAGCACTGCCTGATCACTTCGTGGCCCCTTTGATGTCCTCAGTGAGCCGCGCGGCCACTGAGGACATCAAAGTGCACACCATTTGCACTGTGCCCGCCCCCACTCCCCCCTCCCACTCCCTCCTCGTCAACTTCAGTGCGCGCTTGTTTGTTTTGCAATCAGAGTTTTCAACTATGAAAACGATACTGACAAATTTACTACTAGCATTAGCAAAACGTGTCTGAGGATTCTGATGTCGGTCAAAAAATATCTAGCCATTTAAACCCGTAAGAAAACATTTTCAATGCTGGATTCGTGCGTCAATAATAGACATTGAAATCCCAGGTTTCACAGCATTATAGCTTTCAAGTGTACGGAGAAAATGCAAATGGAAAACACAGGGTTGCTGCCTGGGCCTGCCAGGCGACCAGGCCTCACCCTTATCATTCCACAGCCGAGGGCAGATGGAGTGTGATTGCCATTTGCAGCACAATCCTGTAAATGTACAAATTCATAGCTCAGCCTATGCGTTACCAGAGCATTGCATGATGGGGAAACAAATATCCCCGTGTCGAGGTGGGCAATTAAATATGCATGCCCTGTTGTCGATATTGATTGAGGTGGGACATGTCTGTCTCGTGCATAAATCACTGATTCCTCCTTTATATCGTTTATTGATTGGCATCTTTCTTACAAGAACGAGGCTGAAATGAGCTCAGACACGTTACTCACCCTCCATCTCCGTATCGAAGGATTCATCATTCAAAAGCAGGCAGAAACTGGTGGGAGGATGTGGCCTAACCGCTAGAGCGGTCGACCTCGATGTAAGGGAACCGGGCTCGAGTCTCAGCAGCGACACTCAACATGCTGTGATTCGGGGCAAATCACTTAATCTCCCCGTGCCTAACAAAAAACAAGCATTTTTTCTCTTCTCGTAGCTGTTTGTTTGCCACGGTACTGCTTCTAATTACAGGGTAGGTAGGGCTGGCTGCTGTGTGTGTGTGGGGGTGGGTGGGTGGTGTTGCTATGGTTGCCCGGATACCCAGGGAAGGAGCACAAGTCCCGTGCCCACCTACGCTATTCCTCGCATTGCCTACCTGCCTCAGATGTTTACAAGAGGTAACAATGGAAGCTTTCCACTCTGCCTATCCATGCCAGCTTTTCTCACTACCCACCACTGGTGACTGCTCGCGCGTCTAATTCGTGCCAAAGCCTCCCGTACTTCACTAATGCTAACTTGAATTCAATGCCCATTCGTTCGTTGGCCTCTCCGCAGTCAGCGTTTGTAAACAGGTGCAATTTGTTATTGTTTTTAGGTCTCTCCTGGCGCAAAATTAAACACGCGCCACCATTCCCAAAGCCCCTGTCCCGGCTGCGCACGTCGCCCTGACTCTAAAAGCAGACGAGGAATTAAGACCTTAAAAACAGTAATGCTAATTACAACCCCCGGTTTATTCATCTATCAAAAGAGGTAAACATTTGTTGCAAGCGCTATTTCCGGAGTTCCTTTTAACCCAGAATATCCTGCTTTTCTTGAACATACCGGACCGGTCTCAGGTCTGCATCTAGCAGCAATTGGAAATGTGTTCTGTCCTCTGCGATAGTCCATGTGTTTGGTGTATATGAACAGTAAAATAGAGCCCGAGCAACAATCCGGGTCCGACTGCGACAGAAAATGGGTCCGGTCATTGGCTTCTTTTGATTTCATGGTGCTCCTCTGCAAATAAGAACTATGGGTAAATGGCGCTTGCACGTACAGTTGTTGCCTCTGACTCGCTTCATTGGCAGTTTTTAAGCAGACAAGGCCAGTGCGCATGCAAGAGGAATATGCACTGATGTTACTCACGCTATAACATTCTGCATCACAAGCAGTCAGTGCTTGCATGGCTGACAATCCCCTTAAACTTAAAAATAGCTGACAGCGCAATAAAAAAAGCATTTGCAATGCAATAGTTTTTGCTGATTCCTAGTAGCCCCTTGGGTGCCTCTCGTCGTTTCAGCCCCCCCCCACTCCCAGTCTCGGAGCGCGCATTTCCTGTTCTCGGCCACTCACTCACACCTTAAACCTGAAATCTGTCTTCCTAACCCTCGCTCCAAATGATACTTTTGTAATTTTGCAGAGTGCTGTTGCATAAGGAGCCCTGGCTGTCAATGGGGTAATGTGGTGTTTATTGCACTTGGAAGCAGGCTTTGATCAGAAGCGTGGTGGTGTTAAACGTTGTGAACTCCCCCATCCCTCCTCAAGGCTGCTTGCCTAGAAACTGTTGTGGGGGAAGGGGGCAGACTGCTGCAGTGAGCATTTGTCCTCTTGAGTGTCCAACTGCTCATCCCAGTGTCCCAACTATCTCCCTCTCTCCCTGCGGAGCCTTTCATGTGGACGCTGTGCTTTCACTTTTACTTCAGATGCTATGCTTAAATTGTTCTTTCCCTAATTTCATGGTATCTATATATTCCCTTTATTTTCTTCTCGAGCCAGCAGATTATCTACCATAGGGAAGCATGCTTGTTTTTAATCTGAAATACCCAACTTTATTTCGCTGCACGGGATGCCACTTCTGATTGCCTTGGTTTCAATGATAGATTGTTTACTGTGTAAAAGCACACATTTAGTTATTCTTTCCCCATCTTTCAAGCAATTTGTTAAGGTTGCAAGCAGCATAGGCTGTAACTGCTCGTACGACATGATTCTTCAGTAGAATTTCACATAAAAATCGTCCATATTAATTTTTAACACTGCTTTTTTGTTTTTGTGTACTTTCTCAGTCAGGGGTCATCGGGCAGCTGCAGAGCTTGTTTTAGTGTTTCTGCTTACATTTACTGTCTAAAGTATGCACTGATAAGGGTAGAAGTACAGGAATATGGCGATTTCTTCCCTAATATACATCACTGTTCTATTCTAATCCCATTTGAAGTAATCCTGTAAAATCCTACCTATGAATCTTCTGAAAACACGCCACTTAGCGATACTTTACTCTGTAAAGTTTACAGACTGTAATTTTGCTTTAGCTTTAATATATCACTCCAACACAGCTTCTTTCTTTTTTCTGGTCCGATGTCCCATGAAAAATAACTATGTGACCAATCACGCGTGCACTCACGCGGTGCCAGTCAGTGGTGCGTGCAGGCCCTGTGGGGGAACTAGCAGATTGTTGGGCAGGCTGGTTGATGCCTCTCAAAGGCCTGCAGGGCTCGCAGTTGCTTGAGTTTAAGCTATTGGTATTGTAAATGACAATGCCCTTTATTTAAGTTTTTAAAACAAAAATAAAAGGCATTGTTATTTGCAATGGTAATAGCTCAAGCTTGCGTAAATGCAATAGGTCTCCCATTTACAAAAGTTTAAGCTATTGGCATTGTTCATGACAATGCCTTTTTTATCTATTTTATAAAACAAACACATAAATAAATGCCATTATCATTTAAAATGCCAATAGCTAGTGTTGCATTATTATTAGCAATGCCAACTGCTCACACTTTTATAATGCGAGACCTATTGCATTGCAAATGCTTGTTTGACCATTGTTCCCAAAAGAGCGACCTTCCTTCGATCTTCAGACTCGGGTTGCGCCAGAGAGAGGTCAAGTTGGATTTGTTAATTTTTACCGCGAACATATGATCCAGTCGTAACAGGTCTCTTTTAGTGTTTAGCATAATATATTTTGAGTGGGGAATGGAAGATATATCCATAGTGTGAAGAGCAGGTAAAGGGATGTTGTTGATGATTTATCTTTCTATATCCAACCAGACCGGGACATAGTCGGCGTGGGGAAGTAGCCAGTTGGATCCTTGTTTACAAAGATACGCGGTTTGATAGTTCGTAACGTTCGGAAGGCCCAGACCACCTTTTTCTTTGGTTAATTGAAGTTTTTTTATGGATATTCTGGGTCTCTTTCCTTGCCAGAGGAACATATTAAAAAGCTTGTAGATCCTGTTCAGGAAGTCATTTGAGAGCGTCATCGGTAGCATGCTGGCTAGATAGTTAAAAAGTGGAGTAATCATCATTTTTAATGTCTCAGCTCTTCCCCACCAGGATAAAAATGTAGGGGACCAACCATCTAATAATGAAGAGATTTTCTTGATGAGAAAATTTTCATTGGTCTGTAGGGTGGTAATCAGATGTCTCGTGAAGTCTAAACCTAGGTATTTGAAGCTATTAGGGTGCCATAAAAGACCCGAGTTACTGATTATTTCCTTATCGCCAAGGTTATTCAGGAGTTTTACTTCAGTCTTGTCCTTATGCAACATATAACCAGACATTGCAGCAAATTCTTCCATTGAGGTCATGAGTGCCGTAATAGCGGCTGACACATTTTCTGCAACAACTAACAGGTCGTTAGCGTAAGCTGTTATTTTGACCGTGCAGTTATTAAAATGAACTCCTGTAATCTTATTATTGTTCCTAAGTTGATAGAGGAAAGACTCAATGCTAAAAGGAAAAGAGAGAGGGGAAAGAGGACAACCTTGCCTTATTCCCTGTTCTAGTTTAGAAGAAGAAGAGAGGCATCCTCCTGCTCTAACCCTGGCGGAGGGGTTAAAATATAGAGCCATTACCATACGAGTAAAATTCTCACCCATATTAAATTTATCATGTGTTGTTTTTAAGTAGGCCCAGTCAACTTTGTTGACACCTTCTTGGCATCCAAAGTGACTGCCACTGTTGGAGAATCGGTTAGTTCGGCTTCCTCTAGAATGTGAGATAGAGTACGAGTATTATCACTAGAGAGTCTGTTCTTTGAAAATCCAACTTGTGAGGGATGGATGAGTTTGGGTAAAAAATGTTGGAGGCGTTTAGCAAGGATCATTGCATAGATTTTGCAGCCTATATTAATTAGTGATATAGGCCTATCGTTTTTAGGGAATGTTGGGTCCTTCCCCTCTTTTGGGATCACTGCTATTATAGCCTATGCCAGTGCCCCAGTAATTTGACCAGAACCGCTGAATTCATTGAACATGTTTAGCAGTGGTGTGGAAATGTGGATTTTCCTGATCAGTTATGTCCCCTATCTTGGACCCCAACGGTTCTATATGCATGTTACAAGTACATGTATGTTCCCTCCAGTTCCAGTTTCTAAGACGCAAACATATGTGTGTCTACCGTCGACATGTTCTCTGTCAGATCCGCCATCAATGGGCTGGATATTCGATTCCTAAGCATGAAAGGCCACCGACTTTATATGGCTAAGTTACTCCATTTTTACAGTTCAGGCAAGTAGGCCCGATTCTGTCCTCAAAGCCTTTCCCTGCTCTCTGTCTCTGACAGCTTCAGCTTGAGCTCGCATCTGTATCCATGAACTTTGTCCTACTCCCTGTGCAGCTAACGGTGCCTGCCTCGGCCAGTTTTCGCCTGCCTGCCAAGAAGCTGTATTTCACCTTCGAATTATCTATTTTGCTCTTCAGCCGATGCATTCCTGTCTAGTGATTTAGGTAAACATTTCCTTTAGCTCACAAGCAAAGGACTCAGCCTTTCCGTCCTCCTGCAAGTGATTCATAGCCCTGCTGCCATGGAAAGTTTTCTGCCCCTCGCATCTCATATAGACACTTAGACGCTTGTACACGCACACAGTCAGTATAGACTAGATTCTGTCCGAGAGTCCTTCCTTGTGGATAACATAGTTCTTTAAACATAGGATGTTAGATATGATTTGGGATTAGGTTGACTTGACCCCCCAGACTTCTCGTCTCCACATGTAGAGCTAAATGTCAAGTCCCTTCACCCCTAGTTGCACGTCACTCACACGTCATGCTGCTGCGCGCGCATCTATGCCAAGTATTATCTTATAGATCCACCTATGTCTGATAATCCTAACCAATCATGTTTCTTTTATTCCTTATTACGCCTAGTTTCGATTACGTACCCGTTATGTCACTTTTCTTATCAAATGTTACGCCTTCTACATTCGTTTCATTGTAATGTACTTATTATAAAAATGCATGTCTGTCAATAAAGTATTGTACTTCACTTCCTGAACCCTCGTGGTGACGGAACCTGAAGGCCGCGACTCGAGTCGGCCATTTTGAGTGGAATAAAGCCCATTTAGAAAACCTCTTATACCACGGATTCTGCCTCTTGTTATTTTGAGCTATTTTACTTTATTTTAAGATTCTGTATGAAATTCAGTCCGGTAAAGAAGATTTTATTTACCACATAATGGCGCCCGAACAGGGACACTTTCTCATCTCACGCGCCGGCGGTGCGTTGCAGGCCCGGTCTCCTGCCATAGCTGGACGGACCATAAACGCGTACCAGCAGGATTTCCTGTAAGCTCCCTCCGGTCAAGCGGGGGCGACTGAGGCTGCGATCAACCCAGACGAGGCGGTGAGAAGTGCGAAGTATCCCGACCAGAGCCTAGCTGAGAGAGCAAGATCCGAGGTATACAGAGGCCCACCAGGTTTCTCGAAATCCCGATGTCCAGAGGGTCCGCTGTCCGCAGTCATCGAGTCCTGTCCATTCTCTGAGGCCTTCCGTTTCAAGGAGCTACTCGGTGAGTACCATCGCCGGGGAGGCGTGTTGACGCGCACATAGGTTGTGCCGGTCAAGACGGATTTGGGTACACAAATCCGGTCTGCACTGTTTAGCAGTGTATATGTACTGTTTAGCAGTATATCAAGTATTCCGAAGTATTCAGTTACTGTCAAGAATTCAGCGTGGTGATTAGTTAGGCAGACTGTCATCATTGTCGGTCATTGTTAAATGTTTAATGTTTAATGTTTTCAGAAATGTCTTGCATATTGTGGTATGAATGATTGTTCATTGTACACTGTTCATTATTGGGGTTTTTTTCGTATTAAGTAAGTTCAAGAGTAAGTATCAGATCAGTTGTCAATATGCCGCTCTTCTCGAAGTTAAGACAGATTACTACCAGAAAAGGGGTGCTTGAAGAAGCAGTTCCTATTCCTCCTAGGGACACTCCAGGGCATTTTATGTACCATAAGCATGGCTTAGATGCCATATTGTTTCTTGATCTATGGGTAGATTATACCAAGGGATTGCCGGAAAGTCAAAGGTGGCCCGTAGCGGGAACCTGGGATGCAGAGTGCATCATGAAAGTGGAGGAAGAGTTATGGAAAAGAAAGGTCAGACAGTCACAGAAAGACGCTGTTGAGTTATGGCGTAAAGAATCTCATAGACGTACAGAAAAAGCACGTAGACAAGAAGAGAGGAGTAAAGAAAGTTCAAATAAAGCTCAAGAAAATCCATTAATTGAGGAAGGTATCCGAGTGAAATCAGAACAAGTAAATAGACAAAGAAATGCTCTTATGAATGGTATGTATCCCCTCCTAGCCGAAGGACTACCTAAGGCTGCTCCAGAGATGCCAAAAGACTTGCCACCCCCATTATTTCCAATTAAGGTACATCCTAAAGGGCATCCCAGAACCGCAGAAGATGTTTTTCTTTCCTCATATCTAGACGACGCAGCTCCCGAGTATGCTAACGCCACACCACATAGACCGTCTGGCGGAGGGGTTCAACGTCAGGATCAGGTATCTGTCCCCGTGCAACAGCAAGTCCCGATACAAGCTTCGGCAAGCACATCTGTTTCCGCATCTGTCTCCGCAGTCGATCCTACAGGGGTATCGACACCCATAGTTGCTGTGTCACGTTCAACGAATCCATTCACACCCGACGCCCCAGATGGGGCCACGGGAGGTGCTAGCAGTACCTTTACACCACCCAGAATAAATAAACTTGTTTTTCAAGAGTCAGCGCATTCACGTACACCTAAATTCGTAAGTGAACGTACGCTTAAGGAACTCCTTGTAAATTGTAGATATGACCCAGTGGCTGGTAAAGAGGACGAAATGGTCCTGGCATCATTACGTATCAGGCGAGCCGCAGAGTATTTAGCGAGGTTACCAGGGATGATTACGCATCTAGATAACATATATCATTTTGTTCAAACAGGACGAGATCCAGGATGTATTAACAGAGCTATGGAATTCCAGAAAGTAGAGATACAGGGGGAACTGTTACGTTTCCTCATAAACTGTGTGATCAGAAATCAAGACCGCCCGGGGGTAGACCCGAATGCAATGCTTATTCTTACAAGATGGAGTCAGAATATATCAGAAGGGAGACACGATAAGCAAAATTGTATAATAGCCATGTGCCGAAAAATCCGTAAAGAAATAGAGCGTATTCATGAAGAAAGATTGGGAACAGACGAGTTTGAGCAAGATGAAGTGTCCGAATCAGGGAATTCCGCAAGACAGTCAGAGACCATAGCCTATGTAGGCAGAGGAGGGTCCTGTGATAATGCTAGATGTTTTTCTGATCCCATACACTCAGTATGCCCAAATAATAGCAGAACGTATCCGACGCCTATAATAAATCTGAAGTCTCCTGAACATTCGTTTCAAGCCGCAGATAAAATACTACGAGAACGAAGGGGTTACCACCTCCTCGATTCCATGGATGAGCAAGAATTAGCCAGATCAGCCGTTCACTGGATTGACAGTCCTGAAAAATACGGTGATGAGACCGTAGCACACACGTTTTTTAATCTCAGTGCAGATGAACAACGTTTAGCTGGAATATATATGATTCAGCAACTCCTCATATTATATAAGAGCCAACATGCTGACCCTGGTCCTTTACCTGATATATTAACGGAACTACTCACGAACAGATGGAGAGGTTCTAGTAACAAGCTAATTAAAGAGATATTAGTGTCACGTAAGCAGTATGTCCTTTTTGTAAGTCCGGATTCTCTCTCGCTGCCCCGCAGAGAAAGAGCGCCGTACTATATGGATAGACAAAATCCTTTACGAGAAGTGCACCCAATAAAAGGCGAAGACAATGAGTTTCACCGTGTATTTGTTTACACACCCATATCAAAAATGGAATTATTGGAAATGAAGAAAGTAGTACCTAGTCATGACAAAGACCCAGCGGGTTTCCACCGAGAAATTAAAGACATGTTACTAATGGGAGAGTACACCTTTCCTGATATTATGACGATATTAAAGGTGCTTTTGCCTGCTGGCATTTATGAAAAACTGAAAGAAAAAGAGTGGGAAGTGGGAGACCAAAAGATAGACTGGACAGCATTAGCAGAGGAAGAAAGGGGCCGAACTGCAGGTTCAGGGCTCGGGGATAAAGTTAAACTGTTACCAGGTTTACTAGTACAGGTACTGCCACGTTTATTAACTACAAAAAAGGAAGATTGGGGTGCAATCACAGCCTGCAAACAAAAGCAAGATGAAGACACAAGCGATTATTATGCTCGATTTGAAAAATGTTTTGGTATAAATAGTGGTATAAAAGCAAGTAGTGACTCATATCCACATTTATTTGTGACAAAATTAGTGGAAAATGCATTGCCTCCAGTAAAGAATAGAATATTGAAATTCGAGAGTACCTGGCAAAGTAACACTCCGTCGCAAATGCTACAAATGTTACAGTATCATCACAATAGAATTAGGGATGAACAAGAACACGAGCATAGACGCATGAAGGATACAAAAATGAAAATGCTAGTTTCTCAGACAGTACCAGCAGATGGTCACAAAAAGGGTGTGACACATTCTGGTGATTCTGCAGTTCCTGTAAAAGGAACCTGCAATTACTGTAAACAACTAGGCCATTATGTACACGATTGTCCAGTCCTGAAACGTAATATAGCTACAGGTATTGCAAAGGAGAGACCACGATTAGTTAGACAAGATCAGAATGAACAAGGAGCTATGCAGCATGGACAGTCCATGCCAGTTCAACAACAGTCCATGCCAGCCTCACAGCAACCCATACAGTTTGTGCCAGCTGCACCACCGTTGCCTGCTACTGCCACACAAACCACCACACGACAAATGTATCAGACTGCACAGTATGAATACCCTGAGTATCAGCGTTACGCATGAACCAGCCTAGAGAGGGAAGTTGACTTACCGCTTATCGAGATTCCTGTAGATCAAGAAGGACCTTATGTACATAGTGAATTATTAGGTCAAGATAGAAAATTCTTACTGGATACAGGGGCAAGTCGAACAACCATAAAACGTAGTGAAGTTCCAGGGGCACCCCTCTCAGGCTCTCAAAATGTTTCCCTTGGTTTTTCAGGAAAACCTATTGTTAATGAAGTATCACAGCCTCTACCACTTACGATAGGACCTTTGACACGAACTACAGATTTATTGCTTACTAAATCATGCCCAGAAAATCTGTTAGGAATTAAAACTCTGAAAGCACTAGGAGCCATAATATGTTGTTCTCCGGAAGGAGTAAGGTTGTTTTTGCGTGATTTTAAAGGTCACTATGTGTCTAGAGACATGGATCCCCGACTACAGACTTTACCAGTACATCTATGGGCACAAGGCCCTACGGATGTTGGCTGCATGAACATTACACCCTATCGAGTCACACTGAAAGCAGGAGTGGTACTACCACGAATGCGACAATACAAGTTACCGCATGATGCTGTAGTGGCTTTGCTGAAAATCATTGATGAGCTGATTGCCCAGGGAGTAGTTGTAGAAACAGACTCCAATGTATGTAATTCACCGATAATTCCGATTCTTAAACGAACTGATCCTACTGCCCCACCAGTGTACCGATTGGTTATTGATTTGCGTGAACTAAACAAGTGTATTGTACCACAATTCCCTGTGGTCCCTGATATATCATCATTGTTGACAGCAATTGATTCCGAAGCAACATTCTTTACTGTAATCGATCTCAAGAATGCCTTTTTCAGCGTCCCAATAGATCCGGAAAGCCAATACTTGTTCGGATTCAGTTTAAATGGGCGCAGCTTTAAATTCTCACGCGCTCCCCAAGGATTCACAGAAAGCCCCAGCATCTACAGCCAAGCACTGAAACGAGAACTTGACAGTATCCACATGCCAGTCAATACTGCACTGCTTCAATATGTCGATGATCTGCTGATCACCGCGAGAAGCGGACCTGAATGTGAAAAGGCTTCTCTGACAGTTTTACATTTTCTAGCCGACAAGGGGCACAAGGTGTCTCCTTCTAAGCTGCAATTCTGTGTCCAGCGAGTTATTTATCTTGGTCACTCGCTGTCCAAGGAGGGAAGGCAGCTTACACCAGATCGCATCCAGTTAATTGCTAACATGTCAATACCCCAGACACAAAAGGAGGTGCGGGCTTTCATAGGCCTCACTTCATATTGTAGGCAGTGGATCCCTCAGTACGCATTTCTAGCAAAACCACTCATTCAGTTAACCACACAGGAGGCAGCCACATCGACTGTTCTCCCTTGGACTCAGGAACATACACAAGCTTTTGAAAGCCTAAAGGAAGCTTTATGTCAAGCACCTGTTTTAGCAACACCATGTTATAGCAAACATTTTACACTCTTTGTCACAGAACGCGAAGGTACTGCCTTGTCAGTACTCACTCAGGATCAAGCAGGATCACGCAAGCCATGTGCTTATTTTTCCAGTACATTAGATCCCGTAGCTCAGGCTTTGCCTGCATGTCTGAAATCAGTGGCAGCGACAGCTTTAGCAATCAGACAAAGCGATGCCATAGTATTAGGACACCCATTGACAGTACAAGTACCACATGCAGTAGAGGTTCTTGTGAACCGAACACAAACACAACACTTGACCATAGCAAGACTTACCGGTTATGAACTGACATTGTTTCAACCACACATAGAGATCCGACGGTGTAATACATTGAATCCTGCTACACTATTACCTGTAATTGGAACAGACCCACTAGCTCATGATTGTGTTGAAATCATTGAAATAAAGACGAAACCTAGACAAGACTTGACAGACGTTCCATTGTTAGATCCAGACCTGACGTTGTATGTAGACGGATCGTGCATGAGAACAAGTACAGGAGATTTAGTGGCCGCGTATGCAGTCACAACAGACACTGAAGTTATTGAGACAAATTGTATAGATACTTTGTCAGCCCAAGCAGCAGAACTTATTGCTCTAACACAAGCCTGTATTCAAGCCACAAATAAGAAAGTTAATATATACACTGACTCACGTTATGCATTCGGAGTTGTACACGACTTCGGCGTGCTGTGGCGAGAGAGAGGTTATTTAACCTCCCATGGTGCCCACATTCAGCACGGACCCCTCATTCATGCTTTATTAGACGCAATACATCTACCCACTGCTATATCGATTATGAAATGTAAGGCACACACGAAGGTTACTGATACCATTTCTCAAGGCAATGATTTAGCTGACAGAACAGCTAAACAGACTGCTCAGAATCGCACATTAGACATGACAAAGCCAATAGTTCAGACACCAACACAGTGTATGACAATTAAGGATCCCGCACTTGACGTAATTGACATACAGACACATGCCACAGCAGAAGAAATAAAGAAGTGGACTGAACTAGGAGGGATCCAGACAGATCAAGGATGGATGACGAAGGAGAAATCTGTATGGTTTCTCCCTGATTCCATGGTTCAAGCCATTATAGCTACAGTTCACAGTCCAGCACATTTAGGAGAGAAGGCTATGCTAGACAGCATTCAGCACATTTGGTTCAACAAACATTTACGAGCAGCAGCTAAACAAAAAGTTCGTACCTGTATGATATGTTGTCAGTTTAATCCAGGAAAGAGTGTTTCCGTAGAGCAGGGTGGATTTCAGCCTCCTGACCATCCTTTTGAAGTCCTCCAGATGGATTATATTCAGATGGAACGTTGTCGAGGATTCAAATATGTTCTCGTAGTTGTCTGCGCTCTCTCCCGTTGGACAGAGGCGTATCCCGTATCAGATTACACTGCCCCGACTACTGCCAAGCAGCTAGTTCGAGAATTCTTCCCACGGTACGGTTTACCACGTGTTGTATATTCAGATAACGGCCAGCCTTTCTCATCCGAATTAATGAAACATGTCTCACTTTTGTTGGGATATCAGTGGAAATTCCACTGTGTCCGACACCCCGAGGCAGCAGGTCTCGTGGAACGACATAATCAACTTTTAAAAATCAGATTGTCTAAAATATGTCAGGAAAAAGGTGTGGACTGGATAGTAGCCTTACCAGTTGCGCTATTTTACATGAGGATGGTAGCACACTCTCGAACAGGGCTATCCCCTTATGAGGTGATCTTTGGTAGACCACCGAATATGTGGGGGACGCCTATACCCCGTAAAATAACTGATGTTGACTGTAATATGCTGACAGATTACCTGGCTTCCTTGATGTCTGCACTACAATCTTGTCGTTCACAGGTAGTCGCAGCTTTTCCCGACAACACCGAGGTGAAACCTCATGACGTAATTCCCGGCGATTATGTTCTCGTCAGGAATTTCGATCGGAAAACCCAACTGGAGCCAAGGTGGAGGCTTCCTAAGTTGGTCCTGCTGACGACCAGAACAGCTGTGAAGATCGAAGGGAGAAAAGGCTGGGTGCATTCCAGCCATATCAAGAAATTTCATGGACTTCCTCCTGACACAAACAGTACTCCCCGTGTGTCTTCCCCCATTGACTCAAAGCTACCTTTGGCTGAGGCCAGTAGCACCGAACTCTATAAGCAGAAACTCAGGTCCAGATCCAAACTGTCGGACCAGCGATTTGTGGTCTGTGTGCCACATCATGCATTCCATATCACAGTTCTCGTTCAAAATACCGGAAGAAGAAGGAAGAAGAAATGATGCTCCATGAGCAAATCGATGGAATGATGAAGATTGATATCTCTTGAAGGGCAAGTAGGGGACAAGGAGGGAATGTGGAAATGTGGATTTTCCTGATCAGTTATGTCCCCTATCTTGGACCCCAACGGTTCTATATGCATGTTACAAGTACATGTATGTTCCCTCCAGTTCCAGTTTCTAAGACGCAAACATATGTGTGTCTACCGTCGACATGTTCTCTGTCAGATCCGCCATCAATGGGCTGGATATTCGATTCCTAAGCATGAAAGGCCACCGACTTTATATGGCTAAGTTACTCCATTTTTACAGTTCAGGCAAGTAGGCCCGATTCTGTCCTCAAAGCCTTTCCCTGCTCTCTGTCTCTGACAGCTTCAGCTTGAGCTCGCATCTGTATCCATGAACTTTGTCCTACTCCCTGTGCAGCTAACGGTGCCTGCCTCGGCCAGTTTTCGCCTGCCTGCCAAGAAGCTGTATTTCACCTTCGAATTATCTATTTTGCTCTTCAGCCGATGCATTCCTGTCTAGTGATTTAGGTAAACATTTCCTTTAGCTCACAAGCAAAGGACTCAGCCTTTCCGTCCTCCTGCAAGTGATTCATAGCCCTGCTGCCATGGAAAGTTTTCTGCCCCTCGCATCTCATATAGACACTTAGACGCTTGTACACGCACACAGTCAGTATAGACTAGATTCTGTCCGAGAGTCCTTCCTTGTGGATAACATAGTTCTTTAAACATAGGATGTTAGATATGATTTGGGATTAGGTTGACTTGACCCCCCAGACTTCTCGTCTCCACATGTAGAGCTAAATGTCAAGTCCCTTCACCCCTAGTTGCACGTCACTCACACGTCATGCTGCTGCGCGCGCATCTATGCCAAGTATTATCTTATAGATCCACCTATGTCTGATAATCCTAACCAATCATGTTTCTTTTATTCCTTATTACGCCTAGTTTCGATTACGTACCCGTTATGTCACTTTTCTTATCAAATGTTACGCCTTCTACATTCGTTTCATTGTAATGTACTTATTATAAAAATGCATGTCTGTCAATAAAGTATTGTACTTCACTTCCTGAACCCTCGTGGTGACGGAACCTGAAGGCCGCGACTCGAGTCGGCCATTTTGAGTGGAATAAAGCCCATTTAGAAAACCTCTTATACCACGGATTCTGCCTCTTGTTATTTTGAGCTATTTTACTTTATTTTAAGATTCCGTATGAAATTCAGTCCGGTAAAGAAGATTTTATTTACCACAGTGGGAGAATCAGCGTAGAGGAAAAGCAATTTAGCGTTAAACCCGTCAGGGCCGGGCGCCTTCCCAATTCTAAGGGCTTTTATCGAGTTATCAATTTCGGTAATGGGTATTGGGCTATTAATTTAATGTTTTTCTTGTTCTGATAGGGCAGGTAGGATGCATTTGTTTAGATATTCTTGGGTTTTTGTGGTGTTCAGATCCTGATTCTTGCTATATAGAGTGCTGTAGAAGCTCGTAAAAACTTCTGCTATTTTAACAGGGTCAGAATGGGCTATTCCTGTATGGTCCGTTAGATTTTTAATCGTATTTTTCTGTAGTTTGAACTTGAAGTAGGAAGCTAAGCTCTTCCCCGCCTTGTTGGATTCACAAAGCTTAATGCTTTTTTGTTTGTTTATCTATATCCTGGCTCTATCATTCACTAGTTTATTATACTCGTATTTCTTTTTAATTTAGATGTTAATTGTGAACCTGAAGTGATCAATGTTTAGTTTTGAATTGAAAGGCTCTGGTATGCATACTCTTCCTACCAAGAGATGTATGACAAATGCTTTGGTTGATTGTAATCTCAAATGAAATTTACCTACGGTCTTCGTATTGAACGGTATTCAGAGTACAAATCCCACAAAAGAGAGTTGAGACTGAATCAAGTAGGAAACACTGAATACACAGATACTATGATAGTTGCTAGAGGGAGGGTTTAGGAAGTACACACGTTCCTACTGCGTCGTAATAGTATTCCCTTGCACTTCACAGAGACTCACTAAACACCTAACCCAGTGACACCACCAGCAGGAGAATCCTAGGAGAGATGCCATGCATAGGACGGAGGAGGTGCTCAACTACACCATTTCAATGTTCCCATCAGCTTCTGAGGTCTTTCGACTTCTGCTCAAACCTGGAATGGGATTTGTCAGTGGCAGAGTTTTGTTTGCTGCACCGAGTGGTCTATATGTAGTTTTATAGTTATCCCCCTGTCACACTCAATGCCTTCAAAGACTTTGGTGAGTTCTTGCTGCAGGCCATCTTCTGTGTTTGATTGTACTTTGAACATGAAGGTGATGAGGCAAAGGGTTTCTTCTACTCGATATCCAATCCATTAAGAAAACAAGCATTGGCAGTGCCAATAGGTTTCGCCGTATATTGAAGTTTAGTATATAAAAAGTATTAAAGAGCAGTGAAAGTATTAAAGAGCAGTGGTAGCAAAACAGAAAACAAACCCCGACAATGTCAACAGAAAAGGAAAAATAAATGATCTACAGTATTTTTTAATAACACGCAAGGCTTAATATTAGTAAAATAAAATGCTCTGAGGTTTTTTAAATATTATTTTTAAGTTTGACTGTTAGGTATAGTTGTATTAATCACACAAACTGACACAACTTTAATTGGGCCGGGTCCTACCGGTGCTCACCATTGTTAGCTCTAAAAAGCTGGTGCTGAAACAACTGCATATGCACTGCGATTTACTTCCAGCCACACCTTACATGACTCCAGCATCTCTGCCCATGTCCGCTGGCGAAACGGAAAACAAACCTCCTCAACGTCAACAGAAAAGGAAACTAAAAATGCTGTAACATATTTTTTAATAACATCAGCTTTATTTGGCCCGGGTGCTGCCGGTGCTCACCATCGTTAGCTCTAAAAAGTGCATATTCACTACGATTTACTTCCAGCCACACCGTACATGACTCCAGCATCTCTTTCCATGTCCGCTGGCAAAACGGAAAACAAACCCCGACAATGTCAACAGAAAAAGAAACTAAAAATGCTCTAACTTATTTTTTAATGACATCAGTTTTAATTGGCTCGGGTCCTGCCGGTGCTCACAATCGTTAGCTCTAAAAAGCTGGTGCCAAAACAAGTACATACGCACTGCGATTTACTTCCAGCCACACCTAACATGACTCCAGCATCTCTGCCCATGTTCTCTGGCAAAACGGAAAACAAACCCCAACATTGTCAACAGAAAAAGAAACTAAAAATGGTCTAACGTATTTTTTAATAACACCAGCTTTAATTGGCCCGGGACCTGCCGGTGCTTACCATTGTTAGCTCTAAAAAGCTAGTGCCGAAACAACTGGCAGAACGGAAAACAAACCCCAACAACTTCAACAGAAAAGGAAATAAAAACGCTCCACCATATTATTTAATTAATAACACGCAATGTTTAATATTAGTAAAATAAAATGCTCCGTGGTTTTTTAATTTCATTTTTAAGTTTGACTGTTGGAATAAAAGTCATACTGCAGTTACCATAAGGATAATTCATAACAGATGCACGTTAAAACATAAACAAAGGCACAGGGCTTTTTTAGGTCGGAATTGAAGTGAAACTGCAGTTAAGTTAAGGATAATTGCTAACGGATGCACGCTGAAACAGAAACAAAGTCACAGAGCTTTTTTAGGTCAGAATGGAAGTCAAACTGCAGTTACGATAAGGATAATTGCTAACAGATGCACATCTCTGTAAACAGGGGCCATCACACGCTACACAGTGTGATGGCCAAACTAAATACTCACTGAGTGAAATCGCCTGAAGGAGAGAAGGGAGGGACTTTTACAACCCAACACCAATACAAAGGCTACATTTTTGAATGGCACAGTCAACAGCCAATAGAAAGCAGTTAATTTTTTAATACACATAGAATACAATACAGCATGTCTTGCAGACAGCGCAAGCGCTGTCTAGGCTCGACCTTAAAAGGAGCTGTGATCTAGCAAGTGTTGTTTGACACCTTGACACACACTTAATGTGGCAGCTATGTTATACTCAAATCGTTCCAGCAACACGCAGATGCTGTCGCAATGCTAATTTTCAGCCAATCTCCAGCGTCGCAGGTGGCAGCTCATGCACCTTCATTAAGAGGTATTTGAAAGAGAACACACAAGACTTTCTAAGCCTGGACGCTCAGAGCTTCTTTGTCTGTGCATTGCAGCACATAGGCGACTTTTTAAAGGCATGCAGTTAACTTTTGATTGGATTCACACCTCTATCCCTTGAGTGCAATATACATGTGAAGTTGAGCCTCACAGTCAATGTTTTGTTAATTAATAACCCGTATTAGACCAAAAGAGACTCCCTTTTTTAAGTGATATCCATGTGATATTTGGGATTTCACCTGATATCCACTAGATGTTGCAAGAGGCTGACCTTTACACACGCCCCCAAATTTTCCCATTTTCCAGGCTACGCCCGTATGAGCAGCGCCAAGCTTGTTCAGAATTGCATGGTGACATCTTTTGATAACTTCGTCAAAATTGAGGCATCGGGTTTCCAAGATATTGAAAAAACAGTTTGTATATTTATTCATCAAACATGTAGATAAGAGATAATACTTTGTCCTGATTATATAATAAATATAAAGAAGATATGCATGAAGGGTCTCGCACTGGAACATTTGGTAACTATGTATATATGCTTTTAGGATGTCAAGCACAGTCTCTTGTATAGGTGCTGAGGAAACCATAAATAATGATTATCCAAACACGTCAACTATATTTTGGAGGAGTTTTTTAATAAAGGAAGTGATAAGCATACTTTTCTACATGACAAATACTGAGGATTCTCAAAGCAGTGTGGAGCTTCTTGAAGCCACTACCTCCTGATGCTACTTAGGACACTGAAGCTATGTGTAACACCTTTGAATTATCTACACAACGGGTGAAAGACCGGCTAGATTCTGCAATCATATAATTATTTCGTTAGATGATTATGTTTGGTGTAAATTTGTATGAAATATGAGTAAGCTCTTGAAAAAACAAGCATTTGCACTGCAATAGGTCTCGCATTTGCGAAACTTTCAGCTACTGGCATTGTAAATGACAAAGCTTTTATCTATGTGTTGATTTTAAAAACAGATAGATAAAAGGCATTGTCATTTACTCAAAACTCGAATCTCAGAGCACAAAAGCACGATTCGAAACGCTAACCCCAAAAGCAGTCTAGCGGTTCATTGGAACACAGGCAAACATTCCATATCCCAACTTAAATTTCAAGTGATAGAGAAAATGGCCCCGACCCCTGGCAGAAACTTAACCAAAACACTCTTACAGAGGGAGATTTTTTGGATAAGGAGGTTAAACACTCAAGATCCCCATGGGATCAATGACAAAGTGGATTTAGGATGTTTTCTTTAATCCAATGTATTGTGCTTTGTTGAAGACATGTTGACAGATGTCATAAAAATGCTTATGATTACATCACCAGATAGAGCGATTTTTACTGTTTTCATTTATTTTTTTAATTTCACCTTTTTTACACTTTTCCGTTATTTCACTTATACACATTATCTTTTTATTTATTATTTCTGCACAGCGGCGTTTCTGATTCCATTTCGCTAGTTTTTTCAGTGTGTGTAATTCTCTGTTGCGGGGTATTGAGCTTTCCCTTTCTAACATGGCAGGTGCGTAAACATGCGGATCACGTGGTTTAGTCCGTTTTTGTTGCCAGTGGCGCTATTCCCTTATTTGGCAGACGCGGAACTGATTTTTATATCGGCAGAGGAGCTCTTGTCGAGTTTAGCTTGGTTATTGATCGCTCATTCTGAGAAGTTCGGTAATAGGTGAGCGGGAGTTCTCTTATTTAATCCTGAGCAGTTTTCGGTGTTACAGTGTTCATCAACGGGGACGATAATCCGTTCTTTTGATTTTCTTCCAGTAATTCATTCCGTGACTGTGATCCTGTTAGGTAGCACCAGTACACGTGGATTTGTTTCAGTTAAAAGGTCAGTCTGAGGGTGACCACTGTATTTTCTTTTTGGTCATTTGGAGTTTGGGTCATGCTAAGGATGCGTATTTTTTTCTTTTTATCCATAGAGCGTTCGAATACATGGTACTCAGGTATTGCTAATCTTTTGTGGGGTTTTTTTATATAGCACGCGTTCACTTGTATTATTTTATCACACAGGGTGACTGGTTCTAGTAAGCTGTCCTTTTTCACAGAATTATTATGTTATGGCTCTCTAGGATTCATAAAATGAGCATTTTTTCTATATTTATCAAAAACGTACGCCATTAACTGTCTGACAAAAATGGCTTTTTGTTGTGGATAGTAGTTTCCTGCACGCAGATTAACATCTGATCTATGTATTATTGAAATGAACATGATATTATTGTGACTTAAACAATGATTAAAATGTCGTTTTGAAATATAGATATGTTCATGTAAAATTGTTTTTTTCAAATTGTATATGAGTATTGATTTAATGTGATTTAATTTAATTTATCGTGAATAATTTATTTAAGATTGTAGCATCAGCCCTAGGGGTAGGTTGCTCCGAAGCAAGATTCCTTTACTTGCATGATTTCCGATTAAACTTCTGGGTCTGTCTAGACAGCCAGCCCCTTATCGGAAGCACCCCTGGATAAAAATATAGTAGTACCACTCATAGAACAGAGTGCCTTTCATACACCAATAGTGCTTATTGTCATTTACAATGCCAATAGCTTAAAATTTCGCAAATGCGAGACCTATTGCATTGCAAATGCTTGTTCTAATATTTGTATGACATTAACTGACTGGTCATGCCAGCAATTGTGTTCCCGAGTCCTGTGATTGCGATGTAAAAAACATGACAAAAAACAACATACAGACACATGTATTTATAGTGGTCTGAGGTCCCACCAAGTAGCAGAAAGCCCTGAAAATATTTCAAACATTATTTTAAAATTGTAACAGTACAAAATAGGCAGCCACGCAATAATTTAGTTTATATGATGAAAACAAGTACTTTCCAAGAATACATTTTCATAATAGCTAACTTAGTGTAGACATTTTAAAAAGTCCATTGAAGGACACTTTTCAAAACTCAGCATCCGTACATTATCTTTCAAAAAACGTTTTAAATGTTTGTCATCATGAAACTTCAAGTGACTCTTTAAATTAAATCACGTTAGAGCCCTCTCCCCTGAATTCCCACCTTCCACACCCTCCAAGTACTCCAGGTCCCCCCAATTCAGGGATTGTTGTTTTTAACACAATATATGGGAACTCTTTTTAGTAAAATTAAGAACACCTTGGTCCCCATACACCTAGCCAATTTCAACCTCTGTTTACATGCAGATGTCCCCTCAGGTGAGTAGAGTGAGTGGGAGGAAGGAGGCCAACAGGGTCATATTCAGATCCCCGATCGTCCTGACCTCTTGGGCCTCAGACAAATGGCTCAAGAAAAGGCGGAAAAATCCATGGATAGATTCAAGGAGATGACACTGAAAAAAAGGTGCTATGTTGGGTCTAATTTTTTCATTCACAAATGGACAGAGACAGCTGCCCCACTTCCTGAATAAGATGCTCTAAAGAAGGTTTCAAGAAATGCACATTGATTAATCTGTTTATTTTTAGTGCCATCACTACCATTAGTTCAACAGGTGCATTGGCACTGGGGCAATGGTGTAAGGAATCACTACACCCCAATTAAGGATATGTCACTAGCAAAAAAGGTGGGAGAGGGGATGCATTTTCCTGCTTGGTAATGTGGCCCAAGTCCCCCATGCTGCACAGGGAACTGGTCGGTAGCAAGGGGGGGGGGGGCGGTCCTCCCCCTGTGGCATGAGTTTTGGAGGGCAGCATCCCCCGGATCTACCTGCCGTATCGGGGTGGCAATTGCCAGCACCCACTTCCCCGCTCTCCAATACGGCCATCATGGGACGGCCATCTGAAGAATCACCAGCAACCCCTCCCCTCCGTCTCCAATGCAGCCACCCTGGGCTGGCAAATGAAGGGGCTGCCACGGGCGGCCAAAGGTCCAGCTACACCATTGTAAACAACAGAACATACCTTATCACAAAGCAACATTGCAACAAAAAAGGCGTTGAAATAATGCAGCATGAAAACAGAATGGCACAAGAAACAATAAAAAACATCACTACTACAACATAATGCAATGGAAACAATATACACAAACATTCTTGTCACACAGCATCACCTCCAAAAATGTGCTTTAATAAGACGACTGGCAAAGGTGTTTGCACCAAACACTGCCTTTCTTACCACGAAGAAATAACATAGCTGCAGTCAATCAAAAATAGTTGTTGACCCAGCACAGCTGTTTGATTCATGATTGCATTTGTATATGCATATGGTTAGTGTGTGGATTTTGTGTGCAGTCCATTTTTATATACGGTGGAGAACCATAACCATATTGGTAGAATGATACTTCCAGCTGGAAATATTTACTTAATGTCTCAAAACGAATATTAAATGTATAGAGGCCAACTGCCAGGCTTGGAGCATTGACGCACTCTGAAAGGTGTTAGACTGTAAGTGTGATTTCTGAGGCAGAATTGCCTATCTTAACATATTCAAGTTAGTTTGGGGTACGATAGAGGACGTCATCATTAAAGAGTGGAATGCTGAGGGTTTTTTTTGCAGTTTTATATAGCGCGAACTCGACCCGAAGAAATTGAAGCGCTTTACATGAGCACTATTTACATTAAACAAGGATACATTCAACTTTTTTGTAGACACAGGGAGATTATATGATTTCCCCAGAATCACAGGATATTGAGACAATGCCAACCAAGACTAGAACCCGGTTTCCCGGTTTCATAGCGGACAGCTCTGGTCATTACGCCACACCATAAGTCTCTAAAATGTGACCTGCTAGTTGCACACAATGCTATTTCTGCAATGTGTTTCATGCTGTATCCATCAGCTGTTTCATGAGTAAACAGCACAGGAATGGGAACAAATGATCAATGTCTCAACTTGTCCCTAGTTATGGGAAAGTACATGAAGGCCAAGGGTGGGTCAATCCACCTGGCCTTCATGGACTTATCTAGTGCCTTTGACACAGTCAATAGAGGGAAGTTGTGGACATTAATGGAAAGAATGGGCTTTGAGGAAGCACTTGTTACGTTGCTGCGTAGATTGCACTCGACAACCTCTGTCTCCATACGCTATGGACCAGGGGGCGAAAAAACTAGGCCTATTGCGTCTACTAAGGGTGTAAGACAGGGATGCATATTGGCCCCCTTTTTATTCCTTTTATATACAAATGGGGTGTAGGCATTTTTATTGGATCAGCAGCTGGACTATCCGAGCTTTGGAGGAAATCGGGTTCCCCTTTTCTCATATGCGGATGATACTGTACTGATGACTTTAACTGCTAATAGCCTACAATAATCTTTAATGGCTTTTGCTGATTTTATGATGGCACTGGATCTTAAAGTAAATTTTAGTAAGTCCTTTATTATGGTGTGTGGCCCAAAACAAACAAAAACGAGGAAATTTGTGGTAAAGGAAAATACTGTAGACAAAGTACCTAATTTCACCTATCTGGGTAACGTCTTCAACAATAGACTGAATTGGGATCATCTGATCATAGTGAGGGCTCAACACACTTGCAGAATCATAGAGGGCTTGTTTCTCTTTGCATGCAAGTTGGGTTATAAGCAGGTTGCGGAAATGCTTACCTTGTATAAATCAAAATGCCGGTCAGTCACAACTTATGGGGCAGGAATATGGGGCTATCAAAAATGTAGCCAGATACAAATTCTGGAAAACAAATTTTTAAAAAGACTATTGATGGTCCCTATTAGTTCTCCTACGAAATTTTGTCACTCAGAATTGTGAGTGGATTATGTTGAAGACCGAATTAAAATTGCCCCATTAATTTTAAGGGGGAAAGTGTGGTCTTCAGTGTGGTATTCAGAGGAATTGTCATTTACTAGAGAAATCATTAAGGACTGCATGAGCCTGGATAATGAATTGTCCATTCCTTGGCTCCGTTATGTTAAAAATTCATTCAGTAAGATTGGTCTGGGAAATTATTATGACTATCCCGAAAGCATACCAGCTAATATGAAACCAATCATAAAAAATGCTTATTACAAAGAATTAGGAATGCTTGACTCGGTCGACAAGCTTTTAGTTTATAGGCAGCCAAGAGACCAGGAATTTTATCTATCTTTTAGCACCCATACACAATCACGCTTCCTTCTGACTAGGTTTCGTTTCTGCACAGTGCACTTTCGTCTGGCTGTTCCTAACCCAGTGAGCTGGTGTGAGAGACTGACTCCCTGTTCATGTAATAATTTAGCCCAACAAAGCACAATGCACTTTATGCTCTTTTGCACATTATATAAGGATATAAGGGCCCGTTTTATTAGGCCAATTTTGAAGGAAATTTGTCCTAGTTCGCATAAAGAGGGTTTTAATTATTTATTATCTTCATCTTCGGTTGCCATCTGTAGTGCTGTGCTTAATTTTATTAGAACTGCATTATCAATTAGGAAACAATATGAATTGTGTTAGGAAATCCGGGTAATGTGATTTAAGGGTTTAAATCCATGCAGTTATTTTAGGATAGTGATAGAATACGCTGAAAGCTTAAGATCATTGTTAGAAATGGGGGTCTCTAGTTGGCAATGGCTGGCCACTGTCCAAGTAGGGACCCATCTTCCTAAGTCAGAGTAAGCGGGCTACACCCTTTGATAACCCCTGCGGTAACGTAGCACGAGCAGTTAAGCTTATCTCAGAGGCAGTGTGTCATAGCCAGTAACACAGTGAAGAATACTACACAAGTAGTTATAAAAAATAAGTTTCTTTATATATAGACTTAACACAAGACCAATAACAGTAAAAAGCCACAGTACTATGAAATAGGGTTACTCTTGAAATGCTGCAAAAATAGTTCAAAGTGTGCAAAGAGGAGTTCAGTTAAAGGCAGTGGTCTCTGCGACCCTTTTACTCACAAAATACCTGGATTCTGTAGCAAAGTAACCAAAATGTCGCTAAGGAGTTGTAGCGATGATTTTCCTCACGCGTGACCAGTGATGCGTTGAATCCTTGCCGCAAGGGAGGATGATGCGCTGATCTGTGTGCAGGACAAAGCGACAAACTTCTCCATGCTAAGCCGGCGATGCGTTGAAATCTTTGTCGCGAAGGTAGGATGATGCGCCGAGCCTGTTGCGTGTGCGATCTTGCTGCGATGAAAAGAAATGGCGCGAGGGAGCGACGATCCTGATGCGATGCGATGGAAATGGCAGACGCTCGGCGTCCGCGCTGCGATATCGTGAAGCCATGAACTCGATGCGATGATCTTTGGTTAGCGAGCACTTGGAGGCCCGCAAACATGCGATGCGATAATCTTCGGATTAGCGAGCATATGGCAGCCCGCAAACGTGTGATGCGATGATCTCCGGTAGCGAGCACTCAGCGGTAGCAGCGCAATGATTTTCCTTACGCTCTTCAGCTGCGGCGGCTCGCAAACAGGCGTTAGCGACGATTTTCAGCACTCTCTTATCCACAGTAGAACTAGAGGCCCTGGAACTCACAGGAGCCTCACCTGCAGATAGAAATCTTCACTGGGAGGAAACAGGAGGCTGGTGGTGGAGTCTGATGTGCCTGAGACTCCAGCAGGAGGCTAGCTCTCTTCTAGCCCATGGGTGATTGCTGTAGCAAAAATAAAAGTTCCTTCAAAGTCCTTTTCCTCTTCTTCCAAGTCCAGTAGTAACCACTGCAGGCCAGTCCAAGAAACAGCACACAAGCACAAGGACAGTCCTCTCCTGCAGATTCCTTCAGTTACACGGAAAGAGGTTCTTCTTGTTGTCCAGGAGCAATACAAATTGTAGGGGTTTCAGTACAGCTATTTATACACCAAAAGTCTTTGTTCTCAGAAGCTACAAGTCACTGAACCCAGCCAGAACCAGTTCTGCCCAGTCCTGGAGCACTTTGTTTACCAGGCTGCATCCTTCCTTTCAGAAAGAGGGGGTCTGCCATCAGACGCACAGTGGGAGGTGGAGCCAGCATTCACCTTGCCAGGCACAGCCCTATTCAGGTCCAGGAGCTACCCCTCCCCATACTCCAATGCAGATCTCTATATTCAACCCAGGTTTGACTCAGCCTGCCCTGTCCCTCCAAAACCAGACAGCCAATACACATAACAGCAGAGCACACTGGAAGGCTTAGGCAAGAAAATACCTACTTTCTAAAAGTGGTATTTTCATACAAAGAATATAAAAATAAACTTCACTAAAAGATGTATTTTAATATTCTGAGCTCAGGCATACTAAATTCGTTTTTCTACCATGTTCTTTGGGTCAGTTAGGACTATAGAATGTAATAGTCAAACCCATTCTGGCCTATGGAGAACAGGTAGCCTTACTGTAGTGAAAAACGAAATTGGGTGTAATTCACTACCAGGACATGCTACACACATCAGAGCATGTCCTACCTTACACATACAATGAACCCTACCATAGGGGTGGCTTACATGGTGCCAAGGGAAGGTTCAGGGGCTGGGAAGTGGGTGCACTTCACAGCCAAGATGGCAGTTCTAGACTGCTCACAGACACTGCAGTGGCAGGTCTGAGACACACTTTACAAGCTGCTTCTGTGGGTGCGCAAACCAGCGCTGCAGGCCCAAAAGCAGAATTTGGTTTACCAGCCCTGGGCACACACAAGCCACGCTACTAGGGACTAACAGGTAAACCAAAAAGCCAATCATGGATATACCAATTCACATGTCATATTTACACAGGGAGCATTCGCGCTGTGCCACTGAATGGCAGTGGCACAGCGCCCAGAGCATCTATTACCAGCAAAAACAGAGGAGACAACAGCGAAAAATGGAAGTAGGCCCACGCCAATGGTGCCAGGTCTAACAATCATGATTTAAACATTTTATATTGTGAAATCTAAATATTTATCCATCCCAAATGTTGTATTGGAAAATTTTAAAGATGCTTTATGTATGATGCTTACTTTTATGATTCAATGAATCGAATAAAGTTTATTTGATGATGAGTAAACAGCACAGTCATCGCTCAGCATTATCACCATTTGTTTTGTGGATTCATCCATGGAATCCATGTGGCAGGCAGTGATATTCTGCATTAAAACAACACTGGTGGCAGCAGTGGGATATCACCGCCTGAAACACAGACTCCTCAAACCAGCCCCCCTGGCTGCCCTTTGCGCACAGGAAGGAAGACACAGCATGTCTGCTCATCTGTCAAGGAAGACATAGACCGATTTTCTCAACTCCATTGTGTCCAACCCTGCAGGCTGCCAGAGAGAGAGGAAAACATCTGACACAGAAAGGAGGCCATTCCATTGGGGACTGCTCCTTGGTTCTCCTATCCAGAAAACAGCAGACACCTCCAGCCAATGTGCAAGGGCTTTCCATTGAAACTTGGATTCTGATAGTCAGACTTTCCATTTAGAAGTACTCCAAAGAGGGATGCACTGATGAGAAAGTGAGCCCTCCTGCCGCACTGGACGAACAGCACTAGGAGGTGCTGGAGCGAGTGAGTTGTAGTTCAGCCAGGTCAGCCAAACATCTTCCCCATAAAATAAGACCATTTTGTCAGAGGATTGAAGCCCAGTTACTTGGTTTCTTTACTTTAAAGAGTTGCGCCACTCTGGAATTTCTCCTCAGACACATTTTGCTCTGAAATGCTAGTCATCTCTGTTCCTTGTCTGTATTTGCATGCTCTGGTCTATAACATTATATGACTCTGTTTGCCTGCTTTGTCCTCAATTACTCCTTTTTCTTAGCAATACCTTTTGCTTTAAATCTGGATCAGCACTTGAAATAGAAAATAATAGCTCGGTGATCTATCAATAGAGGGCGCCAGCACATTGGGGTACACTCATGAAGGGCCGGATCATGAAGTGTTGAGTCAATAACAGTCAGCATGTGGTCTGCTACTACACAGGCATCGTCTTTACCAACACTGCCCCATAAGAAATGAACAATGAACAATGAAGAAATATGTGATGGTAAATTTGTTGTGGGTTCCTAATTGGTCGCCTAGAGAGTACATTCTGCGATAGTTTTGTGGTTAAGGAACCTGCTATCTCTGTGTGTCCAGCAAGACTTAAGGTCCGATAATGGTGAAATAGATCACGTAATTGATGCACAAGCTGGGCATTTGAATCATAATGAGATGGTTTAAAGGATTAAGATGCCTGTAACGGAGGATTCAATAAACAATAGTAGGTCGCAGGCCTTTGTGTAAAACAGCTCAGTGTGTAAATTCAGTGCTGCAAAGATCCCTGTGTAACCTACTGGGCATAGGTGACCGTCCGAGTGAAGCAGCTCACCTAGTAATGCCCCCGCACTGCAAACAGATGCCTATGACCTGCAAGGCAAATTTTTTAATATTTCCAAGCTTTAACTCAATCTTATTGTAAAATTAAACGGATGGATTTCACTAGGTAGTAATAAATACTTTTTAAATATTATGTGCATAAAAAAAATGTGTTTTATGCTACATAAATACTTGTTATGATTATAATTATACACAGAGGTCTAGCTGATATTCCTAAATAGCAAAGGCAGTCCTATACATTTTACCCAGATAAAGAGCTTGAGAAAGTTAAAATCTTTTTCAAATCTCCCTTTATATCGTGGCAACATCTGAAGTCACACTGTAAGTGTACCTTTGCTTCCCTTTATGGGTAGGTGAGTCTGGTAGCAAAGTGTTAGTGTCCACCTGTGCTGCCTTTGTCTTATTACTTTGTCTTACACCTGATCACTGTTAGGAAACTTTGTGGAGAAAAAGAGTTATTGATTGTCAGTGAAGTGAGGCATTAACAATCAGACCATGCTGGGGAGGAAATAAGGAGCCTCACACGTCACAGGCAGGCTGGTTTTCTGCTTGGTGAAGTAGATTCTTAATGCATCTGACTGTCATCTGTCGTAGCACAGTGCTCCCCACGACATTTGAGATGATTGTATGGGAATGGCCCTGAACTCATTTGTGGCATAAAAATAATAATTACTGGAATCAGGAGAATGCACCACTATAGAAATGCAACTGCAATACAACACGAGTATTGTTGCATTAATTCATGCATGGAATCCATGTGACAGGCAATGATATTCTGCATTAAAAATACACTGGTGGAGCAGAAAGATAGCAGCACCGGATACATAATCTGAAGATTCTTGCTCCCTCAAACCAGCATCCCTGGCCGTCCTTTGCACATAAAAAAACAAGCATTTCTACCCATCTGTCCAGGAAGGATTAGAACGATCCCTATCCAATGCCAGCGGCGATTTTGGCACAGGCAGTGAGCCGAGCTGTGGCAAGACATGCCTATACTGCTTCTCTCTTCAGTTTTGGAAAAAAAATGGAAGTCATTAAAATCCACTTTTGTTCAAAATTAGATCATCATACGTTCGAATGCCAGTTTGAAACATTATTCGTATAGGAGGCTCAGGGTGGGCGTGGTTAAAAATTCAGTGATTCATTTTTCAATGGCAATTCCGCGTTATCTCGCCCCCCCCCCCCCTGCATTTGCCATATTTTCTTAGGGACAATTGTGTGTGGTCGGTTTTTACGTTTTCTGTGTTAGAGCATTTACACTTTCAAGCTGGTAGAACAATGCAAGTTGCAGAGGCCGCCCCTGAAGGGGGCCTCGAGGGCTGGCGCCATAACAGACGCCAGAGCCTCGGAAGGATCAGGTTCCAGCCGCCGGTAAGCGCCCCGAGTCAGAAGGGGTGCTTCCATGGCGGCAAAACTCGCGCCAGGAAGGCGCCTAATCGCCTGGCCAATGGGGGAACCAGGTGAGGTTCGGCCCTCCCCCAATAAGCAACAACCGCCCGTTCATGGCGGGAAAATTGTGGGGGGCTTATAAGACGCCGCTCCCCATACTGCAGCTCGTCACTACATCGTGGAGCTGGGGACCGGCGCAGCGGAAACCAACAGAACAAGTTGGACCCCCAAAAGTGCCAAGAAAGGAGATACGCCTATAAGAGAGCGAATAACGAACTGTCATGGTGATTCACAATTCTATGACAAGCAAATGATTTATGACCAAGAATGATGGATGACAAATAATTTACGACCATGTAACGCAAATGATTCATGCCGTACAAGTTATGGCTGTTCATGACGCAAATGATTTATGGTTCACGCATGATTTATGACCCATGATGTACGATCCTCTGATATGCAAATGAGTGATGACAGACAAATGATTTATGACCAACAAAATGATTTATGACAAACAGCGCTGATTATTTATGACACCCAATGTAGGGCTGTCAGGACACAAATGATTTATGACACAGGGATGATGTATGACACATGTTTTATGATAAGCCATGATAATGATTTATGACACTGGCCACGAAAAGTTATGCCCAGGGGACAGAACAATGAGTCAGAGGCGCAGCTAGAGCCACATTTCGGGGGGGGGGGGGAGCTAAGAAAAAATTTCGGGGGGGAGGGGGGCTGAATCTTTTAAGCCATAGGCAAAGTGGAGCTGCAGGGGCTCTTAGAAGGGGTGAAACAACAGCGAGGCCTCATTAACATGCAAATGGTCTTTTAAAGACCTGTGAAGTGCTCGGGTGCGGCTGTGTGTGCGCCGCGAGGCTGTCTCATCCCGGGCTGCCACACGCGACGGGGGGGAGGGGGGGGGGGGGGGGTGCGCGGCTGAAGCCCTGTGAGTCCAATGGGTGTTGCGCGCCTGCAATGAGTTGTTATATAATGGTAATAAAACTGCGGCCAACAACGACCACAACAAATTACACCTCGTGTTGGCTGTGTTTTTGATATATACATCTGTCAGGAAGTTGGCATGCATCCGGGAGTGGGCTCTGTGCGGGTGTTATGAAAAAGCAGAACCAGTCAGCTGAATAAGAAAGCCAACGTGCACAGCGTGTGTCCCGAGTGAGCTGGCGACCAAGCGAGCTTCTGTCTTACTAGTGAGAGGAAGATGTGCAGTGAGCAAGTGTCAGAGGCTAAGCCATGAACCAGTAAAGCCATTTAGGACGCCGGACACGTAGAGAGCTGCAGAGACCAAGCGAAGCAATGTTCTCGCGTTACCGGTTTTGAAAACAGCCTCTTGACTGACTATGAGACTAAAAAAGTTAAATCCGCACTTGAAGGGTGTGAGAACTGTAGTATCCTCAGGTCATGTTAGTAGGTTCTCTTTCATTCTGTACCTAGCTGCTCAGCCAGTGTCAGTGTTCCGCGTGGAATGTTAGTGTGAGTGGAATGCTGGGATGCCTGGGTGTGTGTGAGACAGTTGGGAAGATGGGCTGAGCAGCTAGGAGGCTGCTCCTGGTGGGGCCTATGCTGGGGCCTGTTCTGGGCTTGTTCTAGCTTGCTGTAACTTCTATCTATGGACTTAATAAACTACCTAAAACCATCTCGGCTACTTCTACTTCATCACCTGAACATGTGGGCCCAGCCCACTACATTTATGGCGACGTTCTGGAGCTCATCTCACGCACTAAAGGCAGTCTGAGGTCAACTAAGGATGTGGAGTGCAGCAAGACTACATGTAGGAAAGAACCTACGTCAAGTAAAAGAAGAAAAAAAAGAAACTTGTATCAAGAAATTTCAAGAAAAGAAAAGAAACCTGTCAAGTGACGCAAGTGAACTTTAGAAACCTGTCAAGCATGCCTGACTGCCCCACCAGTGTCCACCACACCGGACAGCCCAGCTCAGGCATGCTGTGCTGGCATCTCTGTGTCTACAACACCGGTAATTACGTATTTAAGCCTGCTTATACCTTGCAGAAGAACTTACGCCGCAAGAAACGAGAATAACAAACAAGAAAAGCTACATCTCAATGCTACGAAGGTAACCAATGGCTTTCTCAGTGCATAGTGCGGTGTTTCTGTTGAAAGTAAGGCGCATTTGTGACTTTTTAAATGTGCTATATTTTGCCTTTCTAAGGGATTTGGATTTGTGAGTTGTATAACGTTATCCTGCCAGCGTTTGAAATACTGTCTCATTGGTGTTTTTGCCGGTTTTCTTTGCCTGCTGCAAGTGTGGGGATTCACACGGTGATGAAATGGTATTTTCTGCCTTGTTTTTGCCAGTGTTTGTTGTTCCTACTACGTGGCAAGTTATTGATGACAGTTGCGCTTCATTTTAAAAATCAAAATTGGCTCGTGCAACTCACCTCTCCGCGGAGCCTCTCATCAACATTCTATGACGACTTCTTACTTCATGGTCTTCGAGGCTGCCTTAGGACGTTTTGAAGCAGGAGCGCGCCGTGAGCCACTCGGCGTGCGTCTCCTGTGCGTCCCTTCATCTTGGGGCTGGCTGATCAAGGTTTTCTACATTGATAGAAAATGAGTGTTGAGAGTGCCCTCCATTATTCTGCCAACCTTGGTCGAAACAATAAAGTTTTCCTTGCACTCAAAGTTGGATCGTTTTCAGTGTGGCAGCGTGAATAGACAAGCCTCTCGTCGCGAAGTCAAATGCAGGCACAGCATCGGACTAATTGTTTTGCACAGGCGACTCAACGATATGTTTGTGAAGTGTGACATCGGGTGCATGGACTTTTGCCCAGTTTCAGCTAAAACATCACAAAGTCAAAGGTCAGCAAGCTTGACATGGACTCGAATACAGGTACAACTAGGGCATTGGACTTTGCTGATTTTGGTGTTTTTCAGATTCTGGGTGTTCCATCTTCATCTTCTACACGGTGTCTTCTTAAGCTGTGTGTGCTGCACCAATCATTTTTGCAGATTTGTTACTCAAGCTGCGTGTGCCACTACTTTAATTTGAAGTGCTCAATTGTTCCTAGGAACGCCTGTCCTTCATCATCGCGGTGACAGGCACACCATTGACTTTGTGGTACATGTTTTAAAGATTTAACGCAAAAATGTCTTTTTTCACAGGAGAATGAGTTTAACGCAAAAATGTCTTATTTCACAGGAGAATGAGTTTGATTTCATACAGTGTCTTGTAATTGCTGTATGCCAACGTATGTTAATTTGTTTTTCACACGTTCAGGTTTTGTTGGCATGGGAGTGGGTACTAGTCCCATTTCTCTTATTTACGCATTTTTATCGTTCAGATATTGTATCCCTATCTTGGGATGGGAGTGGGTTCTTAGTCCCATGTCCCCTTATTTAAGATATATTATCCCTTCCTAGGGATGGGAGTGGGTTTTTAGTCCCATGACCCTATAGGAGTGGGTTTTAGTCCCATTTCCTTTAATTGTATATTTTTATCCCTGCCTAGGGATGGGAGTGGGTTTTTAGTCCCATGACCCTTATTTCACATGTGTTATCCTTGCCTAAGGGATAGGAGTGGGTTTTAGTCCCATTTCCTTATTGATAGTTTAATTCCTGCTTAGGGATTGGAGTGGGTTTTTAGTCCCATCACCCCACGTTCACAGAAATTTTTATGGCAATGGGTTTCAGTCCCATTTTTCAAGTTTGAAAGGGGGTTTTAGTCTCACCTTTGTTCTTTGAGTTTGGGTGTCAGTCCCATTTACTCTGTTATAGGGGGTTAGAGTCCCACCTATGTTAGGGGGTGTTAGTCCCACCTTTGTTACGTTTGTGTTGGGTATTAGTCCTTTCATTAACGTATTCGCTGTCTTGTGTGTGGGTAGCCATCTTTTGATGCCACACTGTGCTGCATGTCGGTTTTGCACGCATGCTGCGCAAGTCAGTGGGTTTTAGTCCCATGTGACTTATTATGTACATTTGGGTGTCATTCCCAAAAAAAATGTTTATTTCACGTGGGTTTTAGTCCCATAGTGTCCCTCACATGAGGGGTGGCTTATTAGATTGTCGCCACAGTCTTCTCACGTGAGAAGTACTTCCTTGGGTGTTGTTCTACCCATAGGCATTTATACCCGTTGGATTCTACTCTGGGTATCATATTCACTTGTTGTTTGTGAGCTCTTATTTCACTTATTACATTTTTCTTTGTTCAGTATTAAGGGAGGGGGATGGTGTTAGTGTGTTTATCTATGCTTGCATCTTTCCTTTCTCCTTAGTTTGTCTGTTTTACCTCTCGTGGTGTATTTCTTTATGCATCCCTGGGTTTATGGACTCTTTATATCTTTTGTACATTTCTGTATTTATTTGTTTTCATTTTAGTTTGGGTTTAGTTTAAGTCTATTTAATTTTCAGTGTAAAGGGAGAGGATGTGTAGTATCCTCAGGTCATGTTAGTAGGTTCTCTTTCATTCTGTACCTAGCTGCTCAGCCAGTGTCAGTGTTCCGCGTGGAATGTTAGTGTGAGTGGAATGCTGGGATGCCTGGGTGTGTGTGAGACAGTTGGGAAGATGGGCTGAGCAGCTAGGAGGCTGCTCCTGGTGGGGCCTATGCTGGGGCCTGTTCTGGGCTTGTTCTAGCTTGCTGTAACTTCTATCTATGGACTTAATAAACTACCTAAAACCATCTCGGCTACTTCTACTTCATCACCTGAACATGTGGGCCCAGCCCACTACAAGAACCTTTAAACTGGTCTAATAAATGTCAATGAAAGACAGTTTTACACCGGAAAACCTGGACGCTAAAACAAAAGATATTCCCGTAAACAGCCCGTTTTACTGTAATCGCACTGCAGAGAGTTCTCAAGCCCCCGCCATGAAAGTATGTTCCTTACCCCTTCCAAGGTATCACAAACTTTCTCGAAAACATATCATTAATATTATTAAAAAATGGGAATTTCACGTTAACGAACCTACTGTGCGCACCGTCTCCGGACTGAGCTGTGTCTCCTGAGCAGCGTCCTCACATCTAAAAGCGAAACCAAGATGTTTGTTTTGTTGCTGTCATTTCCCAGTATAATAAACACTCCTCGGTTGCTAGGATCCATTGTATTTTGAAAGACCAACTGTAATCATAAACTTGTCACCAATAGAGGAAAAGGTAATTTAGCCACGGAGTGCTCACTGAGAATGGTAGTTTCCACCGCAACACAAGCATTGACAAACCCAATAAATCTGGCTTATCAATCAATCAATCAATCAATCAGGGTACTTGTAATGCGTGCTACTTACCCATGAGGGTCTCAAGGTGCTGAGGGGTGGGGGGTGCCGCTACTGCTCGAAGAGCCAGGTCTTGAGGAGTCTTCTGGGTCTGTCATAGGTGGGTTGGGAGGGTGTTCCAGGTTTTGGCGGCGAGGTAAGAGAAGGATCTGCCGCCGCCGGTCGTACGTTGGATGCGGGGGACATCTGCGAGGGCGGCGGAGCGGAGCTGGCGGGTGGGGGTGTAGAAGCTGAGTCTGCTGTTCAGGTAGGCTGGTCCCGCATTGTGGAGTGCTTTGTGTGCGTGGGTGAGGAGCTTGAAGGTGATCCTCTTGTCGATGGGGAGCCAGTGCAGGTATCTCAGGACGGGGGTGATGTGGCTGCGGCGGGGGCGTTGACTATCAGTCGGGCGGAGGCGTTTTGGATGCATTGTAGCCGCCGTTGGTGTTTGGCTGGGATTCCTGCGTAGAGTGCATTGCCGTAGTCCAGTCTGCTGCTGACGAGGGCCTGTGTCACTGTTCTTCTTGTTTCGGTCGGGATCCATTTGAAGATCCGGCGGAGCATGCGTAGGGTGTTGTAGCAGGAGGAGGAGACGGCGTTGACTTGCTTGGACATGGAGAGGGAGGAATCGAGGATGAATCCTAGGTTGCGTGCTTGGTCGGTTGGTGTCGGTGCTGTCCCCGGAGCGGTCGGCCACCAGGAGTCGTCCCAGGCTGAGGGGGTGGGTCCGAGGATGAGGACCTCCGTCTTGTCCGAGTTCAGTTTCAGACGGCTGCTCCTCATCCAGTCGGCGATGGCCTTCATGCCCTTGTGTATGTTGGTTTTGGCGGTGTGAGGGTCCTTGGTGAGGGAGAGGATGAGCTGGGTGTCGTCGGCGTAGGAGATGATGTTGAGGTTGTGGTGGCGGGCCACTTGTGCGAGGGGGGCCATGTAGATGTTGAACAGCGTCGGGCTGAGCCCTGGGGGACGCCGCAGATGATGTCGGTGGCTTCTGACCGGAAAGGAGGGAGGCGGACGTTCTGGGCCGGAGAGGAAGGACGAGGTCCAGTCAAGGGCCTTCTCTTGGATTCCGGCTTCTTGGAGGCGTGTCTTTAGGGTGCGGTGGCCGACCCTGTCGAATGCGGCTGACAGGTCCAGGAGGATGAGGGCTGATGTTTCGCCGTTGTCCTGTTGGCGTCTGATGTCGTCTGTGGCGGCGATGAGGGCTGTCTCGGTGCTGTGGTTATGTCTGAATCTGGATTGGGACGGGTCCAGGATGTTGTTGTCTTCGAAGTGGCGGGTCAGTTGAATGTTGACGATTTTCTCGATGACCTTTGCCGGGAACGGGAGCAGGGGTGGGCGCGGTGACGAGTTGTCTGAGGCCGAGGTTGGCGAGGTTTTCGTTCAGAGTGGCGGAGTTGGCGTCGTTGTTGTTCTCGAGGTGGAAATTCAGGTCCCCGAGGAGGATGTAGTCCGTGGAGGCGAGTGCGTGGGTGCTGGCGAGGTCGGCGATGGAGTCGCTGAACTGAGCCCGGGGTCCGGGGGTTCTGTAGATGAGTGTTCCTCTGAGGGTGGTGTTGGGGTCGGTGTGGATCCGGAAGTGCAGGTGTTCGGCGGTGTTGAGGGTGTCGTCTGCGTGGGTGGTGACCTTGAAGGTGGACTTGTAGACGATGGCTATTCCTCCTCCGGTTCCATTGGCGCGGTCCCTGCGGGTGATCTTGTAGCCGTCCGGGATGGCTATGGCGATGTCTGTTGCCGAGGAGTTGTTCCACCAGGTCTCGGTGAGGAAGGCCACGTCTGGGTCGGAGGTGTCGAGCAGGTCCTAGAGCTCGACGGCGTGTTTGCGTGCGGAGCGGGTGTTGAGTAGAATGCAGCGGAGGTGGTTGGGTCCAGTTCTTGGAGGTTTGGTGGGTCTGTCGCAGGTGAAGCTGCAGGTGCAGCAAGAGAAGGGTCTGTGGGTCTGTTTCGGGGCAGCCTGGAAGCAGGTGTTGTGTCAGCCGGCGTTGAGTGCGTGGAGGGAGTCCGCGTCGTATCTGAGTCTGGCGTCGTGGCGAGCGTGGGGTCCAGGGGTTCTGGCGCTGGGCGTGGTCCAGGTGCGGACGGGCTTGCCTTTGGCGCGCCAGCGGCGCGCCCGCTGCGCGCGGCCACTGCGCGGCCTCCATAAGAGGGGCTGAGGGAGGGAGGGGCAGCTGGGAGGCGGGAGCGGGGTGGCGAATGGGATGCTCGGGGGGCGAGCCGCAGGGGAGCAGCGGCAGGAAACCAGGCCACATGATAGAGCGCCATATTGTTCGAGAATTGTAGAGGTGCATCATAATCATGCACAGTCAGCACCTACATATATATCCTGTGTTATTTTAACAAATGATCATTAGATAAGTAAAATGTAAAAATAAAATGTGAATGCAATGTTAGAAATGTAACCCGTGTTAGTAGAAATGTAATCATGATTTTTTTAAATGTAATTTTAGGGTGAGCTGAATAGTAAATCGATTTGTGTGCAATGTGATGCATTAGATTTAAACGTGCACAATATTAGAATCTGCACGGTTAGGATTGATTTCTTATGTATCGAGTGTAATGAATTATAGTGTTCATTAATGTAGTGTTGTAAATGTGCGTAGTTTGGATGTATAGAGGCCTAACTGAAAGTCTCGATCTTCTATGAGAAGGCCTATTCGCATTTCTGCGTGCAAGGATTTTGGTTTCTCAAGCTTCTGTTGCAGGTGCAAGGACATTGTCCTCATTAGCAGAACTAACCTTTTGTTTTAGGAGTTAGGCATGGAGGAGAATCGCTACAAGTGTCTCTAGGAATGCAATAATGAGGAGTCGATACTTTCGGTGCTGAAGAAGCCTTGGATCCAAGGACACCCTAACGGTTGTTGGATGGGTACAGATTTCAGTGGAAAATCACCTACAGGAGGTGATCAGCCAGAGGAGATGGAACGAAGGCGTGTCTTCTATGTTGTGCATTTTGTATTAGGGACAGTGCCCCAAGGGAAGAGTTAGGAGATGGTGATGGAGCAGGTAAAACAACATTTTGTATACCTCCTCTATTTTGCATGAAAATACTAGTTATATAACCTACTTATTATAATTTTATTAATGGTTTGCTGTGTTAAACTAAACCAACCATTTGCATACACCAATTATACGTGGGACTTATTGCTATTTGCATGGCAAAATAACTCTGATAACTAAAAAAAGGTACGCATATTAATAGTAGTACATGTGGTAATAGGATATCGCATGATTTATGTTGCTTTTGTGATGTTTGCGTTCCCGTTTTGGACCGCAAAGGTGAGTTTTATTGCTTTAAATGTCGCCATAAGCTAGGAAAATACTAATGCATAAAGGGATTAGTGAGGGTTTAACATTAGAATCTTCATTTCTTTGTATTAATTAGTCTTTTGTGTTTGTTTAGCTTAAGATGACATTTGGGCCTATCAAAAAATGGCGTCCGAAATGGAGTTAAGAAGTGGCTACCGTCTCGTGAGCGCGATGTCTACTGCGCAGACTCGGATGGCTCCGTGAACTTCCCGATGACCCAAGTCACAGTGTTCCTGGTCAAGGATAGGGACATGGAAGACTGCCAAACTTCAGTCAGTAAAATCTGGTCTGAATGAACAATTGGGACATACAAGCAAACCTTCAACAATGTAGCATAAGGGCAACACTGACAGAGGAAATGAACCAGCAAAATCCATGAGAACCTCATAGAATAAAAATCGGACGTTCCCCAACCAGTCAATCACCTTCTTTCTTAGCCTAAAAATGTTTCATGTTATCCTGAAATTTATTATAAAAGAGTAGTAGAATAGGGAGGGGCGCACTAGACATTCTGCGGTTTTGATGACTGCACACCCCTATCGACCCCACAGACGATGACAGATGCTTGCACGATTTCTGGTCCTTTGGAGATCTTTGGAACTGTAACGTACTGAGCAAAGAACTTTCGGACTTTGAGCTTTGGCCTGCTTTTTTTGGACAATTTAAAGGGTAAATTCGGTTATGCAGAGCCAAATGAATTAGAGAAAATCCTGATAGCAAGAATAGGTAAATATAAATGTCATGCGATTTGTGAACAAAATTCTAACCTTGATCGATTATTAATGCTGATATTAATTGAAAATAATATTTAGATAAACAAATATGATTAACAGAATTTACGAGTTGGTGGTTTTTCAATGAAGAGAGTAAAGGATTCTGAGTCTTAAATTTGTTTTAGCCGGTTCTAAATCACCATCAACCAATCCAACTAATTGGTCCGTCGACCAAGTGGTGGAGTGCCTTGATGTTTAGGATTAGGAATCCATAGGTGGTGAATGCTAATGTATATTCTGTAAAATAACTCTTCTTCCCTATAGGTAATAATGTACTCCCCACATGTCCAGCGCGAAATCATCATCCCTCCTGTGTGCAGACTCGTGAGTGAAGACGTGTGAGTGTTGGTGTTATGGGCCCCACCAATGAATGCGTGTGTGAATGAGCTAGTGTGACATCGGGTCTGCGACGCAGGAAGGGATAGTTGTAAAATGTGCTTCCCTTTCTCTTTTTCCCCGGTCTCGCGCTGGATCAATGGGACAGTGAGGCATTAGAAGGCAGGTGTGAGGGATTGATTCAGAGGGAAAAGACTTAGAATGAACGAGGTTGTAGCTTTAGTTATTGGTCCCTGCAATGTGAATGTACTTCTTAGGGAGTCTTCACAAGCTGACACCATTTTCTGATTTTGCCTGGGAAATGCTAAGTAGGGATGTCGCACTAGAGTGTAGGGACAGACTAACAACATTTCTTTGAAGGTATCGATGAAGACTGATTTAAATGTTGGAGCAGTTATCTCTTGTTTGATAATTTTAGAGTTTATCGTCCTTTTTGTGTTTCATCGAATGAGGTTGTTACGTATGTTAAATTCTGTATTAGATCCCATGTATTTTCTTGACCTCGTCATGAGGTGCCTGTATGTTCAGTTATTTTTGGCTTTGTAATAAATCCCAAAACTTAAATTTCGGACTTAGTGATTCTTTAGAGTCATAGTTACTTGGTTATTGGATTGGAATTGAATAGTTGATTTCCCCTTTATACTAACAGCAGGTAAAAAGATCTAGTCGACCTGAGGATTCTTATGAGTAGTAAGAGATAACAGATAAGATAAGAATCCGGCGTTATCAGTTGATAGCAGAGTAGGATGGTTATCTCTGTAGTAAGGGGAGATCTGGATTAGGATAAGTCACTATCGAGTTCCCATAGAGCCCAAGTGATGGTGATCCAGTGGATAATGAGCGGAGAAATGGCCTTCTTGGAAGCTGACGGAGCGTAACTGTGCGGAGGAAGCAGCAGTTCCTGGGAGAGTGAGTATGAACAGGGTTGTGTATGTTGGTGTTGTGCTGATTGTGTGATGTCTTGTGGAGTTGGTGTGAGAGTCGAGTGATCATGGTTTCGGACTGTGAGAGCGCGCGGTCCTTGAGATTTGATTTTGATATCCTGGGATAAGAGATTGTGGTGTAGAAGACACCCAAAGTTGAAATTGTCTGACCAGTGATTGTGGGAGTCTTGAGACGTCATAGACTGACCCACGCGAGATAGGGAAGTGCATGTGTGAGTGCGTGAGCAATTGACGCAGGTCGTGGGTTGCTGTATGTGGCGCATTGAGTGCTTAGCTCCTATCCATTAAGGTGATTGCCAGAGTTGAAGTCGACAATTTCGAGAGACTGTCCGGTCGTTTGGTGGACAGACGGTTATTTCAGAGTGTGAAAGAGACACGTGAAAGTGTGAGAAGCGAATTGTGAAGGAGGGGAACTGCTGCATGCGGAGGAAGCATGACGTCAGAGGGTGCTGCTCTGCAATAGGCTGGTTGGTGTGAAGCCGCGCTGGTATTGGTGGACCTACATCAGGAAGTAGAAGGAGACGCTGTGTAAGGGCCGACTTAAGTTGATTCAAAATGAAATGCTTTAAAGTTTTACGAGACATGTGTAGAGGAGATAGAACGGTGGTTACTCGAGGAGGGGAAGAGGCTCTGCCCAAGGATACCCCGGCTCGAATACTGGCATAAAATGACTGAAAAAGAAGGAGAACTGGCTTTCCCGCACTATGACACTTTCAGGTTGGAGGTGTTGTATCAGTTGAAAACAGTGATGGCCTCATCGTGGCCTTTGCCTAGACGGACACAGTTTGAGGCGTTGCACACATAGATAAGAGCAGCGTATGACAGGAAAAGAGACAGAAATCAAGAAAGGGTAAAGAAGTTGATCAGGGCATTTCAGGAGGCACGATGGGATGCATTAGAGAAAAGATGGAGGGTGGAGACAATTGAAGGGGATAGATTGTTCCCGTTGACGGTGAAGGTGGGAGATACGCAAAAGAAGAGCGCAGGAGAAGATGACAGTGACACAGATGATGGGTTGCTAGAAATGCTACTGTCGAAAAAACCACTCCCATATAATCCTGACTCAAAAGAGGGAAAATCAGTACCAAAGGAAGGGAATAGGGAGCCGCAGACTCAACCCCATGCAAGAGTAGTGGGTAAAATATCAACAGGAACTGAAGGGATGTGGATACAGACATCAGCAAGTGCTAAGCCTAACGGAACCGCGAGGTTACCAGATTCTCTTACAGTACCGGTTACCATTGGACCTTTAGTGTCTGTGTATGACCCGGACCCGGTAAGGGAGGGGAGTCAGATACAGTCAGCAGTAGGTGAAGGGAATTGCATGGTGAGTGGAATAGCTCACCTTCTGAGGCCTACAGAATCGAGTACACCATTGCCAGCCACTGTGGACTCCTCTAGAGGACAATTGGATGTGTGATCAGAGAAGCCAAGACCCCTGGCTGAGTCTAGATCAGATTTAGGGATGTGGAAACCACCAGTAAGGAGCCAGTATGACAGGATGCCAGGAGGTTAGGATCGGGAGGATTAAGGGGGTCGACAAGCCCCTAGGAATGCAGTGGCAAATAGCAGATGTGGAGATCAGAGCAGCGAGAATGATGAGTCGAGTGGTACATCGAGTCGAGGGACATTGAAAGTTGCCATAAGAACAAGGATGTTGGATGTGGTGAGGTTGAAGGCAGAGGTAGACGAGATAGTTAGTGGGAATCTGCCTTTGGAAAGAACAGAACTCTATGAGACAGATGAGTTGCTGTTTGTAGCAAAAGATGTAACCCGTAAAGCAAGGTCTGCACACGAGAAATTGACCAAATTAGCAAAGAGGTATGACGTGGACCTGTCCAAAACCAAGATGTTACAGGGAAATCACAGGTTGCAGTATAGTGATCAAGAATTGGAAGAGAAGAGAGTCATAGGATTGAAGGCTCATATTCGAGAATTGATTATAGGGATACGTGCATGGAGCATGCTTGATAAATGGGAGGAAAGGTGGTCCTAAAAGAAAAGCACCAAAAGAAGCATATGGGAGACACCTCCTCCGGGAGGGGGAGGAATGGTAGGAGTGGAGAATAATCCTTTACGTGAGGTACAGAATGGAGGGTATGTGCACGTGCCTTGGAGTAGATGTGACTTAGAAGCATTCACAATGATTTTCCTCGGCTGAGGGAGAAACCTGTTGAACGGTATAAGCAGGTTTGTCAAAATCTCGAAGGTGTTGTGGATCGATCTGAATACGTTGTTTGACATTGTCATACCAAGCGATCTGTAGTCAGCTTGTAGAGTTGCAGTTGATTGGCCAGCTTCTGAACCAGACTGGGATTCTGCTACCAATGGTCCTTCACCTATTGTCATGAAAAAGTTTGAGCAAGTAATTACGTGGCTGAAATCTAAAATCTCGCCACAAGATATTAACTGGGTTAAGATAGACCGGACTGTTCAGAAACCGAAGGAGACAGTGCATGAATACTATGAAAGGCTTTTGCAAGCTTTTAAACAGTACAGTGGGTTGGACAGCTTAGACCCCAAGGACATGGGATAGTTTGTCTCGAAGTTTGTGCTGGGATTGAGACCTGAGGTTAGTCTCATGATTCAGCAACATCTGATTTGATGGCAGAACGAACAGGTGGATGAAATACTGAGGTATGCGAGGTACTGCAGGGATGAGGTGGACTTAAAACATAGGAAGCTAAAAGACAAGCTGATGCTTGGTCAAATGCAAACTGCTGATAAGGGACTCTAGATTCAGCCTAGTGGAGGGACGCTAGGAAGAAGACAAGGGAATAATCAAAGAGGGAATCAGAATGCACAGAGTCATGGAAAGGGGAAACCTGTAGACCCTAAGACGGGAGTGGATGTGGCAACCTTGAAGAAGACCACCGCGTGTCATCTGTGCCACCAGATCGGGCATTGGAAACGTGAGTGCCCATTGAACACAGTAAATCTGGGGCAACAAGAGGTAGAGGCAGTACAGGTGCCTGAAGCTGTCAGTACTGTCGCAAGACCTAGATCCATGCAAGGGGGAACAGGGTCCCACAGGTCCAAGTCCCACAATCTCAGAAGATCCCACAGGGGCCTCGGACGTACCAGCAGATGCCTGTTTTTAAAAGTTTTGGCGAATACAGTCCAGACCCGTTGGCATGACGGTGCCTGAGGGGGGAGGAAGACTGCACTCTTGGGGCAGTCTTGGAGGTGGACCAGAGGGGACCATTTGTGGAAGCGGATGTTGACGGTCATCCTCCCACTTTCTTGGTTGACACTGGTGCTACCCAGTCTACTGTGAGATCTGCAGTAGTCCCTAACCTACCCCTCTCGGGACAATCAATCCAGGTCGTATGAGTAGCTAACAAGAAAATAACCTGTCCATTGACTGAACCGATTTCTGTGAGAATAGGAACATTTCGAGACCGACACCAGTTTGTGGTGTGCGACTCAAGTCCTGTCTGCTTGCTAGGGCGAGACCTTCAGTGCAAACTAAATTGCACCATTTACTTTACACCCAAGAGGGTGGAGGTACAGGTGAAAGATGATGATGCCACCTTTAAGGTCGCAAACCGACACTTGTGCATAGAGATGTATCCTGTACTGAAGGTAGAGGAACTCCCATTTGATTTGAAAGATTCTGTTTCCTTAGATGTGTGGGATTTCACAGGAGAAGAGATTGGGTTAATTAAGGGTGTTGAGCCGTTAAGATACAGGTTAAGCAGAATGTTGAGTTTCTGAGAACAGCACTGTACAATTTGTCACCGGAAATGATTGCAGGGATCAAACTTGTAATCGCCTCCATGGTCAAACAGGGAATCCTGAAGGAGATAATGGGTAGTGCATGCAACTCACCCATTATGGGACTACAGAAACCAAGCAGAAATTTAGAATCGTGCAAGACCTGTGAAAGATCAACACGATCGTTGATTCGTGTTGTCCAGTGGCACCGAATCCATCAGTGATATTATTTCCGATTCCATGCCAAGCTGAGTGGTTTACTGTGATTGATTTGTGTCAAGCATTTGTCTCGATACCTCTTCATGAGGAAAGTAAATTTTTGTTTGCCTTCCGGCTGCAAAACCGTGTGTTAACGTGGTGTCGTATCCCTCAGGGGTATACAGAGAGCCCATCGATCTTTAATCAGATCTTGAAAAAGAACTTCTAGAATATTGTGTTGCTGCAGAACTCGGTTCTGGTGCAATACATTGACGATCTCCTTATCGCGTCAGAGACGGAGGATGCTTGCAGAGTTGACACCATTGCTTTACTGAATCATTTGGCAGAGAACGGGCACAAGGTGTCCCCAAACAAGTTGCAGTATTGTTTGAATGAAGTACACTACATTGGACATCGAATTGAGAAGGGAAAGAGGAAGGTGTCACCGGACCGAATTGATGCAATTATGAACATGGCTGTGCCTACCACTCAGAGGGAAGTCAGGATGTTCTTGGGAATGGTCGGCTACTGTCGCCAATGGATTCCCAATTTCTCTCTCAGGGCGAAGCCCCTGCAGAGGTTGACACACAAGGATGTGAGCGATCCAGTACCATGGGACGACGACTGTCTGAAGGCGCTCTTGGAGTTGCGAGAGGGCCTGTGCCGTGCAATGGCACTGGGAATGCCTTATTATAACAAGCCTTTTTCGCTGTTCTGCTGCGAGACGGAAGGTTACGCGTTATCAGTTTTGACTCAGAGTCATGGAAGTGTCAGTAGACCAGTTGCCTATTTCTCAGCTACTCTAGGCCCAATAGCTTTAGCATTGCCCGGATGTCTCAAATCCATTGCTGCAACGGGTGTCAGCATTGAGAGATGTGAAAGCATTGTTAAGGGCCATCCTCTTCTTGTATATGTGCCGCATTCTGTTGAGTTGCTGATAACAAGGACTAAGACGCAGCACCTGACAAACAACAGACTTATGCGGTACGAGCAGGTTATACTTGCTGCGGAGAACGTGACTTTGAAGAGGTGCTCTGTTTTAAATCCTGCTACACTTATGCCAGTACCGAACACAGATGATGAAGATTGTGAGGATCATGATTGTCTTGATGTGACTGAACTTTGCTCCAAACCGAGACCTGACATTGTTGATGAACCTCTGCCCGACCCCAATGAGATTTTCTTTTGTTGATGGTTCATTCTTAAGAGACGATGTTGGGCATTTGAGAACAGCATTTGCTGTATGCACCATTTCAGGAGTGGTTGAAGCGGCTTCTCTAGAGGGAGTATACTCCGCACAAGTTGCCGAAATCATTGCCTTGACTCGCGCCTGTTTGGCAGTAACCCAAATCCGAATCACCATTCACACCAATAGCCAGTATGCATATGTGTGTATGCAGTTGCCTGCCACGGTGGACGAGGGGATTAAATATCATCATCTTCCACTGACGTATGGAATTTCATGTAGTTTATTGCTTAGTATGTTCTATGGGAGGGTTCATTATGAGTACTTCTTTTCAAATTATGATGCCGTGCTTTCAGAAGTACCAGCTTACAAGCACCTGAATAAGGATGATTATTACAAGCAGGAGGAGAGGGTTGGAAGTATTTCATTCCGACTTCGACTTTAGATACTGCATATGCCCATAGACACAATCTGACATGTTCATTAACTGAAGTAGAGAAGAAGTTTGTAGACCAGGTAAAAGACAGATATAGAGCACTAACAAAAACACGTGATACTGGGGAGAGTCCAGTAGATTGGACTAAGGAGGAGAGATCTCACAGAGCAAAGGGAAGTTCTGGCCCTATAGCATTAGACTTGGTGCAGAAGGGGAAGTTGTGTGTGAAGAGGGTGCAGACCTACTATGATAATGTTTATGTGGGACAAAGTACGTGGGATCATGTCTTCACCATGGAAGCGTCCACAAAGGACTTTCTGCAGGATTTAGTGCAAGTGGTGCCAACCCTATATTATGTGTGTGGAAAGAATGCTTATGTGAGATTGCTTGCAAATTGGTATGGAACTTGCTATTTGGTAATCATTTTTCCTAAAATATACCATGCCGAAGAGTTAGAGCTTTTGGAGGATGGAAAACATTCTCGAGTGAAAAGAGGTGCAAGTGCAGGAGCAGTGATTGGAAATATTTTTGGAGCCGCGATACCAAGTTTAGGAGTGATTCTGAATGATGTGAAGATTAGGAGGTTGGCAACGGTGGTTGATGAGTTGTCAATGAATACAGCTAAGTCATTGATACTTGTGGATGGAGAGATGTTGTCAATTAGAACGATGATGATGCAGAATAGTCTTGCTTTGGATGTTCTATTGGCAAAAGAGGGTGGAGTCTGTAAAATGTTGAAGGTTCAAGAGTGCTGTACTTATATACCAGATAACAGCAAGGATCTGAAGAGGCATATAAGTGACATCACTGTGATCCACCAAGAAGTCCAAGATATGACTGACAAGAGTGTTTTGGAAAAGGTTGGGAAAGGATTTGGCAAGGTGGGAAGTTGGTTCGCAAGTCTATTGAAAGGTATCCTTGGTTATATTCTGAAGCCCATCATTATCATAGTGATCTGTGTTGTTTATTTGTGGGGATTTGCCAGAGCCTATCAATGGTACAGAACAAATAAGGTTGAAAGGTCCCTTAGGGAGCAAGAGATAAGAATGGTCAGACTGCAGGACAGTCAATATCAGAAAATCAAGAATCTAGAGAAGTTCCGACAGGGAAGAGTGGCAACGAGCTCTGCTTAGGTCGGTTCCTTCTACAGGGAGTTGTGAATTTTGGTGATGACACTAGTCATCAAAGGGGGGAACTGATAGAGCGCCATGTTGTTCAAGAATTGTAGAGGTGCATCATAATCATGCATAGTCAGCACCTACATATATATCCTGTGTTATTTTAATAAATGATCATTAGATGAGTAAAATGTAAAAATAAAATGTGAATGTAATGCTAGAAATGTAACCCTTGTTAGTAGAAATGCAATCATGATTCATCTTTATGTAATTTTAGAGTGAGCTGAATAGTAAATCGATTTGTGTGCAATGTGATGCATTAGATTTAAACGTGCACAATATTAGAATCTGCACGGTTAGGATTGATTTCTTATATAGCGAGTGTAATGAATTATAGTGTTCATTATTGCAGTGTTGTAAATGTGCGTAGTTTTGATGTATAGAGGCCTAACTGAAAATCTCGATCTTCTATGAAAAGGCCTATTCGCATTTCGGATGTTAGTTGAACTGTGCAGGCTGAAATGTATTTCGCTGAGAAGGCTCTCATTTAGTCAGTCATTAAGGATGATGTGCGTGCAAGGATTTTGGTCAAACTTCTGTTGCAGGTGCAAGGACATCGTCCTCGTTAGCAGAACTAACCTTTTGTTTTAGGAGTTAGGTATGGAGGAGAATCGCTACAAGTGTCTCTAGGAATGCGATAATGAGGAGTCAATGCTTTCGGTGCTGAAGAAGCCTGGGATCCAAGAACACCCTAACGGTTGTTGGACGGGGTACAGATTTCGGTGGAAAATCACCTACAGGAGGTGATCAGCCAGAGGAGGTGGAACGAAGGCGTATCTTCTATGTTGTGCGTTTTATATTAGGGACAGTGCCCCGAGGGAAGAGTTAGGAGATGGGACAGTGAGGCATTAGAAGGCAGGTGTGAGGGATTGATACAGGGGGAAAAGACTTAGAACGAGGTTGTAGCTTTAGCTATAGGTCCCTGCAATGTGAATGTACTTCTTAGGGAGTCTTCACAAGCTGACACCATTTTCTGATTTTGCCTGGGAAATGCTAAGTAGGGATGTCGCACTAGAGTTAGAGTAGGGAACAGACTAACAACATTTATTTGAAGGTATCCATGAAGACTGATTTAAATGTTGGAGCAGTTATCTCTTGTTTGATCATTTTAGAGTTTATCGTCCTTTTTGTGTTTCATCGAATTAGGTTGTTACTTAGGTTAAATTTTGTATTAGTTCCATATGTATTTTCTTAACCTCGTCATGAGGTGCATGTATGTTTATTTATTTTTGGCTTTGTAATAAACCCCAAAACTTAAATTTCAGACTTAGTGATTCTATAGAGACGAGGGGGCATATTTACATGCTGGCGATAATAAATTATCGCCGCTTTTGCGGCCGTTTTCAGACGAAAAGCGGCGATAATTTTATCGCCTAATTAGCAAGGCCATGCTAACGTGTGAAACCTTGCTTTAGCGTGGGGATTCCTAACGCCCAGCTTTGCATCTCTAATGAGATGCAAAGTGGGCGTTCCTGACCTAACATGACAGGAGAAATGTCACTAAGCGACATTTCTCCTATCATCAAGCCCCCCGCTATGAAGCATAGCGTCAGGAAAAGTAGCGATAATCCCTGGATAAGGGCATTACACAGAAAATGCCCTTATCCAGTTTGTCAATGTCTCCTCTACCCTGAATCTAGACATTTCCGCCCGCCACTCACTGGGAAGCATCCAATCCTTCTGTCTCTTTGCATATTCCATTTCCCTGTTATCCATCAACAAGGAAAACAAAGAAGTTAAGCAGCCTCCTAAGGGCTGCGACCAGATGCTGGGAGAGCGCGGGACAAAGAGACCGAGTCCCACGCTCCCCAGCCTTTTATCCTGATACATGGGGGCCGACCAGTTCTAACTCGCCTGACCCCCAGCCCCCCCACTCCCCCATGACCCGGAAGCGCCTTAATCGCTTTCGGGCCATGGGGTCACCGTCGCGAGCCAATCACGGACACGGCGCGCCCACCGCGTCATAATGACGCGGTGGTCCGCGCCGCTGGGTGGACATGCGAGGGCGGGGGGAGGGGTCGGTGCCCCGCCATATTTGCGGCGGGGCCGATCCCGGCCCCGCCTTTCTACACTTGGCCCACAGCCTCAGTTTAACAGGGGAGTGCCAATAATACTAACAACACTTCGCTGTGGTCTGCCAGGACTGGGAAACAGTAAGTCTCTATGGGCCGGTTTACATGGGCTCTGAAAAACCGGCCCGCAGAGGACCATGAGGCACCGGCCCATCGCTCAATGCCCGACTGCCTGCCTTACCAATACGACCCTGCCTAAGAGATGTCGGGGGGCATGCTACTCCAGGTCCTTGCGTGCAACAGAGGAAACAGGCTACATTTCTAATACTAGTTCTGGGGAGCAACTTCATGGTTCACTTGTGCAGCCGCGGCCGGCACAGGTAAGCATGGTCGAACGGTGGGCGGGGAATGGCGCGGCAGGGGGTGAAGCTGACGGACGACGGAATAGGTGTTATTTATTTAATTACACCTATTCCGTCGTCTGTCAACTTCCACCACCCCCTCCTACCCCACCCCGCCCCCTCCAGGCCCTCTGCGTTTACCTGTGCCGGCTGCCGATACACTTGTGTAGTTTCACAGACTTGCGAAGAGGTGCCCTAATTCAGACACCGTGAGTTTCAGTGATTCTGTCCTGGGTGCTGAGCCTCAGGGTTTTCCTTAGAGGTGCCTGGGTGCAGACACTCCGTTTTTGGATGGTTCTGTCTCGAGTCTCAAGGAGATGCTGATAGATGCAAACGCAGGATGTAGCAACGGCCTCCCTGGATCTTCAAAGAGTCCCATATGGCCTGCACTGGTGAAAAGAATGTAGAGCTTCCTGGTAATTTATGAAGGAAACTCTTAATTTTATTAAAGTCATGGAGACGAGGAATATGCTTTCAAATCTTGCTTTATTTTAAGAGCAGCAGTCAAGATAACTAAGAAAAACTACAAATCCCATATGGCTACAGGAACGCAGCCAATAGGAACAAAAACATTGTACAAATGAATAGCCAATAAGAATGTGGCAGCACCTATAATACCTAGCTTGACTGTGAACAGCACTCTTTTCTTGTGCAACAAGTTAATAAGCATTGAATAATGAAAAAAGAGAACATAGAATAGCCACAGCCATGGTCAGGGAAAAAAGTTCCTGAAAGAAGTCCATCAAAGAAAATCCCAGAAAAAAGGAAGCTGATGCAGAAGATCCAGCATCATGCTGCAGGTCCAGAAGAGAAGACTGCAGAAAAGAACCATCACGAAATGAAAGATCCTTATGAGAAAGCAGCGTGAGGTGCTGGAGCCACTGTCGGGGAGGGAAAAATATAATAATTAATAAATGTTGAGGTGGGATAATAGTCGCCTCTGTGTCTTTAATAAAATTAATACTTTCCTTCATAAATTACTAGGAAAATCTACATTTTATTGCAAGACCAAAGGCTCCTATTATGGTTGTTTAATGCATGTTAACAACAACAGAAGAAGCAGTAAGTACAGGTTTACAATAGAACGTTCTGAACTTATTGTCGTTAGGCCAATCAGCCGATTTCAGAATGTTTTCGAGACGGGAACCAGCCCAAAAAGTTTTCGATGTCATGGCTCCTCTGGAAGAATGGGCACTAAAATAGAGGCATCAATACCAGCTAAAGAGATAATCGATTTTTTCAGCGAGCAAGGGTAGGGGAATAGATTGGATTATGGGTCATTCTGAAGGAAATGCAACACAAAAACATGATTTACGGAATGTTGAACATTGTACAACATTCAGCCACAGTTACAGATCTGGGTTTCATCCATCGTTATTTTGCTCACCATGCCATTCCAGTTTGAACCCAGCCATATGCAGATCAGCCTGGACCCTGTTCCCCATGTATGCCCCCCTACAATTTGCTTCTAAGGACACTACAGATAGTTCCACTAGTGATATTCTAGACAATGCATACAATAAAAACGCATAGAGAAATTAATGCAGATGTCTGTGATAGTCCACGCAGGCATGGGTAATTGCTGATTTGGGTAATACATTTAAAATACTTGTAATTGAATTACCTTTTCAATTTACCTGCTTGGATTGAAATATATTACGTCTCCACACAACTAGTACTTAATTTGAGCCTGGTTTCCGGTGCTAAACACTGGATCTTAATTTGTTTCCGGTGCTCTGCACCAGCACTTAATTGTTAACACCACACTTAGGACAGTCTGCCACATGGTGGCGCTGCTCATCTAATTTAGAGATGAGCAGAACAATGGTTGTTTATAAATACAATATACATTAAAAATGACTAATATCTGCCGCCATAGTCATTCCTTTAGCTTTGGGGACCTCGAATAATCTGAACTGTAGCACTTGCTGGTGAGAGAGATGGCTATTAGTTGTTTTGGCAGCGATGACAGGAGCGATGGTTCGTGCAAGTTGCAGTGGCGTCCTGGTCAGGGCCCTGGGACTTACTATTTTACAAATTAAGCACTGCACACAACAGCTTCCTTTGGGTGCAGAGGACACCATGCCGGCATTTATCTATTTAAAAAATGCCATCCCTGTCCCCTTACAGCAGACCATTAACAAAACAAGATCCCTGTGCAAGGCGGCACAACTGTGAGAAAAAGGCTGGTGTTGTAGGGGAGCCTTTTGGGGAGAGGGGTCCACTTCCTTACTGCTCACCCAGTACAATCACTCATATGCAATCACCCCTTCACATCCTTCACCACTCATTCAACATTCTAGCTTGTTTTGTCTCTCCATTGCCCCTGAGCAGAGTTCTGGTTATGTTTCTGGTGTTGCACACATCCTCTTCCTAGGGTGGCCACCTAACTGGTTTAATATGGGCATGAGATGTATTTTAATGTCCCGGGCCGGTACAACAATTAGAAAATTCAGATTGGTATTTTTCCCTTTATTATTTCATAGTTTAAACACTTAAAGTGTGCTCTACAGTTGCACTGGTGACCCCTGACTTACAAAGACAGAAAGGCCATGTTCAAATGAATAACAATGATTTCTTATAAAGTTCTATTTAAGAAACATATTGGGGCCTTTTTGCAGAATGTTAAATTGTGAACAGGTGGCTATATTTGTCCGTTGCAATTAAAGGTAGCAACCTTATTTCTGGCCCAATAAGTTCTGTGCAGCCTCTTCCCCTCTCAGACACTAAGGAAGACACTTTCTGTGAGGAGGTGTCGGAGGGGGGAGGGAGGCATCTGCTCTTGTAAGGGGCCTGGCAGGCTTGGAGTGAAAGAGAAACAAAAGATGTAATTTTGTTTCTCTTCACTTCTGAGTCAGCCCGTGTCAGCGCAGAGCAGCTCAAAGCAGGCTGCAAACTGCATTTGCTTTACAGGAGACACACACCCTGGACAGAGAAGCTTAGGGGGCCCTCTTCATATATAGAAGAGTGTGCCCCCCCGCACTGCGGGGGCTGCCGGGGTGTATGTTGCGCCACTGGAAATGAGAGGGGAAGACTGGGAATTCCCCATATTTTCCAGGCAGATACAATGAGGGAATTTTCTAAGACTAGTTGGTGAGTAAGACCTGAGGGGTCCAGGAGCAGATCGAGAAAGGATGGAAGCAGAACTGGAAAGTCCATTTATTAATTCCAAGAGAGGGGGAAACCATACTTGTGACTGCCAAAAGGGAGCTACTAAGACGAGTACTGATTGTTAGCGTTTGACTTTTGCAAGAACTCTGTGTATCGTAAAGAAAGAAATAAAGGTGTAATTGATTGAATTGGAAGAGTCCTGAAGAAAAGCATCCAACGGTAAGGCTAAAGGATCTGGTCGCCAACTGAAGAGGAATTGGATGATTCAGGTGAGAAGCAAACAGATCTATTTGAAAAGACCATATTTATGGTGTAAAGAAGTGAAGACTGTAGGATGAAGTTTCCAATCACTGTAATCTCGAAGTTAATGGGAATGCCAATCTGCTACGAGTTGAGATTTCCTGCATGTATTGAAACGTTGTTTAACAGGTAGAATTCCCAAAAGTGCTTTTGCAAGTTCCGCTAGAGGATTGGATCTGGTGCCACCTAGGTGATTGATGTAGCAAATGGCAGACATGTTGTCCATTTGAAGAAAAATAGAGCAATGAATCCTGTTCTTTAAGAGGTTTTTCATTGCAAAGGAGCCTAAAGCATCTTAAACAATACGTATGCAATTTGGACTCCTCTAGAGACCATGCACCTCCAGTCTAGATTGGTCCTCAACGGGCACCCCAGCCCTGACGATTCGCATTTGATTCTAATACATGATATGAGCTGCTGCGAAGATATTTTTGCCGTTCCAGGCATCTAAATGGCTTATCCACCATTGGAGTTCTAACTGGGACTCTTGATGTAGTAAAATGATGTCGGAGGAGGAGAGGCCTCTTTGTAAATGGTGGATTTTCAACCTTTGAAGAACCCAGTAATGAAGAGGACCTGGAAAGATGGCATGTATGGGCGAAGAGAAAAGGCCTATGATCCTTGCTTACATTGTGAGGGAGATCATCCAACTCCAAAGAGTCTGTAAAATCTTGGGTTTTTATCAATTTTACCTTTGCAGAGGCAAGATGCAGAGTGGCGGTGGAGGAATTCATGAGAAAACCCAAGAATTCTCTATGTTTTGTTGGAGTTAATAACAACTTTTCCTTGTTCATCAGGAAACATAAGTCTGATAAAAGAGAACATGTAAGTTTAAGGTGAGTCTGTAAAGACTGGATATTTTGACTAATCAAAAGAGTATCGTCTAGATATAAGATGCCTTGGTCTCTGAGAAAGGCTACCACTGGCTTCTCCAGTTTGGTAGAACATTATGGCGCTGAAGAGAGTCTGGAAGGAAGGGAGGAAAAATTAAAGGTGTGACCCAACCACTGAAATTGAAGACACTTCTTGCAATCTGTGTGGATGGGCACTGTTAGATAGGCATCCTGTAAGTCCAAACAAACCATCAAGTCGTGCTGGAGCAATGAAGCTCTGAGACAAAACAATGGTCTCCATTTTGAAGTGACGGTATACGACAAAATGATTAAACTGTTTGAGGTTTATTACAGGCTTCATCGTCTTGTTCTTCTTTTGAACTAGAAAAAGGGAACTGAAGAAACCAGAGGGATCGGGACGTGAAGGAAATTTTGCTTGCTTTTTAAATAATGTTTATATTTCTAGAGAGAGGAGGGCGTACATTTTGGAAGAAAAATGTGGAGGGGAAGGGAACACAGTTTGGAAAGGCTTGGAGTAGAGCTATATAACATAACCTTGAACTGTGCTTAGCACCCATGGGTCTGTAGTTATGGTACGCCATTTATAGAAGAAAGAAACAAAGGTTACCCCCTACAGAAGGAGGGCCATAAGAAAGACTTACCTGGTTGGGAATAGTAATTGGGACCTTTGTTTCCGCAACCTCAGCCCCTCTGTGGATAAAAATGAGGCTTGTACTCCTGGTAATATGAATTAAGGGAGCCTCTGGGACATTGATTATTGTAGTTGTGGATTGTAAAGTAGTTGCTGCCTCTACCGGCCCCAAAGCAAACATGTTGTGAGAAAACTTTCCGTGAGGATTGCTGGGCTTTGTCCAGTGAGGCAAAGTTGAGACATAGTGGCTTAGTTCTTTGATGAGAGAATCCACGATTAATAAACCCACTGACTTTATACCAGGATCCATAGAGGCAAGGTTAACAAGTTTTGGGTAAAGTTTTAACAACAATCCTTTTCTGTGTTTATGCGTAATCACAGAGTTTGCATTCCCAAGCAAACAAAAAGATCATTGTACCCAAAGAAATAAGTCGTCAGGATTGTTAAGGGAATTATACAATCTTGCAGATTTTGCCAAATCAAAAATTTGCGTTAGAATAAGGGTGGGCGTAGTTCGCGAAGTAGCACTTCGCGAAGCTACGCAAAGTGAAGTTCGCACTACGCGAGCTACGCGTAGCACTTCGTGAACTGCGTAGTAACATGTTCGCACTGTGCAAGATGTTGTTTTCAATGATTGCACAGTGCGGACAAGCAACTGGCACTGTGCAATCATTGAAAATGGCATCTTGCACAGTGCGAGCTGTAGTTTTCTGCTGCTCGAGTAGATTTTTACTCGAGCGGCAGCTTTCTCAACGCGAACTGGTAGTTTCTCATCGCGGGCGGTCGCGAGCATACGCGACCCCTCACAATGAGAAACCTGACCTCCTCGCGTTGGGAATCTCGCCGGGAGGTTTATTTTCCATGCTCGCGATCGCCAACTTGATGTTGCTGATCGCGAACAAGGAAAAAGTCTCGCCGGGATGTCATTTTGCTTGCTCGCTGTCGCCAACTTGACGTTGAGGACCGCGAGCAAGCAAAAAATGACCGCAGCACTAAGCAACACTACGCTACGCGTGTTCGCACTGTGCTACGTGCAGTTCGCGTAGTGCGAAGTAGCGTGAACTTCGCAAACTACGCGAGCATAGCGTAGTGCTTCGCCCAGGCTTAGTTAGAAGACTGACAATATCTAATTGTTTGTTCTGGGAGGTGGACCAGGCCTTGTCTAACCCTTTGCGAGGGTCCTTACCAAACTTAGAAAAGAAAGTCAGCATAGAGGAATCTATAGAAGAGGGAACAGTAAAACAGTAATCTTGGATGGAAGAGAAGGGCGGGGGCGGTCAGACCTGAATTTGGCCCTTGTTTGCTTATCTAGTGGTAAGTGCAATCTGGAAGCAACATACTCCCCTAGGTAGGCCGAGGGATACCACTCAGTAGAGTTAGAGTTATGTTTAAGCATAGGGTCAAACACAGGAACACCCTTTGAGTCCATAATCAGCTTGTTCTTAAAAGGATCATGTGATATAGAGGCCATCTTTCCTATTTTGGGAGGAGGAGATGCATACAAATCTACACCACTAATTGCAATCTTGTTATTGTCCGAATCTAATCCCCCATATTGTCGTCAGTATCGGGGATATGTGAAATTACAATAGGAGAAGACATGTGCTTTAACTTAGATTTACGTTTAGAAGATGATTGCAAATCTTACATATTTTGTTTATTCCCCTCCAAGAGAGGAGGCCTGGGAGGAACCACACCCTCTATCATGAGTGAGGGATCCTCACTTGTCGATAGCACAGCAGTATTAAGTGTTTTGGTGTTAACAGTAGCCAAAGGCAGGAACCCCATCGCCTTGCACTTTCTGCTTTACCCTGTAGAATGGGCCAGAATCATCTTGGTCATTAAATTAAGCACAGAGTTGTCAATAGAGGCTGCAACAGCCAGCTCCACAGAAGTATGAAATAGTTCATTTAAATTGTCTTTAAGGGAATCCTCCTCCTCATTGTTATCATTGAAATTGGAGAACTATCTATCTCCATTATTAAAGCAAAAGAAAACAGCTTGAGGCAAAAAAAATTGTGTCTGGGAAACAAGGGGTTAAGAAGCTAGTGTGTGTGAGGTAGAAGCCAAAACCGCTCCTACAGAGACAAAGGCCACACCCCTGGGGAGGAGGAAAGCTTGGCACACGGAATAGCATGTGAAGGAGAAATCCCCAGGGGCATTTGGCTACACAATACTGGAGCAGGATGTCGAAAAACAAAGTCCATGTCTTGGACTGTCACAAAATGGCTACCGCGGTCCGAGAGCACGTCGGAGTGGATGTGAGAGCACAAGGAGGTGTGCGCAGAAAGAACAATGTGGCAATATGCCAACTGGGCATAAACCAACACAGGGAAAATACCTTAATAATAAAACATGTTTTAATTCATGTAAGCAACAAAACAAGGCAATATGAATGTGATAAACAATATGTAAATACTTATCTTGACAGCGAACAGCAAGAAAAGAGGACTGTTTTCAGTCAAGCTAGATATTATAGTTGTTGCTACGTTCTTATTGGCTATTCTTTTGTACTACGTTTTTGTTTCCATTGGTTGCCTTCCTCTACCCTTATGGGATTTGTCTTTTTTTTTGTTATCTTGACTGCTGCTCCTAAAATAAAGCAAGAATTGAAAGCTTAATAAAAGCCTCCAGTCTGGCAATAAAATTGCCTCTTGGAGCCTAGACTGCATCTTCAACTGTGGCCATCATCTTGAGTGTAGCAGATGCGGTGGGCATGCAATCCGTGCCTGGATTCAATTCAACGGCCCTGTAAGTTCTCTTGTTGCTCTCTGTAACGTATCTCTCTGCTACAAACAGTATGCACCTTGTCTGTGTGCTAATTGTGGATCAGTTTCCCTTGTGGAGAAGATAATTGTTGATCTTCGCCCCGTTGATGCTCCACTGAACACAAATGAGCATTTGAACATTCCGGTCTAGCTGACTCAATAATGTTTGCAATGATTTCTGCAATGCAATCAAGCATTTCATTTATGGTGTCGATGTAAGTGCTCACTTTTTAGGTCAAGCCTATAGCAGCAGCGTGCATGTGCTGCTCGCTTTGCGAGGCATGCAGTATTCAGTATGGAGTGGAAGCTCCGTGGACACTCCGTCCATTCTCCGCCCATCTTTTTCATTGGCTTGTGTCTTAAATGCTGCCTTCCGATTGGTTTTAGGCTTGTTAGTCCCTCCTTAAGACGGCCATGTCGATATTTGTATCCTTCCATGGTTACTGGCCCCTTTACTTCGAGTTTTGCACAGTATGTTTTTTTAGATTGCGAGCACTACTTTCTTCCAGTGCCTCCCCCTGCAGTCCGTGCCTTCTCGCCCGCCCGCACTCCCGTTTGCAATGCAATAGGTCTTGCGTAAGTGTGAGTTCTATTGCATTGCAAATGCGTTTTTTTAACGTTTTTCAGTTTCAGTCACTGGCTCGGCTATTAGGTCGCTTATTTACGCTCTCTTGTGAGTACTGATCACGGGCTCCCCGGCCTCGGCCAATACAGGCGCAGCTTCTCACCCTCTCTGACCTGCCGCCTTTAGAAGGGGCAGTCATTAGAGTCAGGGGTGGAGGCGAACGTGTGGGCGCCATGCTGTCAGGAGACGGGTTTCTCTGGAAGGCCTCCCATTGCCATGGACCCCAGGCACCTGTGACGCGCCGAGTGGGTCTGTCCGCCGCCTCCTAGCGCTCAGCCAAGGTACCCCCATCTGGCCCGGGTTGGCACCCCCTCTCTTCCAGTGGCAGCTTAGCGCACAGGTGAAGAGCCTTCTAAACCCAGCGCTACATTATTGTCCTTGCAGAAGGTGCTCCTTGCGCACAGTTGGTGTCTTAGTGAATGCATCTTATAGCGTTTCAATGCCTCGTCAGGGGTAGTAAGCGTTATATAAAAGTCATTTGCTGCCACAGTTTTCAGCTTCCAGGCGCTGTAAACATCAAGTTCTAAAATAAAGCTCAGTAGTGCCTGGTGTATCCGCAACGGAAGGATTGAAGGCGGTGTGAATCTCTAGCGTTCATACCTCAAACACGCCTCAGTACAAGACGTTCACCAGTCTTTAAAGATGGACCATTTTTCACAATTCATGGGCGGTCACTTATGTAACGCCAAAATTATAAAGCGGCCACCGAAGCGATGCCACTTGAGAGCTTGTGGAAGTACAGCTGAAGCCGACCCAGTGTTAAGGTGTTGGACTACAAGTCCGTGTTCACCCTGCGTGACAAATAGTGCGAAAGGTGAGCTGTGCGTGCCATCGAAGGCCAAGTAGAAAGGTCAGTGGAAATTACATCATAACACGGAGGTAGAAGTGACCGGGAATGGAGTCCCTTCAATTCTTACTGTTTTTGTTCAATGGTCCCTTTACGTTACAGTCCCACAAATAATTCATTTTTTGTAGTAAAAGCGTGCCTGTTTTTTCCTATATGTACTTTCAAAATGCTCCACGTGTGCTCCGAAGTACTCGCTAACACCCTTGGACCAAAACGAGGTTCGATATTTCATGTTTAAAACTTGTTAATATAATGATGGCGTCCCCAGGAATAACGTGACATAACTTTTAGCCTCCGAATCCGGGAGCAAGACCATACGGTTTCCGGGCCAAATGCCATGGTAAAATATAACAACCATGATAAAATGAGCCACCCGTGAGTCCTGTGTCCAGTTACATCTGCTGTGCAGTAATGTTCGTCTCTAAATTCAGCGGCCCGCAAGACCTACATGTCAGAACACTGCGCCGTTTTGTTAGCACTTTTCTTCCTGCTCAGGGTGCCGATGTCACCCTTAACAGACTTCTAAACTCTGCAGCTTTCACAAATAGTGCTTACTACTCCTATTCGGGGTGCTGAAGCGCTTTGCAACACGGATAGCACGCTATACTTAATCTGCCGATTGCAACACCAGAAAGTTCTTGTTTCTAGCTCCAATGGTTCAAAAATTAGTACATTTGCAGCAACACATGTTGTCATGCAGTGGATGGCCCTTTGCAAGGGTTGACTGTCCACATTTCTTTTTATTGCTATATTTGGATTTTACACTGGAACTACTGAGGTGCAACCAATACTTAGCTAGTGTTAACAAGTTTAAAAATGACAAAAAATTAAGCAATACCATCACAAAATGTGCAGCATTATGCTGCATAATTTACTTTCTTTTTCGGCATAATGTATTCAACCCTGCCGCATAACTTAGCCCTCCTCTGCCGCATAATTCTATGGACCCTGGGTATATGGTATTGTATGATGAAACACCTTGTATTAGATTGATGCTCAGAAGGCTATCAGAAAAAAAGACTTGCTGTCCTTCTTGTGCTTAGAGGTAGAAGGAAGGGCAGATTGTTTATTATTCTCTGGAGCCCAGGAACAGCAGCCCTCACCCTGCGGTTGTGTATGGAGGGGTTGTACACAGACATGTTGTTAGAAATGGGGGTCTCTAGTTGGCAGAGGTAGGTACCTCTGACCAAGTAAGGGCCCTTGCTTCTAGTCAGGGTAAGGGGGATACACTCCTAAAATAACCCCTGCTCATCCCCTTGGTAGCTTGGCACAAGCAGACAGGCTTATCTCAGAGGCAGTGTGTAAATCATTTGTGAACAGATACAGTAATACAGTGAAAACACTACAAATGGACACCACACCAGTTTAGAAAAATAAGTAATCTTTACTAGACTTAACACAAGACCAAATGATAAAATTCCACAATACTGTAATAAAAATATGACTTAAAAATGGTAGAAATAGCTTAGTTCAATGTAGATGGTAAATGTGACACTTTACTCTCAAAGTACCTTGGATGCGTAACGCAACAAAAACAAAACGGTCGCAGGGAAGGTGATACGCCTATTCCTTAAATGCAAGAACGGTATTGCGTTGGTTCCTTGCTTCAGGGCAGGTGATGCGTTGGTTCCTTACTGCAGCACAGGGGAGGTGATGCGTTGGTTCCTTACCGGAGAGGAGGTGATGCGTCGGGTTCTTTACTGCGTAGGGAGGTGATGCGTCGGTTTCTTACTGTGCTCCAGTTACAATGTGACAAGATGGTGCCTCGATGTGATGCAACGATCTGGTGCGATGCAACAAAATGGCATCTCTGATTCATCGAAACGTTGGATGCGATGCGTGCACGCCCGACGGCCGTGCGGCGAAATCAATGTTCTGAAGCCGTGACAGGCCGTGCGACACGCTTCTCCGGTGATGCGACGGCAAACAGCTACGGCGGTGACATGCTTCTTCGTCGATGCAACGGCAACTGCTGGGGCGGCGACACGCTTCGTCCTTGTTGTGGCGCGCTTCCATCTCCCAGCACCACACAGTCTTCTCAGAGGGCCGAAACAACAGGAGGCACCCCTCTGCAGGTAGAATTCCCAGCAAGGGAATTCAGGGGGAGCTGGTGGTGAAGTCTTTGTGTCCCTGAGACTTTAGAACAGGAGGCAAGCTCAGTCACAAGCCCTGGGATATCTTCCTCAAGATGATAAGGTAAACAAAACAAAAGTCCTTTTCTCCTTTCCTTGGCAATAAAGTACCCAATGCCGGCCAACCCCAACAGCAAAAAGCACAGGGGCAGTCATCTTCCCTCAGCTTCTCCAGTTCTTCTCCTTGGCAAACGTTTGTCTTGATTTCCAGAAGGGATCTAATGTTCTGGGGTCTGGGCCCCAATATTTATACTGCAAAATCCTTTGTTCTCTGAAGGCAGAGAGTGTCTGTGCCCAGCCAAAACCAGTGCTGTCCTCCCTGGTTTAGCTTCCTGGCAGGAGGTGGAGACAGCATTGTTGAAAGCAGACCTGGCCCAGGTAGCTGAACGGAAAACACCTCTATTCTATGAAGGCTCAGGTCAGTGAAAGGAAATCTCCTCCCCCTACTCTCTATTCACTGCAGGTACTATTCAGCCCAGGCCTGACCCATCAGACTGCTGGAGCCAAGGCCCTCTCCAGCTCCCTGTCACTCACAAACCAGACACGGAATACACAAACCTAGCAGAGGCATGCTGGATGGTTAGGCAAGAAAATACCTACTTTCTAAAAGTGGTATTTTCAAACACAGAATGTAAAAATCACCCACAATAAAAGATGTATTTTAACATTCTGAGTTCAGGCATACTAAACTTTATTGTCCGATCTTGTTCCTAGCGTCAGTTAGGATTATAAGATGTTATAATCAAACTGCCCGTTCTGGCCTATGGGAACAGATAGCCTTACAATAGTGAAAAACGAAATTGGCTGTGATTCACTATCAGAACATGCCACACACATCAGGGCATGTCCTACCTTTTACATACAATGCACCCTGCACTTGGGCCTAGCTTAGGGGTGACTAATATGTAGAAAAGGGAAGGTTTAGGGACTGGGAAGTGTGTGCACTTGCCAAGTCGACATGGCAGTCCCAGACTGCACACAGGCTCTGCAATGGCAGGCCTGAGCCATATTTTTCAAGCTGCTTCTGTGGGTGGCACACCCAGTGCTGCAAGCCCACCAGCAGCATTTGATTTACAGGCCCTGGGCACACATGGTGCACTGTACTAGGGTCTGACAAGTAAATCAAATAAGCCAATCATTGAGTCACTAATCCAATACAACCCTTTAGAGTAGGGAGCACTTGCAGTTTTGCACTGAATAGCAGTGGCAAAGTGACCAAAGCATCTGGCCAAGCAAACCATAGCAAAAACACAGGAGGTAACAGTGAAAAAATGGAAGGGAGACCCACGTCAAAGGTGCCAGGTCTAACACATGTTAATTTCCAATCGCAGTTGCCCTCTGTAGAGGTGAGTGGCTACCTACCACCAATACCACCACCACCAGTACCACCAATAATACGAATAATAATAATAATAATATGTGAACCAGAAACAGGTACTCTAACACCATATACTCACCTGGGCCCGTAAACACACACTCACACAGCCTGGTAACGGCCGCTTGAGTCTAAGTTTAATTTATTTCTGTTTGCTGAAATTTCAAGATTAGTTACCACATATTCCCAACTAATCTTTCACTGATCAAAAAGTTCTTTCCTCTGGTCGATGGACCATTAGTTGAAATAGTTGATGGTGAAATGACATTAAAATAATCTTCTTACATTTATTCAAAATTATCTAAATTAATTTCAAGTGAACCACTTTCAAAGTACAGTACAGTCTCCGGTATTCAAAGGAAGGAAGATTCAATTAATCAATCAATAAACACATATTCAATACTTTGCAATGACTGGTGCTCAGAAAGGAGAGGATAGAGAGAAAAGTACATTTGCATATTCACAGAAATCATAATTACCTAGGATGGTGTGAAAACCAACCCCCTGGCCAAGGAGCTGGGAAGAGTCCCCCGGTAAAGATCAGGCGACAAAGGCTTCAGGACAGGAATCACGACAGGATAGATGACCTCTCTAGCACCGACGCTTGCGTAGCACTCCTCTCTGACACTCTCTTCCTCCTTGAGATTCTTCCTCGATCTTCTAAATTCATTAGTTAAAGTTGAAGGTTCTGCAATCACTCCGACAGCATCCCGAGCTCTGCAGCATTCAGCAAATCTCTGTCTCCGTCTAACTAATTAAGACTACCTCAATTATACTCTTTGGCATTCCTGTGCAACCCATTAATGTTTCAATATCGTAAAAATACTAACTCTGATTGGACAGGGAAGGGGGAAGATCATCACACCATACTTCACTTTAGTCTATCAGACAATTGTTAAAAGATCCCACCCCTTAATTTTTATTCAAAAATCTTTATTCCTACCCGTATTCCCATCTTATTAGACACAAAAGTATAATTTATCATCCGTTCCCATTTCTTGAGAGAACTTCGAGGCTGGTTCCCAGGGTATGTATCTCTTGCGTCCTTGGACTGCATTCAAAAGACTCGTCATACTTCCCTCTCAGACTTATCGGGCATGCGCTGAGGTCATGTGGTTAATAGACTCTGGATTCACTCAAGAGGCCCAAATGCGTACTAATAACAGAGTCAGAAAAAACAAATATTAATTTTTAAAAAAATGGTTTCACTGTATACCACATATTTCTATTCTATTCCCCTTTAATCATTATTACTCTTCCCGCATTAGCATTAGTAAAATAGCTTAGTTTAGTTTCAACATAGCAGATGCCAAGCATGTGAGCTGCAAAGCAGCCATTTTTTTTATTTATTTCAAATCTTTTTTTATTGATAAAGAAATAGAAAAATGACAAAGACATACAATAAATGACAATAAATGACAATAAATGACATGTGCAATCCCCAACAAACAGACCCATAGGACCTGAGAACTGGCAAGTCTATAGGGGAGTCGCCCCCAACACAGACATATATGAAGTCATATTCCTCATACACATAGTAATAAGATCCGTAAGTCAGAACTATAAGTCTGATCCTCACGTCCGAGTAACATGGACGAACTTGAAGCAAATGAAGTAAAATTAAATTAAACTAAGATATGTCATGAAACCAAGTTCAGCCCCCAAGCTCCGACTGCGCTATGGTGAGTGAGCGCCATGACTGCCAATGCCTTATTTCATGTGTGTTACCTTTCCGAGCCCGCCTCGCCCCTTACTCTATAGCCTATCAGCCATAACTCCGCCACTTCCGTTCAGGGCGGGTCAAATGAGAACGAAGATCTGTCCAGGGATTTCCAGAGCCTCCTATGGGAAGCGTGCCACGGGGATGAGTGTAGAGCTGGATTGTCAGCTCCTCTTAGAAACGAGAGCCATTCCTGCCAAACCCTGAATGAGACCACAGAGGCGCTTTTCCATTTACATAGTACCACCTTTCAGGCTAGAGTAAGCAAAATATCTAGCAATTGACGATCATTGTCATTATGAAGCTCCTGGTCCAGCACCCCCAATAGAACATAGACAAATTCTCGTTTAGAATTGACCTTGAAAATATGATCTATGCAATCAAACACTTTCCCCCAGAATAATCCCAGCGCAGAGCACCCAAAGAGCATATGAGCTAAGTCTCCCACCGCTGAATCACAGTTCCAACATAGGGGGCTCAGATGGAGTCTATGGAGTTTTTCTGGCGTCCAGTATGTCCTATTAATGAGCATATATTTGGTTTGGGCTAGAATCGGGGAGATCTTATTCGTTAGAGCAGCAGCATGTATCAAATCCCAGTCAAATACTAAACCGGTAGAGTTAGGCTCAGATTCCCACTTGGATTCATTTTTCTTGTACGCCTTCCTTGGGGCAGGGAGAAGCAACTTATAAATTTTAGAGACAAAGTGACCCGACTTCATAAGCGTGGAACATGGGTCTTAAGCCAAGGGTCGCTCGAGTTGAGGGAGCGAGTAGACAGAATGACCTTGAGTTTCAAAAAGTCATAGAAATCCATTGGTGACAGATTGTGGCTGGCTTGGAGCGAGGAGAACGGCAATGGATGCCCTCCTTCAAATAAGTCTTTCACCAGGTTAATGCCTTTCTTAGACCAACCCCTCCACTGCAGAGGTTTCCCTTCCAGCTTAAGCGATGGATTATACCATAAAGATACCATAGTAGACTTCCTCCACAGCAAACCAACTTTATGAGCTTGATCTAGTCTCAGAAGTGCTCTTCTAGTGTTTAGTAGGATGTATTTGGAGTGGGGGAGATGGGATAGATGCATTGAGAGTAATGCTATTAGAGGGGCATTACCAATCAGAGATTTCTCAATCGCAATCCACAGCGGAGTATAATCCGCGTCCTCATTCAACCACTGTGCCCCTTGTTTACATAGAAAGGCCGTCTGATAGTTCCTGAAGCTTGGGAGACCCAAGCCGCCTTTTCCTTTTGATAGCTGTAGCTTCTTCATAGATATCCTGGGTTTCTTCCCCTGCCACAAGAACCCACCAAATAGCCCGTCCACCTTTGTCAAGAAGGCCTCCGAGAATGTCATTGGCAACATACTCGCCAGATAATTTACCAATGGGGTCACCATCATCTTTAAGGTTTCCGCCCTTCCCTACCATGAAAGGAATTTCGGGGACCATCCCTCTAGTAATTTAGATATTTTCTTCAGAGTCAAGCTTTCATTAACCCCCAAAGTTGTGATTAGATCTTTATCAAATTCCAGCCCCAAATACTTAAAGCAGCCTGGCTGCCACGTCAAGCCAGAGTCCCCCATAATCTCTCTATTACCCAAATTATTCAACAGTTTAACCTCTGTTTTATCTTTATTCAACTTGTATCCCGACACCCTGGAGAAATCGTCAATGGTAGACATGAGGGCCGGTATAGCTTCTTCCGCCCTTTCTGATACTATTAGGACATCATCCGCATATGCGGTCAACTTTATTATACAATCTTCAAATGGGATTCCAGCAATACCATCGTTAGTTCTCAAGTGATAGAGAAATGGCTCAATGGTCATCAAAAACAGTGAGGGCGAGAGAGGACATCCCTGTCTAGTGCCTTGGTGCAGTTGAAACGCTGAGGAAAATGAGCCGCCAGCTCTAACTCTCGCAGAGGGACAAGAGTATAGAGACATCACCATCTTTGTAAAAAAGTGACCCAGGTTGAACTTATTTAGGACCGCATTCAAATAATTCCAATCGACTCTGTTGAATGCCTTTTCGGCGTCAAGTGTAATTGCAACAGTAGGGGTAGATAACAGTTTTGCTCTTTCAAGTACATGCGCCAGTATTCTGGTATTATCACTAGACAGTCTATGCTTTAAAAAACCCGCCTGTGAAGCATGTATCAATTTGGGCAGGACCTTTTGAAGCCGGTTAGCCAGAATCATGGCTAGAAGCTTACAGTCAAGATTAATGAGCGAGATAGGCCTATAATTCTTCGGTAGCGCTGGATCTTTCCCTTCTTTTGGCAGCACCGCAATAATGGCTTCCGACAACGTACCTTTCACCTCCCCTATAGTACTGATTTCTTGGAATAAGTGCAAGAGTGGTTGCGATAAAAGTGGGGAAAAGCCCTTATAGAATCTAGCAGTGAACCCCGCCGGTCCGGGTGCCTTACCGCATTTTAACGACTTAATGACCATCTCGACTTCCTGAAGCGTGATAGGACCGTTAAGGTCATCACGATCCATAGTGGAGAGGGAGGGAAGATTGCACTCATCCAAATAACCTTCAATTTTGGAGTCGACTACCTCTGTATTCTTGGCATAAAGTTGCTCATAAAATTGTTTGAATACCGCCGCTATCTTAACCGGGTCCGAGTGTGTTGTTCCTCCCTGATCTTTGATGGAATTGATCGTATTTTTCTGTATTTTAAATTTGAAGTATGCAGCGAGGCTCTTCCCTGCCTTGTTGGATGCACAGAGTTTGAATTGTTTCCTCCTAGTTAACCAAATCCCCGCTCTTTCATTTACTATTTTGTTATATTCATACTTCTTATTTGCTAATTTATTCATTGTTTCTTCCTTCCTATCAGACAAGTGTGTCTTCTCTAGCGCGGCAATTTCTCCTTCTAAAGTCTCCAGAGCTTTATTGTGGTTCTTGTTTATGGCAGATTTTATTTTAATAACGACCCCTCTTATCGTACTCTTTAGCGCCTCCCAACGAATCAAATCAGTAGTGTCTCCCCTACCGTTATGCTCTAAGTACTCTCTAATCGCGGTCTCGATCGCTACCCTATGTTGTTCTTTTTCGAGGACCTCCTCATTAAACCTCCAGATTGATTGTTGAGTAGAAGATTTGACGTTGGAGATGGATAGGGAAATACATGAGTGATCGGATAAAACCCTTGGTTCTATAGATGTTCCTTCCATTCTGGGGATGCCATTCTTTGTTATAAATAAATAGTCAATCCTGGAAAATGAATCATGTGGAGGAGAATAAAAGGTATAATCCCTCCCATCAGGGTTCTGCAACCTCCATGTGTCTACCAAATGGAATCGAGTACATAGATTAGTGAAGGCCTTATGAGATCTATTGCTACGAAAGGAGCATCTGGAATCCCTGTCCAATACTGGATCAAATGGTAGATTAAAGTCTCCTGCCAGAATGTGTATGGCTGAATCAGGGATAGTCTTTAGTTGCTTGGACAGATCGGACCAAAATGTTAGGTCGCATGTATTAGGGGAATAGACATTCGTCACATAGAATTCAGTGTCGTCTTTAGTCAGCTTGGTCGAAACCCACCGCCCTTTGGAGTCAGAGTCGAAGGAGAGCAAATCTACGTTAGATTTTTTTGCAATCAATGTCAGGACCCCATTTTTCTTTCCTATCGCCTCTGACCCTACGACCTCAACAAAGAATTTATTCCTGAGAGTATGAAATTGTGAGGCCTCAAGTTTAGATTCCTGCAACAATACAATATCACCTTTCTGCCTACGTAAATACTCCAGGACCTTCTGACGCTTAACTGGCTGATTGAGATCCTTGACGTTGAGAGAAAGTATTTTCAAGTTATTCACTCTTGTTACGCCTATAGGAGTGTCAATTGTGGATAATGACATAGCCAATCAATAGCTAACATGGTGAATTGTTAATAAACTGCACTTAAATGTATTGACTTGGACCTCCTTCATTCTCTCCCAGAACACCCCAACTCTCACAGCACTGGTATGAAGGTAAAAGTACAATCGGCATAGGCATTGACAGGAGAATGATGTTAGACCTGGTGTGCATTGGGACTTGACATAAACCCTATCAGGATCGTGACAGTACAATCGGCATAGGCATTGACAGCGGAATGAGTGTGGGCCTGATATGCATTAGAACATGACATAAACACCAGCAGGGTCGCGGCAGTGCAATCGACATAGGCATTGGCAGTAAAATGATGTTGGACCTGGTGTGCATTGGAACATGACATAAACAACGACATAAAGGAAAATTAACACAGAGATCAAACACGTACCCCACCCTCTCTCCCTCTCCCATCCTCCCACCTCCCCCTCTCCCTCCTGATCACCCTCCCCCACCCCTCCACCCCGAGATAAGCTAGTAGGCATGGTGACACGGAAAAAATAGTGTCCCTCCCATGGCCTCAACTCGTATCCGTGTTAGCAATTCGGGAATTAACCCAACACATAGAACAGCACAAACCTGTGCGCACATTAGGCAACAGAGCCTGTCCAGGTAACAACTAACTTATACAGACAGAACTGTCACTGGGCCACCTCCCAGTGGGGTTATCAACATTAGCTACCCATCTTTACTGACCTTAACCTGCTTTAACAAAAGGCGCAACCAAGCAGCCCTCCCCTCTATCCATCTTTCTCAAACAAATCAACACCATACGATGCAAGATCCCCTTATATGCTTGCATTAGATGTATGCATTAAAAGAGCCTCCCTACTTCTTTGACTGGTTGGGAACCGCTAATGCAGACCAATAAATGCATAGTAGTTAGTAACGATTCATGGCTAGTAATCAACACTCGGTAAAGGCACAAGCCACCCAAGAGCACAGAAGATAAGACTTGCGTCCCCCTGTACTCCATGAACAGAGCCCAACATTGCAACAATACAGCAGTACATCAGGACCCAACATTGTATGACCACAAATGACACAACGACATAATAATCTGCTACGGAAACAAAGAATCCTGTTTAGTGGAGGAAGTAGAGGCTGCCGATGAAGTATCCATGTGTAACTCCTCGCCTCCTTCCAGACATTGCCTGAGTTTTAACGGATCTGTGAAGACCTGCGGAGAACCCTTGATAAAGACACGGAACTTAGCCGGACCCACAAAACCAAATTGGTAGCCCAGCGACTTCAACTGTGGTCGCAAAGCAAGAAAGGCTTTCCTCGTGTCGACAGTTTCTTTACTGTAATCCTGTGATATGTACACTTTACTAGATTTCCAGAGTACATGGTTATTTTTGCGCACAAATGATAGTATTTGTTCCACATGCTGTTAACGTAATGGTTTACATACAATAGGTCGCGGTCCCTTTTGGCCCAGCATGATCCTGCCCGGAACCCTATGAGCTCTATCAAATTCCAGTGGGTGATGGAAGTCAAGGTTGGTTGCCTGTGAGAACCAAGCCTCCAGAAATTGGACACAGGACTCGTATGTCTCTTCTGACCCCTCCGGTATTCCAAAAATGCGTAGATTCCCTCTTCGATTTCTATCCTCCAACTCCGACAGCTTCCTTGACATCTGTTCTGTGGAGATGTGTAAGTGTTTAAGAGAGCTACAAGTTATGGTCTCCGAATCTTCTAGAAGACAGATTCTTGACTCTGACTCCGTCAGCCTGGCATTAGTATCACGGATGTCTTTACGGATAGCTACAATTTCTTCCTTTGTGGACTTTGTGATCTCCTTTACTTCCTCTAATTTATTCAGTATTATGTCCATCGTGTCGGTCACATCCTTTTTACGTTTGATAGGTGAGATTGGAGCAGGAGGTTCAGCCTTGAGCCTTTTTAGGTTCTTTGTGTCTTTATTCCCCATTTTAAACAACACTGTTAGGAGCCAATTGATTCGAATGCCAGGACTGATAGCTCTGAAGAAGGCTTAAACAGCTCGTGACTAGGAGCCTCCACCAGACACAGAAGGTGCGCACGGACAAGATATTACCACAACAAAGGTACTCCTACCGCTGCCAGCGACGTGGTTAGAGATTTAAAACTGCAGAATAGACATCATTGCCTTACTTGTGACCAGCATGACATTGGGCATAAATCTCATAACGTGCATCCTGCTCAGACCTCCTTGCTCCACTACTCTTCGTGAGTGACCTATTCTCTCAACAGATCCGAGCCAGTCGATTATTCTCCGCAATTCTCTTGTGTTCCATGTACTGCTCGAGTTCTGTGCACTGCCTCCTTGGATATGGTGCTTCACCCTCTCCCAGCCCCTCACAGATCGCCATCATTATTCTCTCAAATCCACATTTTTAAAATGGTATGGTGGCCACACACACTAGCTATGCAGCCCGCCCATATGCATATGGAGCAAGCAACGACACCTGCGTTGCCATCAATACAGTGTGCATTACCTCTTGCCTTCAATCGCACTCTTAAGCATATAATGCGCACTCAATGCACGCTCCACGTGTTGATTTTATGAGGGTCAACTGTTAGACTGCTGGTTTCAGTGATTTAGTGTCCCGAAAGGAGCCTACATAGCCGCCGTCACTGCCGCCATTTTGCGAAATAGTGTAGGAGTGATCCTAAGACCGGTACACTCTCTGCTCGTAATATGATGTCTCCGTTGCAGCTTTAATCATACCGCTTGGTCATGAAGCATTCCACCCTCTCTTGTTACAGCCACCTCGCGTTCCATTCAATACGCGGGATCCTCGGAGCCTCGGAGACTCGTACAGCCGCCATTTTACCACTTTACATACATCGGTGTTTACCGGCAATGTCCAGCATATATTAGGGCGATATGGGATACGTTACATTCACACTCCATACTTCAGTGTCAATCTTTCTGGCTTCCCTTCTGTTGAAATCCGTCTCCGTTCTCCGACACCCACCGGGACTCTCAAAAACTTTCGGGGATTCCCGCAGTCGCCATCTTGCATGCTCCCCTCACCGGCGTTTCACTGCATATCAGGGAGAAACTATAGCCACACTGACCAATCCTGATCCTCATTCCTGCCCCCTCACTCTCTGATATGGCGGCGGTCTCTCCTGATCTTCGAATCTTCCGGCTCTGTAGCGGTGACAACCTCGACAGCGTCCTCCAGGGATCCGCAGGCTCCAACGGCTGCGCGACCCGCTCGTGGTCTCAGGGCTCTTTGCTCAGAACTCGCTTCCAGGACCACCTTGGCGACTCAAATTCATCCCAGAGGTAGACCTCATTTTCCGATTGCCAAAATCATCGCTCTTGTTGTTCATGCGTTAGGATATAGCTCCAGAACCGCTCCGTGTTGCACTGCCACGGGAGGAGCGACGCGTTATGCCGCCATCTTCTCCGGCGTCCAAACCATGCCCCCCCAAAGCAGCCATTTTAATAGCTTCTGCGCAGGTGCAAGAAATTCCCTCCAAGCGACAGCTCGTCATACTGAGTAGAAGCAGTTGACGCATGCGCAATAAAGATTTCCCATTAGCGGCCATTTTTGAACTTCTCTCGAGTTACTTATTAGTAAGACACACAGGCAAGCTTCTCTGTCTTTTATGTCAAATGTGGTGAGTATTAATTTACACAATACGAAGTCAATACAATGTTAGAAGTTAAATGAGAGGATTGCTTACGAGCAAGTCTCTTTTCTACAAGTCCTTGCACCATCAATCTCCTCTCTGATGGCATTTTTGAGCCATCACAAAATTACCCATCCCAATCAGATGCCAACTTTCGCACATCTCAATTCCCTTTCCACTCTTTTCATTTTTGTCCTCATCTTTGTTTTTCAAATCTTTCATCTTTTTATATAATTCTCTGTTAATTTCTTCCAGTTGAATCTCTTCATATTTTCTCTTCTTTCCTTTTCCATTTACTTCATATTTCCTTCTTTTTATACAACATTTGGACCATATTATTACTGTTAAGACTATTATTGCTACACCAACTAATGGGAGATTTATTTGACCTAGAAGACCTTTTCCCAGATTAGTAAACCAAGTTCCTATTGAAGAAATACTTTTTGTTAGTTTCTCCCATACGCTATCAACCTCCAATGGTTTCAATTCTTCTTGAAATGTTGTAATATTCTTAATATAACCTCTGATTTCGGTGCTTTTATCCGGTAGCTAAGTGCAACAATGTTGCACTTTCAACATTTTACAGACTCCACCTTCTTTTGCCAATAAAATGTCAAGCGCAAGTCGATTTTATAAAACCAAATATGTCACCTATTATTTCTGAAAAACTAGCTCCCCTTCTCCGTGTTAGTTCATTAGTGTTTTCATTGCTTCCAGTGATTCTTTTTAAAATTATATATCTTCAGAAATACTACTCCGAAGTAGCAACTCCTGTACCACCGTGCAGGCAGCTTATAATAAGCATTATTCCCACACACGTAGTAAACACCAGGAAATACTGGATCTGTTCCCCCTTTTAGTCCCCAACCTCCCAGAATCAGGAAGTTATGTTCGCATTCACTGGAACCAATAAATACATTGTTATAGTCTGTCTTTAATCTGTGGAGGCAAGTTTTCCCTGTTTTTACAAAGTCTAGGGACATCGCAGCATGAGCTTTGCCAGCTGTATAAATTCCCTCTTTCTCAGCCCATGGTGGTATATGGGTTTTCTGTTCTGCAGCCTTTCTTTGGAAATCCTGTCTCCTTTCTTCTAGTAAATTAAAAAAAAAAAAATCTTCTTCAGGTAATGAGCATGTGAGGTTATTCTTGTGTGCCTGTGCTATATCTATTGACTTCATAGTTAAGAAAAATTCACCTATAAACTGTGCATCTGAACTACAAAGCACTGGATTCATATTCTTTTGATTAGGAATTCTGGAAAATATCACATCTAAGATTAAATAATAATACTGAAGTTTTTCAGTTCTCTAAAATAAACTTGTTAAAATACTACTCGAAATACCATACGTTAATGGTAAATGATGATACGTGACTCCTTCTGCTACTGAAGCTGGTAATTTCACACAAACATAACAATCACTAATCTCCATTGTGACTATGTATTGAAACAACAATTTTGTAAATACATTTAAAGGTGTGTCATTATCTGTTACTGTGTGATGTAAATCTATCTCATCTGATGCTTCTAATTCTACTCCATCTCCTTTCATATTAACTGTCTTTTCATTAGTGTCTGTGTCATTCTTCTTGTTTGTTATCATGAGATAAGGAACTGCTATTGTTAGAAATAGCCATACTATGACCACTAATAGAATGCTACATATGAAAATCTTACAGCATTTCTTTACACAATTTCATTTTGGTCTCTCAGCAGCCCTGTCTTCAGCCATTTTAGTCTAAGAAGATTATCTTCTTTTCTATTCCTTTACATATAAATTCAATTCTTTGTTACTTCAAGGAGGCCTTACTTTCAATTTGTCAATCTGTTCTGCATTTATTTCTTCATCTGTTTCTTCTTTTAAATCTAAATTTTCAAACTCTTCTAGAATCACGTAGGTCCATTCAGGACCCTTGAACTTATTGTTCAAAACTCTCAGTCTTTGGCTTCTTTGAATGTTTTTCACAATCGACTGCTCAGACTGACTAGTAACCTCATTCACTTGTTCTGGGTTTTCACTTGTTTTTCTTAAATAATATTTTAGTCTTTTGACTCCACCTGGCCAGTTATCACCTTTTCTGACCCTTTTAATTTGTACTGCACTCTCGCTTTCTTTGTCTTTTTCGAAAACTCTTTTATTTTCGTTATGTTGTGGCACAATCTGATTTTCTCCTTCTTCAGAGTCACTCCATATCTGTCCTTGTTTAGGTCTTGTTATTGTGGCCTCATCTGCCTGAACTTGTTCCTCTTCCTCTATCTGTTCTTGTTTGGGTCTTATGTCAAACTGTTCTTTTTCCACCCGAACTTGTTCTTCTTCTACTAACTGGTCCTGTTCAGGTCTTACTACAATTGGTTCTTCTGCTGCCTGAACGTGTTCTTCTATACCTGTCTGTCCCTGCTCAGGTCTTTTGATAGAGTTGCTTGCCTGAGTATGTTCTTTCTCTGCCTGGTCCTGCTCAGGATCTCCAGTAGTTTTGTTCACCTCTTCCTGAGCGGGTTCTTCTACACCTATCTGGTCCTCACTAGTCTCTTGTCTTTCTAATCTGGTTCTGCTTCTTGTTTGAATAATTACCTCAGGTATATCAACCACAGGTACTCAATCCTCTTGACTTGTGCTCGGTTGTTCTTTGTCAGCCACTTCAGAATCTGTCACTCTAGATTCTTCGGCTGCACAACCTTCAGCAGTCCCAACTGTTTTAGTCAGTTGCGGTCTCTTTTCAGTAGGGGCTGGAACCCTTTTGGTGTGGCTGGCATAAATCCCGTTGGGCAAACCTGCACACTTCACTGCTGTAGTAGTGACCAGTATGACTTGCCGTGGATCATCCCACCTGGGTACTAGGCATGACTTTCTGGTGTGCTTCTTCAATACCACCCAGTCTCCAGGATTCAAATCATGTGACTGATCCGGCTAACTGGCAACTGCATCTTCTCCAACCTGGTGAGAGACAGAAAGCACTAGGTCAGTCAATCCTTTGCAATAGTCCAATACCAGATCATCAGATATATTCAGCAATTTATGTCCTGATATGAATGCTTGTCTTATTGCCCTTCCCATGAGAATCTCATGGGGACTCAAACCTGTTTTCCTGTCAGGAATACTTCTGAGTCCCATCAACACAAGAGGTAATGCATCTGGCCAACTCAGTGAGGTGGATGCACACACCTTTGCCAGTCTCAATTTGATAGTGCCATTCAATTGCTCTACCACTCCAGAAGCCTCTTGGTGATATGCACAGAGCAGTTTTTGTTCAATTTGAAATGCTTCACAGATTAATCGAATTACTTCATTATTAAAATGAGGTCCTCTATCTGATTCCACAGTTACTGGAAAACCAAAAAGCAGTATTAGCTCTCTTAAGAATAGTTTGGTTACTGTAATACTGTCATTTCTCTTAGAGGGGTATGCTTCCACCCATCGTGAAACCAAACACACAATGACAAGGACATACTTCATTCCCCTGCATGGTGGTAACTCTATATAATCGAGTTGTAATCTTGTGAAGGGTCCTTCTGCCTTTCCAATTTTTCCCCAACTGACCACTGTCTTCATGCCTGGATTTATCTGTTGACAAACTAAACATCTCTGGCAAAGGCTCTCTGCGACTACCCTAAACTTTGGGTTATACCAATCTTGTCTGAATAGTCTGATCATTGGGTCCCTGCCTACATGAGTGCCTCCATGATACATTCTTGCCATTTGAGAAAGCAAACAGTCTGGCATGACTGGTCGGCCATCAGGGTACACCCACACATCGTCTTCTGCCCCTCTTTCACAACCTGAATGTATCCACTTTTCCTTTTCATCTACCTCTACCTCTTCCTGCAACTGTCTCATCTCATCCCATGTTTCAAAAGCTGAGAATAGCATAAGTTGGCAGCGCAGCTGATTCCACATGTTTCAACTTTCTTGTTTAGGGCCATATTATCTCTGGCACAGTATTGAGCAATCTGGTCAGCATATCGATTACCAGCCACTACAAAGTAATTTCCTGACTGGTGAGCAGCACACTTGACCACTGCTAACTCCTTTGGCAATTGTATTGCTTCCAACAGTTCTTTCACACATTTCCCATTCCGTATGGGGGATCCTGAAGATGTCAGAAATCCCCTTTGCATCTAGAGCTGGCCAAAGTCATGCACAATCCCATAACATATTGGCTATCAGTAAATATGATCACTTCCAATCTTTCCCAATTTTGCATGCTTTTTTTAAAGCTGTCAATTCGGCTACTTGTGCAGACTTGACTCCCGGTAAACAGGATGCTTCAATGACCCCAGATATTTTACACACAGCATAAGCTGCACTCAATCCTCCTCCTTCAAGCCTTAAACAAGAGCCATCGACAAAAAGTTAATGGTCAGGCTCTTTCAGAGGCTCTTCCTGTATATCGGGGGTGGGGCTTTGTACACATCTCAGTCACGTCTAAACAATCATAATCTGCTTTATCTTTGACTTTTTACCATTGTACACCTAAACACTGTCACATTTTCTGCTCCCAGAATTATTCTTTCATACTTAGTCATCCGACTAGGGGTAAGATGCTGTGTTCGAGTTCTTGTTAAAAGAATCTCAACTGAATGTGGAACATAGACCTTTACTGGATGTCCCATCACAATTGACTCGCTTTGCTCCAGACTCATACATGTAGCAGCTACCGCTTTTAAGCAGCCAGGTAATGCTGAAGCTAAAGGGTCCAAAGTAGCAGAAAAATATGTATCTGGACGTCGACTTAATCGGTGTCTCTAGCTTAGGACTGAAAGAGCACAACCTTCATTTTCACAACAGAACAGTACAAATTATTTCGTATAATCAGGCATACCTAGAGCAGGGGCCTCACATAGACAATTTCTCAATTTTACAAATGATTCCCCACTTTCATCATCCCAAACTATTGGATCTTTCACTATCTGTCGTGTCATTTGAATCAGGGGTTTTGCTAATAAAGAAAAACCTACAATCCACTGTCGACAATACCCCACCACTCCGAGAAACATTCTGATCTCTCTTTGTGTCTGCGGTAACTGCATTTGCTTAATTAGCAGCAGGGTCGCGGCAGTGCAATCGGCATAGGCATTGGCAGTAAAATGATGTTGGACCTGGTGTGCATTGGAACATGACATAAACAACGACATAAAGGAAAATTAACACAGAGATCAAACACATACCCCACCCTCTCTCCCTCTCCCATCCTCCCACCTCCCCCTCTCCCTCCCGATCACCCTCCCCCACCCCTCCACCCCGAGATAAGCTAGTAGGCATGGTGACACGGAAAAAATAGTGTCCCTCCCATGGCCTCAACTCGTATCCGTGTTAGCAATTCGGGAATTAACCCAACACATAGAACAGTACAAACCTGTGCGCCCATTAGGCAACAGAGCCTGTCCAGGTAACAACTAACTTATACAGACAGAACTGCCGCTGGGTCACCTCCCAGTGGGGTTATCAACATTAGCTACCCATCTTTACTGACCTTAACCTGCTTTAACAAAAGGCGCAACCGAGCAGCCCTCCCCTCTATCCACCTTTCTCAAACAAATCAACACCATACGATGCAAGATCCCCTTATATGCTTGCATTAGATGTATGCATTAAATGAGCCTCCCTACTTCTTTGACTGGTTGGGAACCGCTAATGCAGACCAATAAACGCATAGTAGTTAGTAACGATTCATGACTAGTAATCAACACTCGGAAAAGGCACAAGCCACCCAAGAGCACAGAAGATAAGACTTGCGTCCCCCTCTACTCCATGAACAGAGCCCAACATTGCAACAATACAGCAGTACATCAGGACCCAACATTGTATGACCACAAATGACACAACAACATAATAATCTGCTACGGAAACAAAGAATCCTGTTTAGTGGAGGAAGTAGAGGCCGCCGATGAAGTATCCATGTGTAACTCCTCGCCTCCTTCCAGACATTGCCTGAGTTTTAACGGATCTGTGAAGACCTGCGGAGAACCCTTGATAAAGACAGGGAACTTTGCCGGACCCACAAAACCAAATTGGTGGCCCAGCGACTTCAACTGTGGTCGCAAAGCAAGAAAGGCTTTCCTCGTGTCGACAGTTTCTTTACTGTAATCCTGTGATATGTACACTTTAGTAGATTTCCAGAGTACATGGTTATTTTTGCGCACAAATGATAGTATTTGTTCCACATGCTGGTAATGTAATGGTTTACATACAATAGGTCGCGGTCCCTTTTGGCACGGCATGATCCTGCCCGGAACCCTATGAGCTCTATCAAATTCTAGTGGGTGATGGAAGTTAAGGTTGGTTGCCTGTGAGAACCAAGCCTCCAGAAATTGGACATAGGACTCGTATGTCTCTTCTGACCCCTCCGGTATTCCAAAAATGCGTAGATTCCCTCTTCGATTTCTATCCTCCAACTACGACAGCTTCCTTGACATTTGTTCTGTGGAGATGTGTAGGCGTTTAAGAGAGCTACAAGTTATGGTCTCCGAATCTTCTAGACGACTGATTCTTGACTCTGACTCCGTAAGCCTGGCATTAGTATCACGGATGTCTTTACGGATAGCTACAATTTCTTCTTTTGTGGACTTTGTGATCTCCTTTACTTCCTCTAATTTATTCAGTATTATGTCCATCGTGTCGGTCACATCCTTTTTACCCTTGATAGGTGAGATTGGAGCAGGAGGTTCAGCCTTGAGCCTTTTTAGGTTCTTTGTGTCTTTATTCCCCATTTTAAACAACACTGTTAGGAGCCAATTGATTCGAATGCCAGGACTGATAGCTCTGAAGAAGGCTTAAACAGCTCGTGACTAGGAGCCTCCATCAGACACAGAAGGTGCGCACGGACAAGATATTACCACAACAAAGGTACTCCTACCGCTGCCAGCGACGTGGTTAGAGATTTAAAACTGCAGAATAGACATCATTGCCTTACTTGTGACCAGCATGACATTGGGCATAAATCTCATAACGTGCATCCTGCTCAGACCTCCTTGCTCCACTACTCTTCGTGAGTGACCTATTCTCTCAACAGATCCGAACCAGTCGATTATTCTCCATAATTCTCTTGTGTTCCATGTACTGCTCGAGTTCTGTGCACTGCCTCCTTGGATATGGTGCTTCACCCTCTCCCAGTCCCTCACAGATCGCCATATTTATTCTCTCAAATCCACATTTTTAAAATGGTATGGTGGCCACACACACTACCTACGCAGCCCGCCCATATGCATATGGAGCAAGCAACGACACCTGCGTTGCCATCAATACAGTGTGCATTACCTCTTGCCTTCAATCGCACTCTTAAGCATATAATGCGCACTCAATGCACACTCCACGTGTTGATTTTATGAGGGTCAACTGTTAGACTGCTGGTTTCAGTGATTTAGTGTCCCGAAAGGAGCCTACATAGCTGCCGTCACTGCCGCCATTTTGCGAAATAGTGTTGGTGTGATCCTAAGACCGGTACACTCTCTGCTCATAATATGATGTCTCCGTTGCAGCTTTAATCATACCGCTTGGTCATGAAGCATTCCACCCTCTCTTATTACAGCCACCTCGCGTTCCATTCAATACGCGCGATCCTCGGAGCCTCGGAGACTCGTACAGCCGCCATTTTGCCACTTTACATACATCGGTGTTTACAGGCAATGTCCAGCATATATTAGGGTGATATGGGATACGTTACATTCACACTCCATACTTTAGTGTCATTCTTTCTGGCTTCCCTTCTGTTGAAATCTGCCTCCGTTCTCCGACACCCACCGGGACTCTCAAAAACTTTCGGGGATTCCTGCAGACGCCATCTTGCATGCTCCACTCACCGGCGTTTCACTGCATATCAGGGAGAAAGTATAGCCACACTGACCAGTCCAGATCCTCACTCCTGCCCCCTCACTCTCTGATTAGGCAGCGGTCTCGCCTGATCTTCGAATCTTCCGGCTCTGTAGCGGTGACAACCATGACTGCGTCCGCCAGGGATCCGCAGGCTCCAACGGCTGCGTGACCCGCTCGTGGTCTCAGGGCTCTTTGCTCAGAACTCGCTTCCAGGACCTCCTTGGCGACTCAAATTCATCCCAGAGGTAGACCTCATTTTCCGATTGCCAAAATCATCGCTCTTGTTGTTCATGCGTTAGGATATAGCTCCAGAACCGCTCCGTGTTTCACTGCCACGGGAGGAGCGACGCGTTATGCCGCCATCTTCTCCGGCGTCCAAACCACGCCCCCCCAAAGCAGCCATTTTAATAGCTTCTGCGCAGGTGCAAGAAATTCCCTCCAAGCGACAGCTCGTCCTACTGCGTAGAAGCAGTTGACGCATGCGCAATAAAGATTTCCCATTAGCGGGCCTTTTTTTGAACTTCTCTCGAGTTACTTATTAGTAAGACACACAGGCAAGCTTCTCTGTCTTTTATGTCAAATGTGGTGAGTATTAATTTACACAATACGAAGTTAATACAATATTAGAAGTTAAATGAAAGGATTGCTTCCGAGCAAGTCTCTTTTCTACAAGTCCTTGCTCCATCAATCTCCTCTCTGATGGCATTTTTGAGCCATCACAAAATTACCCATCCCAATCACATGCCAACTTTCACACATCTCAATTCCCTTTGCACTCTTTTCATTTTTGTCCTCATCTTTGTTTTTCAAATCTTTCATCTTTTTATATAATTCTCTGTTCATTTCTTCCAGTTGAATCTCTTCATATTTTCTCTTCTTTCCTTTTCCATTTACTTCATATTTCCTTCTTTTTATACAACATTTGGACCATATTATTATTGTTAAGACTATTATTGCTATACTAACTAATGGGAGATTTATTTGACCTATAAGACCTTTTCCCAGATTAGTAAACCAAGTTCCTATTGAAGAAATACTTTTTGTTAGTTTCTCCCATACGCTATCAACCTCCAATGGTTTCAATTCTTCTTGAAATTTTGTAATATTCTTAATATAACCTGTGATTTCTGTGCTTTATCCGGTAGTTAAGTGCAACAATGTTGCACTTTCAACATTTTACAGACTCCACCTTCTTTTGCCAATAAAATGTCAAGCGCAAGTCGATTTTGTAAAACGAAATATGTCACCTATTATTTCTGAAAAACTAGCTCTCCTTCTCCGTGTTAGTTCATTAGTGTTTTCATTGCTTCCAGTGATTCTTTTAAAATTATATATCTTCAGAAATACTACTCCGAAGTAGCAACTCCTGTACCACCGTGCAGGCAGCTTATAATAAGCATTATTCCCACACACGTAGTAAACACCAGGAAATACTGGATCTGTTCCCCCTTTTAGTCCCCAACCTCCCAGAATCAGGAAGTTATGTTCGCATTCACTGGAACCAATAAATACATTGTTATAGTCTGTCTTTAATCTGTGGAGGCTAGTTTTCCCTGTTTTTACAAAGTCTAGGGACATCGCAGCATGAGCTTTGCCAGCTGTATAAATTCCCTCTTTCTCAGCCCATGGTGGTATATGGGTTTTCTGTTCTGCAGCCTTTCTTTGGAAATCCTGTCTCCTTTCTTCAAGTAAATAAAAAAAAAAAAATTCTTCTTCAGGTAATGAGCATGTGAGGTTATTCTTGTGTGCCTGTGCTATATCTATTGACTTCATAGTTAAGAAAAATTCACCCATAAACTGTGCATCTGAACTACAAAGCACTGGATTCATATTCTTTTGATTAGGAATTTTGGAAAATATCACATCTAAGATTAAATAATAGTACTGAAGTTTTTCAGTTCTCTAAAATAAACTTGTTAAAATACTACACGAAATACCATACGTTAATGGTAAATGATAATACGTGACTCCTTGTGCTACTGAAGCTGGTAATTTCAAACAAACATAACAATCACTAATCTCCATTGTGACTATGTATTGAAACAACAATTTTGTAAATACATTTAAAGGTGTGTCATTATCTGTTACTGTGTGATGTAAATCTATCTCATCTGCTGCTTCTAATTCTACTCTATCTCCTTTCATATTAACTGTCTTTTCATTAGTGTCTGTGTCATTCTTCTTGTTTGTTATCATGAGATAAGGAACTGCTATTGTTAGAAATAGCCATACTATGACCACTAATAGAATGCTACATATGCAAATCTTACAGCATTTCTTTACACAATTTCATTTTGGTCTCTCAGCAGCCCTGTCTTCAGCCATTTTAGTCTAAGAAGATTATCTTCTTTTCTATTCCTTTACATATAAATTCAATTCTTTGTTACTTCAAGGAGGCCTCACTTTCAATTCGTCAATTTGTTCTGCATTTATTTCTTCATCTGTTTCTTCGTTTAAATCTAAATTTTCAAATTCTTCTAGGATCACGTAGGTCCATTCAGGAGCCTTGAACTTATTGTTCAAAACTCTCAGTCTTTGGCTTCTTTCAATGTTTTTCACAATCGACTGCTCAGACTGACTAGTAACCTCATTCACTTGTTCTGGGTTTTCACTTGTTTTTCTTAAATAATATTTCAGTCTTTTGACTCCACCTGGCCAGTTATCACCTTTTCTGACCCTTTTAATTTGTACTGCACTCTCGCTTTCTTTGTCTTTTTCGAAAACTCTTTTATTTTCGTTATGTTGTGGCACAATCTGATTTTCTCCTTCTTCAGAGTCACTCCATATCTGTCCTTGTTTAGGTCTTGTTATTGTGGCCTCATCTGCCTGAACTTGTTCCTCTTCCTCGATCTGTTCTTGTTTGGGTCTTATGTCAAACTGTTCTTTTTCTACCCGAACTTGTTCTTCTTCTACTAACTGGTCCTGTTCAGGTCTTACTACAATTGGTTCTTCTGCTGCCTGAACGTGTTCTTCTATACCTGTCTGTCCCTGCTCAGGTCTTTTGATAGAGTTGCTTGCCTGACTATGTTCTTTCTCTGCCTGGTCCTGCTCAGGATCTCCAGTAGTTTTGTTCACCTCTTCCTGAGCGGGTTTTTCTACACCTATCTGGTCCTCACTAGTCTCTTGTCTTTCTAATCTGGTTCTGCTTCTTGTTTGAATAATTACCTCAGGTATATCAACCACAGGTACTCAATCCTCTTGACTTGTGCTCGGTTGTTCTTTGTCAGCCACTTCAGAATCTGTCACTCTAGATTCTTCGGCTGCACAACCTTCAGCAGTCCCAACTGTTTTAGTCAGTTGCGGTCTCTTTTCAGTAGGGGCTGGAACCCTTTTGGTGTGGCTGGCATAAATCCAGTTGGGCAAACCTGCAAACTTCACTGCTGTAGTAGTGACCAGTATGTCTTGCCGTGGATCATCCCACCTAGGTACTAGGCATGACTTTCTGGTGTGCTTCTTAAATACCACCCAGTCTCCAGGATTCAAATCATGTGACTGATCCGGCTAACTGGCAACTGGGTCTTCTCCAACCTGGTGAGAGACAGAAAGCACTAGGTCAGTCAATCCTTTGCAATAGTCCAATACCAGATCATCAGATATATTCAGCAATTTATGTCCTGATATGAATGCTTGTCTCATTGCCCTTCCCATGAGAATCTCATGGGGACTCAAACCTGTTTTCCTGTCAGGAATACTTCTGAGTCCCATCAACACAAGAGGTAATGCATCTGGCCAACTCAGTGAGGTGGATGCACACACCTTTGCCAGTCTCGATTTGATAGTGCCATTCAATTGCTCTACCACTCCAGAAGCCTCTTGGTGATATGCACAGAGCAGTTTTTGTTCAATTTGAAATGCTTCACAGATTAATCGAATTACTTCATTATTAAAATGAGGTCCTCTATCTGATTCCACAGTTACTGGAAAACCAAAAAGCAGTATTAGCTCTCTTAACAATAGTTTGGCTACTGTAATACTGTCATTTCTCTTAGAGGGGTATGCTTCCACCCATCGTGAAACCAAACACACAATGACAAGGACATACTTCATTCCCCTGCATGGTGGTAACTCTATATAATCGAGTTGTAATCTTGTGAAGGGTCCTTCTGCCTTTCCAATTTTTCCCAAACTGACCACTGTCTTCATGCTTGGATTTATCTGTTGACAAACTAAACATCTCTGGCAAAGGCTCTCTGCGACTACCCTAAACTTTGGGTTATACCAATCTTGTCTGAATAGTCTGATCATTGCGTCCCTGCCTACATGAGTGTCTCCATGATACATTCTTGCCATTTGAGAAAGCAAACAGTCTGGCATGACTGGTCGGCCATCAGGGTACACCCACACATCGTCTTCTGCCCCTCTTTCACAACCTGAATTTATCCACTTTTCCTTTTCATCTACCTCTACCTCTTCCTGCAACTGTCTCATCTCATCCCATGTTTCAAAAGCTGAGAATAGCATAAGTTGGCAGCTGATTCCACATGTTTCAACTTTCTTGTTTAGGGCCATATTATCTCTGGCACAGTATTGAGCAATCTGGTCAGCATATCGATTACCAGCCACTACAAAGTAATTTCCTGACTGGTGAGCAGCACACTTGACCACTGCTAACTCCTTTGGCAATTGTATTGCTTCCAACAGTTCTTTCACAAATTTCCCATTCCGTATGGGGGATCCTGAAGAAGTCAGAAATCCCCTTTGCATCTAGAGCTTGCCAAAGTCATGCACAATCCCATAACCATATTGGCTATCAGTAAATATGATCACTTCCAATCTTTCCCAATTTTGCATGCTTTTTTTAAAGCTGTCAATTCACCTACTTGTGCAGACTTGACTCCCGGTAAACAGGATGCTTCAATGACCCCAGATATTTTACACACAGCATAAGCTGCACTCAATCCTCCTCCTTCAAGCCTTAAACAAGAGCCATCGACAAAAAGTTAATGGTCAGGCTCTTTCAGAGGCTCTTCCTGTATATCGGGGGTGGGGCTTTGTACACATCTCAGTCACGTCTAAACAATCATAATCTGCTTTATCTTTGACTTTTTACCATTGTACACCTAAACACTGTCACATTTTCTGCTCCCAGAATTATTCTTTCATACTTAGTCATCCGACTAGGGGTAAGATGCTGTGTTCGAGTTCTTGTTAAAAGAATCTGAACTGAATGTGGAACATAGACCTTTACTGAATGTCCCATCACAATTGACTCGCTTTGCTCCAGACTCATACATGTAGCAGCTACCGCTTTTAAGCAGCCAGGTAATGCTGAAGCTAAAGGGTCCAAAGTAGCAGAAAAATATGTATCTGGACGTCGACTTAATCGGTGTCTCTAGCTTAGGACTGAAAGAGCACAACCTTCATTTTCACAACAGAACAGTACAAATTATTTCGTATAATCAGGCATACCTAGAGCAGGGGCCTCACATAGACAATTTCTCAATTTTACAAATGATTCCCCACTTTCATCATCCCAAACTATTGGATCTTTCACTATCTGTCGTGTCATTTGAATCAGGGGTTTTGCTAATAAAGAAAAACCTACAATCCACTGTCGACAATACCCCACCACTCCGAGAAACATTCTGATCTCTCTTTGTGTCTGCGGTAACTGCATTTGCTTAATTAGCAGCAGGGTCGCGGCAGTGCAATCGGCATAGGCATTGGCAGTAAAATGATGTTGGACCTGGTGTGCATTGGAACATGACATAAACAACGACATAAAGGAAAATTAACACAGAGATCAAACACGTACCCCACCCTCTCTCCCTCTCCCATCCTCCCACCTCCCCCTCTCCCTCCCGATCACCCTCCCCCACCCCTCCACCCCGAGATAAGCTAGTAGGCATGGTGACACGGAAAAAATAGTGTCCCTCCCATGGCCTCAACTCGTATCCGTGTTAGCAATTCGGGAATTAACCCAACACATAGAACAGCACAAACCTGTGCGCCCATTAGGCAACAGAGCCTGTCCAGGTAACAACTAACTTATACAGACAGAACTGCCGCTGGGTCACCTCCCAGTGGGGTTATCAACATTAGCTACCCATCTTTACTGACCTTAACCTGCTTTAACAAAAGGCGCAACCGAGCAGCCCTCCCCTCTATCCACCTTTCTCAAACAAATCAACACCATACGATGCAAGATCCCCTTATATGCTTGCATTAGATGTATGCATTAAATGAGCCTCCCTACTTCTTTGACTGGTTGGGAACCGCTAATGCAGACCAATAAACGCATAGTAGTTAGTAACGATTCATGACTAGTAATCAACACTCGGAAAAGGCACAAGCCACCCAAGAGCACAGAAGATAAGACTTGCGTCCCCCTCTACTCCATGAACAGAGCCCAACATTGCAACAATACAGCAGCACATCAGGACCCAACATTGTATGACCACAAATGACACAACAACATAATAATCTGCTACGGAAACAAAGAATCCTGTTTAGTGGAGGAAGTAGAGGCCGCCGATGAAGTATCCATGTGTAACTCCTCGCCTCCTTCCAGACATTGCCTGAGTTTTAACGGATCTGTGAAGACCTGCGGAGAACCCTTGATAAAGACACAGAACTTTGCCGGACCCACAAAACCAAATTGGTGGCCCAGCGACTTCAACTGTGGTCGCAAAGCAAGAAAAGCTTTCCTTGTGTCGACAGTTTCTTTACTGTAATCCTGTGATATGTACACTTTAGTAGATTTCCAGAGTACATGGTTATTTTTGCGCACAAATGATAGTATTTGTTCCACATGCTGGTAATGTAATGGCTTACATACAATAGGTCGCGGTCCCTTTTGGCCCGGCATGATCCTGCCAGGAACCCTATGAGCTCTATCAAATTCCAGTGGGTGATGGAAGTTAAGGTTGGTTGCCTGTGAGAACCAAGCCTCCAGAAATTGGACACAGGACTCGTATGTCTCTTCTGACCCCTCCGGTATTCCAAAAATGCGTAGATTCCCTCTTCGATTTCTATCCTCCAACTATGACAGCTTCCTTGACATTTGTTCTGTGGAGATGTTTAGGCGTTTAAGAGAGCTACAAGTTATGGTCTCCGAATCTTCTAGACGACTGATTCTTGACTCGGACTCCGTAAGCCTGGCATTAGTATCACGGATGTCTTTACGGATAGCTACAATTTCTTCCTTTGTGGACTTTGTGATCTTCTTTACTTCCTCTAATTTATTCAGTATTATGTCCATCGTGTCGGTCACATCCTTTTTACCCTTGATAGGTGAGATTGGAGCAGGAGGTTCAGCCTTGAGCCTTTTTAGGTTCTTTGTGTCTTTATTCCCCATTTTAAACAACACTGTTAGGAGCCAATTGATTCGAATGCCAGGACTGATAGCTCTGAAGAAGGCTTAAACAGCTCGTGAGTCGTGACTAGGAGCCTCCACCAGACACAGAAGGTGCGCACGGACAAGATATTACCACAACAAAGGTACTCCTACCGCTGCCAGCGACGTGGTTAGAGATTTAAAACTGCAGAATAGACATCATTGCCTTACTTGTGACCAGCATGACATTGGGCATAAATCTCATAACGTGCATCCTGCTCAGACCTCCTTGCTCCACTACTCTTCGTGAGTGACCTATTCTCTCAACAGATCCGAACCAGTCGATTATTCTCCATAATTCTCTTGTGTTCCATGTACTGCTCGAGTTCTGTGCACTGCCTCCTTGGATATGGTGCTTCACCCTCTCCCAGCCCCTCACAGATCGCCATCATTATTCTCTCAAATCCACATTTTTAAAATGGTATGGTGGCCACACACACTAGCTACGCAGCCCGCCCATATGCATATGGAGCAAGCAACGACACCTGCGTTGCCATCAATACAGTGTGCATTACCTCTTGCCATCAATCGCACTCTTAAGCATATAATGCGCACTCAATGCACACTCCACGTGTTGATTTTATGAGGGTCAACTGTTAGACTGCTGGTTTCAGTGATTTAGTGTCCCGAAAGGAGCCTACATAGCCGCCGTCACTGCCGCCATTTTGCGAAATAGTGTAGGTGTGATCCTAAGACCGGTACACTCTCTGCTCATAATATGATGTCTCCGTTGCAGCTTTAATCATACCGCTTGGTCATGAAGCATTCCACCCTCTCTTATTACAGCCACCTCGCGTTCCATTCAATACGCGGGATCCTCGGAGCCTCAGAGACTCGTACAGCCGCCATTTTGCCACTTTACATACATCGGTGTTTACCGGCAATGTCCAGCATATATTAGGGTGATATGGGATACGTTACATTCACACTCCATACTTCAGTGTCATTCTTTCTGGCTTCCCTTCTGTTGAAATCCGTCTCCGTTCTCCGACACCCACCGGGACTCTCAAAAACTTTCGGGGATTCCTGCAGCCGCAATCTTGCATGCTCCACTCACCGGCGTTTCACTGCATATCAGGGAGAAACTATAGCCACACTGACCAGTCCAGATCCTCACTCCTGCCCCCTCACTCTCTGATATGGCAGCGGTCTCGCCTGATCTTCGAATCTTCCGGCTCTGTAGCGGTGACAACCATGACAGCGTCCACCAGGGATCCGCAGGCTCCAACGGCTGCGCGACCCGCTCGTGGTCTCAGGGCTCTTTGCTCAGAACTCGCTTCCAGGACCTCCTTGGCGACTCAAATTCATCCCAGAGGTAGACCTCATTTTCCGATTGCCAAAATCATCGCTCTTGTTGTTCATGCGTTAGGATATAGCTCCAGAACCGCTCCGTGTTTCACTGCCACGGGAGGAGCGACGCGTTATGCCGCCATCTTGTCCGGCGTCCAAACCACGCCCCCCCAAAGCAGCCATTTTAATAGCTTCTGCGCAGGTGCAAGAAATTCCCTCCAAGCGACAGCTCGTCATACTGTGTAGAAGCAGTTGACGCATGCGCAATAAAGATTTCCCATTAGCGGGCCTTTTTTGAACTTCTCTCGAGTTACTTATTAGTAAGACACACAGGCAAGCTTCTCTGTCTTTTATGTCAAATGTGGTGAGTATTAATTTACACAATAGAGCAAGTCTCTTTTTTACAAGTCCTTGCTCCATCAATCTCCTCTCTGATGGCATTTTTGAGCCATCACAAAATTACCCATCCCAATCACATGCCAACTTTCGCACATCTCAATTCCCTTTGCACTCTTTTCATTTTTGTCCTCATCTTTGTTTTTCAAATCTTTCATCTTTTTATATAATTCTCTGTTCATTTCTTCCAGTTGAATCTCTTCATATTTTTTCTTCTTTCCTTTTCCATTTACTTCATATTTCCTACTTTTTATACAACATTTGGACCATATTATTATTGTTAAGACTATTATTGCTATACTAACTAATGGGAGATTTATTTGACCTATAAGACCTTTTCCCAGATTAGTAAACCAAGTTCCTATTGAAGAAATACTTTTTGTTAGTTTCTCCCATACGCTATCAACCTCCAATGGTTTCAATTCTTCTTGAAATTTTGTAATATTCTTAATATAACCTGTGATTTCTGTGCTTTATCCGGTAGCTAAGTGCAACAATGTTGCACTTTCAACATTTTACAGACTCCACCTTCTTTTGCCAATAAAATGTCAAGCGCAAGTCGATTTTGTAAAACCAAATATGTCACTTATTATTTCTGAAAAACTAGCTCTCCTTCTCCGTGTTAGTTCATTAGTGTTTTCATTGCTTCCAGTGATTCTTTTTAAATTATATATCTTCAGAAATACTACTCCGAAGTAGCAACTCCTGTACCACCGTGCAGGCAGCTTATAATAAGCATTATTCCCACACACGTAGTAAACACCAGGAAATACTGGATCTGTTCCCCCTTTTAGTCCCCAACCTCCCAGAATCAGGAAGTTATGTTCGCATTCACTGGAACCAATAAATACATTGTTATAGTCTGTCTTTAATCTGTGGAGGCAAGTTTTCCCTGTTTTTACAAAGTCTAGGGACATCGCAGCATGAGCTTTGCCAGCTGTATAAATTCCCTCTTTCTCAGCCCATGGTGGTATATGGGTTTTCTGTTCTGCAGCCTTTCTTTGGAAATCCTGTCTCCTTTCTTCAAGTAAATTTAAAAAAAAAAATTATTCTTCAGGTAATGAGCATGTGAGGTTATTCTTGTGTGCCTGTGCTATATCTATTGACTTCATAGTTAAGAAAAATTCACCCATAAACTGTGCATCTGAACTACAAAGCACTGGATTCATATTCTTTTGATTAGGAATTTTTGAAAATATCACATCTAAGATTAAATAATAATACTGAAGTTTTTCAGTTCTCTAAAATAAACTTGTTAAAATACTACACGAAATACCATACGTTAATGGTAAATGATAATACGTGACTCCTTCTGCTACTGAAGCTGGTAATTTCAAACAAACATAACAATCACTAATCTCCATTGTGACTATGTATTGAAACAACAATTTTGTAAATACATTTAAAGATGTGTCATTATCTGTTACTGTGTGATGTAAATCTATCTCATCTGCTGCTTCTAATTCTACTCTATCTCCTTTCATATTAACTGTCTTTTCATTAGTGTCTGTGTCATTCTTCTTGTTTGTTATCATGAGATAAGGAACTGCTATTGTTAGAAATAGCCATACTATGACCACTAATAGAATGCTACATATGCAAATCTTACAGCATTTCTTTACACAATTTCATTTTGGTCTCTCAGCAGCCCTGTCTTCAGCCATTTTAGTCTAAGAAGATTATCTTCTTTTCTATTCCTTTACATATAAATTCAATTCTTTGTTACTTCAAGGAGGCCTCACTTTCAATTCGTCAATCTGTTCTGCATTTATTTCTTCATCTGTTTCTTCGTTTAAATCTAAATTTTCAAATTCTTCTAGGATCACGTAGGTCCATTCAGGAGCCTTGAACTTATTGTTCAAAACTCTCAGTCTTTGGCTTCTTTCAATGTTTTTCACAATCGACTGCTCAGACTGACTAGTAACCTCATTCACTTGTTCTGGGTTTTCACTTGTTTTTCTTAAATAATATTTCAGTCTTTTGACTCCACCTGGCCAGTTATCACCTTTTCTGACCCTTTTAATTTGTACTGCGCTCTCGCTTTCTTTGTCTTTTTCGAAAACTCTTTTATTTTCGTTATGTTGTGGCACAATCTGATTTTCTCCTTCTTCAGAGTCACTCCATATCTGTCCTTGTTTAGGTCTTGTTATTGTGGCCTCATCTGCCTGAACTTGTTCCTCTTCCTCGATCTGTTCTTGTTTGGGTCTTATGTCAAACTGTTCTTTTTCTACCCGAACTTGTTCTTCTTCTACTAACTGGTCCTGTTCAGGTCTTACTACAATTGGTTCTTCTGCTGCCTGAACGTGTTCTTCTATACCTGTCTGTCCCTGCTCAGGTCTTTTGATAGAGTTGCTTGCCTGACTATGTTCTTTCTCTGCCTGGTCCTGCTCAGGATCTCCAGTAGTTTTGTTCACCTCTTCCTGAGCGGGTTTTTCTACACCTATCTGGTCCTCACTAGTCTCTTGTCTTTCTAATCTGGTTCTGCTTCTTGTTTGAATAATTACCTCAGGTATATCAACCACAGGTACTCAATCCTCTTGACTTGTGCTCGGTTGTTCTTTGTCAGCCACTTCAGAATCTGTCACTCTAGATTCTTCGGCTGCACAACCTTCAGCAGTCCCAACTGTTTTAGTCAGTTGCGGTCTCTTTTCAGTAGATGCTGGAACCCTTTTGGTGTGGCTGGCATAAATCCAGTTGGGCAAACCTGCACACTTCACTGCTGTAGTAGTGACCAGTATGTCTTGCCGTGGATCATCCCACCTGGGTACTAGGCATGACTTTCTGGTGTGCTTCTTCAATACCACCCAGTCTCCAGGATTCAAATCATGTGACTGATCCGGCTAACTGGCAACTGGGTCTTCTCCAACCTGGTGAGAGACAGAAAGCACTAGGTCAGTCAATCCTTTGCAATAGTCCAATACCAGATCATCAGATATATTCAGCAATTTATGTCCTGATATGAATGCTTGTCTTATTGCCCTTCCCATGAGAATCTCATGGGGACTCAAACCTGTTTTCCTGTCAGGAATACTTCTGAGTCCCATCAACACAAGAGGTAATGCATCTGGCCAACTCAGTGAGGTGGATGCACACACCTTTGCCAGTCTCGATTTGATAGTGCCATTCAATTGCTCTACCACTCCAGAAGCCTCTTGGTGATATGCACAGAGCAGTTTTTGTTCAATTTGAAATGCTTCACAGATTAATCGAATTACTTCATTATTAAAATGAGGTCCTCTATCTGATTCCACAGTTACTGGAAAACCAAAAAGCAGTATTAGCTCTCTTAACAATAGTTTGGCTACTGTAATACTGTCATTTCTCTTAGAGGGGTATGCTTCCACCCATCGTGAAACCAAACACACAATGACAAGGACATACTTCATTCCCCTGCATGGTGGTAACTCTATATAATCGAGTTGTAATCTTGTGAAGGGTCCTTCTGCCTTTCCAATTTTTCCCAAACTGACCACTGTCTTCATGCCTGGATTTATCTGTTGACAAACTAAACATCTCTGGCAAAGGCTCTCTGCGACTACCCTAAACTTTGGGTTATACCAATCTTTTCTGAATAGTCTGATCATTGCGTCCCTGCCTACATGAGTGTCTCCATGATACATTCTTGCCATTTGAGAAAGCAAACCGTCTGGCATGACTGGTCGGCCATCAGGGTACACCCACACATCGTCTTCTGCCCCTCTTTCACAACCTGAATTTATCCACTTTTCCTTTTCATCTACCTCTACCTCTTCCTGCAACTGTCTCATCTCATCCCATGTTTCAAAAGCAGAGAATAGCATAAGTTGGCAGCTGATTCCACATGTTTCAACTTTCTTGTTTAGGGCCATATTATCTCTGGCACAGTATTGAGCAATCTGGTCAGCATATCGATTACCAGCCACTACAAAGTAATTTCCTGACTGGTGAGCAGCACACTTGACCACTGCTAACTCCTTTGGCAATTGTATTGCTTCCAACAGTTCTTTCACAAATTTCCCATTCCGTATGGGGGATCCTGAGGAAGTCAGAAATCCCCTTTGCATCTAGAGCTGGCCAAAGTTATGCACAATCCCATAACCATATTGGCTATCAGTAAATATGATCACTTCCAATCTTTCCCAATTTTGCATGCTTTTTTTAAAGCTATCAATTCGGCTTCTTGTGCAGACTTGACTCCCGGTAAACAGGATGCTTCAATGACCCCAGATATTTTACACACAGCATAAGCTGCACTCAATCCTCCTCCTTCATGCCTTAAACAAGAGCCATCGACAAAAAGTTAATGGTCAGGCTCTTCCTGTATATCGGGGGTGGGGCTTTGTACACATCTCAGTCACGTCTAAACAATCATGATCTGCTTTATCTTTGACTTTTTACCATTGTACACCTAAATACTGTCACATTTTCTGCTCCCAGAATTATTCTTTCATACTTAGTCATCCGACTAGGGGTAAGATGCTGTGTTCGAGTTCTTGTTAAAAGAATCTCAACTGAATGTGGAACATAGACCTTTACTGGATGTCCCATCACAATTGACTCACTTTGCTCCAGACTCATACATGTAGCAGCTACCGCTTATAAGCAGCCAGGTAATGCTGAAGCTAAAGGGTCCAAAGTAGCAGAAAAATATGTATCTGGACGTCGACTTAATCTGTGTCTCTAGCTTACAACTGAAAGCACACAATCTTCATTTTCACAACAGAACAGTACAAATTATTTCGTATAATCAGGCATACCTAGAGCAGGGGCCTCACATAGACAATTTCTCAATTTTACAAACGATTCCCCACTTTCATCATCCCAAACTATTGGATCTTTCACTATCGTTCGTGTCATTTGAATCAGGGGTTTTGCTAATAAAGAAAAACCTACAATCCACTGTCGACAATACCCCACCACTCCGAGAAACATTCTGATCTCTCTTTGTGTCTGCGGTAACTGCATTTGCTTAATTATTTTGATTCCCTCAGTGGTCACATTCCTCACTCCCCTTTCTATCCGATGACCCAAGTATTTGACTCCTGTTCGGCAAAATTGCAATTTCTCTTGAGATACTTTGTGTCCTCCATCAGCCAAATGATATAGCAATGAAATCGAATCAGTCACACAGTCTTCTCGGGATTTCGATACCACTAGTAGGTCATCGATATATTGCACTAGAACTGAATTTCTGGGCATGACTAACTTCTCTAAGCACTTTTTCAGTATCTGATTAAAAATTGAGGGACTTTCTGTATACCCCTGAGGAACCCGATTCCATGCCAAGATACGATCCTCAAATTTAAAAGAAAACAGATACTGGCTGTCTGGATGTAAAGGAAAAGAGTAAAAGGCTTGGCACACATCTATTACTGTGAACCAGCCTGCATTCCAGGGTATTTGATAAAGATTACTGCTGGATTTGGCACTACAGGACAACAAGGCACTACAATGTTATTAATCTTTCGTAAATCCTGTACTATCCGATATTTCCCACTAGGCTTTTTAAGTCCTATTATAGGTGAATTACAAGGACTGCTCATTATCTCTTTTAAAATGCCCTGTTTAATCATTTGGTCAATTTCTGAAGCTACTCCTGCTTTCACTTCTGGACTCATTTTGTATTGTCTGGTGTTGGGATAAACCGTACCTTCTTTCACAGTTACTTTCACTGGGTCTACATTTGCCATTAGCCCTATTTATTTTCCAGTTTAATCCCACACTTTTGGATTCACAGTAGATTGTAGCTCTTCTGGTAAGTCATCTATAGTCATTAAAGAGTATATTTCATCTACTTCTGTGCCTTGTTTAGCTAACATTATCTTATATACAATAACTTCATCAGGAGTTTTGAAAAGCAACACCATCCGGTGTGTAGTAAATTGTGCAGTTCAACTTGCACAGCAGATCTTTTCCTAATAAATGTACTGGACTGGAATCACACACCACAAATGTGTGCATGTCTTTAAACTTTCCGATGGGCACCTCCATAGGCTCTGTAATTGGGGTTCTAATCTGCTTATTTGAAACACCTACTACTTGGATTGGTTCTCCCGAGAGGGGTAGATTTGGGATGTCTACTGTTCTCACAGTAGAACGGGTAGCACCAGTATCCAACAGAAAAGTGATATCGTTGCCTTCCACTTTCCCATCAATAAATGGACCTGACTGATCTACCGGCAAGGATGTGCCAAGTATGCACTCCTCTTCCTCCCCCCTCAGGAACCGTCATTGTTCATTCTAACTTTCATATGTGTTTTGCAAAAAATATTGGGAAGTCAGAGAATTTTTCTTACTACTTCCTCCTTGAAATCCGGCGTCCGCATTGTACTTTGACAGGTTCACAAAATTTGGCATAAGGGCAGGTGGCACATGACACTGCTGATTAACTACCTGCTGCGGTTGATTCATAAACGCCTCATTCTGCGTCTGTGGATTTAAATTTTGATTTGGGCCATTATTATTCTGAATATTCTTACACTCGTTTTTCCAATGTCCAAGCTTTCCGCACCCATGACAAGGAAACTTTTTCTTTGCATCCTCTCTATTCATCCCCTTAGTTTTCCACCATTTGCTGCATTATCATTATCATTCTGATTCTGTTCTTTCATCTGTCCATCAGTCTAACTGTTTAATTTAAGTTCCTGTTGTTCTGCCAATTTCACTTGTGCCCACATCATTTTCTCATTTTATGCCTGGCCTCAATATCATCACCACAATATTTTGCATACTTTAATATATCATCTAAGGACTTTCCCTGCCAACACAACATATGTTGTTTAATCATCTGACTAATTTCTGGTTTCAAACCGTACACAAACCGATACTCAAAATGACACATATCCTTATCTCCAATGTTCTCAAAACCACACTACTGTTTAAATACCTGCAACAATCCCTCATAATACGCATGAACTGATTAGCTCTTGGGTTGTTCTGTCTATCTTTACCCAATCTGTTTCTTTAGGAGGAATTTTCCCTTTCAAGAAAGTAATTACTTGGTGATATTTCTACATCACCTCATCTGAGGGTGCTCCTGTTTTTGAATCTCTTGGATACTCTTCACTTGGCCAATCAACAGTGACCTAACATTCTGTCTATAAATCAGCAGGCACCATTATATCAAACAAACCATTCAAGTCTTTCAACAAAACCTTCGAAATCTTCACAAACCTTTCAACTGGTTTGTACCATTCGACTGGCTTCTCTCTCAATTTAGGGAAATCATTTGTAAATGACAAAATATCTTGTCAACTCCATGGACCATGAACATACCCACCAACAGGTACTTCTCTCATAGGACATAATCTTTCTACCTTTCCTGCCTCTTTTAACTTGTCAAGGTCTCCCCCTTTTTGCAGAATATTCGTCAACTCCTTTACATGCAGCTTCTTACCAGACACATTCATATTTTCTAAATCATTGTCAGTAAACTCCACTCGATATGGTTTCTGTAATACTTTGGATCTCCCTATCTCTATTTCCATTTCAGAGACAAGTTCTGTCAACTTCTCATGAAACAATCTCGCATTCTTCTGGTTCTGAGGATGTCACTGACTTCCTTCTTTTGAACTTCTAAATGTAACTCTTTTTGGGGTTTCACTTACTGATTCTCTTATCGGCAGATCCATTAATGAAATTACTGAATCGCACTCACTGGCTTGATCATCTATTATTACAATTTATTTTCTGAGATTACTCAAAGGAGTCGGTAAAGCTTGGGGTTTCGGACAATTTACCTTGTCTCCATAAAATGGAACGACAGGACCTACAGTTACAGGTATTGTTAATGCTTCTGCGTACATTTAATTGGCTTATTTTCTGTATTAATTAATCTCTATTCTTATTTAATGCTTCTTTTTCTTTATCTTGAAGTACCCTACTAACTGATGAATCATGTAGATCTTATGGAATTAAGGGTGTTCCCAAAACTGGTGCACTTGGGGTGACTCTACTTGGTCCATCCTGATATGGCGGAGGGTTCTTGGTTAAAATGTCCCCCATAAATTCATCATCTGATTCACCATAACCTGTCACTTTCATGTGTTTTGCTTTCTCTTTACACTTGCCTCCTGTCGGTTCACCAACCGTTAATAACCCTTCTGATACCTGCTCTTCTCCATTGATTCATCTGACCCTCACGTGACTCACACAAATACCTAGGAAAACGACCCATGTATCTTCCACTCCTGTTTTTCTCTCGTTCAAATGATTTAGTCTCCCATTCTTCTAATGCCTCATACTGCGTCATTCTGGGTCTCGGATCTAAATCATTCATCGGCATTCTCAAATTTAGCAAAATTCTTCCATTAAATGTACCATGTTCTGGAAAGGCTAACACACCATCACCTTTTGTATATTCTATCCAATTCTCCATCCATACACATGTATGATATCCTCTCTTCATCACCATAAATGAAGTAGGCGTTTTTGGCGGGGAAATAGGAATTGCCTCTCTAGTCAAAGTCTTAAAGAAATTCTCAGTTCTCTTTATCAATGACATTTTTCTCTTTTCTCCATACATTCTATGCACTGAATATATAAAACAATAATATGCAAAACCTCGAGCTTTTCCGTCAGGGCAACTTGCACCAAAAGTCAAATGAGAATCAACCATACAAATTTTCGTCAACCAATCCAAAAGCAGCTTCTATCCAATCACCCAATCAACTTCAGGCTCATGCTTGTGATCTGACCAATGCCAGCGCGGCCTTTTGTGGCCTTTTGTGACGTCTGTATAACTCCTTACTACTGACCCCTCCTTTACAATTCTGCGTAAGTCACACGCCCGCTGTTTCAACCAATCCCAGCGCGGCTCTCTGTGACGTCAGTGCAACTCCGGCGACTGACCCTGCCTTTACAAGGTAATACGAAAACGTATTTCTTAATACTTTTCGTTAAATTCTTTGTTAATAACGACATAGAAACATTCGCTACTCTGTCTGTTCCACTAAAAGAAAGAATAGTTATTTCTTTTCACTGCGAGTAAAACCTTCCGCTTACTCTTTATACACTATAAGTAAAAACCCTGTTTACCCTTCATTCAAGCTCAAGTGAACCTGCTACTCCTTCAGTGTTACCGTTTCTAGGTGCTATAAGACCAAAGTTTCACCAGCGAATCCTTTTGCTTTCATTCACACTCCACTTTTCTACAAAAATAGTCCCTAATATAGCACTGCCAGCCCTGCGTAGCTTCTCAGCGCTATTCCAAGAGACGAGTAACCTCACTGCAGTGTGGCTTCCATTTACCACCCGCTATTCATTCCCCGGGAATTTTCCAGACAACATAAAACAAGACGCTAACTCTTTTTGTTAAACATAAATCAAAAATCAATAATCAATACTTATCATAAAACTAGTCAATAATAACCATAGCTCTGCTACCAGAAAACTGATCTAGCGGTGAACCAGCAACAGGTACTCTAACACCAAATACTCACCTGGGCCCATAAACACACACTCACACAGCCTGGGAGCGACCACTAGAGTCTAAGTTTTAATTTATTTCTGTTTGCTGAAATTTCAAGATTAGTTACCACATATTCCCAACTAATCTTTCACTGATCAAAAAGTTCTTTCCTCTGGTTGATGGACCATTAGTTGAACTAGTTGATGGTGAAATGACATTAAAATATTCTTCTTATATGTATTCAAAATAACCACAGACTAGGGAAAGTTTTAAATCTTTATCTACATTAATTTCAAGTGAACCACTTTAAAGTACAGTACAGTCTCCGTTATTCAAAGGAAGGAAGATTCAATTAACCAATCAATAAACACATATTCAATACTTTGCAATGACTGGTGCTCAGAAAGGAGAGGATAGAGAGAGATAGAGAGAAGTACATTTGCACATTCACAGAAATAATAATTACCTAGGATGGTGTGAAAACCAACCCCCTGGCCAAAGAGCTGGGAAGGGTCCCCTGGGAAAGATCAGGCGACAAAGGCTTCAGGACAGGAATCAGGAAAGGATAGATGACCTCTCTAGCACCAATGCTTGCGTAGCACCCCTCTCTGACACTCTCTTACTCCTCAAGATTCTTCCGCAATCTTCTTCTAAATTAATTAGTTAAAGTTGATGGTTCTGCAATCACTCGGACAGCATCCCGAGCTCTGCAGCATTCAGCAAGTCTCCGACACCATCTAACTAACTGAGACTACCTCAATTATACTCTTTGGCATTCCTGTACCACCCATTAATGTTTCAATATCGTAAAAATACTAACTCTGATTGGACAGGCAAGGGGGAAGAGCATCACACCATACTTATTTTTCACTTTAGTCTATCAGACTATTGTTAAAAGATCCCACCCCTTAATTTTTATTCAAAAATCTTTATTCCCATCCGTATTTCCATCTTATTAGACACAAAAGTATAATTTATTATCCGTTCCCATTCATTGAGAGGACTTCGAGACTGGTTTCCAGGGTATGTATCTCTTGCATCCTTGGACTGCATTCAAAAGGCTCGTCATACTTCCGTCTCAGACTCATCGGGCATGCGCTGAGGTCATGTGGTTAATAGACTCTGGATTCACTCAAGAGGCCTAAATGTGTACTAATAACAAAGTCAGAAAAAACAAATATTACTTTAAAAAATAAATGGTTTCACTGTATACCACCTCTCTCTACTCTATTCCCCTTTAATCATTATTACTCTTCCCGCATTAGCATTAGTAAAATAGCTTAGTTTAGTTTCGGCAAAGCAAATGCCAAGCATGTGAACTTCAAAGCAACCATTTTAATAGCTTCTGCGTAGGTGCAAGAAATTGCCTCCAAGCGACAGCTCATCACACTGCGTAGAAGCAGATGACGCATGCGCAATAAAGATTTCCCATTAGTGGCCATTTTAGAACTTCGCTTGAGTTACTTATTAGTAAGACACATAGGCAAGCTTCGCTGTCTTTTATGTCAAATGTGGTGCGTATTAATTTATACAATACAAAGTTAATACAATTTTAGAGGTTAAATGAGAGGATTGCTTCTGAGCAAGTCTCTTTTCTACGAGTCCTTGCGCCATCACCACCACTAGTACCACCACCACCAATACCACCACCAACAATGCCACCACCACCACCAATACCACCACCACCACAACCACCAATACCACCACCACCAATACCACCACCTCAGAGCCTCTCAGTCACTAGTAATAGCAGGGGCACAGTACGAGGCTGGAGCTCCAGCCAAGACTATCCCTCCCTCCCTTCATGCCTGTCGTAAATCACAGCCCGCCCTGCACCAGGAGAAAAAGCCATGGCACTACTACAGCTGGAGTGTCTTTTTATTAGGCCAAAGATAGCAATGACATTATGCAATGCCACACTGCACACTCAAATCGCCGACTGGGCAGGAAATGGCCCCTCCCTCCCTTTCTCCTTAGCCGCGACAGTTTAATCACAGAGCGGAAGCTGTTGCAGCGCTTTGTTAGTGTTTTTAGCTTGGATCATATGTACCTCTCACTTTGCACTTTGTATCTGTGTAATTTACAACACTTATACATCTTCTTCACTGCACTATTTGTCACTAATTTGAAGACGTCGCAGGCTGGTCTCTTCCTCTGATATTTACAATCTAACATGCGGTCAAGAAGGCCCTTAATTGCAATGAAATAGGTCTCGCATTTGTGAAAGTTTAAGCTGTTAGTATTGTAAATGACAATGCCTTTTATTTATGTTTTAAAACCCAAAACATTAATAAAAGGCATTGTCATTTACAATGCCAATAGCTCAAACTCGCGGGAATGCGAGACCTAGTGCATTGCAAATGCTTGTTTGTAAATGACATGTGCGAATTGTGTTTGATAACAGAAAATGTATGAATCTTATTGCATGAGCTGCGAGTTACAGTGATACACTTGTTACACAGGATACTTCATCAGGCGCTATGGAGAACAGAAAGAAACTATAGTAATTGACGTGAAAACTAATCTAAAAGCTATCAACCTGAAAATGACTCAATGATCCTATGCCTTGCCCAAATAAAGGAGCATTTTGACATGCAGGTGAACAGAGCTGAAGAAAGGATTTCAAACTTAGAAGATGGTTCCAAATTCACCACAGATCTGATTACTAAGCTTGAAAACACAATCACGTCCTCCAATAACAAGTGTTATAAGTAGGAGCCATTTTTGGGACAAGGCAAAACATTCGAATTTTGCAACCTGGTGAGTCTAATGCAGTGGAGAATACAGAAACCTTTGTGTTGTTTTAAAAAAAATATCTTATTGAGCCTATGGCAAAATACATTAGAACACATTGCAGATGCAAACATGTGAATTGTGAACTCGAACAGTTTAAGTAATACGTTGATGTTTCACAATAGAAAAATACATGCGTTTGACCAAAGATGGCAATGTGAGATAAGACCATGAGTTTTGAATAAGAGAAAAAGAAGAAGGAGGAATAAGAGAGAGAGGGAGACTAGAAGGAGAAAAAAGGAGAAGCTATAAAGAGTAAAATCGGGTTATAGCCTTATGGGTGTGGAGAATGAAAAGCAAGAAATACAGCAGGCATAATATCAAAATATAACATATTCAATAAGGGTAATTAAATTGTGAAGAATTGCATTAAAGTAAAGAAAAAGTACATTTATGCAGTTAGGTGGGAGGGGAGAAATCCATTACCTTTGCAGTGCGGGACAGATAGTTACTGCGTGGCATCCATAGATGATGACGCTTGATTGAAAATTGCATTGAGTGGGGTATATAACTGTCAAGTCTACGATGGTAGCAGACTAAATTCCACCAATTTAGAGGGTGATATTGTTTGTAGATTTCCAATTAGAAGTAATAACATAATTTGATATAGAAAGCAAGAGATCCACCAGTTTCCCAAGGATTCTGTGTGGACTCTAGATTTCATGCAAACAGCCCAAAAACAGAAGATCGGCTGAAAGAGGTAGGGAAATCTGGGTAAAGGTTCCAATGCAAGTCCATATTGAACCCCAGAAAGCGGTCAGAGCTGTAGAGGAAAAGAACATGTGAAAATCTGTGCCCTGTTAGGTATGGCAATGCCAGCAAGTGTCTTGATGCGTACGTTTGAGTTTAAAAAGATGTGGAGTGTAAAAAAGTCTATAATAAAAAAAATATATAAAGTTTGAGTGAGACTGGATGTGCAGACGGTGGAATTTATTTTACTCCAGAGTCTTTCCCACATAGTTGTTGGCCAAACAAGACCAAGATCTGATTCCCACATTGTCTCAGAAGGTGTTTTGGCCCTAGTTGGACCAGACATTCTTAAAAGTTGTATATGCAGGCTGCTTTAGGGTGACTGGAAATTGCAATCAGGAGAGGAGAGGAACTAGGATGTGAGATATCAGGAGAGAAATGCTGTTTAAGATTATTTTGAACCAGGGTAAAACGTTGGTAGTACTGGAGGCACATGTGAGGTGGGAGATTGTATGTTGACGAAAGATCAAAACATTTAATAAGTTGATCTGAATGATATAGTTGTGAGATAAGAAGAATACCTTTGTTCATCCATGCCTTCCAACATAACATCCTGCCCCGTCTCTTAAGTATAATGTTATGCCAAACGGGACCGTTAAGGAATTGATTAATGGGGGTGAGGTGAAAGTTAAAGTAAGGTTTCAGTATAGTACAAGCATGTAAGACAGTGCTAGGTAACCAACATTTTGAGAGGCTTGAAGATAAAATGAATGTGTTTGTGAGAAAAGGGTGAAAGCCAAGTTTGTTCCAGGATAAACTGTTATATCCTTACATTGGTTTATGTCATTACCAGTACTGTATTGCTCTAGGATACTGTTGTTATGTTATGATTATGATGCAGATGGGCACTGGGCAGGGGTTAGGGAATGTGGGGCAGAGAAGAGGAGTTGAAAAACATGGTTGGGAGCTGATCTGTATGTGCTCCTGGGGACTGTTCCAGATATTTCAATAAAGGAATTTGCTAGCAAAGACGGTGTCCTTCCTTCTTAAAAATGGTGAGGAGGATGGGATGCCAATAAAGAAGAAGTGTGAACCTGGTGATGGAACTGCATTTTTAAGGGCAGAAGTTTTATGGATATCGGTGCAGGAATAATAGCCCACAGGATACTGTTTGTTCTACTGGCAACTGCAGCGTGCCTAAGTGATGAACAGAACAGCACCAAGGAAATGGCAGCAAGAGCAGAAGGAGGTGCGTTTACAATTGGCGTGAAATATTTGAGACGCATCAACAGAATCGCATTAGATGTAGCTGAACATTAATTATCTCCAACCAACCAACCGTGACCTGAGAAGCGCTTTAAGTGAAATTTCCATGTAGCCAGAGGTGAGCATCTGTGATATTTTCTTTGAGAGACAGTGCTGCTGAATATTTTTGTAGTGCGTGCCATTACTGTTGGAGTTCAAGTTTAATTGTATACAGCTCACCATCTGTGTGTTGTTCAATTCCACCGCTTTGTTCCGTGGAAGTTCTGCAGACATTGTTAAGCCATTCTTGATGATGTTTGTGAAAGTGTTCTTTCTGTGAAGACACTCTGGAGTGATCAGTATTCCAACGCTGGGTACTTGGCGAGAAAGCAACAACGTGGTTGCTAGGTGATATGAAGACGTCGTGTGTGCCGCTATCTTATGTGTGCCGGCCGCAAGGGTCGTGGAGATTGTAATGTCTGTCACTGCCCGGGAAGTCTTTGAAGAGCCAACTCAGTGAAACGCACAGTAGCTGAAGGAAATCCCACTTTCAGCAGCATTGTGATTTCGGTGATAGGCACACTCCCTATCATATTCCGGTAACAAGAAATTGTATATTTCGAAAACAGGATATTGACACAGTAACATTTGGGAAGTGACACAGCTGAGGTGAGACATTAGTGACAGACACACTGCCTGTTATTTATGTGACTATGATTATATTAAATGTGAAGTGTGAGTGTTATGTAAATTTAATGAATTACTTGTCACTTTAGCCTTATTTTTTTACTTTAGAAAAGTGATGGCAGCACAAAACATTCCTCCACCTCCTTGTTTCTTACAAGAACCAGGATCACCCTTAATGGATTGGGTTGATTAGAAAGAATCATTTATCATATACATTGAAGCCATTGGGGCGATGTGTACATTGCAAAAAGAAAGTTAGCCATATTAGAAAATTGCTTAGGTGTTGAGGGAAGGAAGGTACTAAACACCTTACCAAAACCTCCAATTAGAGAAGCAGATGGTTCAGGTGATAAAACTGAAGTTTCTGAGGAAGCTTTATCAGCGTTAGAAGAGAACTATGGCAAAAAGCTCACTATTGTGGTAGAGAGACATACGTTTTTCTCACATGCACAAGAACCAGGTGAGTCAATTGCGCAATATGCTGCTATTTTGAGAAGACTGGCTGTAACGTTTAAATTTAAGGATCTTAGAGATGAGATCATCAGAGACCAAATGATTAATAGATTATATAATCTAAAAATACAAGAAAAGTTGCTAGATTTAAAGGAAAAAAATATAGAAGTGGCTAAACGTAAAATACTTCGAGTTATATGAAAGAACTTGCAAGTACCTCCAAAAACAGTTCAAGTGCTCAAAAAGAATGTGAAATTGATGCAGTTAACAACAAGGATTTCAAGGGAAAGCACGCAGGGTCTAGCAATGCTAGACAACAAGCATTTAAAAAGAAATGGTGTTTTAGGTGCGGAAGTGAGAGACACACCGCAGATGCAAGAAATTTTCCTGCATCTGCATGCAAATGTTATAAATGTAACAAAATAGGACATTTTGCTCAAATGTGCAGAATTAAGAAGAATGGTAGTGGCAAAAAATCAGTGATTTTGATATATAATATAGATGGAAATGTTCATGCAGAGAAATCAGATATTTCAGATGAGGAAGAAATCGAAGTGCTAATGCTTGACGGTGGTAAAAATGTTTGTACATGCAACATGCCCGTTGCATGTGTAGAGAATTACCATCCCTCGAAGTGAGGTCACTGTGAATGGCATGATGAGGCAGTGTTGGGCAGATTCATGTTCACCTTTTACCATCATTGACAAAGTTACATGGGTGAAACTTAACAGTCCGGCATTAGTCACCAAAGATGTAGAACCGGAAGGTTATTGTGGGGACAAACTACCTGTAATGGGATGCATTCTAGCAGATCTTGCATTTCAGGGTAGACTTGCAAGATGCAAAGTGTATGTTGTTGAGAAAGGTAAAATGTTGTTAGGTTAGAGAAAACAATGTGCGCTGAATATGATTTTGAACCCAAACCATCTGCAACAAGTCCTACTGACACAATACAAAGATGATTGGGTTTTTCAACTTCCAACATTGTTTAGCGGCAAATTTTGGGAGTCTAAAAGAATTTGAGCACAGGATTGTACTTAAAAATAACGTAAATCCAATTGTACATAAAGTACAGAATGTACCACTGACAATGAGAGGTGCTCAAAGGAAAGAATTACAAAGGTTATATGAAAATGAGGTAAGTGAGCCATTTGAAGCCTCTGAATGGTTTAGTCCCATAGTGATCGCAATGAAACCCGATGGAAATATCTGCATGTGTGTTGACTTGAGAGACCTAAATAAGTGCATATTGGTAGATCGTCATCCCCTTCCACGTATTAATGAAATGCTGTCAAGCATCTCTGGGGGTAGTTACTTTACCATTTTGGATTTATCCAATGCTTACCACCAGATAAAGCTACATGAAAAGTCAAAGCATTTAACATAATTTATAACTGTAGAAGGAGCTTTTTGGTTCATACGCATGCCATTTGGTCTAGCGCCTGCATCTGCAGTATTTCAGAGAATGATGCAGAAGATTGTGGGCAACATGAGGAATGTGCTTGTAGTTCAAGACAATATTTTAGTGTGGGGGAAAGACATGACCCAACACAATGCTATCCTCAAGGAAGTGCTTACCAAATTAGAGAAAGCGGGCGTAACAATAGGGTTGGAAAAGTGTAAATTTGCTCAGGAATAAGTTGAATATTTGGGGCACACTTTGTCAATCAATGGTGTCAGGCCTAAACACAAGTTGGTAGAGGCTATGGAGAATGGCCATGCTCCTCAAGACAAAGAGCAGCTTAGATCCTTTTTGGGACTGACGGAATATTATTCCAAATTTGTGCACCATTTTGCAGATAAAATACATGTGCTACGTGATCTTATGAAAAGAGGAACAACATAATAATGGACAAATCAATGCCAAAAAGCTTTTGACACTATAAAGAAAGAAATTGCTATAGCAGTGGCACTAAAACCTTTTGATCCTGCTGACCAAACCACTATTTTTGCAGATGCCTGTGGTTATGGTCTGGGAGCTATTCAAATGCAGAAACATCAAGAGATGGAAAGGGTAGTAGCATTCGCCTCTAGGACTCTAAAGGGTGCAGAGAAATCTTACTCGGCCATCGAAAAAGAGGCACTGGCATGTTGGTGGGGGGTGCAAAATTTTCGAATTTACATCTGGGGCACCAGGTTTGAATTGCGTACAGATCATAAACCACTGATAGATTTATTTTCCACTGCAGGTGCAGCAAAAGCTACCCCACGTATTGCTAAATGGTTACAAAGGTTACAAGAATATGATTTTGTTGTGAATTATGTCCCAGGCATAAAGAATATTAATGCAGACTGTATGTCCAGATTGCCATTGGATGTTGATATTGCCAATGAGGTTCATGATTGGATGGTAGCAGAAATTTCAAAGGTGTGCCAAGCCATTGGTGAGAATGAATGAAGGGAGGCGATCAAAGGAGATCCGGTATTACTGAAAGTAACAAGCAATCTACCTGTGAAGTATGGCTGGAAACTAGATGAAGATTTAATTATTTATAAGAATGTTTGGGAAGAACTATCTGAGATAAATGGAATTGTGAGAATAGGCGACAAGTTGGTGGTACCAGAGGCATTACGTGGCAGACTTATTGGCATCATGCATGAAGGACATGGAGGAATGTGCCATTAAAAGGAAAATAAGAATGGACTTCTGGTGGCCGGGAATGGACAGACAAATCGAAGGGTATGTGAGAGACTGCATTTTATGCATGTGTAGCGATAAATCACATGTTGCACAAGAGACCACCATAAATCGTGTAGAATGGCCCAAGAAGGCCTGGGAAAAAATTGCTATTGATATATGTGAACCCTTCGGATGTTTTGGATTGAATGATAAATTTGCTGTTGTGATGATGGACTATCACTCTAAGTGGCCTCAGGTGGCGTTCATGCATGAGGGAAAGGCCACAAACTTGATTTTATTTTGTGAGGATATTTTCCGCAGAGAAGGATGTCCTGCTGAATTGGTAACAGACAATGGTCCCCAATGTGTTTCACTTGAATTTCAAAACTTTCTTAAATCTTGGGGCATGAAACACACCAAGACTTCCCTGTATCATCCTAGAGGAAACGATCTTATCGAGCACGTTAACCATTTGCTTGATGAAAGTGTGCAATTAGCCATTTCAAACAACATCTGTTGGAAAAAACAGGTTAAAGATATGTTGTGGAATTATAGGACTACTCCCCATTCTGCTACAGGAGAAACTCCATTTAGTCTGTTGAAAGGAAGAGTGCCATGTACTGTGGCTGTTCCTGCATGGATGATGAGGTATGGAAAAAAAACATTACATGAGGATGAGTTACTTAACAACATGAGGAGTTATCAACAGCAATATATGCGGAGGAAAAATGACAAAAGTTTCAAACAGGGGGAAAGGATTTTGATGAATATGTAGGTAAGAGTCTGTGCAGGTAATATAGTGTTGAAAGGTGTTTCGAAATGGTCAGAACCAAGAAGTGTGGTAGAAGTTCGTGGAAATAATGTGTTACTGTCGGATGGTAAATGGTGGAATGCTAGAAGGATAGGGAAGAGTTCTGATGTGGAGATGCATGCGTGGGAGAGAAGGAAAGAAGTTCGTAGTGGAGACAAAAAAGAATGAGAGGAAAGGTTGAGTGGGAGAACAAGGCAAATACCTATCTGGCAAAAGGATTACTTGTGTTCATAAGTATTACTTGTGTTCATGAATTCTGAAAATGATTTTACTTAGAAAATATTCATGAAGTTATATATATATATATATATTCACTTAAAAAACCATAGGTTTCACACATGTTATAGTTAGGTGGATATTTCACTCGTAAAAAACCAATGAAATTCCCCCGTTATAGTTAGTTGAGATAACTATAACTCGCGAGACCGCCACTGTATCACAAGGATGATGTCATCAGTGATGTTATGAGTGATGCCACTGACCATGTCATGAATGATGTAATATGTGACATCATGAGCAGAGGATTGCAGGCGCGCGTGTTATAGTTATCTCAACTAACTATAACGGGGGAATTTCATTGGTTTTTTACGAGTGAAATATCCACCTAACTATAACATGTGTGAAACCTATGGTTTTTTAAGTGAATTTGCAAGGTGTTTTAAATGCTAAGTTATGTATTTATTAATATATATTTTTTAAGGTTTTTCATCGTGCACGCACCATGCGCGCACGGTGCACTACTCGCACCATGCGCGCTCGTTGGGTGCACCGTGCGCGCACCCCGCGATTTAAAAAAAAAAATTTTTTTTCACCCTTGGGGGTCCTTCTGTGACCCCCTGACTAAGTCTAGGGGGTCAGAAACTCTCTTCCCTGCCCCCTTTTCACATTTTCCACCTTTTTTCCACCTTTCCTTATCACTGCGACAGACAAAATGGCGGCCGATACTTCCTGATTTCGACCAATTCGAATGTTGACTGACATCAAACAACCAATCAGAATTACACTCGCGCACGTTAGGGTGCGCGCACGGTGCGCGCACATAGATATGTATATGCTTTTAAATGCAATTTTCTCGGGAAATACTAAACAGGTTAACTCCAGATATGCAAAAGGCACTTCCCTGACCTGAGGACTACCCCTTTGCCAAATTTCAAGTAATTCTGTTCAGCCGTTCGGGCTGTACCTTCGACTAAAGGTCCTATGGGAAAATGCATGGGGAAAACTCGTTTTGGGACCCCCCTTTTTTCTCGGCCCCCGTTTGACGAATCACCCCGAGACTTTCAGGGTTAGGAGCTGAGCTGAGCGGAGCGCCCCATTAGTTTTGAAAATTTCGCAAGGATTCGTCAACCGGCGCCAAAGTTATTCAAAATAGAATTTTCAGATTTCCTATGGAAACACGGTCCTAACTATAACTATCTACTGGCGACCGCCAGTAGATAATATGCTAAGTTTGTTTTATATATATTGACATTGTTAGATGCTTGCATCATACACATTTGTTTCTTGCACTTTGGTTAATTTCTATTTGTTAAAAGAAAGGAGATATGTTATATCCTTACATTGGTTTATGTCATTACAAGTACTGTATTGCCCAAGGTTACTGTTGCTATGTTATGATGCAGCTGGGCTCTTGGTAGGGGTTCTGGAATGTGGAGCAGAGAAGAGGAGTTGAAGAACACGGTTGAGAGCTGATGTGTATGTGCCCCTGGGGGCTGTTCCAGATATCTCAATAAAGGAATCTCATATCAAAGAAGGTGTCCTACCTTCGTAAAAAAAAATGCAACTTCTGAGGAACATTAGTCGGTGTCAAGAAAGATGTAGGGAAAATAAAGGGTTTGTCTTATAAAACATCTGAATTAATCTTAAGTGTGTCCTTAAGGATGTTGGTGTACCATATATCTAGACATTTAATTTTGGAAGAGTTCCCGGAGAGGCCCGCATCAGCAAAGACAGATTTAGAACAGTATGTATTAAGTGGTAGATAATGTTGTATCTACATTAAGCTTATAGCCTGATATAGCAGAATGGAGATGGAGTTTGTGAAAGAAAGCAGGAAGGGAGTAATCTGGATGTGACATAAATAAAAGAATATCGTTATCATATGCTGTAAATTTAAAGTGCGTGTTGTTGATTTTCAATCCTGTAAATTCATCTGGAGTCGGTGAAGAAAAGGTTCAAAAGCTAAAACAAATAATATGGGAAATAATGGGCATTCCTGGCAAGTTCCCTTATTAAAAGGAAAGAAGGGAGATCGAATGCTATTCATTATAACTGACCGTGGTGAGGAGTATAACAATGATATAACATATTGAAAATTAAGGCTGAGACAGTGTCATTCCAAAGCCTTTGATAAGAAACAACAATTAACCCTATCTAAGGCCTTTTCCACATTTAAATATAATGCCACTAAGAGAACCTTAAAATTACAAGTTTTATTAATGGTGTTTAAAAGGTACAAAAGTTTTCTGTGACATTTCCATTGGGAATAAATACAGATTGGTGTAGGTCTCTGAGATCAGACATAAAGGGGAGCAAGCAATGAGCTAAGAATTGGGCAAATATTTTACAGTCAGTGTTGATTATGGAAATGGGTCTGTAGTTTTTTCACTGGGTCAGGTCATAATTCTTTTCAGGAATTAAACATATTATGGCTTCTGCAAAGTAGCCACAAGAGGAGTTTGAAGTTGTGAAATAATTAAGTAGTTTAAAGAGTTTGGGGAAGAAGAGTTTAGCAGAGTGGAGATTAAATTCGACTGTGAAGCCTTCTGGACACTGGTGCTCTGTCTTGGGAAGGGATTGTAAGGCCATATACAATTCTACAATTTGAAGTGTTTGTTCTAATGATGAGAGATAAACCAGTGGAAATTCTCTGGAATTAAGGTTGAAGAAATACCTATTGAGGTAATCTTCTGATGGTAAGTGTTCTGGAGTACATAAAACCTTATAATAAAAAGCAAACCATGATGCAATATCAGCATCCATGAAAAGCTTTACGCCATTGTTGCCAGTAAGAGATGTTATAGTTGTTTTTTCCATTATGTATTTTAGATATCAAACTAAGAGAAAACCAGCTCTGTTGTTACCACCTTTGTATTCGGCGTTAACTTTAAGAAGTGTACCACATGCTTGCTCAGTTGTATATTTGTTGAATTCTAACTTAGCTGTAATCAAGGCCTCAAGATGTAGTTTGCTAATTTTTTTAGTAAATTAATTATGTTGGAGGGACTTTATTCATGCGAAATAGAAGCAGACTTTTGCCGCGCTGATTTTTTTGGGAATGTACATAACCTATGATGAATCCCGTGAGGCTGATTAAAGAGATCCCATACGGAATTAAAAGGTGATTGGTCATTGTCATTAATTTAGAAGTGTTCATCAATGAAAGCAATATAGAAAGCAAGGAAAACAGCATTTGAAAGTAAAAAATTATTGAACCTCCAGGAGGATGTTTTAGGTCTACTTGCAAGGTGGAGAGATGGAAGACCCAAGACGTCGGAGGGGAAAGGAGCACACATCTAGGTGCAATCACGGGAGATGCACCTTGAGGCAAGTTTGACTACAGGAGTCTTCCATCTCTCCTCCTCCCATGAGGCATGTAGGCTCTTGTCCTAGGGCTTAACGTGAGCCATTCTACGGTGGAGTGTGACACAGGTCACCCCACAAAGTGGTACCTTTTCACCACAAGGTTGGTAAGAACGGAGGACCCTGTTTTAGGTCCTGATGAATGTCACAGACCCAATTGGGCCAAACAGCAGAAACATGTTGACCATACTCACCACGGTGAGGGGATGATAAATTCCCGTTATACCGTTCACTTGTTTTTAATACCATATAGCTGCCGGTCACATTAAAATGTAATTTGGTAACTATAGTGATTTTGAATTCTCACTCACTCTTCACGGGCCCCCACTTAGTTTAGAAGTGCATCCCTGTCGTCAGGTGTATGCCCACCTTCTACCAAACAGAGTTTCTAGAGGGTGAGGACTGGCGATGATGAAGCATGACACCTGGTGGTGTGTGAGGCCAGTCCTTCACTTTTTGTGAGATGTCCACACTCACAATTTAATCCTTGAGCACCTTGGTCACTATACTGGGAGCGGCCAATTTTGTGTTGAACATTTGATGTTAGAGGCTGCCTGCTCCTAGCGCCCGCACCTCTAGTTCCCTCCCCCAGGATTCTCCCGGGGATAGTGTGGTTACTTGGTACAGAAACGCCATAGGATAGTGGCCCATCTGCATCGCCGTCAAGCACAGATATTATGTTTACAAGAAACGCACTTGATTTCTTGTCAGGTTAGCAAGGTGCAGCAACGATGGAGCGTTCAATTATATGGTACTGTTTACGCTGCCTTTACCCGCGGAGCAGCAGTTTGGCTACGAGTGGGTGTCCCTTTTTTTATTGACTGACAGTAGGATTGATGATCAGGTGCGATATGTCCTGTTGCAGGGAACACTAGATAGTACACAGGTGATCCTGGGGTCAATATACGCACCTAACACTGACCGAGGCACCTTTCTTTTGCCCCTCTTTCGGCCCCTATCAGACTGGACACAATATCCGTGGATATTAGGAGGGGATTTCAATGCAGTGTTTGATATACACCTGGTTTGCTCACACCCTCCCTTATCTAGCGTCGTAGCCACTATGCATGTCACTAAATTGGCTAACTGGACTAGGGGATGGGGAATACTAGATATATGGAGAATGCAACATGTTGGTCTACGAGAATGTTCTTTTTTTTTCCTACCCTCACTCCTTGCATACATGCCTAGATCACTTCTTGTGCACACCTGACTTATTCCCTATGGTCATGCACAGCACAAATCTGGGTAACGCTATTTCAGACCATAACCCACTGGAGTTGGCACTTAATTGGGGTCGCACTCCCATGTCTATTCCCGCGTGCCTCCAACCATTGCAACTTGAAGATCCAGTGTTCTGCAATGAATTAGCCGCTGCCATTACCACATATTTTGACAAAAACGAGGGTACAGCGTCGTCCAGAGCTGTTGAGTGGGGGGCGTTTAAGGTGATGATCCGGGGTGTCTCTATGGGGACGCTGTCAGGGATTCGACGGGAGGCCATACGAGACCTCACAGATCAGGAGGATTTGTTGCAAACACTGAATGTGGTCACCCAGTCAGGGAAAAGGCCTTTCCTCCAAGAAGCCAGGATTAGTTATGCCGAAATGTTAGAACACTTACGTGTGATAGATTTGCATGCAAATATACTACGCACTCACACGGAATCGGACAGATCAAGCAAATTACTAGCCAGGCCGATTATGCCACAGCCCTCCCCTACACCCATTCTGGCCATATGTAATAAATACAACACTTTGATTACCATGCAGATAGACATAAATAAAATGTTTTATGACTACTATACAGCCCTCTATGCTGCCCCTCCCCAGGACATGAGAGAGTCTACACAGTGTTTTTGGAGTCAGTAGAGCTTCCCACCATTACCGCTGCCCAATCTGCAGATTTGGTGCCCCCCCGACCGCTCCTGAGATCCGCGGTGCAATACGTGGGATCACCCGTAACTTGACCCCTGGTTCTGATGGGATTCCCATTGAGTTTTATTCCACTTTCACATTGCCCCTGGTTCCTAAATTATTACAACTGTACACTATCGCCCTCTCAGAAGGTGCCTTATCCCCTACGACTAGGGAGGCGATAGTAACCTCCATGTTGAAACCTGTTAAGTCCCCGGCGGACCTTACAGCATATAGACCTCTATCGATCCTTAATACGAAGTATACAATTCTCAGTAAACTCTTGGGGGCAAATTTACAAGCCCCTTATGCCAGATTTGCGCCGCCGTTGCGTCACTTTTGTGACGCAACGGCGGCGCAAAGCCAGCGCCATGCTGTGGGCCATTTACAACGTGACGCATCTAGGGAGATGCGTCACGTTGTAAAGCCTGCGCCACATGTGGGCGTACCTGCACAGGGGGGGGGCGTTCCGGCGCAGGAACGCCTCCAAAAAGTGGCTGAGTGAAATCTACAAGATTTCACTCAGTCACTTTTCCGGCCATGCTGCGTCAAAACCCTGCATCTGCTTGAAGCAGGCGTAAGGATTGACGCAGCGTGTTAGGGATAGTAGCACCCCGAGCCTTGCTGGAGCTGCATCGCGCTTGCGACGCAACTCCAGCAATGCGCCACCTTTCCGACGGGGGATGCGTCACGCATCTGCCCATCCGAGCGCCACGGTGCGCCGCATTGTAAATGCGGCGCATCAGTGGTGGCGCACGGGTGGGCAGATGCGTCGCAACTCTTCTGGCGCATCTCTGCTGATTAGCAGAGATGCGCCAGAAGTCGTAAATCTGCCCCTTGGCGTCCAGACTACTTCCCCTACTCCCCACCTTGATCCACACAGATCAGTGCGGCTTTATACCTAAATGCAGTACCTCATTGAATATACGTCGCTTGTATGCCCTTTTGCATTCAGCTCGAACCGTTTTTTGCCGAGCAGGCTGCCTCTCCCTAGATATACGCCAGGCATTTGATTCTTTAAGCTGGCTGTATATGTTAGCTGCATTGGTTAAATATGGGATTCCTAAATGGGTAGATCTACTCTATGCTAGACACACAGTGAGGTGAAATACTGGCGCCAATATCTCCCCTGCATATAACGTATTTCGCGGTACGCAGCAGGGTTGACCCTTGTCGCCCTTATTGTTTGTGCTCGCTTTGGAGCCCTTGGCACAGCGCTTACGATACATAATGACACCATATGGCATTTCGGTTGACCAGATATGTCACTCTGTTTCGGCTTATGCCGACGACATGTTGCTTTATTTTGCAGATATGCAAGTTGATATGACTCCTGTTGCCTTGCGGTTTTTAACAATTTGGGGAAATATCTGGTCTGTACCTTAATGCCTTCAAATCTGTAGCCTTTTCTTTCTTTTCTTTCTATGATACATACACGCTTCCCAAGTTTCTATTTGGCTCAATGCAGTTTAAAGTCATACCTACTACCTTCAAATATCTTGGGATTCAAATTAATAGAACCACGTTGGACACTGTAGAAGGGAATGTGGTCCGTACACTTGGCAATCTGGAAAGCCATGTGGCGTTTTGGACCACTCAGCCCTTGACAACTGCAGGCCATATAGCCGTTTAAAAAATGGTTGTACTGCCTATATTGTTGAATCAATTTACTAATCTCCCAGTGGTCGCTCCCGCTTGAATTTACAGAACGCTAGCTTGGGGACAGGGCCATCATAGACTGGCTCTTGCCAAAATGCAATTACCAACTACTGAAGGGGGCATGGGAGCGCCAGATTCTAAGGCCTATTGCATAGTGGCCCAGTTACAATGGATGGCTTTGTGCTTAGCCAGCCATAATGTATTTGATATAGGCTACTCGACCGCACACCTACGGACTGGAACATTACAATCCTTATTATGCCCCGGGGCAGCTAGATTGAAGGATCCCCCATTTCTGTTACATATTGCACTCTATTATTGGAAAATAGCAACAAAATATTCTAACACACCTATACTATATGCACCAAACGTTCCCCTGTGTGGCTTACCCACGTTATGTGGAGTATTATCTGCTTCTAGACTACGTAGTTGGACGGGGGCAGGCGCAGTGACTGTTGGGGACTTATTCCTAGGCAGTAACTTAATGCCTCACAAAGAATTCATACAGACTTATTCGGCCCCTCCCACACTGTTTCTAACACATGCTGCGATTACACAATATGTTCGCAAGTATTGGCTGGTAGACCAGGCAGAACCTCCGACATTTGGTCTATTGCAGACACTACACATAATGAGCCGTGGTAGCCATCTACATCGAATTACTGACAAAATATCCTAAGACAAATTATCGACCTACAATTATATAGATACAAAATTATTGATAACATTATTATCGACAGCATATACTTATTTAACCCGTTCGACGCGCATGACGGAACGGTTTCGTCATGCACGTCGGTTGCGCTGTGCGCATGACGGAACCGTTCCGTCATGGCCCCGCCCGCGCACGGAACCTTCAGCGTGGCGCGGAAATCCGCGCCGAAGGGGTTAAGAACTCACCAAAATATATAAGAAAAACAATATCGAAGTACATAAATATAGATATCACAAATATCGCCAACATACTTATCGAAATCCTAAAATATCGATCTTCATTAAAAAACATTGACTATGTTAAAAATATCGTACACAAAAATATCGACAACACTAATATCGTAGCTTTAAATATATCGAATATATAAAAGTATAATAAATACAAAAATAAAACGACACAAATATAAATAAATTAATAAAAACACAATACAAATTTAATAATTAACAATAACAGTTTTACTACATTAAAAAATTAATTAACAGCAAAAAAATTACTAAAACATTATTAACAACATTACTACATTAAACTTTATTAATATTAAATATTACTATTATAATTCAATTATATAATATATAACAAAAGCTATTTAAATATATATACACAATTATACACAACTTACTACTAAGGGGCCGATTCCGGCTGCAAAACATTGCGACCGACACGTACCCGGAACGGAAACCGACCGACACGGACCGGCGCTGTACGACCCGTGCAGTACGATGCAACGCATGTGAATTACAACCGACACGTGCGGAATACAAGCCGTACGACCGAGCAGTATGGAAAACAGTGACTCACCCGGAAAACGGACGCGATTATCACCGACCGACACGCACCAGGAATGAACCCGACCAACACGTACCCGCGATTTCCGATCTGTGCAGTACGATGCAACACGCGTAAAACAAGACCGACTCGCATGGAGCCCAAGCCGCATGACCGACATGCACACCAAACAGGGACCTGAAGCAATAGAGAACTCCGCGACCGACGCATATGAAACACAGAAGAAAGTCAGCGTGAAAGACCCGGAGAAGCCCGCATGAGCCAATATCAGCGTTGGTCTCGGTCAGAAGAACGTCTCCTTCATGACTAGAAAACCCAAAGGAAAAAATACAAAAAAAGGACCAAGCAAGCAATGACAAAGTCAATAAATATAAAAAAAAAATGTGAACAAAGACACACCCACAACTGCACCCGTATAAACGACACCAATCCCTACCATGATCCTTTGCGAATTGAATACAACAGCCAGCAGAGAACACCTTCACACAGCAACCACAGACACACCAACAACTCACCCCTCACACAACTACCACACCATTAGCACCTCACCAAAAGCACCCACACATACACCTAGCAAAACCGACACCCACCCACCCCCACCTGCACCCTCACACACACATCACCCACCACCACCATCCAACACCATGCCCCCAAAGAAGAATCCAAAGTTCACAGATAGTGAGTTAGAAGTGCTGGTAGACGAGATCTTCAGAGTAGAGCCACATTTGTTTGGTACATTGGTACAAAGGACCCCGTGTCACAGAAGACAAAGATGTGGGCGAGGATTGTGGACAAGGTGAATGCACAAGCACCAACGTTGCGCACAAAGGATGATATCCAGGACAGGTGGTATGACGTGCGCAGGAGGGTCAAGAAACTCATCGAGAAAGATCACGCCTTCAGTCAGAGCAATGGTGGTGGCCCTCCTGCCAAACCAGTATAGTTCAGGTCCTGGGAGGAGAAGGTGCGGGACATCCTTCCACCAGAGAGCGTCCATGGTCTAGCAGACATACCAGAGCCTGGTGAGTACACAAACAACATACTCAATATTGTGTGGCAGGGGGACAGTGAGAACATGCACCGTTAGCAAAGCCACAGCAACCAACAGATAATCATCCCAAGATGTGTATGCCAGTCAAGCAAACACAATACCTGCCATCACATAGTGACTTGTAACTGTGTCATGACATGTACAAACCTACCAACCAATGGAGCAAGGCAGTGGCACAAAGCCAAATAAACACTGTCAGACAGTGTCCCAACACAAACACACTACCTCACAGTGCAGCTGACTGACAGGAAGGAATAGTGGGTAGGCAGGTGAAGTGAGTGTATCCTAAAGCATGATGGGGTTTGTAGTCACAGACAATGCTCACCCTCCCAATAGGCCCATCAAGACCTCTCTGAACCCTGCACACATCACAGGGAGTGGAAAATGACTGACAAGATGTCTGACACTGGGCTCTGTTGTGGGGGGGAGCACAAGGCTCTGCTGGGAACTGGGCCGCAACAAACACCAGGACTGCACAGTCAGCCATCTTGCCATTGCTGTCACACTCCCTACAGGGAAGCACAGTCCAAAGGAAGGAAGTATGGGCATGCTGGGAAGGGGGGTGTAGCCAAAAGCATGATAGGAGTTGCAGTCACAGACAATCCCCACCCACATGGCCCAGCAAGCTCACAATGAATCATGCTCACCTCACAGAGGGTGGACATGGACTGGGAAGATGTCTGACACTGGGCTCTGTTGTGGGGGGGGAGCACAAGGCCCTGCTGGGAACTGGGCCCCAACAAACTTCAGGACTGCACAGTCAGCCATCTTGACATTGCTGTCACACTCCCTCACAGGGAAGCAGAGTCCAAAGGAAAGAAGTATGGGCATGCTGGGAAGGGGGGTGTAGTCAAAATCATGATGGGAGTTGCAGTCAAAGACAATCCCCACCCACATGGTCCAGCAAGCTCACACTGAACCAGGCTCACCTCACAGGGAGTGGAAATGGACTGGGTAGATGTCTGACACTGGGCTCTGTTGTGGGGGAGAGCACAAGGCCCTGCTGGAAACTGGGCACCAACAAACAGGACTGCACTGTCAGCCATCTTGCCATTGCTGTCACACTCCCTCACAGGGAAGCAGAGTCCAAAGGAAGGCTGTATGGGAATTGAAATGCATCAGTAGATGAACACATGTACATCTCTGTGTATCCGATATATGATATACATTGTTCACAATTTTCTGGTAGTTTATACCATCTACAGTTATATCCATCAGTATTAAAGAAAGATCCTAATTTTTGACATTAAAGTAACTATTGTTTTGGTATACTATGAAGACCCCTATTATTAGACTGCAGTTTTGTCCTGACCAGAAGATTTCTCATACCACCAAGGGAGTAAACTAAATTTGTGTTTCGGGACTGGATCTAAAACACTATTCATGCTTGAACACCCTTTTGGGGATTTGAGCACCTCACTTAGTAAGTGCACAGTTAATAGTTAAATATACTTCAATACACTATTATATTTGTTTGCAAGAGCAACTTATATTTCAAAATTAATTTGACGTAGCACGTCCTTTGCAAAAATAACCCTGGTTCCTATTAGTTTATCAAATTCTCTACAAGCTCAACCTTCATTTTGCAATGATTTTGACATAATATTCATTCATTACAGAAAATAGCCCTTGCTTCCTGTGATTGTTAGGTGGGTAGTACTACTGAAACACATGATACTGACATAACGTGATGCCTTTGAACTACATTTCACAGAAAAACTTGGGCACAATGGCATCATCAAAGGCCGGCATTATGACGTGCTTATCCACCGTCCACGATCACAGTAGCGCAGCCACATTCAGTGTTGCCAGATTGGGCGATTTTCCGCACAAATAGTGATATTTTCCTATTTGTATGGGAAAAACAGTCCTGGCAGGGTGGACACATTTGGGCAATATGTTCCCCATTGTGTGCATAATTTTTGTAAATGTAGTGCCGCCACCAGATGTTCGGCAAAATTTGTTCTGAGGCTCTGCTTTGCTAAAGAAATTATAGCAGGGATTGTCATTCATAGCGTGAAAGTGCTATCTATGACAGCCTTGTTTCATGCAGGAGACCTGCACCTAGAGTGACTGAACCTATGTAGTTACGAGAGGCAGGCCTGTTATAGTTTTTTTTATTTTAGTGTGCTCATGCCCCAGAGTAACACTTGTATATGGTTTGGTCCGGACCTTGAGGGAGGAGTAACGAGTAGACTCGAGGGCGGTTCACTTGCGAGTCCTTCTGTATACAGAAATTTTCAGGTAACATAAGGTGAATTCTCTTGTGGAAAGTTCTGTTTTGTCTAGTCACATTTTTGCCTCATCTTAAAGTAGCATATGAATCTTCTAAAATCTCACTGTCATATGTCCTCTGACAAGGTTCACGCTGACCTGTCACCTATGCTCTAATCTTATCCAAGAACTAACAACAGTAGGGCCGATTCACAGAACTAATCTGAGATAAAATCCTAAACTTACTACTTTTGGTATTCACAGAAGGCATTTAGTAGTAGTAAAGTTAGGACTCCTAACTTTACTACTACTAAACTGAGACAAAATCCTAACTTTACGACTTTTGGTATTCACAAAAGGCATTTAGTAGTAGTAAAGTTAGGAATCCTAACTTTGCTACTACTAAATGCGTTCTGTGAGCTACACTATCATCATAAGCGAGTCACAACTTGTATAAATCGGCATAATATCTGCAGAAATAGTCTGATATCTGCTCAGCAGCACATAGTTTCTGCCCTTGCTCATTCTGTATCTCAACGATCATGATATCTTCCCTACAGGGGTGCAACAGCGCCACCAGCATTGCACAGGTTTGCTCTCCCTCACTGTACAAGCGCACCACCATGTACTTTCCTAAGTGTTTCACCTCACTGTGTGCAGTTTTGTAAAACTCATCCATCTTTGCGGCTGTCCACGGCCCCCGCAGGGGACCTTTCCAACGGGCGGCCCTTTAGTGCCACCCACTGGCCAAGGGCTGGACTCAGGAAGGAGTCCTTCACCTTGTCGCGCTAGGCGCATCACTTCCGGCGGACAGATGTCAGGGGAGGGTACTTATATCCCCCCCACCTCTCTGACGTCCTCTTTGCGCCAGACACGCCGTCACAACCTACCTGGTGGTCATCCGCTTGGTGCGCCTTTAATGCCTAAGGGGTCGATCTGTCGTTGGTGCATGCCATGATCTTTTGCTGCACTTGGACGTCGTTGAGTAGTCGGTGGCATTGTTGGCCAGCATCGTGGGGCAAGCCATTGGGTGTTACGAGGTGAGTGCTGAAAACCCGCCCACCGCCTCGCTCCTAGCCTTGTTAACATAATTTAAAGGAACAAGCAATGGAGACGCACCTGTAGACACACCCTGTCCAGTACAGCGCCCCATACATGTAACTGCATGTTAGGGTCAACCTTGAACAAAGAACCGTCTGATGGTAGAAAGGTTACAGTTCCCACTTCATATGTTAGTATTTATTTATAAGCTGACCACCATTTTATCCATTAACTTGATTATGGCTTGTACGTGTACAAGACAAAGTACTTAAAGGTGTGGTATACAGCCTGCTGCTTGAACTCTTCAACTAAAAGAAGCACTTAGCCGAACTGGAATGAACTTCTCGCTGCTTTCCTCCCCGCTGCGGTACCGGTGCAAGGGCCAGCCTTGGGATCCCCCTCCAGAGCGCCCGCATTGGACAGAGACCCGACAGGGCAACGGAATGTCTGTGATGCACAGTTGTGGGGTAACTCGGGCAAAGTTTTCACGTTCTTGAGGCCCGGGTTCATTACCAGTAAGACGGTTTGGCTGCCGCTTGCCAGCGTGATCCCGTGAGGGTGGTCCCGGGCGGGGCGGGGCTTCGAGGCACGCGCTCTCCGCTCTGGCCTGGGGCAAGCCGCGTGCTTAGTCACGGGCATGTTGTGCCGGCCCAGGGAGGTAACACTGCCGGAGGCGCCGGGTTGTGGCCCTGCCGGTGACGTCGGTATGTCCTACCAGATGTTCAGTGGGGACAGTGGTGGTGATGCTGTAGTTTAAGGTCTATTACACCTGCCTCCGGCTGCAATTTCATGTCAGGAGGAGTTAAAAGATTTGTCATTGATAAAGGGTGATGGGTTTAGGGGTTAACGCTGGAATTTATCTTATAAAGCATTTTACACTTTGGACCTCAGAGGCTTGATCAGTTACAAGTGGCTGAGCTTGAGGATAGCCGAATTTTGAAGTGTATGCTTGAGTATGTCTGTTATATGCAGGGCCGATAAGTTTTGTTTTGAATATACATTTAGGTCAGCATTGGGCTGAGTTTACTACCACTTGCATTGGGCGTCGCAAATGGAAACTAATTTACAGCGTTCTATAGTTAAGAATTTATTAAGCCTATTTGGTGTTGTAGCCAGCATTTTTTGTGCGCGTGTTTTGGACCGCGGACTGCTGTTTTGGGCGGGGCGGCCAGTCTACACCGCTGTAGGCACCAGCTGCAACATGATATTATGTCGAGGTGAAGTAGGTTCAATGTTTTAATCTTTCCATCTGCTCAACATGAGCGCAAGAATCATACCAAGTTTCGCCGGTGTTATCTTGGCAAGTCAAGTTGTGCATCGTCCTTTATATGGAAGTGAATGTTGCGAGGCTGATTGATTAAGCGACTGCGTGCTTGGGTGTACTGAAGCTCAGAATTTGACCACTCCTTCCTGGTCCAGGGGGTACTATTTAGACCTGGGACTTTGGGTTGTCGCTCAGATACATGCAGCAAGGGCCCTGTAATGCGCCAGTTTCCCCTAGCAAAACAGCGCAAACGGTTTTCAGTGTGTTGCCTCTGTAAGTTATTATCAGTCGCAATTCTGATGCTTGCCCCGGTAGTGAGAATTCCACACCTACACCATTCAAAGCATTAGAGTACCTCCTTACACCAGGCATAGGTGCACGGCCTAGGGGGCTGACACCAGAGTCAATGGACCGAATGAATGCATTTTCAATATGCTATGCAACAAAGCTATAATTGTGGCTTATTTATCTTATGCGACTAATAAGCGTCGACAAGGCCAATAGATGGGCTTGTTGTAGGTGTAGTGCTCCTTTTGTTAGAGGTGTAAGTCAAGTGCAGTGTTCACGTTTTGTCCCGGTTTTGGTTTTAACATTCTGGTCACCCGACGCTGAGGGCAAGGGCGAGCTGCCAAGGATGAGAGATAAGAAGAGACGTGTATCCTGCGTTGATTCGCACTGAGCATCAGCAGGTTTGGGGTGAGCCCAGCATTTTCCTGTGCAGGGGCTGTGACTCCTGAAGTGACTTTTGAGACCATAGTCCAGCTTGCTGTAGGTGGAATGATACGTGTTGATTACATAATTGGATGCGATGACTAAGGAGGCAGAACAATGCAGCACACTATGCTAAGCAACGTTCCTGGTGAATTGTTTTATTCCAGCGCCGAAGTGAGAGCTTCTAGTGCAGGGCCAGAATCAATAGGCGACTGCAGCATGACAAAGGTCTTTTAAAGGCACTGGTGAAAAATGGTGCATGCTAAGTAGTCCTCAAGGCCTACCTCTGGCCAGGATGGCAAGCAGGGATTACGCGGGGGAACTAGCTATTAGCTGCCCAGTCTTGTGAGCAAATAACCTGAATTAAATTTTGTGCTGATGCTGCTGAGTTGCCCTGGCATTGTTTCAGAGCCAGTGATTGTTACTTTTTAGGGATAAGGTTTGAATTCTTAGTTGCGTTTGGGACTTTGACAGGTTGCCCACATTTATGCAACACTGCGAAAAAGTTGTAATTTTGTGGAGTGTTGACCTAGGTTGTAACTTACAAGAAACTCATCATAGATTTGCAGTCCCTTCATTGCAGAACAACATGGAGTTCGGGGCCAGTTCAGGACCTGGGCATAGTTTCAGGCCAAGGATTGGCGGCATGGCCCCTGGGGTACTGGGGACAGTTTTGTTGGTTGGCAAGATTCACAGAGGTTTGTCGTAAGCCTGCGCAGGCTGTTGTTTCCGCAGAGTTTGGGCAGGTTAGCAGCCCCACCTGGTCTCTGCGGGTTTGCTGTGTCTTGCGGGTCATCCTGATCAAGTAAGAGCCATTATCCATTGGTATAGCTGGACATGAGGAATGCCAGGCAAGAATCCAGGGGATTACAGAGCGAGTGTGGCCTGTTCTGGGCTTAGTATATGCAGGCATGAGTAGCAATGGTAGCCGCCAGTTCAATCTTGCTCATTCAAATTCATGAGAAGAGGCATTTCTGTGAGGGTGAAGTCGGTCCCATGCAGGGCTGAGAGGGAACATTCACCTAGAATAACCTGGACTGGGCAAATGAGTATGATCCGGGTGGGATTGAGCGCTGTAAGTATGGGCAGTTCTGGCTAGGGAGGGAGCTAAAGCCCGATGGCCGGGCTTCTGCTTTGGCGTCAGGGGTCTCTTGGTGTATTGACGTCCTGTCTTGGCAGTCCAGGTCTCACCCAGAGGGCAAAGGCAAGGCCTCGGCCCCTGATGGACTCTGTTTAATTTTAATTGAGTGGGGCTCACAAACTCGTCACGTCTTGCTATGTCTGGTCGATCAAGCTAAAATGTGTCCACTGCAAACAAGGACAGGTTACAGGTCGCCTCAGTTAAGACATATTCACCCGCGCCTTAGCCAGGGCAGCAGGCGGGTGTGGTAGTTGTCATCTAACAAGTGGACTGTGGTGCAAAAAAGTTTGGTAAACACGGTGTTAGAGCACAAATGACGACTAAGTATTTTTAGAGCAGTTGGCATTCGAAATATTCAGATAAGGACAGTTACTTGCACATATTGTTCCCCTCCGGTTCCCACAGACTTGTCTGTCCCCTGGGTTATCCTTCCATGGGCTAGAACTGGAAGGGGCATCTTCTGGGACCTGTGTCCGGAAAACGTCGATAGTCAACACTGGGGTAGTTGTACTATGAAGGGCATGGTTACCAAGGTTGTTCCAAAGTTTTGGGGTCAAACTGGGTTGGTGCAGTAAGTCTACAGTCCTTAGGATGCATTCAGCATTCCGTCAATCCAAGTAGGGCAGTTAGCCATACATAATATCAGCAAGTGGATAACATGCATCGGTTATTCAGCGACATCATGCCCTGGGGGGCATGCGCGCTTCACAAAAACAGTTTCAACCAGAAGGGTGCCAAGTGGCAAAAACCAGTAAATAGGTTTAATATGTGTGTCTCTGGCCTTACAGCTGTGTGGAGCCAGTCTCATTTAGAGGTACGCCCCGGTAAAACTGAGTACTTATTAAGGTTCTCATGACCAATGAGGATTGTGGTATCTCCCAGTGGATCCACTGAAGGTGTACTGCAGCTAACATGAAACTTTGAATCTGGGATTCCGACACTTTTGCCATTTAAGCATCCAGGATCAGAGATAGTTAGCAGGTGCTGGAATCTGTGATCCGATGGCAGTTAAGCAAGTGGGTGCGCTGCGTAAGTTGTCACTACATGAAAGGGTGAGGTGTCGCCAATAGTGGGCACAATACATATATTGTTTCAAACCAGATTCGACACCAATAAGGTGTTCACCAAGGTTTAGCAATCAAAGGGGTCTGTACAATTGTCTGGTCAAAGGGGCGAAGTAAGTGCACCTCAGAAACAAGGGTAGGTGACCAGTTGCTGCAGTTAAGCTCAAAAGCCCCGCACAGTCAGCTATATTAGCCATGCTGGGTGGGAACGCTGGCTGTTTCAAAGTGTGCTGCTGTCCCTAGAAAGGGGGAAACCAGGGTCAAGCACAAAAGGCTACTATGTAAAAGTACATTTGGCATGTCCAGTGATCAACAATGATTAAAATTTAACGGAGCAGGTAATTTTTCCCCTACGGGGTTGCCCAAGGGTGGGCAGTGTGGACGCCCCTGCCCCCTTTTTGGGAATATTCTAGGATTGGGGTTAGGTAGGACTTAATCAATCCTTAATGTTAGGCACTATATCGCTCAGTGCGCACTGTATTAAATCAGACAGATTCTCCTAGCCGGTATGCCTAGGGGGTTTCACCACAGAGGGAGCTGAGCTGGCAGAATTCCCATAAGGAATAAGGAGGGCACCCTTGCTTATTGTCACATACTTCCAGTTATAAACATTCCTGTGTGTCATGATTTAGGAAGCAAAGGGACTGTGCATATGTTAAGTAAAATCCTTCTCGCCCTAATAGCCAAAGTAGGCAGGCGGGGCAGGGAGCGGTTACCTAACAAGAGGGCTGCTATCCCATAGATGGGGGACACAGGGGCTCAGGCATACTCGGTGCTAGTAGGATGGCAGCTGGGTGGGATCAGCAAATAGATGGGGCAATGTGAGCCTTGGTGTCTGAATTCGTCCCGCCCAGAGTCGGCATGCGGATCGTTGCGGGAATCGGTCCCGCACTCCAAATTAGGATGCGACTGCCACCACGGCGGTTGCATTTTGCAATTTAACATTGCGGCGGGTGCTGCTGATTGCAGCACCTGCCGTGATGTCAAAAATGCTGGTTGTGCATTTCACGGCACTACCTGGCAGGCACCACACAGTGCCTGCCACTTAGTGCAGTGAAATGTAAGGGGGTACCATGGGTACCACCCCAGTGCACCCACACCTCCCCCCAACACATGTGAGGCAGTGGAACTTTCCCGCAGGAGAGTGAATAGTTCTTGGCACAGGTTCACAGGCCAGAAGGTTCTTTGGTTTCATCAGAGACTGGCTGATCCAGGCTAACCTCAAAGGCTATTGTGATATAGCTGGGGTTCATCTATCATCAGTAGGGAGGGATCTCTTCCCTTAGATTTGCTGGAGGCCTGGAAATGAGCGGTTGTATGTGTGAAATGTGCTGTTGTGGTGAGATCAGCAACTACATGGGTCAATGGGAGCTCTGGGGGTCTGAGATGATCCCCGCAGAGGTGGCACAGAGCTAAGTCAGAGGAGGCCGTTGAACATCCCTGTAAGAGGGAACTGTTCATGGCGTAATTTCACAGACCAGTGGGGACAGGGTTTAGTCAGACACGAGCTGATTCAGGCTAATGCTAAAGGGTACGTTGGTGAAGATGGGGTCCAATGTCACTATTGCCTTCCAGGCGTACGCCTAGGTCAGGTTGACATACATGGGGTGCATTTTGTCACAGGTGAGCATGGACACTTTCCACTGGACATGCACAAGGCCCTAGAAAGCAGGTTGCAGGTCAGAAAGGAGCTGTTTTGGTGGGGGGGGGGGCTCTGGCGGCCGCCTCCAGAGCTGTGGTGGAGTTACAAGGTGATCCGGAAGCAGATGGGTACAGTAAGGGTACCTCTGCGGCAGACGGGTACAGTAAGGGTACCTCTGCGCGGAACAGTAAGGGTGCCAGAGCCAAAGACCAGGAGCCTCATGGCAGGTTACTGGAAAACCGCGACGGCGACCCGTTAGTCCTTCCGGCCATTGGGGACCTGACCAACTGGGGGTTTGCCCTGCTATGCTCCGCCCCGAAAAGGGCGTGAGTAATAAGAGACCAACGTGCCCCGTGATTCGGAAGAGGATCACCAAAGGTGTAGCACTGTCTGGGTGTCCCACAGTGCTGGCTCATCAGGCGGGCGGGGGCACCATAGGTTGGTATTGCTGCCCGTCCTTGGATCGCCTGTAAGATAACCCACCATATTGCATACTTTGTATGGAATAAACCTGCAGCAGTATTATCCCAGAACAAAAGTGGTCTTGTGTATTTATTTATTCATGAATGCTCAGACTGTGGGTGGGGGCAAGTTGCCGATAATGGCACGATGCGGCTGTACGCGGCCCCCACAGGGGGACATTCCAACGGGCGGCCCTTTAGTTCCATTTGGGCACAAACGCCACCCACTGGCCAAGGGTTTGACTCAGGAAGGAGTCCTTCGCCTTGGCGCACTAGGTGCATCACTTCCGGCGGACAGAGGTCAGGGGAGAGTACTTATACCTCCCCCCACCTCTTTGGCATCCTCTTTGCACCAGACACGCTGTCTCCCACCCTACCGCTTACCTGGCGTGGGGTTGGCAGGCAATGTACATAGAACGTTGTAATGTTTTCTTTTTTCGTTGCAGGTGGAGTTACAGGGCGATCTGGAAGCATACGGGTACAGTAAGGGTACCTCTGCGGCAGACGGGTACAATAAGGGTACCTCTGCGCGGCACAGTGAGGGTGCCAGAGCCAAAGACCAGGAGCCTCATGGCAGGTTACTGGAAAACCGCGACGGCGCCCCGTTAGTCCTTCGGGCCGTTGGGGGCCTGACCAACTGGGGGTTTGCCCTGCTATGCTCCGCCCCGAAAAGGGCGTGAGTAATAAGAGACCAACGTGCCACGTGATTCGGAAGAGGATCACCAAAGGTGTAGCACTGTCTGGGTGTCCCACAGTGCTGGCTCATCAGGTGGGCGGGGGCAGCATAGGTTGGTGTAGCTGTCCGTCCTTGGATTGCCCGTAAAATAACCCACCATATTGCATACTTTGTATGGAATAAACCTGCAGCAATATTATCCCAGAGCAAAAGTGGTCTTGTGTATTTATTTATTCATGCATGCTCAGACTGTGGGTGGGGGTAAGTTGCCGATAATTGCACTATGCGGGGGGCCATTCCAACGGGTGGCCCTTTTGTGCCATTTGGGCACAAATGCCACCCACTGGCCAAGGGTTGGACTCAGGAAGGAGTCCTTCGCCTTGGCGCGCAATGCGCGTCACTTCCGGCGGACAGAGGTCAGGGGAGAGTACTTATACCTCCCCCACCTCTCTGGCATCCTCTTTGCGCCAGACACACTGTCTCCCACGCTACCGCTTACCTGGCGTGGGGTTGGCAGGCAATGTACGTAGAACGTTGTAATGTTTTCTTTTTTCGTTGCAGTCGGAGTTCCGAGGCGATCTGGAAGCAGATGGGTACAGTAAGGGTACCTCTGCAGGAGACGGGTACAGTAAGGGTACCCCTGCGCGGCACAGTGAGGGTGCCAGAGCCAAAGACCAGGAGCCTCAGGGCAGGTTACTGGAAAACCACTACGGAAGCCCCGTTAGTCCTTCAGTCGGTTGGGGGCCTGACCAACCGGGGGTTTGCCCTGCTAAGCTCCGCCCCGAAAAGGGCGTGAGTAATAAGAGACCAACATGCCAGGTGATCCGGAAGAGGATCACCAAAGGTGTAGCACTGTCTGGGTGTCTCACAGTGCTGGCTCATCAGGTGGGAAGGGGCAGCATAGGTTGGTACAGCTGCCCACCCCTTGGATCGCCCGTAAGATAACCCACCATATTGCATACTTTTGTATGGAATAAACCTGCAGCAATATTTTCCCAGAACAAAAGTTGTCTTGTGTATTTATTTATTCATGCATGCTCAGACTGTGGGTGGGGGTAAGTTGCCGATAATGGTTTTAAAGTTCTGATACCACCTAGGGGGCTTTGCTAGGCTGCTTCCCTGTGTTGCCCACTCCAGTTCCGCAACCTCTGTCTCTAATTTGGCTAGGTGGCCCACAGCCACCAAGCATCTCAATGTGTTTAGACACCATGACGCCACACATATAAACGTTGAACATTTCCCATATGTCACGAAACCTGGGGGCATATTAACAAGCAAAGCGATAAAATTATCGCCGCTTTAGCGGCAGTAAACTGCCGCTAAAACGGCGATAATGGGCTTGATAATATGCTCTGTGGAAATCCAATTGAAGCCCATGTTAAATGTGAAGGACGTCTAACATGGGCTTCTATTGGAATTCTCAAGTGCATATTATCAAGCCCATTATCGCCGTTTTAGCGGCAGTTTTCTGCCGCTAAAGCGGCGATAAGTTTATCGCCTGGCTTGTTAATATGCCCCTTAGAGTCTAACAATGAATATGGGGAATGTGCCATAAAAACGCAGGAGGCCAGGTGTGTGCAGCTCCAGCTTGAAAAGGACCAGCGAGTGGTCCGAATAAGTACGCGGGAGCGGCTCGCAGCGTAGCACGTGAGAAGCCAGGTCCTGCGACAGCATCCAATATGTTGTGTCCTGCTGGACACAATCTAGTGTTCCTGCCAGCCACTCCCCCGAGGGCTGGCCCACACACACCCCCTCACCCATCCAACACGGGTGTCACCAGTCAGGTGACCCCGCTAATAAAAGGGCCCGAGTGCACGTGCTCGTGGCTAGTCACCAGTACAGTATTCCGGCGTCCGTGTGGTCCTTCCAACAACATGTGGGCCTAGGGCCCAGAACGTAACACTGGCGACGAGCGGGATTTCCCCGCGTGTGCAGCCTCCGTTTACACGGTGTGGATTTCCCCGCGTGTGCAGCCTCCGTTTACACGGTGTTTTGTAAGGGTAATGTGTACTGCCCGTGTCAAGGCCACCCCCTGCAGATGCTGAGAAGATCGCCGGGAGACCCGCGGGGCATGTGCAGAGCTCCGGGGTGAAGAAGATAAGCAGGAGCCCACCCCGCATGTAAGCTGCCTCAAAACCTGCCGGGCGTGAGGTGTGCCCGTGAGTTAAAGGCAGTGCAGCGAGAGAAAACACCCCTGCCTCACCAGCGTCACTGCAGAGGGCGACGATACCGCACCTACACGCTGGCTCTCCATTGCCGGCAGGAAAGGACAATGCACCAGTCACTGCGGCGCAAGAGGTATGACTTTCTTCCCTCTGCCTACTGAGGTGCCTGTCATTTTTCGCTGCCTGGTGCCATCTGCCGCGGAGTGCAAGGAGGAAGCGGCGCCCTCCCCAAGATGAGTGGCGAAACCCAGAGTGAGTGTGGTCCAAGCAAGAGCGTTTCCCCAGTGAGGAGCACGATCAGCGCAGATGTTCGCTGCCCGTCGTGTCTGCCGATCCCATGCGGAGGAGAAGAGAGACACTAATTTCCCTGCCGCGTGTGGTCATGTTGCGGTAGAAGGAGATGGTGCCCAACCCGCAGGTGAGCGCGGCCACAAAAGGAAACCTGAGTCTCTGTGGAATGCTCGGTGGGGGACGAGAGCGGCATGCTGGCCGTGCATGCGGGAGGAAGTGGTGTCAAAGAAGCCTGTCACATCACGTCAGGGTGGTGAAACCCCCATATGTCTGGACACATGCAGTCAATGTAAGGCCTGGTGTGCCCAGCCTCAAAAACAAAAATAAACTTAGAGGCTATGTGGAACAGCGAGCATAGGGGCTGAGAGCCTCACAAGCCCCTGGTGACCGACTAGTGCCACTGCTGCACTGGAACAGTGGTTTTACAACAATAGCACATCTCGTTTGCAAAGCAGACTGCACTAGAGGCTGAAGCAGCAACAGCAAAGTACTAGTCAAAGGGGAAACACACCCTCAATGGGCCTTCCTAACGGTTGTAGAGGGGAAGAGACTGAGTCGTTACAGAGAGAGCCTAGATGCAAGGGATAGAGACAATGCATCCCTTAATGAATGGCACAGCACCAAGCAAGTGTGCAGCAACACAGGAACAGCTGCTACAGTTCTATGAGAAGAAAAGACAGCCAAGGAAGCTATCCCAGCAGTGAAGAGGAAACTGACCGGACTAGGAAACAATAAAGCTAATGAAGACACAGCGCGCAGAAGAGTCCCCCAGGCTGGTGGAGAAAGAAGAAGAGATCCCCCGGGCTGGTGGAGAGAGAAGAAGAGACCCCCAGGCTGGTGGAGAGAGAAGAAGAGACCCCCAGGCCGGTGGAGAGAAGAGACCCCCAGGCCGGTGGAGAGAAGAAGAGACCCCCAGGCCGGTGGAGAGAGTGAGAGACCCCCCAGGCCAGTGGAGTGACTGAGAGACCCCCAGGCTGGTGGAGAGAGAAGAAGAGACCCCACAGACCAGTGGAGAGAGAAGAGACCCCCAGGCTAGTGGAGAGAAGAAGAGACCCCCCAGGCCGGTGGAGAGAGTGAGAGACCCCCCAGGCCAGTGGAGTGAGTGAGAGACCCCCCAGGCTGGTGGAGAGAGAAGACGAGACCCCACGGACCGGTGGAGAGAGAAAAAGAGACCCACAGGCTGGTGGAGAGAAGAAGAGAATCCCCAGGCCGGTGGAGAGAGAGAGACCCCCGACCAGGAGAGAGAGACCGGTGGAGAGAGAAAAAGAGACCCACAGGCTGGTGGAGAGAAGAAGAGAATCCCCAGGCCGGTGGAGAGAGAGAGACCCCCGACCAGGAGAGAGAGAGACACCCTGATGCCACTACCAATGCATCCCGTCGCAGTAAAGAGAACCTGGCTGATATTTCTCAGAAAAGTACGAGACAAGCGTATACACTAGTTGTGGCAAGTGACCACCACAGAAAGAAAAAGCAAGTAGACAGCACCACTGCTGCCAGAGCAGAGGCAAGGAAAAGAGGAGACGGAAGGGCGATTACCCGCCGTCTGCAAAGCACCAAGGAAATTCCCAGAAGGGAGAGGGGCCCTGTGTGGTCCGAAAGCAGGAGGAAGAGAGTTATTAATCACCCAACCTGCATCAAAATCACCCAGCAGGGAGCTAGTGATTATTCAGGGAGTGCCCCCGCTATTGCCTTAAAAAGACTGTGGTGGGCAACGGTCCATTTGTAGGCAGGAGGAGAATCCAGCACTCCGAGTGGCGCGTCACCACTACTGACGCAAGAAAAGGGAGATAATTACCTCCCACAGCAACCCTAACTCACAGCCGGACTATACGGATCCCTCAAAGCACGCCTACTTCCACTACCATCCCTGAAATTGGCGGGCGCACCTGAGAAGACGCCCTATCCTACCTGACCGGACCGGTGAGAGATCGGTGGCGGGAGCAAATGTATAGCCCAGAGAACACAACGGAGTGAGCAGGAGGCCCCTGTGAGATTTCGTGGCCCTATCGCCACCTTTCAGAGCAGGTGTAAAAGCGACTTGCATTGCGCGGCTAATGCAACACGATGCCACTGCAACACTATGCCATTGCAGCACGATGCCACTGCAACATGATGCCATTGCAGCACGATGTCACTGCAACACGATGCCATTGCAGCATGATGCCACTGCAACACAATGCCATTGCAGCACGATGCCACTGCAACACGATGTCATTGCAGCAAGATGCCACTGCAGCAAAATGCCACTGCAGCAAGAAGCGACCTGCATTACAAGTCTGTCGACACATTTTAGAGAGGTTAAGGAGTGGCGAGATATAGGACAGTGAAAGTCCTATTCCAGGAAAACGGACGACAACAAGTGAGCAGTGGGAATCAACGAAAGGGGACTAGAACAAGTACTCGCACGATCACCTGAGTGCACCTTCTAAGATACGACAGCCACTGGGGTGGGGTGACATCATTCTTCATAGTGACCGTCATCCACCTGTCGCCGGCTGCTTAAAGGAAAGGGCATCCCTGTTCTACTTACACAAATGCCAAATCAGAAGAACTGCACCAAGTGTCCGACGAGTATCATGACTGCCAAGATTCGCCAGTCATCCCTACTCACTGCTAGTTATCACCAGATGTGGTGCGAGTCGTCTCATGGCATCCACTCCATATCTGTCATGTGCATCACTACCATCCTTGGAGCTTTGACTGCCAAGATTCGCCAGTCATCCCTACTCACTGCTAGTTATCACCAGATGTGGTGCGAGTCGTCTCATGGCATCCACTCCATATCTGTCATGTGCATCACTACCATCCTTGGAGCTTCAAGTACAACAACTGGAGTCCCACACCACTTGCCAGAACAATCGACGATCCGAAAATGCAGTGACCATCTGTTTAACCGGCGCATGTTCTGATCCTGGTAGCGAGGGCATGTTTCTGACCAAGGCACATCCACCCCTGAAGTTTGCACGAGTGACGGGGCAGTGGCTCCAGAGTCAGAGCCCATATGCAGTCCCAGGGCAACTCATCCAAGGGGCCTCCCAGAGCGTGAGAGATGGACTTTACTGTGCCCCACCAATGGATTCCAGGAAGTAGCCCGGCCATCTAACCGAGAATTTCAACAGGTCACAGAATGCCGAGTCTGTCGTCAAAGGGTCAAGCGACGCAATCGTCCGGTGTGGCAGTGGACTCATCTATACGCTCCTGATGCACCCATGTTTGAACAATAAACACTAATCGCCTCACAGCAAGAGTATGCTGGACTGATGAACATCTCGTAGGTGGACCATTCCTCAACTGAAGCGAAGCCGAAAGGTCCGGATATCATCAGCACTGTGTTCGTCCCCAGATATACCTGGTTAAAGTATGGACATGTGCCAAGATGTCTTGATGCTCACAGCTGCACCTGTCCACCGCTGTCCTGCGAACTACATCTCTGAACTGTGAGGCTTCCATTCTCTTTTAGTTTTGTTTTTCTCATTTTCTTTCCATAGGTTGGACGCTTTTGTTTGTTGTCTTTTTCGTTTTATTAAAATTTGGGAGGAATGTTGTGTCCTGCTGGACACAGTCTAGTGTTCCTGCCAGCCACTCCCCCGAGGGCTGGCCCACACACACCCCCTCACCCATCCAACACGGGTGTCACCAGTCAGGTGACCCCGCTAATAAAAGGGCCCGAGTGCACGTGCTCGTGGCTAGTCACCAGTACAGTATTCCGGCGTCCGTGTGGTCCTTCCAACAACATGTGGGCCTAGGGCCCAGAACGTAACACAATAGTCGTTGCGAGTATGGACATCATGCACTGATAAATAATGTGTGTGTTCCCTGCCCTAGAGAGGGATCTATATCACCAGATGTCTAACAAACCCTCCGGTGCGGCTATTTCTGCAAGAGCTCTAGCCGCCGCAGTAGGCCGCCGAGCAGGCCCCTTTAATCGATTGCGATCTGGATATAGACGCAATTGAAGTCGCCACTCCATATATGTGGTAGGTTCCTCCATAGTGTCAGTCGGTCGTTCAGAGCATGTCAAAATTGTGGATCGTCCTAGTTTGGGCTATAAATCCAGAACAAGAGGACCGCTAAATCGTCTTTATCACAACAACGCTTCACAACAAATCTGCCTCTCGGATCCACACACACCTTCTGCAGTCTGTCACCTGATCCCTTGCACACCCAGATCAAAACGCCTCTGGCATGCATGAAGACACCTGTCACCACACTATGTCCCTGCATTCTTCGCTGTGTCAAGACCCTGCTTCCTGGTGCCAGATGGGTTTCCTGCAGTATTGATACATCCACCCTGTGCCTCTGTAGATAAGTCACCACCTTGCGTATTTTTCTGCAATTGTTAAGTCCTCTGACAATCCACGTAATAAATCGTAGCAGTGAGTGGCCCGAAGACCTAATCGCCGTGTGCTGCATGTCATCTGCCATTCAACACTCATCGAAAAACATTGTTCTGCATCAAACTCGGGAGGCATAGCCAGCACATAAGGAACAAGTGTAACCTCTGACCGCCCTCCACCCACGCTGCATACACCCACAACAAACACAGCCTTCACAAACTCTCCCATTCTTCCCCTCAGAACTTTTCGAACAGGACCATATAGGGCACATATGGGAACAGACGTTGCCCGGCCTGTCACTCCCAACAGCTGGACGGGGGGCCGTATACTCTATGCAGTAAGCGCATAATACAATAGATTTTGTCAAGACACACAAATTATTCCCAGCTGCAACCTCTGCAACAATGCAATGCTTTTTGTGCCAATCAGCGACGCCAAAGTTCCCAGTTCCTCAGACAGGCATAGCAAATCCGTTGGAACACTCTGACCTTACTACACTGAGTACAATGTCAGCAGGGACGTGCAACCAGCCAGTCGCCGCAAAGGAGGGGGAGACATCTCAGGTGGCAGTCCATCCATACCGTTCCAAACTGGAACATTGCTCCCTCCTACCCATTAAGGGATGCTCCAGGAGTGAGGCATGGCGCCACCTGTTTCTTTTTCACTTGCTTTACCGTACTGTCTTTACATTTGTTTTATGCAAATACTAATAAGGACGATTTGATCTCCAAAAGAGATGCCTTCTAGCGGCCGAAATGCACAATGTGAAGTGGAAAATCTGGGATTAATCTGTTTCCCTGCTTGACTAAATTGCATGATCCTAGGCAAACACTTTATTTCACCAAGCTTCCCTTTTTGTTCGTTATCACAGAAGAGAGCTCCGTGAAATACGTGAGTACAGGATGTCCGCTATACAAAAACTTTGCTTCGGTTTTATTCAATATCCCATGAGGTACCGCAACTTTTAATAGGAATCTACATATAAGGTGCACATCACCCCAGCCTTATCTCTTAGGGGCATATGTATCAAAATCTCCATTTGCGAATCTTAAATAGCGATTTTTTGAGAATCGCTATTTGAGAATTGCAAAATGGGATGTATTTAAAAATTCGCACATATTTTGCGAATTCTTAATATTCCTTAATTGCGATTAGCAAATTGCGAAATCGCAATTAAGGAATACCTTCCCATTCATTCCTATGGGCCAGGAGGCCCATAGCAATGAATGGGAAGTCATTCTCAAATTGCGAATCGCAATTTGCTAATCGCAAATTGGGAATAATTTCAAAGGTGCAAGGGTGTCATGATGACACCCTGATGCACCCCTGAAATTAGCATGTGTGCGCATATGGCGCACATACATGCCCTAAGGCAGAGGTCTTCAAACTTCTGGATGCCGAGACCCCCCTGTCAACATTTTGAGGCGTAAGGACCCCCTCCTGACAAAAATGTCTAAACCTGTTGACTAAATTGCGTGGGATGAAAATGTAAATGAGGTTATGTGATGCCGCGTATTTTGGGATAGCATTGCTTCATTATTTTGACATTTGTTACACACAGTAACACTGAGGAAAGATTTCACCCAATCAGTACCCATTTATAACCAAAAGACAGCAATTATCATCAGAAAGATTTCAAGTCAACCTTTGGGAAGGGCCTTCCACTCTGCAGCAATACGTGCTGCCACGTTAGAAGCTCACCTGGCCCTGACCGGGGGAAGCAGGGGTCCCTTAAAACCCTGCCGGTTTTGTGTAGAGTTAAGCCGTTTACCCATGCAGCTTTCCTCTCACCCCCTCCCTTCCATCCCTCTCTCCTCTCCAAACCCCGGATCCCTCTCTCACATTGCAGGACATTTTCTTTCACCCCTTTTTACAAGTTCTGAACTCTCCCCATTCAACCTCTCACTTCACTTTTAATCACCTCTTGCCATTCTGTCCTTTCACTGCCCTCATCTCTAACAGTCTCTCACATTTATCTCATGGCCTCTCTGGCCCTGTCACCTCCCGTGCCCCTCAGCACTTCTCAATCATCTCGTCTCTCCATTCAAATTTTTGTCTATTTGTATCTTACACCTCTCCAGTGCCCCCATTCCTCTTTCACATCTCCCCTTTGTTCTAACAGAAGCCCTCACCTTTGGATCACACTCACTTCTTGCGTGTCCACACTTCTCTTCGGCAATTCACATTTCTCCTCATCCCTGACCTCTTCAATCAAATTCTCTCACTCCCTTGCTGTCCTCTCTCATCCTCTCATCTCTCCTCACCAAGCATACGGGTCGGACCCGTATGCTCCTCTCGGCAGGTGCCACTCTGCTTATTGTTCCCTAATTCAAGAAGGCATGAGCGGTCTATCTCGCTGTTTTGGTGCAGGCCGCACAGTTATGGAACTTGCACCCTCCTTTGCTTTGCTCCACCAAGAATCTATTATCCTTTAGGAAGATATAAAAACCTTTCTCTATGCTCTGTAGGTTACCCCATTTGGCTGGTTCTCCTTCTCCTTCTGTGTGTTTCTCATTTGCCTTCAGGCAGTAGATAGTTATTAACCCCAGGACATCTTTTGGTAACAGCACACTACAAATGTAAATAATAGGCAGAAGCAGGGGAGCCACTAGACTAGAATTTCAGAGGGGGGGGGGCTAACACTCCCAGTCAGGGCTGGTCTTAACGCTGGATGCACCCGGTGCATCAGTCTTTTCTGATGCCCCACCCCCGTTTCCTCCTTCTCCATGAATTCCTTCACTGGCACTCACCAACAATGCACCGCATCTATCTATAGCACCTTTCTGATAAACATTTCATTTTTTATAGCACTACTCAGTTTACTCACACTCATTTCTGGGATCTGCATGGTACATATTCTTTGTAGCAGGCACATTAACACTCTGCACTGTGTGGGTGACAAGAGTGCCCATGTGAGTGCATGGTGAGCGATGCAACAGTGTGAGAGTAGGGTAAGAGGAGTGACTGCAGGGTGATTGAGGTGGCGTATGAATTTGGGTGCGGATGCAAGTTCAGAATTTGATGAATGAAAGTATGATTACTGATGGGCTTGTTTGAGTGAGTTGCATATTGAGTAGTGAGGGGGACAGGTTAGTGAAGTGTCACATGAGTGCAGGATGAGTAGTGTACTCGTGTGACTGCAGGTTGAAGTATAGTGTGAGCAGCAGAAGTGCATTGTGAGTGCAGAGTGATCACTGTGAGTGCAAGGTGAGCGGGTGAATGGTGCAAGTGCATGGTGATCAGTGTGAGTGCATTGTGATCGCTGTGAGTGCAGGGTGGGCGTGAAAATGAAGGGCGAGAATGAGGAATGAGTTGTCTGAATACAGGGTGCATTCCCAGACCCATGAAGTAACTCAGCATGTTATTGACGGGGCGTAGAGTTTAAGATCTAAGTTAAACTATTGCGGCATTAATCGGGGATCGAGGGTGAAGGAAATAAATAATGTGCTGATCCTGCAACAAACTTCCAGTCCTATGGTTAGGGTTACCAGCAGATTATTTTGATGGCCCAGTCGGTACAAAAAAAAGCAGTCACCTAAAGCGGTATTTTCAGCGCTTATCTATGCATACTTCCCAGGGCCGGCTTTAGTGCTGGTGGTGCCCTGTGCGACAATGTTTGTTGGTGCCCCCCCAATGACCACCCCCACCACGCATTCTCTCACTAGCACCCTTTAACAGTGACCAAGTCTCCATAACCACACTCTCTCAGATGCATTGAATTAGTTATATAGTGCCACTCATACCAGTGTAGGGTGTCCGAGCACTTTGCATCACACACACATTACACAGAGACAATCAATCATAAGTGTGTAAATCAGTGTATAGGAAATGTTACATAAGCCAAAGGACTAAAATTATAGGAGTCACATGTCATCCATACTGGTAGGCAGTATAGTTCAAGAGTGCTTGGTGTGGAGAAGCACAAACTCAGAGTCGAAAAAGAAACAGCATAGTTGGGAGTTTCCTTTAATAATAAGAATTGATTTCTAGCCAAATTAACCCTTTTTGCAACATTAATCAATGGTCTAATAATGTATACTTTGCAGTGTGTATGCAGTTCTAGGATGAAAGTTAATAGCTCACTATTCTATATTAGGACTTTAAGTTATAAATTGCAAGTAACAAAAGGATGTCTCTTTTGAAAGCAGTAACCTGCTGATCTGTTTACATCATACTTCTGTAATCTACTTGGTACGCGTTCTTTGCAGCAGGCATATTAACCCTCTGCACTAACTTCACCTAAGTCAAAACCTCAACTATACAAAATTCTGATCTCTCTCCAGGAATCAATCCCGCAAGTTATCTTGACATTTATGTGAGGCCTGGTAATTGCCGGGGAAAGAAATGCTGCAGCAGGTGCTTCAAAAGCACAATAAACTTTCAAACACGGCGCCCCCAGGAAGCCAGCACCCGGTGCAGTGGCACCTTTCGCACCGCCCTAAAGCCTGCCCTGATACTTCCAACAGCAAATATAAATAGAAAGCACTTTGAATTGTGTTCTAGGGCTGCCTCAATGATCCATGACTGATAATTAAAGAGAACAAAGACAGAAAAGTTACATAAGGAATGCATACATACTTTTTTATTTCTAAGTCTATTTAGTACCAAGAGGAGATCTTTGCAGGCTCTTTAAACAAAACACGGCATGCATTTTTCTTTTGGCAAGCCTACTTTGTATTCCTTTCCATGAAATGCATTCTCACACTACAGCAGTGAATGTAAAATCCAAATGTAAGGAATAGGCACAGTTGGGACCAAGGAGGTACTGGAAGCAGCAAAAAACACCTAAGCCTCTGTAACCAGTTTGCAAAGGCATGTAGAAATGCAAATGGTCTTTAAAGACCTGTGAAAAACAAGCCGGAGATAAGACTCCAGACACTGTCCAGCTGAGCCCCCAGCAGCTCAAGTTTCATTGCAGCAGCCCGGGCTGAGACACAGGATGGGGGAAGTGTGGGGGGGGGCTGAAGCCCTTGGGCCTGGGCAGAAGTGTGACTGGGAAGGCGCGACCCCCTTTGCATCACTCCACGGCCCCCCTGGGGATCGCACCCCACAGTTTGAAGACCCCTGCCCTAAGGGCATGTATGTGCGCCACATGGCACTTTGAAAAATGCCAAAAAGTGCATTTTTCAAAGAAATCGCAAATTACCACCAACTTGAAGTTGGTGGTAATTTGTGATTTCTTAAGGAGAAATCGCACAACTTGGGTGCGTGTTACATAGCATTTAAGGAATCGCAATTTGCGATTCCTTAAATGATTACGCAAAATTAAGGAATCGCAAAATTAGCGATTCCTTAATAATGTGATGCGAAAATGGCTCATACATCTCATTTTGCGGTTTTGTATTCGCAAACGCTGTTTTTTTGCGAATCGCAGCGTTTGCGAATCCAAAATCGTTTGATACATATGCCCCTTAGTTCTCTAATAGCATTGACATGAGGGCGGGATGAGAATATTTCACAGTTCATGTTTAACTCTCATGTTTTAAATACTGTGGTATAATTTGATGTACTAGGGGAAACGCTTTGCATGTTAAACAAATACACATTTTGAATTGTGAAGATACCTTATAATGTTGTAACATGATCTTTGTGGCATAATGTACATATTTTCATGCTTTAGGGCCAGAGCCGGCGTTTGGGTCGGCTCTGGCTCAGCTCTCCCTGTCAATTTGTTGGCTTGCCTACCGCGATTGTATTGTATGTATAGCTCAGTGGGTTACTGCTTTTGTCACAGAGATCCTTTGGTTATTATCAGTTAATAAGTCACAATTGTTCTAGTATAGCACAGTGAGGTATGAACAGTGGCGTAGCTCGGGGGGTCGGTGGGGGCGGTCCGCCCCAGGCGGCACTATTTTGGGGGCGGACAAAGGCATTCAGATAAGGCTCGGCTTGCTTTCGTGGACGTTCGGGGACGGGCAGAAAAGGAATATGACTCGGGCAGTGTCCTCTTCTTTTCTGTGCTGGCAGCTGTCCCCCCCTCTCTTCCTATTATTCCCTCTCTTTCTGTCTTGCTCCTCACTTACTGAAAACCGTAACTTGAAGAAACGGTTCACAACCTCTTTCCTTCTTTCATTTAGTTGCTTCCCTGCGAAATGGATCCAAAAAAGAAAAACACTCTTGCGGGAAATGCCCTTTTTCTGACATTTTTCTATTCCAAAGTGCAGCGGGATGGAGAGAAATAGAAGGTTTTAAATATGAAAAATAAATACATAACTAAATAAAGCAAGACAGAGTGGTTGCAAAGTGGCCAGATTGGTTTTATTCACATCCAAACACATCAGCCTCACTTTACAGACTTTGCAGTGAAGCGCTACTTTTGTTTTCTCGTCTTTCTTTGAACAGCATTGTTGTTCCCAGGTGGGAATGTGTACCATTCCTGGAGGTACTGCAATAACTGGTTGATCGGTGGATTGGAAAACAAAATGCGTACCATGACTCTGTTTATGGATATGGTCTTTTAAAACCATACTGCTTACGTTTATTAAGGATATAAGCAATTGACATTGAAACGGTTCCCTTCAGGGCCCTGTAGTCATGTCCTTAACTTTTCAGGTAAAACCACTCACTGATTTCTGAATAGTGAGTGAGAGATCGTTAAGGTAACCATGTTGTTTCTGCTTACATTTCACATGCTTTACTTAATCTTGCATTCCCTATGAGTGTTTGCTTTTACTTTTTTTTTTAGGCAGCATATTACTCTTATCAAGTGCATAATTTGAATTGAGCCACATCCAAGTGTTTATAGCGGGCACAATTAGGTTGTAGCTGAAGGCAGTGCGAGTTTCTCTCAGTGGGGCAGTATGGTGTTCAGTGGGGGAGAGGTTGTGGCACTATGGCCAGAGCTGTCGAATTTGGAACTGGGGAACTGGGTTCAGCCTTCATGACCAGTCCACTAGACCACTCTACTGAGGGAGCATATTCCCATGCTAGACCTTACAAGGCCCCACTAAACCTTAGAAGGCTTGATGTCTTAGCACAAGCAGGTGTACCCTAGTGGTGTCAATTGTGAGTTAACCTTGAAGGCCTGTCCACCACAATCCATACTGAAGTTCATCTCCAGTCTTGCGGGCAGGCCTACGAAGCAGCACACCCTAGAGCAACAGTGATCCAGTCACTGTGACTCTGTCGCTGAGGTCACATGAACCTTGAGCAGGTTAGGGTGGTGCGAACGGTGTGACCGCACTGGGTACCTATTTCGGGTGGGTGCGTAGTGTTTGCAAGTATATTATGGTTTGAAAAAAAACTTGCTGCCTCCTTCCTGGCCTCCAGCAATTTTCAGAAACAATAAAAATGTCATGATAACTTCGGTGATTAATGTTCTTCCTAGAGAGAGATCCCAGATTTGTCTAGTGGAAGGGTTGACTCCTGGAAAGGTAGCACAGAGGGTTAATGTGCCTGCTGCAAAGAACATGTACCATGCAGATCACAAAGTGCACTGCTTTAATGGGGGGGACCATGATGAATGGTCATTTAATGTCAGCTGTAGATGATGGATCCCTGAACAGTGTCATGTATGTGCATGTTTGCATTGTGCGGAGGGGATTACCAGGTAATTGCTCACGCAGCTCTCTGTTGGATGTCACATGCGGTTTTTCTGAGTCCTGAGATAGATCATGCAGTCTGTGTGTTCTCTTTTGTACTGCCAGTCACCGGTGTATTCAACTGTGTAGCCTTGGACCGTGTCATGTATGTGCATGTAACTTGCATGATCGAGGTAACTATTAGCGGCGATACTACGTGTATCTCGGTCCTCTTTCAAGTGCTTGCTGTCCTTTTTCCCCAGCAACTCCCCTCCCCGGGCGGCAATCTGAGGGATAGCCCCGGGCGCCACAAGCTCTAGCTACGCCTCTGGGTATGAACCCTCATCAAGGAGCTGCATGTAAACTGAAAGGCATGGCTTTAGGACCTTGTTTTTATCCTCATTCTTGTATTATTCCAAGGTTATTAAAAAGGGTCCCTTGGACTTCAAAAGAATCAACTTCCACATGCAACCACTGCATAGTATTTTAAATCCCGACTTTGTGCTTCTCCAGACCAAGTGTTCTTGACATATAATGCCTACTAATTTAGGGGGTGATTACGGTGGCGGATCATTGCGGGAATCGGGACCGGATGCCATGCATGCGGTGGTCCCGCACTCCAAATTAGGATGCGACTGCCACCGTGGCGGTTGCATTTTGCAATTTAACATTGCGGCGGGTGCTGCTGATTGCAGCACCCGCCGTGATGTCAAAAATGCTGGTTGTGCATTTCACGGCACTACGTGGCAGGCACCACACAGTGCCTGCCACTTAGTGCAGTGAAGTGTAAGGGGGTACCATGGGTACCACCCCAGTGCACCCACACCTCCCCCCAACACAAAGGGGGCCCACAACAGGCCCCCAAAACCAATCCGTGCCAGCCTTTCCATGGCTGTTTCGCCGCCATGGAAAGGCTGGCTGTAGCCAGCATCGTAATTTGGCCAACATTTTACGTATGCTGACCACTCCGCCAGGCAATCGTGACGATTGCCTGTGGTGGATCCGTGGCAGGCGGTCCTTGCACCTGCCACAGTAGCAGTCAGATTCCCCTCGCCATCGTAATGTGGCGGGGGGAAATTGATTTCCGATGGCGGAAGGCCCGCCACCGCACATCGTAATGACCCCCTTAGAGATCTGTAGTTCCCACACTTTTTAGCCCTCATTGTCTCATGTGACATTCCCTGTACATTGATGTACACTCTTATATGACTCATTGTCTTTGTATACCATGTTTCTACGATGTAAAGTGCTCTGAAATCATGCATTAGGATGAATAAAAAAAACAAAGAAATGTGCAAGTGCTATTTACATAATTACTGTAATTAGACTAACAGCCAGATATGTCATTACTGTAATTAGTCATGCAGCTAGATCTGACATTCTTGCAATGCATACATATCTCTTACACATTGGGGCTGAATAAAGTAAAAAGCCTTGTGTCACCAGAGCACTTGTGAAGTTGTAACAAGCTGAGTATCTTTTTTTCTAAGCATTGAATTGATATGTAGGCCCTAGGCTCCAGAGATCACTAAGCCAGGATGAGATTCTAACAAAAGGAAGGCCGATGGACATTGAAGTGAGCCTTGTGCCCAACTGGAAGTGAAAAATAAGAAACCCCCCTCTACTCCTGAAGCTTACTGCTCTGAAAGAAAAGCAGACAATATGCGGCTGTACTGAATAAAGCTCAGCGTCACCAAATTACACCAGCATGTTTCAGCATATTGTACTGATGCTAACCTAGATCGGTCTCAGCAAGAGTGCTAAAGAGGAAAGAGCCAGTGTGAGCTATGCAGATTGAGTATTTCAGAATGATTTGGAGACAAAAGGGACCCTCCAGTCCTGGCCTCACCAAACCCTTATGGGTGCGCAAAATTGACCATGGCCCAGTCTCCCCTTCAGATGCGGGGTAGTGCTTTAATTTACAATTGCCATTTATATGACTATCGCTTTAGGTACTCTCCAGGGGGGGGGAGAGATGGATTGAATTTGCATTTGGTTTGAATGACCCACTTATCTACTACCTCCAGACGAGCCATTATAACTATCTCTCCAGAGCCAGGCTAAGTCATACTACCCGCTATGTCTCCCAAATATGGATAATAAAATAATATCTAAAATTATCAACACCAGGCTCACTCCTTATGTGGCAAACTGCCTTTCCCAGAACAATTGGGGGATTATCAAGGCAGAACTATAGTTAACAATATGTAAGCATTGTTTGCATGGATGAAACAAACACATCTAGAGAATAAGGCTGTATCAGCCTTTTTGGACACTCAGGGGACGATTCCGATCCGGGTCGGAAAGCACTCCGACCGAGCCGGATCCGGGGTGTTTTCCGACCGAGCCGGAGTCCTGCAGTCCGACCGAGCGAGTACGATGCAGCCATTTGCTGCCAGACTCGGGTCGGTCGCACTCCCATAGAAGTCAATGGGAGCCGGTCGTACAACGCGTACAGGGGCTCCCATTGACTGAATGGGTACGTCTCGCGCAAGGGTGCCCCCTACAGTGGGTACGCGTCGTGCCATCCGCACCATACATGCCTGTGTTGGGGGGACCCTTGGGTCTCCCCATGTGTCCGAGTCGTAGGGCTGTGGGTGACAGGGGGTCCGACGCGGACCCCCAAACGCAACCACCCAGACGTTTTGTGAGCCAGACACTCCGGCTCGCACAGGCTGTCCGACACGTGCATCGTACTGGCTCGGTCGTAAATCGCATGCATTGCACGCCACGGTTAGCTTTTGACCGAGACGTACGGAGCGGTTTGGACCCGGAAACGACTTGGTCGGTGAATTTCACGTAACTCACATCGTACTTGCCCGCTCGTACAGCTGTACGAGTCGGGCAGAAAACACGCGTACGGCTCGTAGTTTTTCCAGCCAGATCGCGTTCAGTGCCCTTCCGACCCGGATCGGAATCGGCCCCTCAGAAGGACTTTGCCTCTCTAGAATGGCTTTTCTGCACATAGGTCTAGGTAATAACTTGATCAAAATTATACTGCTATTTAACACAGACCCCAAAGGAAGGGTATTTGCACACAACACTCCTTTGGCTAGTTTCCTGATTGGTAGAGGAATTCACCAGGGAAGTCCTCTGCCACTCTTTTTATTGTGTTAATGTTGGAACCCTTGGCATGTAAAATTAGAGAACATCACTTTCAAAGGGGGATTTCCTTTCCTTTGAGGAGAATGATAATCTTTCTCTATGTAGATGATATTTTGTGCCCAGATGAACATTTGCCATCATTAATAAGAGTGAGTGTACAATATGGTGGATTAATGGGACTATCGATTAACTGGGCTAAATCTGAATTTTTCCATTTTAACACTAAAAGTGCTCAACTGAGCCTAGAATTTCTGTGAAATAGAATAATTCCTTTGTTAAATGTCACAGGCTCAATGTAAGTAATAACAGCATTAGCCTGATTATTTATAGTTATGGTCATGTGGGGTAGAGAGATCCTTTCATAAATGTAAGGAGAGGAGATACATACTCCCTATACAATGAACAAAACCTTAAATGGCATCTCCCTCTCTAGGTGGCAATGTAGTAAGGAGATATAAGTACATCTATACTCCATCGCACTCTGAGGTTGGAAAAGCAAAAATCTTTTTTTATATACAACTCTCACCCACTCTAGTAGTGATATGCTTCATCAACCAGTTCACCCTGACTCCTAAAGGTGAGGATGGGCTCGACCATATTCCAGGGAGCTCTTTGAAGAAGTATTTACTTTTCAGGGGTTTATATAGTATTACATAAAAATTCCACATCCACCCCAAGGTATCCCTTTATTCATGGGGTTATTGGGAACGATTAAAAACTAAATATATGGGGCAAACAGGAAATTGTAGTCCTATGACCGTAACCTAAAAACGCCGGCCTGTTTCTGCCCTACTCTATTGGCCCAAAAAAGGTCCTAGGCATTCTTCAGGGCAATAGCAGAGAAAAATGATTCCCCAAGTGAAGCACTACTACAGACCAATGCATTGCATGCAGAAGGTAAGATTGTGTATGCAGAATAAAAGGTGATATACTTGCTGTTTATTGGAAGTACCTGTAAACAGAAAAGACAAGACACAGCACAGTTTTACATGGATATGTTAACTCTATAGATAATTTTAATCTCCTTATATCTTCATTACTCTGTATTGTAACAGTAGGCATACTCTGTCTTTCTATATTTTTGTATGCTGCCTTAATTATATTAATATGGTTTATACTTTGCGTAATCACTACAAAGATCATCATACCATACTTTGCTGTATCTTTAATGTGTCCGAATTTTGGACTAATCTCTATTGCGGGTACACATAATGTACCTAGAAACGGTGAGACTCACAGTCATACACTTATCGTAAACCCAATACATAAACAAAAGGTCCCTTGCTCACTGTGCCACTGGATTCAAGCTAGCCTGACTGAAGAAGGGTGACATACCCTGAAACCGGTCCCAGGATGCTTGTTTCCGGTCCAGGGAGGACGTGGCCTGGCAGTTCGGTCTGGACTGTTCCCATGGGGCACAGGGTCAAGACTGATTTGCATATGGCCAGGTCTAAACTGGGGTGGCTTGGTGAGAAAAATAATGATGGATTTAACCCAGATCTCTTGACTGGGGGAGAATGTTTTGATTTGTTCTGCATCCCATCCATCAATTGTGTGTCTTTTGCTTTCTCGCCCTAAGTGCGCCGGGTATGACTAGAAGTAGGTCCCGGGCTCACTGTGCCACTGGATTCAAGCTATCCTGGCTGAAGAGGGGTGAAACCCCGAAACTGGTCCTAGGATGCTTGTGTCTGGTCTAGGGAGGACCTGGCTTGGCAGTTTGGGCTGGACTGTTCCCATGAGGCACAGGGTCAAGACTGATTTGAATATGGCCAGGTCTAAACTGGGGTGGCATGGTGAGCAAAAGAATCATGGATTTAACCTAGATCTCTTGACTGGGAGAAAATGTTTTGATTTGTTCTGCATTCCGTCCATCAATTGTGTGTCTTTTGCTTTCTCGCCCTAAGTGCGCCGGGTATGCCTAGACGTAGGTCCCGGGCTCACTGTGCCACTGGATTCAAGCTATCCTGGCTGAAGAGTGGTGAAACCCCGAAACCGGTCCTAGGATGCTTGTGTCCGGTCCAGGGAGGACCTGGCTTGGCAGTTCGGGCTGGACTGTTCCCATGAGGCACAGGGTCAAGACTGATTTGCATATGGCCAGGTCTAAACTGGGGTGGCATGGTGAGCAAAAGAATGATGGATTTAACCCAGATCTCTTGACTGGGGGAGAATGTTTTGATTTGTTCTGCATTCCGTCCATCAATTGTGTGTCTTTTGCTTTCTCGCCCTAAGTGCGCCGGGTATGCCTAGACGTAGGTCCCGGGCTCACTGTGCCACTGGATTCAAGCTATCCTGGCTGAAGAGGGGTGAAACCCCAAAACCGGTCCTAGGATGCTTGTGTCCGGTCCAGGGAGGACCTGGCTTGGCAGTTCGGGCTGGACTGTTCCCATGAGGCACAGGGTCAAGACTGATTTGCATATGGCCAGGTCTAAACTAGGGTGGCATGGTGAGCAAAAGAATGATGGATTTAACCCAGATCTCTTGACTGGGGGAGAATGTTTTGATTTGTTCTGCATCCCATCCATCAATTGTGTGTCTTTTGCTATCATGATAAACTGTGGCCCGTTGGCCATTTACTTACAGCATCAAGGGCCCCTGCCCTCTGCAAACCTGTTCGCTGCACCGTTCTCCTTGAAAGATAGGGCACGAACTTGGGCACACCGCCATTGTGGCGGTCGCGCCGGTCCCCCGCATCAATGGGAGGCGGGGCACGACATGCACGGTAGTGACACAGCGCCCCCGGTCTCCCCTAGGCCCGCTGGTGATTGGCTGGTGCCCCGTGTGACCCGGAAGCACTTATTAGTGCTTCCAATTCACGCGCTCGGGCAGCATCGGGCAAGCCGGTCAGGACCGGTTTGGCTGCCATTAAGGGTATAAGAGGCTGGGGAGCGAAGAGGACGGCCTCTCTTCTTCACCGCTCCCCAGCCTGGGAACTATGCACGATGGGTCCGGGCCTCTGGGGGAAGCCCCAACTATTCTTTTTCTTTCTTTTTTCTGCAGAGTCCGACGGAGCCCCTGGCCTGAAGAGGCGATGGAGCCGTGCCTACCGCTGCTGCGGTGCGGTAGCTGCGGCCTGCTGCTGCCTGCTGGCAGCCAAGGAGCCGTGCATCTCGCTATGGCAGTTGGGGAACTGCGGCCGCTGCTGCTCGCTGGCAGTGTGTGCGTTGGCAGCCTGTGGTCATGGGCTATTCTGAACATGTCGGGTATACAGCCTAGTCAGTTTCAGGGTGACTGGGGCTGTGATATGTATGTAAGCTGGCAGTGTACAGCAGAGAGTGGCAGGCAGTAGGCCTTAAATCTCAAGGTCACTCTGGCTTTTAGTTCTTTGCAGATGTAGGGTTAAATTAAATTAATAATGACCTCCTTTTAAATTCCATGCTGCCTGCAGGGCACTGAAGTCTTTCAAGCCCAGTAGCCGCTCTAGGCTTCCTAGTCTCGGGGTAGGTGAAGTCTGGGGAGCTGCTCATTCTGCATAGTGCAGAGGTATACACTCGGGCATGAAATGTCATGGGGTGGTGAGTGCCTGCTGCTTGGTTGATAGTGTAAACTATCTGGTGGTTTGCTGAAAAGTCCTTAAGAACAAGGGCTCCTTGTACGCACAAGGGGAGCCGCCGTGTGCGCCGGACAAGAGGGCGGCTTAGACGCTTAAGTCATTTTGGAAAAGTATTCGACTAAAATTGCAGAAGCCATTAATTGAGAATGTGAAAATATATCATTATATTAGCTGAAGTAGGTTGTTTCTCGGTGCAACAAGCAAAAGTTTAAGACTGGTGATTGTAAAACATTGTCTCACCCTGTACCTCATTTACAATAGTTCGTGCGGTGTCCGCAAATTAGTGATTGTTACTGTATAAAGGTGCAGCCTGCTGAGCACAGTGGGCAGAGCGTCAGTTTTGTAATCTGAAGATCCTGAGTTTGATTCTCTAGTAGGGCTTTTCTTTTGCTAATTCTTAAATACTGATTCTCTCTGTCTCTTGGTCAGTGGTTATTTTCATTTCAGGGACAAGTAAAGACGGCAGGGGCATCAGCTGTTACCAAAAGCAAGCCATTCTCCTCACCTTTTTAGGTCTCGGCTTGGCAGCACGCATGCGCTGTCTCGCCGAGACTTCAAGTAATCAGTATCAGGGGTGAAACTCCCAAGTACTTTCACTTGTCGCTTGGCATTTGTTAACTGTGGAATTGTTCATCTTAGCAGGCTTATGGTTGGCTGTGCATGCGATAAGTCACTTCTGTTTTTTCCGGAAGCAGCACTGCCTAACCACAGTTTTCGTCTCCTTTCATGTTTTAATTGTGTCCGAGGGGAACTTCTTTTTAGGATTTTTGCAGCCCAGCATGCTCACCTGCATACATATTTAGCATGGAGCTTGTCACGAGCGCTGCACTGACTGGTAATTCCATGTGTCTACAATCGCTCGATGTTGTAAGATCTGGGGCGGTCTATACAGGATTTAAATATGCCGGCATACTTGTAGGCTATTGGCATCGGGTTCACTCGTGGGCGGAACGAGTAGTGAGTCCTTGGAGTGGCCGGGTTGGTGCAATGGGTTTATATATGCCTATTTATCTGGCATAAGCCTGTGAGGTTTTACACATGTCCAGATGTGGAACTTTTAGAACAACACCGCTGGGGTATCTAGTGATTGTAGTACACATGATGACTTTGTGGAAACTGGGTATTTGATCGGCTATGATCTATCAACCTGTGTTACTTTTTCACAGACGCAGGCACTAGCAACGAGTGTGCTTTGTCGGACAGGGACGTGATAGCGGACATTTTACACGCCCTTGTGACTGGTTTGGGAGCTGGTATGTGAGCCCATGGCTCCCACTAGGTAAACATCTTAGGTTATAATCATGGAAATTACCATGATTGTTTGTAAATATACCATAGAGGATTTAATTGTGGACATCCCGTTGATTTAACCAAACTTTTTGTTGTTTCTTTTTGTGTTCGTCAGTCCTTTTTTATTGTTGTGTGTCCAGGGAGGTGAATTTTGACCTCAAAAGCCCTGATGAATTTGCCACAAGTAAATTGGCAATGAAACATGTTGGCCGTCATTAATAAGGTATACAACATGCTGTGTTTTTAACCAGTGGGATAGACTCCTAATTGAAATAAATAAGAGAGTAATTGTGAGTCTAACCTCTTGTTCGTCTCTGTTGGTACATTTTTTCTTTTATTTTCACGGTGCACATTTATTTGTTGTGTTCGTTTTTCTCTTTGCACTTAACACATCACTTTTTTTTCTCATGAGAAAGTTATCAATGATTAAATAAACGTGGGCAAGCTGGTGAGAACCTACCAGTAGCTCCTCTGGTGGTGCGCACGTGAGATACTTTCTCTTTCTTTACACATATTTTCACCTATTTTTTAAAGAATATGGGTGTGTGTAGAGTGAGTTTAGTTGTTGAATTACTTTGAGGACTGACTTTTCACTTTCTTGTTTCTACGTTTTCTGTCGTTCTGAAATTTTAAGTATTAGTAGCACACTGGATGGGGTTATACCATATGATTTAATGGGTGTTGGAGGTTTTTGATCAACTTGTCTTTCCTCCACCCAGTCCAGATTACACAAAATAATATGTGCTACGCGGTGCCAGTTCTTGTTTGTTTAAGTAGTATTTGATTGGAGGGTGTTCTGGCACGTCTTCCCTCTACAGCTCCTCTTTTTGACCTAATACGTAGCTAAGCACCCACATATACAGCTAGAAACAAAATCTAAAAAAAATTTCACAGACACAAGCACCGCCTGAGGCAATCAATGAACATCTGTTAATACCAACAAAGAGAAATACCCACAAGGGGTACGACAATCCCAAACACAGCCAAACTTTTGTTCAAGAAAAACTTCTAAAAAACACTTATAGTGTAAGCTCTCACGGCTCTCCGTGAGAGCTTACACTATAAGTGTTTTTTAGAAGTTTTTCTTGAACAAAAGTTTGGCTGTGTTTGGGATTGTCCTACCCCTTGTGGGTATTTCTCTTTATTGGTATTAACAGATGTTCATTGATTGCCTCAGGCGGTGCTTGTGTCTGTGAAATTTTTATTAGATTTTGTTTCTACCTGTATATGTGGGTGCTTAGCTAAAATGGACAGGAACTGTCTAGCATTTACAGATGACCAGATTGTGGCTATTCTGTCAGGTCCATCACTCTTTCCTGACTCTTCTTTGTCAAACACCCTTTCTGCTAGAGAAGAATGGGAGAAGTTGAGTGGTTTGAAGAAACGTCAGGTGAGGGTGGCACTGCATGGGGCTCTCATGACTGAATATTATCGGGCGGGGGCTGCTCCTGCGAGCCTACTGGTCAGGATTGAACCGAGAATTTTTCTGGAAGATAAACAATTTCGGGTTGATTGGAGTTTTATCGCAAATAAATGTACCCGTGATTGGCTTATCTTAATCATTCAGACGGCTAAGAGGTTGAGCGATGCATTATTAAAGGAAATTGTTGAGCTGGAGGAAGTGATAAAAAATGATACGACTCTCACTGACACTAAGGAACATCTACAAAGAATACAAGATGGTTTGACCGATTATAAAAATTATATGGTCAATCAAAAAATTAAGGGACTTAAAAGGAACTTGGAGAGATACACACATGAGTGGGCATTTCCTTATGTTGATGATAAATATTATCAACTAGGTAGTGAGCAGATCCCTTCAGCAAGATATCAGAGAGGGAGGCGTCAACAGCCCAGGAGAACACCTAATAATTGGACCTTCGATAACACCTCCAGTGAGGAGGAAGAAGCCTCCCTAACGACAGTCCCTGGGAAAGTCAGGTTCAATCTTCAACCACAGTCCAATCAAGTACTTGGGTCCTTGATTCGTTCTTTTTTAGGCCAGGCCCAGCAAGGCAACAGAGGGGGAGGTCACAAGGGACGAGGCAGAGCCAGACAGAACCAGTCACAGAATTGGCAGGTGTTTTCCCCACGCCAGACGCGCAGTCGAGGCAGGACCCCAATATAAACAACATCGTTGTAAATCTTTCTGACTATCAACTCACAACTGGCCAATTGAGGGTCTTGAACCGGGGGTTAGGTTATGTTTCGACCCCTACCCATGATTCTTTTAAATGTAGAACTGAAGTCCACGAAGTGATGAGGAAGATACAAATAAAAAATGTTTTTGCTAATAAGGAACCTGTCTCTTCGTCTGTCTTTTCTACTAATTTGCATCGCTCATCTCAATTTTGCCCTCCGTTATCTACAGTGCGCCCTGAGGTCGCAGTCTTTGAAAGTAAGGTATTGAGCGAGATCAAGCTGCTTAAGGAATTACATCAGATTAATGCTTTCAACAACATGAGTAAATCTGATTGGGACGCAGTGAAATCTTTACAAGAGAACGCTGCTTTAACTATTAAATCTGCTGATAAGGGGGGCGCTGTGGTCCTTATGAACACCTGTGATTATGAGGCCGAAGTTCTGAGGTTGCTTAGTGACAGGAGGAATTACCAGCCACTGGTCCGTGATCCCACGGCTGAATTGCTGCAAATTATTACAACTATTGTAGCACAAGCACGTGAAAAGAAGTGGATCACTGTCAAGGAGGCCGATTTTCTTGTTAATGTTAACCTAGGGTACCGGCATTTTATGTTTTGCCCAAAATTCACAAGGCCCAGCGACCCCCCCTGGACGCCCAATAGTATCAGGGATTTCATCTGTACTCGAGCCCCTCTCGCAGTTTGCTGATTTCTTTTTGAGGGAATCTGTGATTAATCAATTGTCTTATGTTCAGGATACGACTGATGTCTTGAACATTATAAAGGATATGGATTTTGACTCTTCCCAGCAATTTCTTGTGACAATTGACATTGAGTCTTTGTACACTAGCATACCCCAAGACGCAACGCTGGTGGCAGCAGCTCGCGCTCTTGGGGCACAAGAGTGGTTTTACGATACTCCACAGTCTTTTGTCATGCAATGTGTGGAGCTGGCCCTGACACGTAATTATTTTTGTTACAAGGATGATCTGTTTTTACAAACCTCGGGCACATCTATGGGCGCGACCTTCGCTCCGAGTCTGGCCTGCATCTATGTCGGTCAATTTGAGGAATTCCATCTGGACCAGCTCTCTAATCCCTTCCGGAGGCATATCTGCCTCTGGAAGAGATATATAGACGATGTGCTGTGTATCTGGTCCGGGACGCATCAGTTGCTTTGTGAATTTTTGGACTGGTTGAACTAACTTGATACCTGTTTGAAGTTCACTTGGCAGATAAGTAGGGAGACCGCCACGTACCTTGATCTTGATATTGGTGTGGTGAATGACAAACTTAGCACCAGTGTGCACCACAAACCCACTGACAAGAATTCCCTATTACACTACCAGTCTTTCCATCCCAGGGCTTTGAGGGATAATCTCCCGGTGGGCCAATTTCTGAGGTACCGGAGGAACTGTTCCTCTACATCTGATTATCTGCGGCAATCGGAGGTTTTGAGTGATAAACTGGCTCAACGATCTTATCCAAAGAAAATGATATCTAGAGCACGTAAAAGGGCCCACAATACGCCTAGGGAAGCCCTACTTGAGAGAAACCAGAAGGAATCGAAAGAAAGTCTACCTGTGGTTTTGACATTTGTCCAACAACATCAGGCAGATAATAAAAAAGCATTGGTCACTTTTGTCTACAAGTGACTTTCAGATGCCCCAGCCTAGATTTGCGTTTAAAAGGACGCAGAATTTGAAGGACAGACTGGTCCACACGAGACCGGTCCATAACGAGAGGAATGTTACTCTTCCCCCTGGACACCACCCTTGTGGTGGTTGTTCGGTGTGTGAGCTGACGGAGAAGACGACTGAAATTACATTATGTAGTGGGAGGACTTGGTTTCTTCGTCAATTCACCAATTGCAATACATGCAACGTAATATATAGACTTTCTTGCCCATGTGGGTTACATTACATCGGTCTCACGTCCAGAAAGGTCAAGGTGCGCATACAAGAACATCTAAGCACGATCAGGGCAGGCAAACTTACAACACGCTTAGTACAACATTACCACGACCATCCACATCATTTTAAATCATTGAAATGGGTTATCTTGGAGAAGGCGTTTGGTGTTGTGGGTGATGTGGAGAAGAGACTGGCAGTGAAGGAAGCCCGCAGGATCTATTTAGAGAAGGGGGACACTGTTGGCCTTAATGACCAAATTGAGTGGAATAAGGTCAGTAGGTAGGGGTTGTACCCTTTGTCTATTATGGACCCCCGTGCAATTAAGGGTTTGCATCAGTGGACACGATTATATGATATAGCTTGAGGGGTCCAAATGATGGGTATTGATGTTGATCCTTGTTATTGCACTGAATGAGTGCTGACTTTATGCGTGTGGGAAAATGTATGTGCATATGTAACATACTGATGCTCAGTCTCTAACCACGAGTGGAGTTGAGACGAACTAGAGCGTGTATGCAATTTGCCCGGGTTTGAGTTGTAAACTGTGGCAGGATGGCCTCCCCCGCTTTGATTAGTGGGTGACACTTATGATTATGATTAAGATGCGAGTGTCGTACGCGCATTAGAGGGATTTAACGAGTTGCTGCTGTAAATTGCGGCCGAGTTGCTGCCTATGTGTGAATATAGGCAAAGAGTCTGCATTTTCCTGCACTATTCTTAAACGAAACAAGTCCATTATCATCATTTCTTCTTGATGAAAAAGCATTGCTAAGATGGCCGCCGTGATATCCAGAGTGGTTGTATTGGATACGGCACTGACATAATCTCGCGATGCGCGAGTATGGTTGCTTGTAAGAGGACGCGGCGAGGCGGTAACTCGATGCTGGGTTGAGTTACCGCCCGTGTGTGAAGATAGACGGTAAGCGTGTAGCCTGGAATGGTAGCATGAGGAGTTTTACGATGATCGAGCTGGTAATTCTATGTGTCTACAATCGCTCGATGTTGTAAGATCTGGGGCGGTCTATACAGGATTTAAATATGCCGGCATACTTGTAGGCTATTGGCATCGGGTTCACTCGTGGACGGAACGAGTAGTGAGTCCTCGGAGTGGCCGGGTTGGTGCAATGGGTTTATATATGCCTATTCATCTGGCATAAGCCTGTGAGGTTTTACACATGTCCAGATGTGGAACTTTTAGAACAACACCGCTGGGGTATCTAGTGATTGTAGTACACATGATGACTTTGTGGAAACTGGGTATTTGATCGGCTATGATCTATCAACCTGTGTTACTTTTTCACAGACGCAGGCACTAGCAACGAGTGTGCTTTGTCGGACAGGGACGTGATAGCAGACATTTTACACGCCCTTGTGACTGGTTTGGGAGCTGGTATGTGGGCCCATGGCTCCCACTAGGTAAACATCTTAGGTTATAATCATGGAAATTACCATGATTGTTTGTAAATATACCATAGAGGATTTAATTGTGGACATCCCGTTGATTTAACCAAACTTTTTGTTGTTTCTTTTTGTGTTCGTCAGTCCTTTTTTATTGTTGTGTGTCCAGGGAGGTGATTTTTGACCTCAATAGCCCTGATGAATTTGCCACAAGTAAATTGGCAATGAAACATGTTGGCCGTCATTAATAAGGTATACAACATGCTGTGTTTTTAACCAGTGGGATAGACTCCTAATTGAAATAAATAAGAGAGTAATTGTGAGTCTAACCCCTTCTTCGTCTCTGTTGGTACATTTTTTCTTTTATTTTCACGGTGCACATTTATTTGTTGTGTTCGTTTTTCTCTTTGCACTGGACACATCACTTTTTTTTCTCATGAGAAAGTTATCAATGATGAAATAAACGTGGGCAAGCTGGTGAGAACCTACCAGTAGCTCCTCTGGTGGTGCGCACGTGAGATACTTTCTCTTTCTTTACACATTTTTTTACCTATTTTTGAAAGAATATGGGTGTGTGTAGAGTGAGTTTAGTTGTTGAATTACTTTGAGGACTGACTTTTCACTTTCTTGTTTCTACCTTTTCTGTCATTCTGAAATTTTAAGTATTGGTAGCACACTGGATGGGGTTATGCCATATGATTTAATGGGTGTTGGAGGTTTTTGATCAACTTGTCTTTCCTCCACCCAGTCCAGATTACACAAAATAATATGTGCTACGCGGTGCCAGTTCTTGTTTGTTTAAGTCGCACAAGGGGAGCCGCCGTGTGCGCCGGACAAGAGGGCGGCTTAGACGCTTAAGTAATTTTGGAAAAGTATTCGACTAAAATTGCAGAAGCCATTAATTAAGAATGTGAAAATATATCATTATATTAGCTGAAGTAGGTTGTTTCTCGGTGCAACAAGCAAAAGTTTAAGACTGGTGATTGTAAAACATTTTATCACCCTGTACATCATTTACAATAGTTCGTACTGTGTCCGCAAATTAGTGATTATTACTGTATAAAGGTGCAGCCTGCTGAGCACAGTGGGCAGAGCGTCAGTTTTGTAATCTGATGATCCTGAGTTTGATTCTCTAGTAGGACTTTTCTTTTGCTAATTCTTAAATGGTGATTCTCTCGGTCTCTTGGTCAGTGGTTATTTTCATTTCAGGGACAAGTAAAGACGGCAGGGGCATCAGCTGTTACCAAAAGCAAGCCATTCTCCTCACCTTTTTAGGTCTCGGCTTGGCAGCACGCATGCGCTGTCTCGCCGAGACTTCAAGTAATCAGTATCAGGGGTGAAACCCCCAAGTACTTTCACTTGTCGCTTGGCATTTGTTAACTGTGGAATTGTTCATCTTAGCAGGCTTATGGTTGGCTGTGCATGCAATAAGTCACTTCTGTTTTATCCGGAAGCAGCACTGCCTAACCACAGTTTTCGTCTCCTTTCATGTTTTAATTGTGTCCGAGGGGAACTTCTTTTTAGGATTTTTGGAGCCCAGCATGCTCACCTGCATACATATTTAGCATGGAGCTTGTCACGAGCGCTGCACTAACAATTCCGGATCAGATTTCCCTGGTAATTTAGAATTCTTTCCTGCACTTTACCCAGGAGGTTCCAGTACTTCGGGCAGCTGAAAGTTTCGGGTTGAAAGCATGATGGCTCCGTTTAGTTTTAACTCCAAATGTGGCTGGTAACACATTTACTGTCTGGATCAGGAATTACCTGGCACTCTTGCAGCTGTTTGTTAATTTCTGCACTTCCATATTCATTATTTAAATATTGGTTGAGTCAATCATGTCTTGGTTCGACTTAAAGCTTGCCATCTGACACTTATTTAGGACTTGCTCAAGAGCACAGTACACCTTTGAAAAGACGTGCCTTTTCTCTCTTCCCCTGTTGGAAATATTTTGAAATGTGTAATACCGGTCTTCTCAGCCAGTGAAATTAAGCATTTCTAAAACAAATCTCCTTCTTGCAGCTCGCTGGGAGAAGGTATAAACGTGTCACTTAGGAGTCTACGCTAATGGATTGTCGGGGAGCACTACTTTTAATGTGAAACAGAGAGCCCATGTCGCATCCGCGAGGCGCCCCTCTCCCCCTTGCTTTATGTTTCCAGTCCAGGGCACTGGCTGAGTGAAGCAGTGACTGACATTTATGAAACAGTTCTACTTCCTTTTACCACTCAATGAAATTGGCAGTTACCCCAGGCAGCTATATCAACTATAATGTTACTTACTCCAATGTTACGGAAGTCAATATACTTTAAACTACGTTATTTAGTACTGATTTCAATAGAATAAATTGGTCACGTGCTTATGACTGTAACTAAATGTGCCTCCCTTTCTGGGTTAGTGTGCTCTGTACACATTTGAATTTCCACAGTTACATTTGTGTTTTAAATAACCCTTATTTTAACCTATAAACATCTAAATATGAAACAAGCTGCAATGAAAGGTAATTCTTAGTGTCTTCGCCCACAAAGCATGCTGGGTTCCACCTCATCTGAATAAGTTTATTTATGAGTTACTAGTCTGCCGTCTTTCGTGGGTAACAGAACTTGCACAAGGAAATAACATCCTGCAGTATTTAGCTGACATTTAGCATCTGCCCCGGAGCATGGTCTTTCTTTTACTTAAATGCCATTACGTTTATGTAGTCCATTTTCATTGCATTTAATCCTGTTTTAGTATTAATGCCTGCATGATTTACCAGCCAAATGCAATCTTTGCCCTGAATGGCACAATGCAGGAAAAAAACGAAGCTGTTAAGAGTCTGAAGAGTAAACAAGCATTTGCAATGCAATAGGTCTCGCATTTAGAAACTTTGACCTATTGGTATTGTAAATGACAATGCCTTCTATTATTGCAGGTTTTTTAAACACATAAACAAAAGGCATTGTCATTTAGAATGCCAGTGGCTCAATATCTTGCTATTGCGAGACCTATTGCATTGCACTCTATCAACCCAGTCAGTGTCTATTCACTTGTCAAATGACTCGGGCATTAACACACGCAGTGCTACAGTCAAATGTGCACAATCTATGCAGGACCCTAACCCACTGTAGACTACTGATTCAGTAATGCAATAATCCAGATAGTACTCATGCAGTGCCCCAATCACACTGTCACTCTCTGTCCACTCTTGCAATCATCCTGACAGAACCATGTCCTTATCTAATCTCTGTGCCCTAGCACAAGCACTTATAAACTCACCCTACTGTCAACTACCATCACTCTATCTACCCAGTAACTGCCTATGCACTTGTATAATGACTTAGGCATTAAGAGATACACTGCTACAGTCAAATGTGCACAATCTATGCAGGCCCCTAACCCCCTGTAGACTACTGATTCAGTCCTGCTATAATACTGATAGTACTCATGCATTGCCCCAATCACACTGTCACTCTATGTCCACTCTTGCAATCATCCTGCCAGAACCATGTCCTTATCTAATCTCTGTGCCGAAACACAAGCACTTCAAAACTCATCCTGCTCTCAAGTACCAGCACTCTATCTAGCTAGTCACTGTCAATGCACTTGTAGAATCATTGAGTCAGGCATTAAGAGATATAGTGCTATAGTCAAATGTGCACAATGTATGCAGGCCCCTAACCCCCTATAGACTACTGATTCACTCCTGTGATAATCTAGGTAGTACTCACGGAGTGCCCCAATCACACTGTCGCTCTCTGTCCACTCTTGCAATCATCCTTACAGAACCATGTCCTTATCTAATCTCTCTGCCGAAACAGAAGCATTTATAAACTCACCCTGCTCTCAAATACCAGCACTCTATCTACCCAGTCACTGTGTATGCACTTGTAGAATGACTCTGGCATTAAGAGACACAGTCCTACAGTCAAATGTGCACAATCTATGCAGGCTCTTAACCCCCTATAGACTACTGATTCACTCATGTAATAATCTAGGTAGTACTCATGCAGTGCCCCAATCACACTGTCACTCTCTGTCCATTGTTGCAATCATCCTTACAGAATCATGTCCTTATCTAATCTCTGTGCCAAAGCACAAGCACTTATAAACTCACCCTACTGTCAACTACCAGAACTCTATCTACCCAGTCACTGTCTATGCACTTGTAGAATGACTCAGGCATTAACACATGCAGTGCTACAGTCAAATGTGCACACTCTATGCAGGCCCCTAACCCACTGTAGACTACTGATTCAGTCCTGCTATAATACTGATAGTACTCATGCGGTGCCCCAATCACACTGCCACTGCCTGTCCACTCTTGCAATCATCCTCACAGAACCATGTCCTTATCTAATCTCTCTGCCAAAAGAGAAGAATTTATAAACTCACTCTGCTCTTACCTACCAGCACTCTATCCACCCAGTCACTGTGTATGCACTTGTAGAATGACTCTGGCATTAACACATGCAGTGCTACAGTAACATTTTCACAAACTATCCAGTCCTCTCACCCCATGCAGAGTACTGATTTGCTTCTGCAATTACCGTAGTAGCCATGTACAATGTTATATACAACGTGTTTCTTTATTAATACAATAGTATATTTTATAAATTTATTTTAATAATGTCATATATGCATTTTTTATTTTACAGATATTGTTCATCATCATTAAAAAAACTTACCATGACTAGAATAACACAAAAGAAGAAACAACAAAAAAGGAGTATTATTTGAAGAAAACAGAACAGCAAAAATTAGATGAACTAAAAAAGAAAATGTCTTCTGGTAAGAGAACAAAAGAATTCGTTAAAAAACGTTCAAAGGCTAAAACAGTGTGCACAATGTGGAATGTATAAAGAATGCCCCAACAACAAAGAAGAATAAAAAGAAAAAAGGAGAAGTTGGTGGAAAAATGCATTCTGAAGAATCAATGTATGGTAAAAGGAGAAAGAATCAGTTTGAAGAAATTAGAAAGAGAATGTTTTACAATAGAGTTGTTTTTAATTTGTTGAAAGATGTGAAGAAATATAAAAGTTATACACACAAACAAGAACTGGGGGTCTAGTAACAAACATCACTGAAGAAAAGAAAGAAGGAAGTTGGTGCATAGGATCAATCCCGAACAGTCCTAGAGCAGAGCATGGATCACCATCAATCTCACTCATAGGATGGAGCATGGAATTGGAACATACTAGTTCTCTTGATCGTTCATATCATTTGGTCATCCAACTAATAACGGAGGTATGTCTCTTGATCATAGAGACTGCCTCAATAGTTAGAAGCTCTATTGCTCATTTGGGCTGATGGATAATGACCACACAAGCAAATCAAGAGATCATTGTGTCCAGGATGAATAATCCTATATAGTGCGGTGCAAAAAAAATCAGTGAAAACTAAAAAAGGTTGTGTAGAGAGAAAAATCCTAAATATTCCATTCACTCCGCACACCTTGACTAAAAAAGTGTGACAAAATTATAGCAGTGCTTCCTAGTGACTGCTATACGTAGGTGGATGACCAAATGATATGAACGATCAAGAGAACTAGTATGTTCCAATTCCATGCTCCATCCTATGAGTGAGATTGATGGTGATCCATGCTCTGCTCTAGGACTGTTCGGGATTGATCCTGTGCACCAACTTCCTTCTTTCTTTTCTTCAGTGCTGTTTGTTACTAGACCCCCAGTTCTTGTTTGTGTGTATAACTGAGTTAGTAGTGGGGATTGGAACTTGGGCACGTCTATAACATTTTTTCCCTTAGACCCTAGTTTCCTAATAGTGTTTGAGAAATATAAAAGATCAGCATTTTATAAAAAGAAGAAACATATTGAAACTATTGTTGATAAGGCTTTTGAATTAAAAAGGAAATTATTCATTTTAGTTTTAAACAGAATTCGATCACTTGATAAGTCAATAAATTTTATGAAGGCCAAGAGTAAGAAGAAGAGAGTAATTAACAGAAGTAACTTTTGTGATTTTTTTGGGGTGAATGGAAACACAGTTCAAGTTCAGAGCCTTTTTTTAAAGAAGAGAGTTATTTCAAACCAATACATTGTTGCTTGCAGTTGATACCAGTGGTCGAGCTTATGAGGTTAAAAATGGTTGTCCAACTGACAAAGAGAATATGGTTCCCACAAATGTAGAAGAAGTAGTAGCTGATGAAGTTCTAGGGAGATGTCCTAAAGCTCGTGTATGCTTGGGATTGTAGTAGCATGTGTAGTATATGGCAGGAATCTTTTGAAATTTTATGCTATTTCTTACGAGTCTATAGTAAAAAAAAGTGTTAAACAAAAGATTAAGATGTTGCAAGGACTAGATCCTTGCAGAATAAGAAAAAATACTGGGTTGCAAGGCCATTCTCTTGCTTGTCTTTCAAGAAAAGTATGTCAAAGTGTTTTTCATCATTTTAGAAGTTTAGTAGTACATCATTCTCAAATGCGGAAGTTTGTGAGAAAATTGTATTATGCTAAAAGTCCAGCACTAATTTTAAATGACTTAAACAGTGCTCTTTTGCATGGAACAGTATCAGATGTTACAAAAGTTTGTGATGAAATAGAGTTTCGTTACTTTGGTCCTGAAGAAGAAACTGGACAAAGGAGATATTAATAGAAGTAGATGTTGAAGAAAATGTTGAAAATAGTAGTACAGAGAAGTTTGAAGAACAAATTACAAAGTTTAAGGTAATTTCGTCTGAAAGGCCAAATTACACTTGTATTTGTTGCCGACGAACTCACTATAGAAATCAGACTAGGACTGTTGATCTATATTTAAAAAGTGAAAGAGAAAATAATCATAAATGGAAGGAATTTGTAACTTATTTGTTGGTAGATGATTGCTTTGATTTGGGTACTGATCAGCGTATTTGTAAATATTGTTATAGCAAATACGACGATAATAAAATGCCTGCTAGAGCTCTCCATAATAATCTAGAGTTGGTAACTATTCCTCCAGAACTGATAGATTTAAACACATATGAGTCTATTCTGATTCAATGTGTGCACCCATTTCAGGCTATTGTTCGTATGGAGCCTAAAACAGGAGTTGTATATTTACCTCTAGATTTAAAGAAAAATATTGAAACTATTGGAGTAGAAAATGTAGAAAGTGAACCACTAGTTAATGGTGTTCCTACTAAGAGTAAGAACATTTGGCAGGAATTAGTTGATGTTAGGAAAGTGCAAAAGGCAACATTATATCTTATAAAAAACAATGATTACTACAAAAATGTTTATGTAGAAAAGGAAAAATAGTTTTAGGAGATGATAGTGAAGAAATGTATGAACATTATAGTGTACATCCACTTTATTCAAAAGAAGTGATGGGGAATACTATTGAACTATTATAAATGAAAAAAGAGAAGGGGAATGCCATGAGTGTATGGGAAAAAGTTTGGAAGCTCGTTGTTTTCCCCAGATGTTCCCAACTGGAAAAGGTGGACGATATGACGAAAGATCAGTACAGATTCCTGCATCAGAATATCGGACAACAAAATTGTATGCAGAAGATCCAAGATTTCGACAATGTATCCCATATATATTTCATCTTTTGTTTGAGAGTGACTTGTCTGTACTTTCATACGCAGTCAACTACATCTTAAAAACAGGAGTACATCTTCAAAATGTTTCTGCAAAGGAATTCATGGATAAAGTACATAAGAGAGATGATCATTTAGAATCTCAACTGATTAATTTGACGGCATGTCAGCGCGGTACTAATGAGTATTGGTATCGTCGTCATGGAGAACTTAAATGCATGCTAAGGAATTTAGGAACTCCTACGTGGTTTGTTACCCTAAGCTGTGCTGAATACGCTTGGGATGATTTACTTGAATTTCTTCGAGAGGCAAATTAAAATATTACAAATATTGAACACAAGACACCTGGAAAATTGTGCTCTTTGGATCCTGTAAATGTATGCAGATATTTCAACCATAGGTTTGAAGCTATGATGTCTTTTATCTGCAATAAAAAGAATCTTCCTCTTGGAGAAGTTATTTATTTCTTTTGGAGAAATGAGTATTAAGCTAGAGGTGCTCCTCATATACATATATATTTTATGGATCAAGGATGCACCCAAATTTGGAACTAATTCGGATGACACTGTTTCATCTTTTATTGAAGACTATGTCACATGTGCTATACCAAAAAGAACAAAACAAAACACCTTAAGGCAACAAGTGTTACAATTGCAAAGTCATCGATGTGGCAAATACTGTCAACGGAAATCCAAGTCGAAGGAAAAGTTTTACACCAAATGTTGTTTTGGATTTCCACGTCCAGTAATATCCAAAGGAAGAGTAAACAGTTTCATGTCAGCAGTGAGACATACCATCACTAGAATATCTCCAAAAAATACGTACAATTTGAGAAGAAGTGAAGAATCAAAGTATATCAATGATTATAATCCAGTTATTCTCTCAATGTGGAATGCTAATATGGCTATCCAGTATGTTGGGGACAATTCCATTGCTGTTGCTCGGTATGTAACATCATATATAACAAAATCAGAAAAGACAGAGTTGAAAGAAATATGGGAAGAAATTTCCCACGAAAAGAGTCTTAGTGAGAAATTGTACAGTTTTAGTTTGAAGATGTTATCCCATCGAGAGATTGGATCATACGAATACTCGGATCGGTTGTCGTCTGCAAGTTTATATTCAAAGTCAAGAGGGCTCATTTGGGTGAGTCTAGGTCTTGCTGCAACGCGAAATCGAGTACTTAAACCTATACAAGAAATTGAATATTTAGCAGTAAATGAACCGGGAAGTACAGATATTGTCAAAACAAACATGTTGGATACATACTATCCAAATAGAAGTCATCCTCTTGAGAACATATGTCTCTATGAAGTGCTGCAATTTTACAGTTTTAAGAAAAATACTACAGAAAACATAAATGAAGGAAAATATGCAGTGATTGGTTCAGAAGGATGTTTGGTGAAACATTCTAAAGGAAATCTGATTAATCACAGGAAACTGAATTGTGATACTGCTGATAAAAGAGAATGTTATTGTTTAGCACTTTCACAACTGTTCAAGCTTTGGCGTACGGAATTGGAATTACTTGGAGATTTTCAGTGCTATGAAGATTCTTTCAATGCATGTAAAGATAGCATTGAATGCCCAGTTTTTGCAAATTATCTGAAAATGTTGAATGAAGAAATTGATCAAGAAGCTACTATTGAGACCGTGCTTCGGGGGGAAGCCCTCTCCCTGGTGGTGGCTGCCAAGAATCGGAGGGATGGCGAGGTGCGGCAAGTGGAGGAGGAGATCGCGGCCCTTGAGGGGGCTATGGAGGAGGAGGTTACAGAGTCCTCACTGCATGAGCTTTGCTTGAAGCAGGCGGAGTATAGGGACCTGGTTACGAACGCCGCTAAGACCCTCAGTAGGGAACAACAGGGCCGCCTGTATGACGTTGGTGATAAGGCAGGGAAACTCCTGGCGTGGTTGGACAGGAAAGAACGGGTCAATAGAGTGGTGCCAGAGTTGACGGGAGAGTGGGGAGAGGCAATTGTGGAACCTGAGGGGATTGTGAAGTGTTTCGCGGAGTATTTTCGTAGGGTTTATTCCTCTGTGTCGGACAGGCCGCCCGAGGACTCGTCTGAGCTCCTCCGTGATATCGAGTTGCCCTGCCTCTCTGACATAGATAGGGATGATCTGGATGGTGACATAACGGTTGACGAGGTGGCGGGGGCGATTCGCGCGTTAAACTCGGGTAAGGCCTCTGGACCGAATGGACTGCCGATCGACCTGTATAAACTGTTCCCGGATAGGGTCGCCCCTCACCTGCGTGCCATGTTTTTGGAGGCGCGGGGGGATGGGATCCTTCCGTTGGATCAGCGGCTGGCGTCGATCGTGGTAATAAATAAAGAGGGTAAACCCCGAGATAGGTGCGCCTCCTATCGGCCCATTTCACTCCTCAACGCTGAGCCGAAAATTCTGGCCAAACTCCTGGCTACCCGTTTGAGTAGGGTGCTTGGCGATTTGGTCCACCCGGATCAATCTGGCTTCATCCCGCACCGAAACACAGCATTAAACCTTAGGCGTCTTCATGGCGTCATCGCCAGGGCGGGCACGCTGCGTGAACCGGCTATTGTGGCATCTCTTGATGCCACGATGGCCTTTGACACGATGGAGTGGGCATACTTATGGGCCGTGCTGGCCAAGTTTGGTTTCGGTCGCGGTTTTGTGAGTTGGGTTCGGTTGCTGTACGAGGGGCCACTAGCGAATGTTGTGGTGAATGGTCGGGCATCTACTCCGTTTCAGCTTGGTAGGGGTACTCGGCAGGGTTGCCCCCTGTCGCCTCTGTTGTTCGCCCTCGCCCTTGAACCGTTGGCTGCGTGGATACGTTGGCACCCGGATATACGGGGCCTTCGGTGGTCGCCTGATCACGAGGACCGTATTTCGCTTTATGCCGATGATATCCTACTGTATCTTGCCTCACCTAAGAAGTCACTTATAGTGGTCTGTGACGTACTCGCATCGTTCGGTAGGAACTCGGGGCTTGTGATTAATTGGGGCAAATCGTACTTGTACGTTCTTAGTGGCGAGGTCCCACCGATCCCTAGAACATGTTCGATACAGGTTGCCCAGCAGGGTTTCGTGTATTTGGGGATTTTTATATCCATGGATCCTGCTGTGCGCTATGAGAGGAATCTGCTCCCCCCCTTGGCGCGCTTGAGGCGAGATGTTGAAGGTTGGCGGAGGCTGCCGCTCTCCCTTGTTGGGCGTGCGGCCCTGTTCAAAATGATGTCTCTTCCCCGCTTCCTCTATGCCCTCCAGAACACCTTGGACTGGGTACCGGCCAAATACTTTCGGGAGGTCGAAGGCCTCCAACGGACGTTGCTGTGGGATGGGCGGCCGCGAATAGCTATTTCAAAGTTGACGCTCCCATGGAACGATGGGGGCATTGCGCTCCCAGACATCCGACGGTACTATTGGGCCACGCAGCTGAGCGCGATCAACCATGGGTTTTATGGCCCTGCCCTCAGCCCTGGGTATGCCCTGGATAGGTGGCTGCTGCGTGGCGGCAACTACTACAGGGCGTTGTATTCGCGGTCCTTAGACTCGTCCCTCACGGGGCCCACAGGTGTGGCGGTGCGTGTATGGAAGATGGCGACTGATTCGTTGGGCTGGAAGGATAGGCTCACCCTCGCTACCCCATTGTTTGAATCGGAGAGATTGGGAAGACTCTGGCATACGAAGGGCTTTGATAAATGGGACCTGATAGGTATATCCAAGGTGGGAGATGTGATGCATAAGGGGAGGGTGAAGTCCTTCGAGGAGTTGCAGACTGAGTATGAGCTAGGGCCCTCAGAGTATTTCAGGTATATCCAGCTGCGTCACGCCCTCCGATCAGTCCTCGTGGAGGGTGAGAAGGTGCCGGAGTCCTCTCCCCTTGAGGACCGAGTCCTTGATGGTCATATGCCCGAGAGCACGATCTCGCTCATATATAAGAAGTTGATTAACGTCCGGGCAGATATGCTTTTGGGGCTGAGAGAACAGTGGACTAGGGATGGCCTTGAGTTGGATAATGAGGACTGGCAGTCAGCGGTTTCTTCTCCTAAGGAGGTTGCGATCCCGTCGCGTCTGAGGCTGGTGCAGCTTAAAATACTGCACCGGGTGTATGTGACGGGGCCAAGGCTGGTCCACATGGGATTCTCGCAGGACGGCCTGTGCAGAAGGGGATGTGGTATGGTGGGTACTTTCCTGCACATCATTTGGGAATGTGGTGTTATTGTGGAGTTCTGGAGGAGAGTCCATGCAGTTATGGGGGAGGTGACGGGCACTGCGGTACAGCCGGAGGCGCGGTGTTGCCTCCTGAACGTCTGGGGGCCCACTGACCTCGATGAGGCGCAGACCCAATGGGTGACTCTGGGTAACATGGTAGCTAAAAGGGATATCGCGCGATTGTGGGGCTCCTCGGGACCCCCTACACTGACCGCGTGGAAGGAGAACATGGACTGGAGCATGTTTAGGGAGAAGACGGTCTACTGCTCTAGAGGTCGCCCCCAGAAGTGGCACGCCATCTGGGGGCGGTGGAACCAATACAGGGGGGGAATATGTCTTGCCCCGGATCTGGAACCTCCCGAGGAACAGCTTTCCCCCTGACCTACTTTCCAGCAATGTTTGGTTTTAGGAACCGTTTTGGGCCTCTGCTGTCCCCCTTCTTCCTCCGTACACAGTCTTGTAACTAGTAGATGAGTGGGGTCCGGCCTCCCCTGGGGGCTTTCGCCATGGGCTTTCAATGTTTTGCCTTGCTGGGGTTTGTTGTGAGTGTTTTCAGTGTTTATTTAAAATTGGACCTTTGCATTACTCTTTGAACTGTATTGGGGACACATCACTGTATCTAACTCTTAATGCTGCCGAACCTTCGGGCTGTCGGCTGAATAGCTGTGTCCTGAATTTTGAAATAAAGGTTTTCAAAAAAAAAAAAAAAAAGAAGCTACTATTGCAGCTGAGATTGCTAGAGACAGTTCTCAAGACAGTCAAAGTTCTGGACCTCTGAGTAAAGATCCACAAGGACAACCAATTCTTGAAAATGAAGCAGCAATCATCATGAATAAAGTGGAAACGGCAATGCACCAAGCTCAAGAAGATATTATGGACTTAGAAAACTTGGAAGAACAACAAAATATTGAACAGAAAGAAATATATCAGCAAGTTAGACAACAGATAGACCATGGTTTTCTTCATGAAAAGAAAGAATGCTCATGCACATCATTTCAACCTATCTGAATGTATATCAGTGGTCAAGCTGGTACAGGAAAAAGTTTCTTGGTTAAAGTTTTGACCACTTATCTACGGAAAAAACCAGACTCACATTTGTCTTGTGTTGTAACTGCTCCAACTGGATTGGCAGCACACAACATTAAAGGAATTACATTACATCGTTTACTAATGCTACCTGTGGAACATGAAAATAAATTGGAATATCAAAATCTATCTGGAGAAGCTTGTTATGAAGTTTCAAGAGTGCTAAAGAAAATGAAACTTCAGATTATTGATGAGGTGAGCATGGTCTCAAACTTAATGCTTGCCTTTGTGCACTTAAGAATGCAGCAAATTTTAAAAACAGAATACGATGTCTTATTTGGAGGAAAACATGTGATAGTTTTTGGTGATCTATTGCATTTTACTCCTGTGAAAGGACAACCCGTATTTAAAACGCTTGTGCACGAAGACACCAGAAAGTCTTTGGGAAGTGTTGGAAATGTTAACATTTGGTCATATTTTGAGTACAAAGAACTCATTAAAAATATGCGACAAGCAAATGATTAAGTTTATGGAACAATTCTTCAAGATATAAGAATTGAAGTATTGACAGAACATGGCAAACAAGCTTTGCAAAGTCGGCTACTTACCAATTTGTTTCCAAATGAAAATATAGAGCCTGCAAAAATTTACAAAAAAAATGCAGAAAATAAATCTATAATCTGCCTCATGCCAACACTGTGAGAGTGTTGTACATTCAATGAAGAACTTTTAAAGCTGGAAAATGAATATATAATAGAAATGGAAGCCATTGATAAAATAGAGCATGAAGGAATTACTATTTTTTTGACAGAAAAACTGAAAAAAAAATTGGATTCTTGAGAAAAATCTATATCTAAAACTGCTGGTTTAGAAAGAATTTATATGTACGTGTAAACTGTCGGGTTATTTTACGGCGTAATTTGGATGTGGAAAAAGGATCAGTAAATGGAGCAATGGGAAAAGTTGTTGATTATGTTAATTATCAAAAAATATATGGAATTGAATATTTGAAAATCAAATTTGATCAGATTGAAGAAGCAAAACAAATTGCTTGTTTTTCTGCTCGTTTTTTGCTTGTTAAAGATTTGTATGTTCGTAGAAAACAGTTTCCTCTTTCTTTGGCATATGCGGTGACTATTCATAAATCTCAAGGTTTAAGTGTAGACAGTTCTTTGGTAAATATTGGAAGTACCGTATTTAAAGATGGTATGGCATATGTTGCTTTGTGCCGAGTCAGAACTTTATCTGGATTGTATTTGATTGATTTGGATGAGAGAAAGATTAGTGCAGATGTAAATTGTGTAAGAGAGTATAATCGGTTAAGGAGACTGTATGCTCCCAATTTAGGTGAATATCCTGTAAATGAGAAGCGTGTGGTAGGTCGAAAAAGAAGGTATGAGAATATCTGTAGTGAAGTTAAAGACAAGAAAAAAAATCAGGATAATGTTGAAATTCCATGCAAAAAGAAAAAGAGATTGTCGGATATCAGTTAGAAAATAGTTCAGGTATCAACTGCAATGCTAATGTAGTGGTAAATGTTGTATTGTTTCTAGAAAATCTGCTATAGCAAAATATGGAGAATCGAGAAAAAAGGTTTTGTTCCTTGTTGTATTCTATTTTTGAAAAATTGAGAACTGATAAAAGTATAATCCAAAGTGTTTCTGATGTTCGGAATCTTCTGGATATATGTTCTGGTTCTACGCAATTTACACAGAATGTGCAACAAGATGCTCAGGAATTTCTGAAGTATATGCTTGCAGTATTAGAAGAGGAAGGAATACAAATTGAAAATCTATTTGGACTTCATTATAAATGGGAACATGAATGTGAAAATTGTAGTTTTACTTCTACCACTAACATAGACACTGAAATATTTATATATTTAACAATACCAGACTGTACAACAGTGTCATTCAACAAATTAGTTAAAGCAGCAAATCAAAACATGGAGTGTACCCAATGCAAATCAGAAATGCTATCAACACTACTTATACAAAGATTTGGACAATATATCATTTTAATGATACAATGTTGTAGAGCTGATGGAAGAAAATTGGAAACTTTAATAAAATGTTTTGTAGGAAGTCAAGTATTAATATCAGGGAGAACTTTTGTAACAGTAGCAATTATTTTCCACGATGGTCCTTCTACAACATCTGGATATTACACTGTCTATTTAAAATGCAATAAAGGATGGACATATTGTAATGATGCTCATTTGGTTTTTAGATATCGTTTGCCGAACGAATTACCAAATTCATACTTAATATTTTTAAAGCCAAAGTTCTAAGAACATAATTTGGCCTATTGGGAATATGTTAAAGTATATTAATATGATTACTTTGGACAATTTCACTATAAAGGATTTCCGGAATATCATTTGGCCTTGAGGAAATATATTAAAATGAATTAAGCACTTTTTCTGGGATATTCTGACAACATATATTATAAAAAACATCATTTAGAGTATAAGGAAATTATAAAGAATTGTTCATTGAATTATTATTTAAGTTCTTTCTTATTGTAGTAACAATATTCTCTTGCAAATAAGCATTTTATATATGTGTGATTTGTATTATATGCTATGTTATTGAGGATGTTATTTTATGCAATGTGCACAGATAGTTCACTATGTTGAAAATATTTTTTACACAGATTTGTTTTTTTTTAAACAATCTTCTTGATTGTTTTTTGTTTTGCCCACTGTTATGTGATGAGTAACATTAAAATCACTATTTATAGTGAAATTCACTATATTCTGAGCACAGCAAAAAAGGCAAACAAAATAATTTATATTATGCTTAAATTATGTTGTATTTATAAAATGATAATATTAAATATTATAACTGTATTTTTTCTTCTCTTTTACAGATCCTAATTCGAAAGATAAAACGTTTTTAAACTTTAAAATATAACAAACAACTGCAACAAATGTTTGCAATATTTTGATATCTACTACTGTAAAGGTAAGGTTAAGTAATCCAAACACTATCCATCCTCTACTACATTCATCCAGGCACTATTCATACACACCTTTAAACACCTACTCACTGCTTATTAACGTCTAAAATACCCCAGGTACTAACTATACAGTACACCAATCACTATGTTACTGGTAATGCAGTTTTTAAGTCATTTACTACTAGCATGTACTAATTCAATACCTCTGTCAGTACCCAAGAAGTTATGCATTTTCTCAGATGATCTCCTTGCAATACTCTAATCATTCAGTAGAACTATGTCCTTATCTAATCACTGTACCAAAACACAAGCACTTATTAACTCACCCTGCTCTCCACTACCAGCACTCTACCTACTCAGTCACTGTATATGCACTTGTACAATGATTCAGGCATGAAGAAACACCATGCTACAGTCAAATCTGCACAATCTATGCAGGTCCATAACCCCCTGTAGACTACTGATTCAGTCCTGCAATAATCCAGCTAGTACTCATGCAGTGCCTCAATCCCACTATCACTCTCTGTCCACTCTTGCAATCATCCTGACAGAACCATGTCCGTATCTAATCTCTGTGCTGAAACACAAGCAGTTATAAACTCACCCTGCTCTCAAATACCAGCACTCTATCTACGCGTTTACTGTCTATGCACTTGTAGAATGACTCAGGCATTAAGAGATACAGTGCTACAGTCAAATGTGCACAATCTATGCAGGCCCCTAACCCAGTGTAGACTATTGATTCAGTCCTGCTATAATCCAGATAGTACTCATGCTATGCCCCAATCACACAGTCTATCTGCCCACTCTTGGAATCATCCTTACAGAACAATGTCCTTATCTAATCTGTGTGCCAAAACACAAGTACTTATAAAATCACCCCACTCTCAAGTACCAGCACTCTATCTAGACAGTCACTGTCCATGCACCTGTAGAATCATTGAGTCAGGCATTAAGAGATATAGTGCTACAGTCAAATGTGCACAATCTATGGAGGCCCCTAGCCCCCTGTAGACTACTGATTCACTTCTGTGATAATCTAGGTAGTACTCATGCAGTGCCCCAATCACACTGTCACTCCCTGTCCACTCTTGCAATCATTCTCACAAAACCATGTCCTTATCTAAACTCTGTGCTGAAACACATCCACTTATAAACTCACCCTGCTCCCAACTACCAGCACTCTATCTACCATGTCACTGTCTATGCACTTGTAGAATGACTTGGGCATTAAGAGATACAGTGCTACAGTCAAATGTGCACAATTTATGCAGGCCCCTAACCCCCTGTAGACTACTGATTCACTCCTGTGATAATCTAGGTAGTACTCATGGAGTGCCTCAATTCCACTGTCACTCTCTGTCCACTCTTGCAATCATCCTGACAGAACCATGTCCTAATCTAATCTCTGTGCCAAAACACAAGCACTTATAAACTCACCCTGCTGTCAACTTCCAGCACTCTATCTACTCAGTCACTGTCTATGCACTTGTACAATGACTCAGGCATGAAGAGACACCATGCTACAGTCAAATCTACACAATCTATGCAGGCTCTTAACCCCCACGTAGACTACTGATTTACTCGCAATAATCCAAATAGTACTCATGCAGTGCCCCAATCACACTGTCACTCTCTGTTCACTCTTGCAATCATCCTGACAGAACCAGGTCCTTATCTAGTCTCTGTGCCGAAACACAAGCACTTATAAACTCACCCTGCTGTCAACTACCAGCACTCTATCTACCCAGTCACTGTCCATGCACTTGTAGAATGACTCAGGCATAAAGAGACACCATACTACAGTCAAATCCCCACAATCTATGTAGGCTCTTAACCCCATGTAGACTACTGAATCACTCCTGCAATAATCCAGATAGTACTCATGCAGTGCCTCAATCACACTGTCACTCTCTGTCCACTCTTGCAATCATCGTGACAGAACCATGTCCTTATATAATCTCTGTGTCGAAACACAAGCACTTATCAACTCACCCTGCTGTCAACTACCAGCACTCTACCTACCCAGTCACTGTCTATGCACTTGTAGAATGACTTGGGCATTAAGAGATACAGTGCTACAGTCAAATGTGCACAATGTATGCAGGCCCCTAACCCCCTGTAGGCTACTGATTCACTCCTGTGATAATCTAGGTAGTACTCATGGAGTGCCTCAATTCCACTGTCACTCTCTGTCCACTCTTGCAATCATCCTGACAGAACCATGTCCTAATCTAATCTCTGTGCCAAAACACAAGCACTTATAAACTCACCCTGCTGTCAACTTCCAGCACTCTATCTACGCAGTCACTGTCTATGCACTTGTACAATGACTCAGGCATGAAGAGACACCATGCTACAGTCAAATCTGCACAATCTATGCAGGCTCTTAACCCCCATGTAGACTACTGATTTACTCGCAATAATCCAAATAGTACTCATGCAGTGCCCCAATCACACTGTCACTCTCTGTTCACTCTTGCAATCATCCTGACAGAACCAGGTCCTTATCTAGTCTCTGTGCCGAAACACAAGCACTTATAAACTCACCCTGCTGTCAACTACCAGCACTCTATCTACCCAGTCACTGTCCATGCACTTGTAGAATGACTCAGGCATAAAGAGACACCATACTACAGTCAAATCCCCACAATCTATGTAGGCTCTTAACCCCATGTAGACTACTGATTCACTCCTGCAATAATCCAGATAGTACTCATGCAGTGCCTCAATCACACTGTCACTCTCTGTCCACTCTTGCAATCATCGTGACAGAACCATGTCCTTATATAATCTCTGTGTCGAAACACAAGCACTTATCAACTCACCCTGCTGTCAACTACCAGCACTCTACCTACCCAGTCACTGTCCATACACTTGTAGAATGACTAAGGCATTAACACACGCAGTGCTACAGTCAAATGTGCACAATGTATGCAGGCCCCAACCCCCTTGTAGACTACTGATTCACTCCTGCAATAATCCAGATAGTACTCATACAATGACCCAATCACACTGTCAGTCTCTGTCCACTCTTGCAATCATTCTGAGAACCATGTCCTTATATAATCTCTGTGTTGAAACACAAGCACTTATAAACCCACCCTGCTGTCAACTACCAGAATTCTACCTACCCAGTCACTGTCCATGCACTTATACAATGACTCAGGCATTAACACACGCAGTGCTAGAGTCAAATCTGCACAATCTATGCAGGCCCCTAACCCACTGTAGACTACTGATTCTGTTCTGCGATAATCCAGATAGTACTAATGCATTTCCCAAATCACACTGTCACTCTCTGTCCACTCTTGCAATCATCCTGATAGAACCATGTCCTTAGCTAATCTCTGTGCTGAAACACAAGCACTTATAAACTCACCCTACCGTCAACTACCAGCACTCTAACTATGCAGTCTAGGTATCCTCCTGTCTATCCCATGCACTTCTCCAATCGCTTATCAACCACTATCTACATTATCCTATTAGTTTGCGAATACCAGCACTATCTTCTTACCCTATCACTCTGCCAATACGTAAGCACTCATAAATTGACCATGTACTGTATTTGTAGCACTGTAATCATTCCAATTACTAGTAATGTACTTGTGGAGTGGTCTAGCCACTTACACAAGTACACCTCCAATATTCTGTACAGTATGCATGCAGACCTCAAACCAGGTATATACTATTCATACACTCATGCAAATTCCCACTTACCATCTATGCAGCCTAGCAATCCTCCTGTTACTCCCATGCACTCCCTCAGTCACCCATCCAGCACTATTTTCTTATCCTATCAATCCCCCAATACCTAAGCATTTATAATTTCACCATGCACTCTATTTGCAGCACGGTGATGATTGCAATTACTAGTGATGTTCTTATGGAATGGCCTCCGCACTAACACAACTACACCTACAATATTCTGTGCACAATCCCTATAAACATCTAAGCACATACATACTATTGGTACACTCCAGTAAATACTAAAGTAGTAGTCATACAACCTAGGATTCTTCCTGTCAGTCTCATGTACTTCCTTAATCACCCACACATCACTATGTTCTTATCGTATTACTCCGTCAATACCTAAGCACTTATGGGGCAGATTTACAAGCCCCCTGCGCCACCAGTACATCACTTTTTGTGATGTAGTGGTGGCACTGGGGGCACCTCCATATTTACAAGGATAGGAAAAGCCACTCTGCATGGCTTTTTCTCTCCTTGAAAATACAGCCCCTTCACACGTAGCACTTTGTGTTGGAGGTGCGTTCCATGGGTGTTGCTGTGTATGTTTCCATACAACACCCATGGAACAAGACACATCTCAAGATTTACGAGAAATTGTAAATCTGGAGATGCATGTGAATGCTGCACCACCGTAGAGGTGGCGTAGCAAGGTGCAACGAGGAGAAATGTTTTAATTTCTCCTCATGTATTTCCTCTTTCAATGCGTGCTGCATTGCACAGCATGCATTGAAGGAGGAAAATGCCTTTAGTAATTGTTTTTGTACATTAAGGTGTCCCTTCCTGCACAAAAACAATCTCCCCACAATGCAGGCATCCTTGCTCCATGGTGCAAGGGTGCCTGTGCCAGCGCATGGCTGCAGTTTGTGCGCCACTGCAGAGGGAAGCACAGAGATGTGACATATTCATGTAAATATGTCGCATCCCTGTGCTTCGGAAGTGTCGCAGCGCGGTACAGCCAAAGGGCTTGCAGTGCCACGCTGCAGCACTTCCTTAAAGATCTGCCCCTATAAATTCACCATACACTACTAATGCATTTCTTCAGTCAATCATGATCTACACATATATTCAACCAAACTTTCAGACATTACCATGCAATTATAGTTTTTTTTTAATCAGATAAGGTGGTTCTGACAAGAACTATTTTGTTTTCTTATTTTTTGTTATGTATTTTTTTTTGTTTTAACAATTTTGTAATTTTTTTGGTGTTTTTTCAAAAACTGAACAAAAAAAGGAACAAAGTAAACTATCAACTTTTGGAATTAATTATCATTTCAACAAGAAAAAATATAATTAACATTGGTGATTTCTTTGTGCAGCACACACAGCATCCACAGACTGTTCATCATAACAAATCACCTTCTTGCACTTAATGCAGTGCTGCTCCAAAAAAGCGATCTCAGGACAGAATATTGAGAGGAGCCATGGATCATGATGTTCCTGAGGTGCTTGCTACACCTGTTTCTGGATTTTCAGCTGCACATCGCATTTCTTCCTGTGCAAGATTGCGGGGATGTATAGTACGTAGATGCTTATACATACTAGCTGTACCACAAGAGTATTTCTTACTGCTGCCTCTTGACAGCACTCTATCGCACAGCTTGCATGTCACCTTCGTTGCGTTTATTTTTTTTTGTCCTTCCGGAAAAGTAAAAAACTTCCACACCACTGACTCCGGTCTCATCTTGCGTGGTGCCTCCTCTAACACCTCTTCATCCAAAGAAAAGTGAACTTCTTGCTGCTGGGCTGCTATTTCAATTGTTCAGGTTTAAATGAACACCCAAAAAAATTAAATGTCTTCTAGAAGGAGAAGAGATGTTTCCCTTAAGCTGCTCCAAGAAGAATGAAGAAAATGGGTGGGGTCCTTCAACTGTTACAGTGAGAAATGTTAGAAACCAATCAAATCCTTTTTTTTTAGGTCACATGGGAGTCGCGCACCCTGCGCTCACGAAGAACGCACCTAACGCGACTCCGCGAAAATGTATTTAAAAATAAGTTTATTACAAGTAGAAATATAATATTTTTATGAATACCTTAGATAATCTCTTGCCCTAATATGTACATTAAAGACACATACATATAATTTTAGAATATAAAAACTTTCGCTGGAGTCGCACACCCAGCATGCCCCAGCACGCATATGACGTCATGTGAGGCCCGCCACCGCGCAAGCATCGCGTACCGTAATGCGCATGTGTCACGAATTAGCGGGAGCAGGAGTCGCGCATCGGTCGCATATCCAACGTGCACAACACGTAATATTACACGTATAGCATGTAACTGGAAAACACGCACCTGTCGCACACCATACGCGGATCCTTCACGACTTTTCCAATATGGCGGCTTTAATACGCACACCTGTCGTGTTAGGTACGCTTAGGGTGCGCGACACCACAATTTAGTTAAAAAAACAAAAATTAATATAAGTACATTCAAATAAAAAAATAAAACAAAATAATTACAGTATATTTCAGTTTTTTTTATACAATTTTCAGAAAAGTATATAATATTGTTTTATAAATAATATATTTACAAATTAACACTTTAAAAAATCTTCAAATTCAGTACAAAAAACATAGGTAGAACTACTATTATACTTAAAAATTAGCATTTAAAAAACCATTGAAATTCACTGAAAAAACCCTAGGCTTCAGGGACGTTATAGTTAGAAATTAGCATTTAAAAAACCTTAGAAATTCACTCAAAAAAACATAGGTTTCAGGGATGTTATAGTTAGCTGGACATTTCACTCGTACAAAACCATAGAAATTCCCCCGTTATAGTTAGTTCTGTTAACTATAACTCGCGCCCCCGCAATGCACTGCTGATGACGTCACATATTACATCACTCATGACATGGTCAGTGACATCACTGATGACATCAATGATGACATCTCAAATGACATCACTGATGACATCATCCATGTGATAATCTGATGCACCTCCTTGTACCCTAATATAACTTTTGATACACCCACTCTAAATTACAGACTACCATTCTCAAAACTATAGACACTCCAATACCAATAACTACATACCCACTCACTGATTCCTAGGACTACACACACACATCCAGTCACTCATACTTATTGTCACTCAGTACAGGACTATCATATGCACTCATACACCTATATAAACACTCACACACCACCACTCATCCATAGAGGTACTCACACACCTAGTCAGTCATGCAAATAATTAATCGCACTGCCATTTACTCACCTATACAGTTATACACACACCAGCTCAATTTCTCATACAAATACTAGCACATTCTTATGCTCTTATACAATCACTGACACAAGCACACACTCATCCATACAGCCACTCTCACAATCACACACTCTCACTTATAGCCATTTATATATCCTCCAGCACACATATATACTGCCTCTCACATATGTAATTACTCACACATATACAACTGAGATATACATTCACTCACTAACACACCCATACACACACTCACCCACCCATACAGTGTCCATCAAAGACGCACTCTTGAAATCATGCACCCAGTGAATCACCCACTCACACATCTATTTACAGAGTCACACACACCCCACCCACACAAACACTCAGGCACCCATACAGATACTCAGACAACGAATCAATAACCCATATAGACACTCATGCAGCTATTCAAAAATCCATGCAGCTGCTTACACACCAACAGACAGACGGATACAGACATTCACACAGTTTACTCACTAACCCATGCATTCAGTAAGATAGGTTTAATGACTCACTTATAGAGTCAGTCACACACCTTCTAAATCATCTATTCAGGCACTTATACACCCACTCATTCTTCAATACGCCTTTCCCTATATATATAAAAAATATTAAACTTTACAGAAACACACATTCACTGGATGATGTCATGAGTGATGTCATCAGTGATGTCATTTGAGATTTCATCAGTGATGTCATCAGTGATGTCACTGACCATGTCATGAGTGATGTAAGATGTGACGTCATCAGCAGTGCATTGCGGGGGCGCGAGTTATAGTTAGCTGAACTAACTATAACAGGGGAATTTCTAGGGTTTTGTACGAGGGAAAAGACCAGCTAACTATAACGCCCCTAAAACCTATGGTTTTTTCAGTGAATATATATATATATACATACATACATATGGAAAGGTGGAACTGAGTGAAATAGATTACCTGTGGAGAAATATGCAGGAGTTCTTTAAACCTTACTATAGTTCTCTGAGGAGATGCTTGGTAACGCAAATGATATGTCGTGGATTTAATAAATGTATCTTCAATCAAAAGGAAGTAATCTTCACGCTTTGACACACTCAAGATGTTCACATTTGTAACGCTAACTAAGTCTGTAAATGATTAAGTATCTCTTGACTCTTCTGTGAGTAATCTCCACACTTTGGCACACTTGGAGTATTCAGATTCATAATGCCAACAAAGTCTCTAAGTAATTACCTTCAATTCACTCTAGTTTAAAGTCAAACACAAGACTATGTCTATTACTCAAGTTTAGCTCTTGGCATACCAAATATTACCAACTTGAAGGGTGAGATTGAAAGAGCTTGGCTTTTCTTGAGAAATTATAGAAGACGTTCCCCCTAGCTGATCATAACTCATCCATGTAAATATAGCGTGCTGGCAATAGTTCCTTGCAGCATTTACCACAATACTTCTACCATAGCACTTTTATCAATGTAGTACACAATCAACAGTTTCTTGTATCGCTTACCTATAATTTCCACCATATTTACCATAAAATAGTCATAGCGCTTTATGCAATCACAGCACTTAAGAAAAATAGTTATTTACAGTGCTTGTAATCAGTTGCAGCGCACAGAGTGGGAATCATAACAGTCCTCCCCACCAAAAGTTGTCATACAGGACTTGAGGATGAGTTTTATGAAAATGTTGGAGCAGACGCGGTGAGTGAATTGCTTCCGCAGGTTCCAATGAATCCTCTTCCTGTACATAGCCCTTCCAGGAGACCAGACACCATAGTTCACTGTGGTGTCATTTGCTATCTGTACTTGATATTCTACGAGATATCCAAATACTACCTGTGGAGGTTTTGGCTTCGCTAAGGCTGTGGCGGGTTTCAAGAGTGACATATGAAACATGAGATGTATATCCATCGACTCCAGGAGTCACAACTTGAAGGCTACTGAGTTGATTAAAGTTATTATCTCCAAAGGTCCAATGAAGCGTGGATAGAATGTATACTTCTTCTTAAATTGCAGATGTCTTGTGGGCAACCACATCTTGTCTCCAGGGAGGTAGCACAGTCCTGGTCTTCACTTTCTGTCTGCAAATTGTTTGTACGTTACTTTTGCTTTGAATACATTTTTGCAGAACTGTTCCACCAACTGAAGGCCTGATTACGGTGTTGGAAGTAAAGCATTCCAACTGACTCCTTTGGAGTACTCAGATCGACCCATTACAATGTTTCCGAACACCGTTCGGTCCGACTCCCATTGACTTCAATGGGGGCCTATGTTCCAACCGACAACACAGGCTCTCATTGACAAAAGGGGGGGGGTTGCAGAAAACCTTGCACCCTGCGGTGGGCACCTCATGGTGCCTGCCACACTGTGCATGGTTGAAAAGAGTGGTCCCATGGGTACCCCCACGGGCCCCAACTGGAGGTCGTCGGGTGATGGGGGGCCTGCTATGGGCCCCCTAAGTCAGTTTCCGACAGCTTTTTTGTGTCGGACAGACAGATTCGGAAAGGCTGTCCGAACCCGACTTCGTAATACGTCGGTCGGAAACGAATGTCCATAGACCTGTACGTTGACTCCGACCGACTCGAAGTCTCCGAATGCTGGTCGGAACTGAGTTGGAACCGAGTCGGAAAGACCAAACGTTGCTTTCTATCAAAATCGGTCAGTCGGAAATGTTTCTCTGTCACTCAGAAACGTGGGTTTCGACACGGGTTAGGAAAATCCAAATACCGGTAGGAGCCTTTCCGACCGACATCGTAATTAGGCCCTGAGTAACTTTCTATATTCTGGAGTTCAAGAATGGGATTTGAGGATTGTCTTTTGGTGGGTGACAACCATAATTAGCAAAAAATTTTGAAATATTGGTAGAAGCATGTAGGAGTTTATTGTATGCAAACTCAGAATCCCATAAAAGGTCTACCCATGAGTATAAGTAACAGCGCAATTATTGCTTCAGCTCTTGGTTTACACAGTCAGTTTGGCCATCTGACTCCAGATTGAAACTGCTTGATCAATTGCTTTTGATTTTTAAAGCATTACACCACTCTTTCCAAAGTCTTGAGGTAAACTGGGAGCCCCAGTCTGACGTAATGGTTCGGGGTAAGCCATGTAATTGGACCACATGATGGAATATTATGTGTACAAGTTCAGCTGCTTCTAGCACTCCAGCACAAGTCATAAAATGGGCCATTTTTGATAATCTATCTACAATTACTAGGATGGCTGCCTTATCTTGGTCTCTGGGAAATTCCGTGATAAAGTTCATATGGAAATATCTTCTCAAATGTGAGTTGGGGTAGGTAAAGGGAATAAATAGCCCCTTTTTTGTGCATGGTCCGTCTTGGAACGTATGCAAGTTTCACAGTTATCGTAAACAAAAACATCCTTTCTCTAGTTAGGCCATCAAAGGCTCCGAATTACTACTTCCAACATTTTGACACTCCCAGGATGGCCAGCTGAAGGTTGTTTGTGACACCAATGAAGTACCTGTTTTTGTAAAAGCTTAGAAGGAACATAAAGTAACGTGCCTTGAAATGGAAGTTCTTCTATCATCTATATGTTGCCATGTGAGTATTTTTTGTGTAGGCATTGTTCTTTCGATATCATCCAAGAAGTGGCTGGACACAGTGACACCGATAATTTGAGTTTTTGGGATTATAGGAGGTGATTTTAGTTGGGTGGTTGTTTTTGGTGTTTCATTGTAGCAAGGTAAGGTGTCTGCTTTATTGTTAGCTATCCCTGGTCTGAATGTTATAATAAAATTGAACTTGGCAAAGAAAATAGTCCATAGCAACTGACAAGCTGTTAGAGCCCTAGCACATCTTAGAAATTGTAGTTTGCAATGATCGGTGTATACTGTAATGGGATACTTAGCACCAAGTAAATAATGGTACCATTCCTTGAATGCCAGTCTGATGGCCAACAGTTCTTTCTCTGACATGGTATAATGATGTTCAGCTGGCAAGGATTTCTTTGATGCCATGAGTGATGTCACTGACCATGTCACTGAATATGGGAAGTCATAAGCAGTGCATTGCGGGTGCGTAAGTTATAGATAGCTCAGCTAGCTATAACTGCAGAATTTCTCTGGTTTTAAATGATGAGTGAAATGTCAGCCTAACTATAAAGTCCCAGTAACCTTTGTTTTTTCAGTGAATTTCTAAGGTTTTTTAAATGGTAATTCCTAACTATATCATCCCTGTAACCTTTGGTTTTTTTTCAGTGAATTGCCAAGGTTTTTTAAATTATATTTCCTAACTAGTGGAGAAAGGGGGTGGGCCTCCCATGAGTTCTCAGCAATCCCGCTGGGTGGTCTTACTGAAGGTAACAGAAGTGGTTCTTGGCCCCCAAGGACCCTCAGCATCCAAGGACACTTCATCCCCCAATAAGTAGTGCGTCAGGATGTGAACTTGCAGAATGGTGGAGAAAAGGGGCAAGCCTCTGACAAATTCTCAGCAATCCCATTGTGTGGGACTTACTTGAGATAACAGGAGGGGTTTTTGGCCCCCAAGGACCCCCTGCATCCAAGGGGACTGCATCCCTCAGCCAATAGTGCACTAGTAGGTGCCTTTGCAGAGTAGCGAGGGAAAGGGGTAGGCCCTCGGATGAGCTCTCAGGAATCCCATTGTGTGGGACCTACTGGAGGCAACAGGAGGGGTTGTGGGCCCCAAGAACCCTCAGCATGGAAAGGGACTTCATCCCCCAACCAGTAGAGCACCAGGAGGCGCATTTGCAGAGTTGAAGACAAAGGGGGAAGACCTATCATGAGCTCTCAGCAATCCTGCTGTGTGGAACTTACTGGAGGTAATAGGAGGGGTTGTTGTCACCCAAGGACTTTCAGCAGCCAAGGGAACTCCATCCCCCATTAGTAGTGTGCTAGGAAGCACATTTGCAGAGTGGTGGAGAACGGAGGTGAGGCCTCCGATGACCTCTCAGCAATCCTGCTGGGTGGGACTTACTGGAGGAAACAGGAGAGGTTGATGGCCCCCAAGACCCCCACCAGCCAAGGGGACATCATCCCCCAATATGCTGTGTGCCAGGAGGCCCACTTGCAGAGTAGTTGAGAAAGGGCCTCAGCGACTTCCTCTGGGCCGGCCTGTTTAAATAATGTTTTTGGTAATATGGGGGGGCCGTGTGGGCCCCCTTCTCCAGGATGATTTTGGCCCCGTCCTTCATTCAATGGTGGAGGGGAGTCCTGGGGACCTCATCCCCCGGGCCCTGGCCTTTATTACATTTTTTGTATTTATGTTGGGGAGGGGGGCTGCGTTCCACCTCCCTGGGCCAAATTCGGCCCTGGGAACCCCATACCCTGGGGCCTGGACTACTTATAATAGGGGAGTGTGGCTTGTTGGGAGAGGTAGAGCTACTGCCAAGCCACAGCAATCAGCTATGTCCTGGGGGTGAGCACCCCTGGGACATAGCAGGCCCTTGCTGGGGATCCCCAGGGCCATCCATGGTTCGAGGAGGGGGGCCGCACCTCCATTGCAATACACAGCACTGGGGAGGTGGTGGCCAACGGGGCTGTGGGTGGCCACGCGTACCCCCCTTCAATTTGAAACAATTGCCCCAGGGAGGTGGCGGTCCGTGGGGTTGCAGGCGGGTCCAACGGGCCTGCCCACATACAATTTAAACAGTGTCCTCTGGAGGTGGCGTCCCTGTGGCTGCCGATGGGCCATGCAGGACCCCCGCATTCATTAATTACTTTTGGCCCAGGGAGGTGGTAGCCCCCCAATTTTTAAGGTATGCCCCGGGGACTTGGCCCACCTGGGGGCTTAATTAAAAACAAGCGTGGGAGGCAGCACATGTTTCTTTCCTAGCATATATCACAAATTTGTGTCAAGTTATGTTTTTTAATGCTTTTTGGTCCTTGCCGGGTCCCTCTGGGATTCAAGGACCAACTTTAGTGGGTCAGGGTATACCTACCCTGTCCCCTTGTCTTTTTTATTGAATTTGTTTCTTGTGAGTCCCAAGATGGCTGCTAACATTTCCTGGTTGAACTGTTGGCAGCCAAAGCTCAGAGCTCTGCATTTCCATGCACAAGCTCATCTATATTCCCGAAGTCATCATGGGCATTAATATATAAAAAAAAGAAAACCTTAAAACAAAAAAAAATTCTCAACAACTACTGAATGGATTTCAACCAAATAACTGATATCTTAATCTGCACAACAAAATCTACCTTTCTGCCGAATCTGTGTAATTCCGTCCAGTGCTTCGGATTGCAGCTTCGACTAAAGGTCCTATGGGAATTAACATAGGAAATACACCTTTCATTGACCCCTCTTTTTCTCCACCCCCACTTGACGAATCATCCCGATTTCTTTCATTTTTTTTTTTTTTAACTTTATTTTAAAGTTTATATTGACACAGGGCATGACAAGCATAATAACAAAAAATAATAGTAAGAAGAAAGAAAAAAGAAAAAGAGGAAGAAAAATACTTAAACAGCCAGCATAAAACAGGGAATAATTAAATTATTGCCTGGTAAACTAGAACTCCAATAGGCTATCAGGGGTTGGCATATGAAGACTGATACAGTAAAAGAGACCAAATAAACAAAGCAAAAAGGGGAGACATGAGCACAACATAAGATACATCTGTATAACTATGCTGCCGATAATTGGGCCAAATCAGTCATACCCATCAACCATCAAACCACTCCTTGATGGGGGCCCAAATTCTAGTTCCCAATTCCCGCCTATTTCTCCCCCTTAACAGATAGACAGACGACTCCAAGTTATATAATGCAAGCAACCTAACTCTCCAATTAAGAAACGTTGGGGCTTCCGGGCTGATCCACTGCGATGTGATACATAACCAAACTGTTGCCATAGCTAAAAAAAGTAATGCAGCCGTATATCTGGAGCCACCCGCAGACCCGGTATTATCACATCCCATTATCACTAATTCCGGGGAGATTTTGACCTGAATCTTTAACACTACATTGATAAAATGCTCAATTTCGTGCAGGAATACCCCCAACTTAGGACACGAATAGAACATATGTACTGCATCAGCACCTTGAAGTCCACACCTAGCACACCTATCACCCTTCCGTCCACCCCACTTTGCAATCTTAGCCGGCATGTAATACAGATCAAACATCGCCATATAGCGCTGGGTCTGTAGACTACCGGAGGCTAAAATCTGCCTTGCTAACTATACCGTAAGCCTTATGTCAACCCCCACCTTGCCAAATTTCCCCACCCACTTCGAGTCCTGCAGATCTAAATCATCCGGTAGACAGGATAGAAGATACTGATAAATCGCACCTATTTTTGCTTTCTTTCGGGCCATTTTGATTATAGTTACGCTTCCAAGCTTTATAACCATCTCATTTCAGGGTTTATCAAGAAAACGTCTGATCTGGAGATATTTAAAGAAATCATGGGTATGTAAATTAAACTTCTCCCGAAGAAAAGAAAAGGAAGCCATTTGCCCTCCCGAACACAAATCACCAATGACCTGTAAGCCCGATGACTGCCACCTAAAGATAACCTGATCCTGGAAAATCGAAGGCAACGTTCCAACAACAGAGAAGGGCGTATAAATATTAATATTTGCAATTGCACACCTGCGGTGAATCTTCCGCCAGATCACAAACATTGCATAGATTACTTTGAACCTTGTCTTTTTAAAATAACTCGGTTCAAGTATCTTTACTAGAATGCCCTTAGTAGCATCCCCCAGGCCTATTTCGTAGATAGTAGGCCTATTTGCCAAAGGGACTTCTGCCCTATCCCCTACTAAAAGTATTCCAAAATGTTGCAGCACAGCTGACCAATAATACATTAAGAGATTAGGGACCGCCCATCCCCCTCGATTTCTGGGAAGACACATCCATTTAGCTGCCCTACGTGATCGACGGTAGCCCCATAGGAATCTAGAGCCAGCCCTCTCGGCACTCCTCAGAGAAGCTTGAGGAAATTCTAACGGGATAGTTCTAAACAAATACATTAATTTTGTCAGGACCAGCATTTTAAGAATATTGCATCGACCATACAAAGAAAGATGCAAATGATCTAATCTTCCAAGTTTTATATTGATAGATTTAACCACTGGGAGCATATTCAAGTCAGGAATACTGGATACCAAGGCAGAGATTTTAACCCCCAGATAAGTCGCTTCTGTAATAATAGGGATGTCAGAGGGACACATAAAAGCTGAATGAAGAATCTGCGTCTTATCGACGTTCAGCTTATATCCTGACAATGATCTGAATTGCTCTGCCAGATTTTTTATGGTCGTAAACGCCGAAGAGACATCCCTTGTTAAAATCACAATGTCGTCCGCGTATGCCAGCGTCTTATAGTCTGTGCCATTAACCTTGACCGGCAAAATATCCGGATCCACTTCAATTTTGCTAAGGAACGGGTCGATGTATAGAGCAAAGAGCAGCGGCGAACATGGACAGCCTTGCCTTGTGCCCCTACCAATGTTGAATAGACCAGTTTCCTGCCCTGAAATACGAATTGTTGCCAGTGGAGAAATATACAGTGCTTGCACTGCCTGTATAAATTCCATGCTAAATCCCTTCCAGCGGAACACTGCCCACAAAAACCCCCAGGAGACCCTATCGAACGCCTTCTCGGCGTCCAATAGGATCACCCCGAGGGCAGATTCCGTGACCTGCGCCCAATCTAACAAGGCGATTACCCGCCTAACGTGATCAGCTGTGTCCCTGCCAGGGATAAAACCATGTTGCCGGATAGACACTAATGGGGTGATTACTGCAGCGAGCCTAGTAGCTATAATCTTCGAGTAAATTTTACTGTCCGTGTTAATTAATGAAATAGGGCGATACGATGAGGGATTCAGGGCAGATTTATCTTTCTTTTTAAAAAGTACAATGGTTGTTTGCCTCCAAGATTCATGTATAATGCCCCTCTGGGCGTCCCTAAACACTAATAAGACGTCCTTTCGGATTTCTTGGGCGACGGCCCTATAAAATTCTAGCAGAATAGCATCCGGACCAGCGGCCTTCCCATTAGCCAGAGATTTTATAGCCAATTCAACCTCTTCCCATACAATGAGTGCCGAGAGAACTTCATGTTGGTCTATTGTAAGTCTGGAGGTAACTATGCCTTGCAAAAATCCTTCGGCCATAGACTCAATAGATGTCATGACCTTCTCTTCCTTATATAGCTGAGTATAAAACTTCGCAAAAACATCCATAACCCCCTCCTGAGTGTCCTGCAGCTGGCCTTGCTGATCCATAACCCTGATAATTCTGTTTACTATACTTCTCTGCTGCAACTCTGACACAGTTTTCGCCAAATTCAAACATCATCGCACAGTATTGAGTATATTTTGCAGCCAGGTCCTTCCCGAAAAATTCCAATAACTTAGATTTGACCTTGGCCACCGTCTGTTGACTTTGGTCGATATTAAGTCCTTCCTTGATATTCTGTGTCAACGCCATCTCTGCAACCCGTAACAGCTCTACACGACTCTTGATCTGATCCTGAATGATCCTCCAGCGATAAGCCGCAAAGCTCTTGGTCTCCCCCCGCACCGTGGCTTTAAATGTATCCCATACTATGCCATCCGGCGCAGTATTTCGATTAAAACTAAAGAATTCTCTTATCCATTTGATCATATGATCCCGATAAGACTGATCTAAGAGAAGTTTTTTTTCAAAAGTCCATGACCTAGGGGCTCCAGCCGACCTCCCCCAAGGATACTCCATAATCACAGCATTGTGATCTGATAAGGTTCTCGGAGGAACTTCAACCGATGCCTCCCCTGTCAGTTGATCTGAAACAAAGAGATAATCCAGCCGCACCATTTTGTTATGGGGAGCAGAGTAATATGTAAAACCATCCTCAGTTTTTTTGTGCCAGTGCCAAACATCTACGAGTCCATGTTCGGTGATTAGCGTCTGAAGGGCCTGAAATACCCTTGGTTTCGTCCCATGATACTTTTGATTACCTAGCAGATTAAAATTGCCTGGCAAATGAATATTCATATACCCACAAACAATCATTGGGTGTGACCACATTGCTAATTCAACATTTAAACACTTCATAATTGCCGGATCATCTAGATTTGAGCCGTAGATAGAACAAATCGAGATAGGCCTGTTATTAATCAAAATTTCAGCTACAGCCCATCTTCCAGCTCCATCCACCTTTGCTCTTTTGCAGACTCCAACCCCACGCCTAACCAATATAGCCACCCCTCTGATCATTGAAGACGTTTTGTACAGGCTACTAAATCAAACCCGGGAGTTTCAAACACTCCCGCTTACCCCATGGCACGTGCGTCTCTTGTAGGCAGAGAATATCAAGTTGCATAGTTTGTAGAACTTTAGATTAAAGCGCCCGCTTCTTGCCATCATTCAGGCCACAGATATTCCTTGTAGCTATACGCAACCTACCCTGCACCATTTAAGCAAAACATATGTCCCAAGCTCAATTTATCCCTGAGTACTGCTATAAGAGCACCATCCTTTTTATTTATACAATCTGTAACAACCTCAACACTAACATTATGCTTGTCATAGTTAGTTCAGATAACTATAACTCGTGCGCCCGCAATCCACTGCTCATGACGTCACATATTACATCACTCATGACATGGTCAGTGGCATCACTCATGACATCACTGATAACATCATCCTTGTGATAGAGTGGCGGTCGCGCGAGTTATAGTTATCTGAACTAACTATAACGGGGGAATTTCATTGGTTTTTTACGAGTGAAATATCCACCTAACTATAACGTGTGTGAAACCTATGGTTTTTTCAGTGAATTTGTACGTTTTTTAAAATGCTAATTTATTTATGTATTATAATTTTTTTATATATTTATTTTACAATAAACTACGTATTAAAAAAAGTTTTGGGGGGGTTTTTCACCGTGTCCGCGATTAAAAAAAAAAAAAAAAAAATTTTAAATTCTGCCTTCGGGGTCCTTCAGGGACCCCCTGACAAAGGCTAGGGGGTCAGGAACTCTCTACCCTGCCCCCTTTTCACGTTCGCCACCTTCCTTTTTCACTCTCGCACTGAAAACAAACAAAATGGCGGCCGACACTTCCTGATTTCGACCGATTCGAACGTTGACTAACATGTAACCACCAATCAGAATTACGCTCTTGCACGTTAGGGTGCTCGCACGGTGCGCGCACGGTACGCGCTTATAGATATTTATATGCTTTTAAATGCTATTTTCTCAGGAACTACTGAACAGATTGACACCAGAACTGCAAAAGGCACTTCACTGACCTGAGGACTACCTCTCTTCCAAATTTCAAGTAATTCTGTTCAGCCGTTCAGGCTGTACCTTCGACTAAAGGTCCTATGTTATTCAAAATAGAATTTTCAGATTTCCTATGGAAACTCGGTCCTAACTATAACTATCTACTGGCGACCGTGTTTCCATAGGAAATCTCAAAATTCTATTTTGAATAACTTTGGCGCCGGTTGACGAATCTTCGCGAAATTTTCAAAACTTATGGAGCGCTCTGCTCAGCTCCTACCCTTAAAATCTCGGGGTGATTCGTAAAGCGGGGGCCGAGAAAAAAGGGGGGTCCCAAAACACATTTTCCCCATGCATTTTTCCATAGGGACCTTTAGTCACAGCTACAGCCCGAACTGCTGAACGGAATTACACAAAATTTGGCAGAAAGGTAGATCTTGGTTCAGAGCCGTGCCTTTTGCTTAAATGGTGTAAATCCGTTCAGTAGTTCCTGAGAAAATCAAAAGTAAAATCACATATATATCTGGGCGGAGCCTAACCACACATCTCATCGTGAGATCTGATTGGCTGTCAGCACTTCATCCAAGAAGTGTTGGCAGCCATCTTGGGATCAATATACATGATATCACCTCACTAAAAAGCATTGCAAGTAATAGAAGGTTTTAAGAGTTTAGTTACATTATAAATCATTTGTTGATGGTACCATACTCATTTTAGGAATTGTGGTATGTTCTAAGGTGATTTTACCATGTGAAAATGCCTTCTGCTGGGATATCATGAATCATGTTTGAGAGAAAACTATTTTCTCATGTTTTTCCCACAGAGGTTTGGAAGGTGATCTATAAGCTAAACTGAGAGCATATTTTCTGTAAATTCACATTATCTTTCTCAGTCATGTGAGAATGAAGTCTGACATTCTCAGTAAAACATGTAAATCCAACAAGGGCAGAGACTGTCAGTTGATTCCTTTGTGTTCTACTGCAGCTTCCCAAAGTGTTCTAAAGAACAACTAGAGCGCTAACAGTCCTACTTATGACAAACGTATTGCACACCTGAAGCCATCTTGATTGGAATAAAGTGGTAACTCTTAAAACATTTAATTTAAAAAGGAACAAAATGAGGGGGTTCATTTTGCCATAGAAAGTATGATTAGTGCTGCAGAAAGAAAAATTAGGGCACATTTTGAGTGACTTCTCAATCCACATGCAGACTGAAACATGCACTTTCAATACCAGTAGCAGACTTCCCTGGTGAGCAGTAGCTTTACTACAGTGATCTAATGAGTAACTAGAGTGCTAACATTCTGAATTTATGGCAAATGTGTGACACATCTGAATGCCTTCTTGATTGAATCAAAGTAAAAAACTGAAAGTATTTCCTAATAAGGAGACTGTAGTAAATGAGGAAATTAGGAAACTTCAGAACAAATAAGTCTCCCAAGATGGCCACCAGAGACAAAAGAGCCCAAATGTAGCCCAAATATCACCCAGATGTAGCCCAAGTATAGCCCAATGACAGAATGTCCCAGAGTGTTCTTAAAAACAACTAGAGCGTCTTCATTATGACAAAAGTATGGCACACCTGAAGCCATCTTGATTGGAATAAACTGGTAACACTTAAAACATTTAATTTAAAAAGGAACACAATGAGGGGGTTTATTTTGCCACAAATATCACCCAAATGTAGCCCAAGTATAGCCCAATGACAGAATGTCCCAGTGTGTTCTAGAGAACAACTAGAGCGCTAAAAGTTGTACTTATGACAAAAGTATGGCACACCTGAAGCCATCTTGATTGGAATAAGGTGGTAACACTTAAAACATTTAATTTGCCATGGTACAAAATGAGGGGGTTCATTTTGCCATAGAAATTATGATTAGTGCTGCAGAAAGAAAAATTAGGGCACATTTTGACTTCTCAAATCCTCTTCTATTTCATTAAAAAATTCTGACATGCAGACTGAAACATGCACTTTGAATACCAGCAGCAGACTTCCATGGTGAGCAGTAGCTTTACTACAGTGATCTAATGAGCAACTAGAGTGCTAACATTCAGAATTTATGGCAAATGTGTGACACATCTGAATGCCTTCTTGATGGAACCAAAGTAAAAAACTGAAAGTATTTCCTACTGAGGAGACTGCAGTAAATGAGGAAATTAGGAAACTTCATAACAAATAAGTCTCCCAAGATGGCCACCAGAGACAAAAGAGCCCAAATGTAGCACAAATATCACCCAGATGTAGCCCAAGTATAGCCCAATGACAGAATGTCCCAGAGTGTTCTTAAGAACAACTAGAACGCTTACTGTCTTACTTATGACAAAAGTATGGCACACCTGAAGCCATCTTGATTGGAATAAACTGGTAACACTTAAAACATTTAATTTAAAAAGGAACACAATGAGGGGGTTCATTTTGCCATAGAAATTATGATTAGTGCTGAAGAAAGAAAAATTAGGGCACATTTTGAGTGACTTCTCAAATCCTCTTTTATTTCATTAAAAAATTCTGACATGGAGACTGAAACATGCACTTTTAATACCAGCAGCAGACTTCCGTGGTGAGCAGTAGCTTTACTACAGTGATCTAATGAGTGCTAACATTCAGAATTTATGGCAAATGTGTGACTTATCTGAATACCTTCTTGATGGAATCAAAGTAAAAAACTGAAAGCATTTCCTACTGAGGGGACTGCAGTAAATGAGGAAATTAGGAAACATCATAACAAATAAATCTCCCAAGATGGCCACCAGAGACAAGAGAGCCCAAATGCAGCACAAATATCACCCAGATGTAGCCCACATGTAGCCCAATGACAGAAGTGTGCAAAACACTTTACATTTTTTGTGTTTTTGCAGTTTTATATAGTGCAGACTTGTCAGGTATTGGAGTGCTTTACATGAGTATTGGTTACATCACACAAGAACAAATTCATTTTGGTTGTAGACATGGTGAGATTACGTGATTTGACCAGAATCACAGAATGTCGAGCTGAAGCAGAAACTCCAACCTGGTTCTCCAGTTGCAAAGTCTGCAGCTCTGGAAGTAACACCACATCCTCTCCCCTATTTGCAACATTTAATCAAGTGGTCAACTGGATAAAAAAATATAAAGATAACAAATAATTTAAAAGTGCTTTGTCGCTATTTGAAAACTCAGGAAATATATCCTCATTTTAATTTTTTAGAGCACTAACCATAATTTTGATGCAAATAAGACCCTCTCATATATGTCATTTCTAAAGGAAATGCTCTAGGTATTACAGTTTTGATTACAAAAAGGTGACATAAGGCGTTCCACACTTTTGTAATAAATATAGAATGTTAGCAATCTAGTAGTTCATTAGGATACTGTTGAGAGGCAGAGGCCAGGGGCATGGACTCTGAAAATTGAAGGCAGGTAGGAGGGTGCAGAGGCAACAATTTGACCACACTGGGAAGGCAGGAAGGGCAGTGGCAGCACAACAGACTGTGGAGGGCAGTGAAAAGGGCACTTACCATAATTTTGATGCAAATAAGACCCTCTCATATATGTCATTTCTAAAGGAAATGCTCTAGGTATTACAGTTTTGATTACAAAAAGGTGACGTCAGGCGTTCCACACTTTTGTAATAAATATAGAATGTTAGCAATCTAGTAGTTCATTAGGATACTGTTGAGAGGCAGAGGCCAGGGGCATGGACTCTGAAAATTGAAGGCAGGTAGGAGGGTGCAGAGGCAACAATTTGACCACACTGGGAAGGCAGGAAGGGCAGTGGCAGCACAACAGATTGTGGAGGGCAGTGAAAAGGGGGACAGGGGCAACAAACCAACAATACAGGATTGGCAAGAGAGGCTGTGGCAATATAATAGACCATTGTGGGCAGAAGGGAGAGGCAGTGGTAGTACAACCATACATGCCAACAGACCCGTTTCAGCCAGGAAACGTCCAATGTTTTTAAGCTCAAATGGGCTTTATTTGATATGTCTCCTGTCTACAATATCCTCTTTTTCAATGTAACTCAAAGTGGAAAATCAATACCCCATTTTTTTGTCAAAATCTCTCTCTTACCAAGTTCAAAATGTTCGCAAGGACCATGCACATGGACAACAAAGAACAGAGGGGAAAGAGGCAATGGTAGCTAGCTTACTATAATGGACAGACAGGAGAGAAAGCTGCAGCATAACAGACCATAAAGGGCAGGAGGGACGTATCAGGGGCATTACAATGGAACAGACAAGCCAGGAGGGAGGGAATAGGGGTCTGCACATGGAAACAGAGGGCTGGGGGCAAGGGGGCAGGGCAGGAGCAGCAAGATGACCATGGAGATCAGGCAGGATGGGCACTAGAAGCAAGACAGACCATAGAGAGCAACAGGGAGATTATGATGGCATACACACAGACCATGGAGGGAATGTGGGAGGGGATCAGGGGCAGCTAGCTGACCACACAGGGAAGGTGGGAGGGGTCGTGGCAGCACAGAAGACCATGCATGGGAAGTGGGAGGGTTAGTGACAGCACAATGGCTATGATGGGCAAGAAGGAGGGTGCAGGGGCATGCACAAAGGACCATGGAGGATAGAAGGAAGGGTCAGGACCTGGGCACAGACAAGAGAGTTCAGGGGAAGGGGCCTCACAACAGACCACGCGGGGCAGGTAGGAGGAGCGAATGCAGCAAAACAGACCAGGGAGGGCAGAAGGGTGTGGCAGTAAAATGGACCATGGAGGACAGGAGGAAGGGGATAGGGGCATGGAATGCGGACAGGCAGGGTGGTGAGAGGGGAGTGGCAGCTCAACAGAACACTCAGAGTAGTTAGGAGCGGCAGGTCCATGGAACATGGTGGGCAAAAAGGATGGAGCAGGGGCATGCACAAAGACATCGGAGGGCAGGGGGAAGGAGAATAGGGGCAGCAAGCTAAACACAGAGGCTAAGGTCAATGATGGGGCATAGAATTGGGCAATGGAGGGCAGGAGGAGTGGACTGGTACATCATGCTAAATGGAGGGCAGTGGCAGCACATCAGACCATGCAAGGCAGGAGGGAGGAGGCTAGTCCATGGATTCAGACAACAGAGGATAGGAAGGAGGTGGATGGGGCAGCAAGCTAACTGTTCAGAGAAGGCGGGTATTAGGAACTTTATTGTTTTTAAAATGTGTGTCTGTGCGAACTACTTAAAATATGAACAAGTATGCAGCATAATTTCACTTTTATTCAGGAAGAAGAGGACGTTTGTGACTCTGGCTCACTTGGCAGAAACACCCGCTGACCCTCCACTCCCCATCGCAAAATGTAATGCCCGTGAAAAGGGTAGGTGAACGCAGTGTTATATAGAATATAGTCCTGAGAGCACGATTGAAAATGAAAACTAGATATAGTGTATGGCATAAACTATGCACCAAAAGTGTGATATAAGATGAACCGGGCGTGAAATATAATATGCAATACATTGTGAGCAATGACAGATTCATTGGAGAGTGCAAGATAGCACAGGCTCTAGCGCGTGCTATGCGATATGCGATATGCGATATGCGATATGCACCTTGGAGTGTAATATGCACAGGGCAGTGTTGTGTAACCAAACTAGTCTCTAAAGTTGTAATATAAAATATGTCCTGGGGAGTGTAACGTTGCATATGCACTGTGACAAAGATATGGATCCCAGATTGTAATATGTATGGCATACCGCTGTGTAACAGAGGCATCGAGGAAGGCACGTTAGATGGGGCAATATAACCTGTGCGAAGGCAAGTGTGGCATGACATTCACGGGTGTATGCGGTAATGCATAGCAAGCAAATTGTCATGGTGATAAGTACGTACGGTTTGTCCAGCATGTCCTAGGTGTTTCTATAAATATACATAAAAAAACAATAAAAAACAGAGGCCGGCCCCGGGGGATGGGGTCCCCGGGGCCATAAGTGGCCTGAGAAGGGGGGCAACGCAGCCCCCTCCTAAAGAATTAAAAAAAAAAAAGCCCATGCCCCGGGGGTTGGGGTCCCCGAGGCCGATTAAGGCCTCGGGAGGGGGGCCACGCTGCCCCCTTTCAAATTTTTTTTTTCTAAAAACAAAATTAGGGGGCAGGCCCCGGGGGATGGGGTCCCCAGGGCCAATAAATTAGTAAACGCGCCCCCTGGCGAGTTGTAAGTTGGGGAATTAATTCCCCTTCAATACTGAGGGTCCTTGAGGGCCAACTAGCCCAACAGGTATCTCCAGTATGCGCCAGGGAGCTGCGTTGCAGACAGGTGTTCTGAGGCCACGCTCCTTTTTCACCTCACTGCAACGCAGCTGTGTGGCGCTTACTGGTGGTATCTAGAGGGCTAGATTGACCCTAGGGACCCTTAGGATTCAAGGGGACTTAATCTCTCAACTTAGAACGGCCACAGGGCGCGTTTACACAGTGGTGAAGGGAGGGGACGGGGCCTGAGGTGACGTGTGCAAACACGCCCTGTGGCGCGTTTTAAGTTGGGGAAATAATTTCCCTTCAATCCTGAGGGCCCCTGGGGGATAACTAGCCCACCAGGTGCTTCCAGTAAGCGCCGCTGTGTTGCAGAGAGGTGGTCTAGGCTGTGCCACTTTTTACACCTCTCTGCAACGCAGCTCTCTGGCGCTTACTGGATTTACCTAGTGGGCTAGTTGGACCCTAGGGACCCTCAGGATTCAAGGGGACGTAATCTCCCAACTTAAAACGGCCCTGGCATGTTTACACAGTGGGGAAGGGAGGGGACGGGGCCTGAGGTGACGTGTGCAAACACGCTCTGTGGCGCGTTTTAAGAGGTAGTTTTAATCTCCCTGCCCTATTATATACTAGGGGCTTACAGAGGAGGTCATGCTAATCACAGGGCGACTCCAACACATAGTGTTTTCACTGTATTCTAAGTGTCTTTCAACATAGCACTGGCTCTAGGACTGCTTAGTCAGACTCAGTTACCACCAGTATCCGTCTGAAAAAGTTGAGGGTACAGGATGATTTTGCAACAAGGCTTCTCTCTGCTCTTCTGTGTGTTCTTTCTGCACGTTATCCTTCTTCCTGCACTTTTCTTCGTCTTTGAGGACTTCTGTTGCTTCTTTCTGCGTTTCATTTTTTTCTTTCTGTGCGTCTTTTCTTCTTTCTTCACATGTCCTATCTCTGTAGGCATAGTTAGAAATTAGCATTTTAAAAACCTTTGAAATTCACTGAAAAAACCATAGCTTTCAGGGGCGTTATAGTTAGCTGGACTTTTCACTCGTACAAAACCATTGAAATTCCCCCGTTATAGTTAGTTCAGCTAACTATAACTCGCGTGCCCGCAATGCACTGCTGATGACGTCACATATTACATCACTCATGACATAGTCAGTGACATCACTCATGACATCTCAAATGACATCACTGATGACATCATCCTTGTGATAGAGTGGCAGACCTCCTCTCACCCTAATATAACCTTTGATACACACATTCAAAAATAGAAACAACATTTTTCAAAACAATGGACATACCAATACCAGGTACAACAACCTATTCAGTAATTCTAAGATCCACATACACATCCACTCATTCACCAACAGTCCTATACAGTCACTCATACATGTACTCACTCATCATATGTACTCATACACCTATACATCCTGTTACACAATGCCACTCATCTATAGAGTTACTCACACACATAGTCACTCATGCTAATAAAGAATCAAACATATACTTGCATATAGAGTTATACACACACCACCACACTTACTTCTACAGAAACTTAAACATACTTAGTCTTTTAAACAATCACTTATAGAAACACATACTTATCCATACAGGAACTCTTCCAATCTCTCACTCTCACATATACTCACTTATATACACCAATAGTCACATATACTAGTTTAAAACATATGTAGTTACTCATAAAGACACTATTGAGACAGCCATTCACTCACTAACACACCCATACACACACTCATCCACCCATACAGTCCTGCACACATGCTGTCTTCAACACATACAAACAGTGAGTCACTCATTCATGCTTCTATGCACTACGTAATACCCCCCACCGAACCATACAGACACTCATACTGATACTCAAAAAAACAACTAATAACCTATATAGACACTCATGTAGCTACTCACCAACCCATGCAGCCACTTATACACAAAGTGAGAGACTGATACAGATATTTACATATTTAAACATTACTCACTAAGCCATGTATTCACTAAGATACACTTAATCAGTCAGTTATACAATCAATTTTTCCAAAATAAATCATGCATTCAGACACTTATATACCCATTTATTCTTCCATCGACCTTGAGATATACATATATAAAACATATTTAATTTTCAGAAAAACAAACATTCACTGGATGATGTCATCAGTGATGTCATTTGAGATGTCATCAGTGATATCATCAGTAATGTCACTGATCATGTCATGAGCGATGTAATATGTGACGTCATCAGCAGTGCATTGCGGGCGCGCGAGCTATAGTTAGCCGAACTAACTATAACGGGGGAATTTCAATGGTTTTGTACGAGTTAAAAAACTAGCTAACTATAACGTCCCTGAAACCTATGGTTTTTTCAGTGACTATATATATATATATATATATCTATCGAAAACAAGGTGCCCGGATGCAGGCACAAAGGATCTCGCACTCCACAGTTTTGAAAGTTTCAGATTTTTAATCGGCAAAGCATTTCAACCAAATGGTCTTCCTCATGGCCTAACAAACATTGCGCACAACCACCTTATAAAACATACTACAGACAATGAACATAGAAAAAACATGTGTGCCCTTTTGTGCATTTTACAAAGTATACATAGTCATGCTGTTGTCATAGGGATGAAGACAGACTAACCACGGATGCTTCTTGTATGATAACCAAAATATATGCCATCAAAAGAGAGAGTTCTTGTCATACAGTAATCGCACTAAAACTAATTACCACACATATTAAAGAAAGATGCTTTGCTTAGGGAAAAAGGGAAGAAAGGTTCAATGCAAGTGATACAGTGTATCAATTTCATATTGACATTTGCAACACTGTAACGTATAGGGTTTTTCATACATTCAGAGTGATACATCTCGCTGATCCCGGCCTTTGAAACCGCTGTTTATGCTAGTGTTCGCAGTACAGTAAAATGCAGTATATGCAAGTAGCAAGAGTTCAACAGCAAATCCTGAGATAGAAATGCATATTTGGTGATGCACAGAAAGCAAAATACAGAATTACAATATGAAGACTGAAAGATCAGTGACCAATTAGCAAATTATAACTCGTTATTTTATCTAGCACATTCAACAGCATCATGAATGGTGGCCTTCATCATCATGAAAACCCTGTGATTGTTGTTAACTAGTGATAGCCATGTGGCTTAATTCAAGACAGAATCATTTTCATTATCACATCTTCCCCAAAATACCACTGAACGATGTCTTTTATTCAAATAGTGTAAACAAAGGGAACAAAAACAGAAAATAAATACCCTTAGAAATTTAAGTAATCATTGTCCCTTGATCATGGGTAAGTCAATTAATTGCGCACTCTGAGTGATAATTTGGGCTGAAGTCTTTAAAACACGTGGTCATTTCAAAGTCAGAGAGACTTATCCGTAATTAAGGCTCAGTTTGAGCAGAAACGTGTTGGGACAGTGAGCAACCTACTAGCATATCTCTGTATGGAATAAAGTGCTTGAAACATATGCAGTAGGGGTTGGAGTACATATATATATTACCTTCTGGCGGTCGCCAGTAGGTAGGTATAGTTAGAACCAAAGTTTCTATAGGAAAAACGTTTTTTGTTTTGCCAATAACTTTGGAACCGCTTGTCAAATCTTCATGAAATTTTCAAAAAACTTCCTCTTTTTGTATCAGTTGCTGTTTCAGGGTGATCCGTCAAGCGGGGGCGAGAAAAAAAGAGGGGGGGGGCAAAAAGCAAATTCCACATGTTTCATTTTTTGAACATGACAGCGCGAGCCGCTGAACGTAATTATACCAAATTGAGCAGAAAGCTAGATGTTGGTCCACAAAACGGGCTTTTTGAGATTTGATGTAAATCTGTTCAGTAGTTTCTGAGATATTGAAGTTTAAAAACATAGATATGTGGTAGCCCAAAAACTGACTGAGATGCTACAGAAATTTGATTGGCTACCAAAACCTCAACCAAGAAGTGTTGGCAGCCATCTTGGGACCAATATACCTGATAGCACCCCATAGAAATGCATTGTAGTGAATGACAGGTTTTCAGGGTTACTAAAGGGAGTATGTATAACTGGTGATAACAGATTTTAGTTTCAAAATATATCATTTATTGATGGTACCATACTAATTTTAAGAATAGTGAAATGTTTCTAAAGTGATTTTACATTTCGAAAAAGCCTTCTGCTGGGATTTCATGGCTTATTTTTGAGAGAAATTTTTTTTCCTGATTTTCCCATGTTTTTGTTATGGAAGGTGCTCCAGAAGCTAAAATGCAGAGCATATTTTCTGTAAATTCACACTATCTTTCTCAGTCATATGATAATGAAGTCTGACATTCTTAGTAAATCATATTTTTCCAACAGGAGTAGACTGTCAGTTGATTCCATTGTGTTCTAATGCAGCCTCCCAGAATGTTCTAAAGAACAACTAGAGTGCTAATAGTGTTACTTATGACAAAGCTAAGGCACACTTGAAGCCATGTTGAGTGAATCAAACTTGTAGAACCTAAAACATTTAATTTAGTAAGGAACAAAATGAGGGGGTTCAGTTTGTCATAGATATTATGGTTAGTGCTTTAGAAAGAAAAAGTAGCAAACATTTTAAGTGAGTTCTTAAATATCTTCCTTTTTTATTTTGTTACAACATTTTGACATGCAGATTGAAACATGCACTTTCAACACCAGCAGGAGACTACCAGTTAACTCCCTGGTGATCAGCAGCTTTACTACAGTGTTCTAATGAGCAACAAGTGTGCTAGTTTCTGAATTCATGCCAAATGTGTGGCACATCTGAACGCCATCTTGATAGAATGGAAGTTGAAAATTGAAAGAATTTTTCCACTGATGATACTTCAGTAAATGAAGAAATTAGGGAGCTTCATAACAAATAAGTCTCCCAAGATGGCCATCAGACAACAAGTGCGCAAATATAGTACAAATATCACCCAAATGTAGCCCTAGAATAGCCCACTGTCAGAAGTGTGCAAAACACTTATTTGTTTGTTTTCTTGAAGTTTTATATAGTGCAGACTTGACCCAGAGGTATTGGAGTGCATTACATGAGCATCATTACTCAAGGACACATTAATTTTGTTTTTAGGCATGGGGAGATTGAGTGATTTGATCAGAATCACAGGATGTCAAGCTGATTTGGGCATCGAGAAAATATACCCTCATTTTAGTTGTTTAGACCACTAACCATAATGTCTCTGGGAATAGGATCCTCTCATGGAGGAGTGTGCAGAGGCAATACGTTGACCACGCTGGGCAGGCAGGAGGAGCAGTGGCAGCAAAACAGACCATGGAGGGCAGAGGAAAGGGGGGAAGGGCAGCAACCCAACCGTGCAGTACAGGCAAAAGAGGCTGTGGCAACATGAAAGACCATTGAGGGAAGAAGGAAGAGGCCATGGCAGTCCAACCATATGTGCCAAAAGACCCGATTCAGGAAAGAGACTTCCAATCTTTTTAAGGGTAAAAAGAGCTTTATTTTATGTCTCCTTCCTAAAAGCTCCTCATATTCTATGTAAGTGTCAGGGCTCACCTTCAGCTTCCCGCTGGTTGCTGTTGTCTTGCACAGGAACAGAAGCTGCTAGCTTCCCGACTCCCACTACTAATCACTCAGCCCCAAGAAATGTCTTTGGCTCTAACTGATCAGCAAGGGGGAAGGGGGAAATTGGATAAAATAACAAACAAGAGAAGAGACTGGTTCTGGACCTTCTGGTTTTCCTATCTGGAATTCTTCTTCAGCTATCACTCTGCTACTGAAGATTCCTGAGGTAACTAAGCAAACATTATTATTATTATTCCTCCTCTACTCTATTCTATCTCTTTTCTTCTCTTCTCTAATGGTGTTTTCTACCTACCCAGTATCCTGAACTCTGTGCCTCTCTTCTTGTTCAACTCTGCCTTTTTCTTCTTTCTGGTTATTGATGCCACTAATTATCTGTAAAACATATATTTGTCTTTATTAAACCTTTTTATCTTGTAGTCTTAATATCTTTTAACCTTTTCTCTTTTGACCTACCATAAATTTTTCTTCTCGTGCTTTCTCTTCTTTCTTTTCTTGCTTCTAGCTATACTAATAACTGTTGTCTTCTAGATGAGTCTTTTGTGCTTTAACTTCTCCAGTTGCTTCCTCTCCTATGGTTACTGCGATCTGTATAGCTCTGGTAAGTGTTTCTTCTTACTTCCCTAGTTGACTGTTCTTATTGTCTTTAATATTTTTTCCCTTAGTAACCTCTTCAGTATCAACTACAATATACTTCTTTTCTTTTCAGGACTCGGTATGCAGATCTCTGCTGTCTCTGGTAAGTCTTTACTTATTGCGTCACCCAACACTACTTATCTATTTAATGTGACCTTAAATAACTGTCAGTAATTCACTTAGCTTTCTATTGTCTTCTCTCTTCAGGTGCTGTAGAAGTCGTACTTGTCTCCTGGAGCGACGAGGATAAACTCCGAATTCTCTCTGTAAGTTGCCTCTACTGACTCTGCGGCTTTTCCTGTTCTCTTCGGTAAGTATTGCTCTCTTGTGTCACTCTGGAAAACTCCTTGACAAGGTATTCTCTTCAGAACTGGGAACTCTCTCGAACACGTCTTCTCTGAGGAAAAGTCTTGGTGAAGTGCGCACTACCTCAGGCGCGCGCGCGTCACATCGTCTCTCTCTAGATCTGTTAGCAACTAGACCGCCGACCCCAGCGTCTGCGCGGCCATCTTGGAAATGCGGGCATGCCACAAACTCGACCATTGAAATCCATTCAAGACTGAAGCGCCCATAGAACTTAATTCCTTGTGCTTCGTTTTGGAGCTTACATTAGGGGTTCTGACAGTACCCCCCACCAAGGATGGACCTTCCACTCTGGGCTTGGTTGGATTGCGCTGATAAAAAAGTTTTATTAGCCTAGGAGCATGAACATCTGAATCTGATTCCCAAGACCGCTCCTCTGGACCGTAGCCTTTCCAATCTACCAAATAGTACAGTTTACCTCTGACTAATTTTGAGTCCAGAATTTCCTTCACCTCAAACTCTACTGTATATAGCTGAATTGGTTTTGGAAGTGGTTCTTTTCTCAAATCAGAAACTGCCTTCTTCAAAAGGGAAACATGAAATACTGGGTGAATTTTGAATTGGGAGGGTAAGGTCAATTTATAGGTCACTGGACCGATCTGCTCAGCAATTGGGTAAGGGCCGATAAATCGTGGCTGAAATTTTCGGTTCCCTTTTAGCCTTAAATTTTTTGTATTCAACCAGACTTTATCTCCTATTCCTAGTGGAGGGGGTTTCTTTCTTTTCTTATCTGCGTATTTCTTATACTTTTCCTTAGCCTGTACTAGATTCTTTGATGCTTCTTCATGCACTGACTTTAAATGAGCTACCAAATCCTTGGCTGCTGGGACTGTGAGCTCCACATGTTGTACTGCGGAATTTGGATGTCTACCATAGTTTAAGTAGAACGGGGAATATCCAGTGGACACATTCTTCGCGTTATTATGAGCGAATTCTGCTGTCCACAAGTAGTCCGGCCATTCTCCCTCCTGTTTCAGCAAGAACAATCGTAAATATTGCTCCAATTCCTGGTTCACCCTTTCCGTTTGTCCATCCGTCTCTGGATGGAAACTGGTGGAAAAACGAGTTTCTACTCCTAACCCTTTCATAAAAGCCTTCCAGAAACGTGAAACAAATTGGGTTCCCCGGTCTGCTATTACGATCTTGGGTATTCCATGTAATCTGACAATCTGTGTACTAAAGTGTCTTGCTAACTGTTTTGCTGTAGGGATTCCCTTTAAGGCCAAGAAGTGTGTCATTTTTGTGTATGCATCTCCTATTACTAGTATGGTATTTGTCCCTTGACAGGATGGTAAGTCTGTAATTAAGTCTAGGGTGATTGTATGCCAAGGATGAGGAGGAACGGGAAGGGGTTGCAACAGCCCTTGTGGAGCGTGCCGTTCTGATTTTCCCTGAACGCATATCTCACAAGTCTTTACATATTGTTCAATGTCCTTACTCATCTGTGGCCACCAATATTTTCTTTTAATTAGATCGGCTGTCTTGAACTCTCCCTTGTGGCCAGCCAACAGATGATCATGGCATTCCTGCAAGGCTTGCTTCTGCAATACTGTAGTCGGCAAATACAATGCACTTTCCTTAAATGGTAATTTATCGTGAACTTCTCTTCCTGGTTCTAGTTGCGCCCATCTCTGCATTTCTTCTGGAGTTAGAGCCTGGATTACCTTTTCCTTAAAGTTCAATATATCAGTGGCGCCTATAATCTTGGTATCTGGTATGATCACTTGAGCGCTTAGTGGACTTTTTTCTTCTCCGGTTCCCAACCTAGACAAAGCGTCCGCCTTTCCATTCTGTGCCCCCGGCCGATAGGTTATCACAAAATCGTAATCGGCAAAGTACAGAGACCAACGGAGTTGGCGAGGTGTCAAGGTTCTGGCTGACTTCAGGAATTTTAAGTTCCGATGGTCCGTGTCGACTGTTACCACGTGGTGGGCCCCCATTAGATAATGTCTCCACTCCTTGAAGGCGTCTTTTATCGCCAGCAACTCTTTTTCCGTAATCGTATAATTGATTTCTGCTGGTGTCAACTTCCTGGACCGATAAGCCACCGGGTGTAACTGGCCCGTTTCCTTATTCCTTTGAGATAGAACACCACCAATCGCAAGGTCCGAAGCATCTGTCTCGACATAAAAGGGCTCCATCGGATCAGCATGAAGGAGGATAGGCGCAGTGGTGAACTCTATCTTCAAATCTTTAAAGGCTTGCTCTGCTTCCTCCGACCATTCGAATCGTGTTCCCTTCTTCAGTAGTCGCGTTAAAGGTAGTATTCGTCGAGAAAATTCTCCAATAAATCTCCGATAGAAATTTGCGAACCCAATAAACGCTTGGACTTCTTTCACACAAGTGGGCGACTTCCATTCTTGTACGGCCTGAATCTTTCGTTCGTCCATATGAATGCCTGCTGGCGAGATTACAAAGCCCAAGAACTCTACTTGTGGAACTCCAAAAGCACATTTCTCCAACTTGACAAATAGTTTGTTCTCTCGTAGTTTCTGCAAAACTCCTCGAACCTGTGTTTGATGCTCCTGCGTATTCGTTGAGTAGATTAGTATATCGTCAATATACACAATTACGCATTGATCAATGAATTCACTGAGCACATCATTTATGAAGTGTTGGAACGCTGCAGGCGCATTACACAGCCCATAGGGCATCACCTGGTATTCAAATAGCCCCAAGCGTGTTCTGAAGGCCGTCTTCCACTCGTCTCCCTCTCTAACTCGAATAAGGTGATAAGCTCCCCTAAAATCCAACTTCGTGAACATCTGTGCTCCTTTGATCTGGTCCAACAAGACGGAGATAAGGGGAAGAGGATACCTGTTCTTCTTTGTTATCCGATTTATGGCTCTATAATCAATGCACGTTCTCAACTCGCCCTGCTCCTTCTTAGGCACAAAAAATAGTGGCGAGGACACCGGCGATTGGGATGGACGTATAAATCCATTGGCCAGATACTTGTCAATATACTCCTTTAGGTGATGATTCTCTTGTTCCGTCAAGGCGTACACTCGACTGCAAGGCAAATTTGCCCCTGGCTCCAAGTCTATTTTGCAGTCGTAAACACGATGAGGCGGTAGTTGCTCAGCTTCCTGTTCGTTGAAAACGTCCTCGAAATCTTGATATTCTTGTGGAATTGTTTGCGTATTTATTACGCACACAGAGACTTCAGCTGAACATAAGGCATGAGCCGGGTTCTGTTTACTCGTTGCCTCGTGGGCCCCAAAACAGTTCTCTCTACAATATGCCGAGTTCATTTCAATTGTTCTGTTGCTCCAATTGATTGAAGGATTGTGCTCTGTGAGCCAAGGAAGCCCCAATATAAGTTGAAATTGGGGGGCATCAATTAAGTTAAAGTGCATAGCTTCTCTATGCCCATCTTCTTGAATCAGCTCTATCAACTCTGTGTGACTCGTGATTGGCCCTGAGGATAGATTGGTACCATCGATTGCTCGAACTGGTTCACTTTTAGCCTTGGCAATTGCTTGCAGCCCAATCTTAGTTGCAAATTTCTGATCGCAGAAATTACCTGTGGCTCCTGAGTCCACCATCACAGTCACTCCTTTCATTATTTTTTCACGAAAACGGATTGTCAAAGATAAAATCAGATGAGGCGAAGACGACTGTAATGTATTCGCCAGCCGATGTTCCTGAGGAGTTGATTTCTGATTCGCATCCACCTGCACAACTCCTTCTACAGGTGGTGCTGCGAGTTTTCCTTCGGCTTAAATGAACCCTTTGGCTTTTTTGGACAATTTCGCACAAAATGTCCACTAGATCCACAATACATACATAAGTTGTTGGCTCGTCTTTTCTCCTTCTCCTCCTTTGTGAGCGGTCCTCGAATCGTTCCTATTTGCATAGGTTCAGATCCTGAGGTTCCTTCTGTACTTCTTCCTGTTTCAGCCTTAGCTCGGTCGAATCGCGGAACCGTACTTCTGTACTCTCGTCTTCTCTCACCTCTTCTCTCTCCCTACCGGAAATCCAGTTCTAGCACTAGGTCTATCAGGGCGGAAATTTCAGTTGGACGATTCGGTATTTGAGCCAAGCCATCTTTCAATTCATCTCGCAGACCTCGATAAAATATTGCTGTCCTCTTGTTCTCCGGCCAATCTGTTTCCATTACAAGTTTGTTGAATTGAGCTAGATAAGCCACTAAGTCTCTATTTCCCTGCTTCAATTCCAAGAGCTCGTTATCTACTGCTTGAGAGATCCGTCTTCGGTCAAAGATTCTCAAAAATTCTTTCTTGAACTCATCAAAATTCTGCAATAATGGATCATCTCGTGACACTATCGGCATCGACCATGCTGCTGCATCTCCACTTAAATATGACAATATGAAGGCTACTTTCGACTGCGCATCAGGAAAGATAGAAGGGCGACACAAGAAATGAAGTGAACATTGTGTAATAAACACCTGCGCTTTTTGTGGGTCCCCACTAAATCTCTCTGGCACTGCCAACGGTATTACTGGCGACAAAGAATGTATTACTTGCGTTGTTAGCTTATTTGTGTCTTCCATTGAAGTGGTGGGACCCTCCCTTCCAGTTGAATACGGTTGTCTCATCCTCTGTGCTAATTCTGCCGTCTCTTTCCTAGAATTCATGACCTCCTGCCTTAGACTTTGATTCGCTTCCTTAACTCCTACCAATTCCTTTTGTATCGCCTCTAGGACTGACCCTAAGGTCTGTAAATTTATTCCCTCAATCATTTTCTTTTCTGTTCGGGTGCAAGATTAATACGTGGGCACTTCACTCTGTCAGGGCTCACCTTCAGCTTCCCGCTGGTTGCTGTTGTCTTGCACAGGAACAGAAGCTGCTAGCTTCCCGACTCCCACTACTAATCACTCAGCCCCAAGAAATGTCTTTGGCTCTAACTGATCAGCAAGGGGGAAGGGGGAAATTGGATAAAATAACAAACGAGAGAAGAGACTGGTTCTGGACCTTCTGGTTTTCCTATCTGGAATTCTTCTTCAGCTATCACTCTGCTACTGAAGATTCCTGAGGTAACTAAGCACGCAACATTATTATTATTATTCCTCCTCTACTCTATTCTATCTCTTTTCTTCTCTTCTCTAATGGTGTTTTCTACCTACCCAGTATCCTGAACTCTGTGCCTCTCTTCTTGTTCAACTCTGCCTTTTTCTTCTTTCTGGTTATTGATGCCACTAATTATCTGTAAAACATATCTTCGTCTTTATTAAACCTTTTTATCTTGTAGTCTTAATATCTTTTTTTTTTTTTAATATTTTTATTGGGTTTATCAACAAAACATAAAACAAACACCACTCGTTTAGTGCAAGGCATGGCATACAGGGGTTACAAGGTACCGGAGCAATGACAGTACAGGTGTCACAGAGAGAAATAAACAGCCCAATGACAACACACCATCGCTCCCTTCCCCGCCCATCTCCAGCAGTGGAGCCATTAATCCTGGTCACTGAGATCCGAGTCCGCTGCATCCGGTGGGGGCTCACAGATATTTCCCCGGTATACATTCCATCCACCCCAGACCTGGGACCATTTCTTGGGGCACCCTCTATGGACATACACAGTTTTTTCGGTCACCATTACAAGGTCCATATCTCGGATCCAATGCGTCAGGGTAGGCCCCAGCCCCGATCCCCATTTCTGGGCTATATTACGCTTTGCAAGCATGAGTCCCAAAGTCACCCAAAGCTGGGTCGCCCTCTTGTGGTCCGTCTGTTCCCAGACATTGAGGAGGCACAGCCGAGGTTCCGGCAGCGTGGGAATTTTTGTTACCTGGGAGAGAATACTCAACACCCCTTTCCAGTAAGTCGCCACGACAGGGCACTCCCAGAGGGTATGCAAGAAGGTCCCTTCGTGGCCACAGTTCCTGAGACACAGCGGGGACTCCACCCGGTGGAGTCTGAATAGGAGGGTGCGGGTGTAGTATGTGCGGTGCAAAATTTTGAGTTGGACCAGTCTGAGCTTGGAAGATATGCCCACCTCCCTGGGGGACGAGAGCGCGGAATTCCAGTCCGTCTCATCAAATTCTCCAAGTTCTGCCTCCCACTTCCCCTTGAGGGCGGAAAAAGGGTCGGGGCGGTTATTTATTATCTTCCGGTACGTTAGGGACGTCGCCCTCTGGAGCAGATGCTCCATGAGGAGCCGGTCCTCCAAGGGCGATGACTCAGGGAGCCGAGTCCCACGTGGTATCGCCGCCTGAAGAGCGTGTTGAACTTGTAAATATCGGAAGTGCTCGGTGTCCGCCAGGTCGTAGTCTGCTTGCAGTTGGGCAAAAGTGATCACCTCTCCCTTGCGCCAGAGGTCTCCCACCCTGGAGATACCAATAAGATCCCACTGGTGGAACCCCTTGGTAGTGCGAAGTACCCCGAGCTGCCTGGTGTCCCAAAGCGGCGTTGCCTGGGTAATCTTTCCAGCCCATCCCATCGCCCGTTGCGCCGCGTGCCATATCCGGAGGGTATGGGCTGCGGGCCCCGCCGGAACGCGACCCCTTTTTGGGTTGTAAAGGGCTCCCATCACCCCTCCGGGGCCAAGAAGTTGTCGGTTCATACGGTATGCGGGGTCATCCCCCGGCACATGGAGCCACTGGTTAATAACCATGAGGTGCGACGCCCAGTAATAGGTCTTCATGTCGGGGAGGGCTATACCTCCATCATACCAACCACTGGTAAGCTTATGGAGGGCGATGCGAGGCGACTTGTCCTCCCAGAGGAGACGAGTGATCTCAGCGTTGATCGCCATGAAGTAAGAGGGTGCAATGGGGAAGGGGGTATTTTGCAGCGCATAGAGGAATCTCGGGAGGGCGAGCATCTTAAAGAGCGAAGCCCGCCCAAGCAATGTCAGCGGCAATGCGCGCCAGTGTTTAACGTCGGTGCGAAGCCGTTGGAGGGGCCTCATTAGATTTTCCGCGACAAATTTGTCCCGGTCGGCCGTGACGTACATGCCAAGATATTTGAACCCGTCGTTAGCTAGTAGAATGTTACAGCCTGACGGAAGCCGCGGTGGGGAGCCTCGGAGCATATATAAGATGGATTACTCCCAGTTTATTTCGTATCCGGACCTACTACCATATGATTCACATATGTTGAGGAGACAGACGATAGAGCGCGCCGGCGAGGCGAGATAGAGGAGCACATCGTCCGCATAAAGGGATATGCGATCCTCCCAGTCCAACGTCCACCTAAGGCCACGGATCATCGGATCCTGTCGCACCCACGCCGCCAATGGCTCGAGAGCCATAGCAAATAGGAGCGGGGAGAGGGGGCAACCCTGCCTAGTCCCTCGACCCAGCGGAAAGGCGTCAGAGACGCGGCCATTGACCACCACCTGTGCAAGTGGCTTAGTGTAAAGCAGCTGGATCCACGCGCAAATCCTGGGGCCAAGCCCCATATGGCGGAGGACGGCAAAGAGGAAAGGCCACTCCACTCTGTCAAACGCCATCCGTGCATCTAACGACAGTATGGCCGCATCTTCCTCGATCGAGGAGCGGCCGGCAATGATGCCATGGAGACGCCGCAGATTCAAAGCGGTGTTCCGGTGGGGCATAAATCCCGACTGGTCCGGGTGTATTAGGGTCGAAAGGTGGGGCTGCAGCCGCGTTGCTATCACCTTGGCCAGGATCTTCGCCTCGGCATTAAGCAGCGAGATCGGGCGATAAGAGGAGCACTCGTGGGACGGCTTGTTGGGTTTAGGGATCACCACTATTGTAGCCATCCTCTGATCACGGGGGAGCATCCCCGTCGATAGACCGTCCCCATACATGGCTAATAGGTGAGGGACCACAAGAGCGGAATTTTGCTTGTAGTATTCGATTGGGATTCCGTTGGGCCCCAGTGCCTTACCACTGCGGAGGGCCAGAATCGCCAGCGTGATTTCCTCCGCCGTCAGATCCGCCTCCAGGGCCTCAGCCCCCGAAGCGGCCAGCCGAGGCATTGCGATGTCCCTGAGGAAGAGCTCATTGTCTGCCACGGTGGCCGAGGCCTCCGGGGTATAGATGCGTTGATAATGGGCCGCGAAGGCCCCGGCTATGCGCTGGGGCTCCGAGGTAAAGTCTCCTTCGCCCAGGCGAATCCGCGCCACCCACCGCGACGCACGGTCCCCCTTCTCGAGCCACGCCAGGAGTTTGCCAGCCTTATCACCGAGTTCATAGATGGTGTGCTGGGTGGCTACTTGTCGAGCTCGGGCCCCCTCCCAAAGATGGGACCTATATTCTTGCTGCGCCATATGAAGGGTATGCGCCGAATCTCCGTCCCCCCGCAGTGTATGGGATGCTTCCGCCTCCACTATCGCCCGCTCCAGCTCCAGTACAGCGAGCTGCTGGGTCTTAGTGTGGTCCGTAATGATGGAGATGGCCTGGCCACGGAGGACGGTTTTAAAGGCCTCCCAGAGGGTTGCTGCGCTCTCGACAGACTCAGCATTCTCGGTAAAATAGTTCTTGGTCGCCTTTTTGAGGGTCTTAGCAATTTTAGGGATTTTAAGATATCCGGGGCGGATCGGGAACAATGTGCGCCTTCCTGGGTCACCGGACGCAAACGTGATGACCACCGGCGAGTGATCCGAGATGCCCCTGGGTAGGTGCGACACCTCCGTCACCCCTTTGTACCCGGCCGGTGAGGTGAAGATGTAGTCGATACGGGAGAGGGTGTGGTGTACCCCGGAGAGGAAGGTGTATTGTCTCTCATCAGGCCAGTATGTCCTCCATGTGTCTACTAAGCCAAGCGCGGTAGCAAAGTCTGCGAGCGTGGAGGCGTCGGCCCCAAGAGTCCTGTGTGCAGACCTGTCCAGTGCAGGGTCCATGGCTGCATTGAAGTCTCCGCCCATGATGAGCTCCCCAGGCGGGAGCGCCAAAAGGAATTCGCCCAGTGCCCTGAGGGAGGCTTGGTGTAGTGTCGGGGGGATGTAGACAGAAACCAGATTATAAACCCTCCCCTCCCATTGACAAGTGAGTGCCGCGAAGCGGCCATAGTCGTCCCTACGGGAATCAAGAAGAATCAGGGGGACACGCTTGTTCACCAGTATGCCCACCCCCCGGGACCCTGTCGTAAACTCTGAATGTGTTGCCATCTTAAACCCCCACCACCTATCCAGGTCTTAATATCTTTTAACCTTTTCTCTTTTGACCTACCATAAATCTTTCTTCTCGTGCTTTCTCTTCTTTCTTTTCTTGCTTCTAGCTATACTAATAATTGTTGTCTTCTAGATGAGTCTTTTGTGCTTTAACTTCTCCAGTTGCTTCCTCTCCTATGGTTACTGCGATCTGTATAGCTCTGGTAAGTGTTTCTTCTTACTTCCCTAGTTGACTGTTCTTATTGTCTTTAATATTTTTTCCCTTAGTAACCTCTTCAGTATCAACTACAATATACTTCTTTTCTTTTCAGGACTCGGTATGCAGATCTCTGCTGTCTCTGGTAAGTCTTTACTTATTGCGTCACCCAACACTACTTATCTATTTAATGTGAACTTAAATAACTGTCAGTAATTCACTTAGCTTTCTATTGTCTTCTCTCTTCAGGTGCTGTAGAAGTCGTACTTGTCTCCTGGAGCGACGAGGATAAACTCAGAATTCTCTCAGTAAGTTGCCTCTACGGACTCTGCGGCTTTTCCTGTTCTCTTCGGTAAGTATTGACACTGCTCTCTTGTGTCACTCTGGAAAACTTCTTGACAAGGTATTCTCTTCAGAACTGGGAACTCTCTCGAACACGTCTTCTCTGAGGAAAAGTCTTGGTGAAGTGCGCACTACCTCAGGCGCGCGCGCGTCACATCGTCTCTCTCTAGATCTGTTAGCAACTAGACCGCCGACCCCAGCGTCTGCGCGGCCATCTTGGAAATGCGGGTATGCCACAAACTCGACCATTGAAATCCATTCAAGACTGAAGCGCCCATAGAACTTAATTCCTTGTGCTTCGTTTTGGAGCTTACATTAGGGGTTCTGACAGTAAGTCAATGGAGAAAATCAATTCCCCAGATTTTCTTTTTCAAAATCTCCATCTTACCAAGTTCAAAATGTTGGCAAATAAGGACTAGCCACACAATACACCACACAGGGTAAGAGGAATGGCAATGCAGCACAACAAACCATGGAAATCAATAGGGAGAGGACTGGGCCATGCATATTGACAACAGAGTGCAGAGGGGAAAGAGGCAAGAGCGGCAAGCTGACCATACCGGACAGACAGGAGTGACAATTGGAGCATAACGGACCATGAAGGACAGGAAAGAGGGTGCAGGGGTAAGACAAAGCACCAGACAAGGAAGGAGGGAGGGGATAGGGAGCTGCCCATTGAAAACAGAGGCCGGAGGCAAGGGGGCAGGAGCAGCGAGTTGACTATGGACGGCAGGAGTGATGGGCCCTAGAAGCACAACACACCATGGAGAGCAACAGGGAGACTATAATGGCTTATAGACAGACATTGGAGAAAAGGTGGGAAGGAGTCTGGGGCAGCAAGCTTACTACACAGGGCAGGTGGAAGGGGATATGGAATGACAGGAGACCATACATGGCAAGAAGGTGGGTTAGTGGCAGTACAACGGCCATGGTGGGCAAGAGGAATGGGACAGGGGAATGCACAAAGGACCATGGAGGACAGAAGGGAGGGGAAGAGGCTAGACACAGACAAAGGAGGGAATGGGCTTCACAACAGACCATGACGGACAGGCAGGAGGAGCAGTTGCAGCAAATAAGAACATTGAGGTCAGAAGGGAGTGGCAGGAAAATGGACCATGGAGGACAAGAGAGAGGGGATGGGGCATGGAACTTGGACAGATAGGTAGAGGTGACAGGGACACGCGGCAGCCATCTGACCATGCTAGGCAGGTGGGAGGGGCAGTGGCAGCTCAACAGAACACTCAGAGTAGATAGGAGTGTGGCAGGTCCATGGAAGATGGTGGGCAGAAAGGAGGGAGAAGGGGCATGCACACAGATATTGGAGGGCAAGTGAAAGGAGAGTAGGGGCAGCAAGCTAAGCACAGAGGCAATGATGGGGCATAGAATTGGGCAACAGAGGTCAGAAGGAGAGGGCAGGGACATCAAGCTAAGTGGAGGGCAGCGGCAGCACATCGGACCATGCAGGGCAGGAGGGACGGGGCTCATGCATGGACTCAGACAACAGAGGGTAGGGAGGAGGTGGATGGGGCAGCAAGCTAACTGTTGAGGGCAGGCAGAAAGGGCAGTGGCAGAACAACTCCCACAAATGGCAGTAATGAGCGAGCAGGGTCATGGACTTGGACAATGTATGGCAAGGAGAAAGGGGGGCAGGAGCAGCTAGCTTGGGTGGGGGCAGCACAATGCCAGGCCAGGCCCCGTGGTCAACCCCCCCAATGTGCATTGTGTATGGCATCTTACTTAACGTTAAAACATTTTTAGAAATTCACTGAAAAAACCCGTGATTAAAGGGACATTGTAGTTAGGCTCAGATTTCACTGGTACAAAACCAGTGAAACTCAGCAGTTATAGTTACCTGAGGTAACTATAATTTATACCTCCAGAATGCACTGCTTATGACCTTACATATAAATTCACTCATCACATGGTCAGTTACATTACTCATGACATCACTGATGACATCAAAAAATGATATCACTGATGACATCATCCAGTTATTGTTAGTGTTTTCTAAACGTTTATGAGTTTTAAACAAATATACTAAGGTACTTCAAAAGTACCACATATGTCCAGCTATACAAATTTGGTTTCCAATAATATCTCAAAAACTACTGAATGGATTTATACCAAGTAAGAAAAAGCTTGATCTCTGGAACAGAATGTACCTTTCTGCCGTGTTTTCTATAATTCTGTACAGCGGTGTCTAAAGCCTCTAGGTAATTAACATGGGGAACACAATTTTAATTACTTCTGAATTTTTCTATGCCCCCAAAACCTTTCATGCACAACTAGAATCCCGGGCACACTTTTTTTGGGAAACGTTTGGGAAGATTCTTCAACCGGCACAAAAGATATAGGCAAGTAAAAAAACACAAACAGTTTCCTTGCCATTCAATAATCAATACGCACCCTAAGCCCTAAAAATTCCCTTGCCACTCTGAACCCTAACAAATCCCTTGCCAGTCAAAGACCCATTCCCAACTTAAATCCTAAAATTTTCCTTGCCACACAAAAAACCATACCCACCCTAAACCTTAAAAGTTCCACTGCCATCCAAAAAACCATACCCACCCTAAATTTTAAAAATTCCATTGCCACTCATACCCACTTAAGCCCTAAAAAAGCTCCTAACCAAAAACTCATACCCAAAATGTCTTTGCCCCTAACCCCAAACAAATCCCTTACCCATAAAAAACTATGGTCAGTACCACGCACCTGAACCTCGACTTCCACAGGAGCAGAAGAACTTTTCCCCAAATCCCAAACTCTAGTGGCAGTTAATAATTAAATCCACTCACAGTGGGGGATAGGGGATTGGCACACAAGAGAGACTGCCACTGCTGTGCCTCTTCCTCACTGTAATCCTAGCAAGGGACTTCATGGGCACCTGCAAACATAAAACACTATTATTACTTTTACACTGAACCCCCCTTCCTATTTCGATAGACTTGTGTACCACCCACTAGCGAATCTCCTTTTACCTGTCTTACTCAGTGTACTAGCTGCTCTCCTTTTAGTTAGAATAACATTAGTATATGTAGAACCTTAAACTGTATTCAAGTTTTTTCTTTTTGTCTTTTCCTTGTAGATGCTGACTGCAGAACTTCAGGTGGTAAGTACAAAAAAAAAAAAAGAAAGATATATATATCTATATATATCTATATATATCTATTGTGATCAAGGGTTGCAAAGCCCGAAACGCGTCATGGCGGCATAGCGAACGAATACAAAAAATAAATAATATTTGGTATAATTAAGTGGAGTCCGTTCCCTTCTTGACCCGGATTACAGAGGATTGTCAAAAGAAAGGTTTACTGCAATATATTACCTACTGTTAGGACCTAGTTACCATAGGAAAATCGCGACATTCTATTCCCAATAACTTTGGCGCCGATTAACGAATCTTCGTAAAATCTTTAAAACTTATGGCCCGCTCCAGTCCGCTCCTAAACTGAAAGTTTCGGGGTGATTCAGCAAGCGGGAGCCGAGAAAAAAGGGCGGTCCCAAAACGTGTTTTTTCCAAGCAATTTTCCATAGGAAACTTTAGACACGGCTACAGCCCGAACTGCTGAATGGAATTACACCAAATTTGGCAAAAAGGTAGCCCTTGGTTCAGACAGGGCCCTTTTTGTTAAATGGTGTAAATCCGTTCCGTAGTTGCTAAGAAAAAACAAATTAAAATAAAATCGATATCTATAGGCACGGAGGATCCGCGCGTCCTCCCGATCACCAGCTTCATGCTAGTTGGCTGTCAACACTCCAAACCAAGAAGTGTTGGCAGCCATCTTGTGCCTCGGTAGCACCGAGGCACAAGAAATGAGAGAAACAAACGTGCAAAACACGAAAAGGGGATGCGCGCTGGATCCTCGGATGCGGCCACGAAAATAAAAAAAAATGAAGTGCGGGCATCCAAGCCCCCCCAAGCCCCGGGGACCGCCAGTGATGTCACTGACCATGTCATGAGTGATGTAATATGTGACGTCATCAGCAGTGCATTGTGGGCACAGGAGTTATAGTTAGCTGAACTAACAATAACGTGGGAATTTCTATGGTTTTGTACGAGTGAAATGTCCAACTAACTATAACGCCCCTGAAACCTATGGTTTTTTTCAGTGAATTTCAAAGGTTTTTTAAATGCTAATTTCTAACTATAACGTGCCTGAAACCTATGGGTTTTTAAGTGAATATATTATCTACTGTCGGTCGCCAGTAGATAGTTATAGTTAGGACCGTGTTTCTATAGGAAATCCGCAACATTCTATTTTGAATAACTTTGGCGCCGATTGACGAATCCTCGCAAAATTTTCAAAATAGGTGGGGCGCTCCGCTCCGCTCCTCCCTGAAAGTCTTGGGGGGATTCGTCAAGCGGGGGCTGAGAAAAAGGGGGGGTCCCAAAACGCGTTTTCCCCATGCATTTTTCCATAGGACCTTTAGTCCAAGCTGCAGCCCGAATGGCTGAACAGAATTACTTGAAATTTGGCAGAGAGGTAGTCCTCACAGTCAGGGATGTGCCTTTTGCAGGTCTGGTGTAAATCTGTTCAGTATTTCCTGAGAAAATAGCATTTAAATCAATATATATATCTATAGGCGCGCTCCGAGCGCGTACCGTAAGCTTACCGTACGCGCACGCTGCCGTGCGCGAGCGCGATTCTGTTTGGTTGTTAGATCTTAGTAAACATTCGAATCGGTCGAAACCAGGAAGTGTCGGCCGCCATTTTGTCTCTCGCAGTCTGAGGGGGTGAAAAACAAAGGTGGATAACGTGAAAAGGGGGCAGGCTGGACAGTTCCTGACCCCCTAGCCTTGGTCCGGGGGTCCCAGAAGGACCCCCAAGGGCAAAAATGTATTTTAATTTTTTTACGAAAAATCGCGGAGTGCGCGAAGCGTACGCGCACGGTAAAAACGGAAAAATTCCGCAAACTACGTAACGTGGGCGCGCGGTGCGCGAAGCGCACCGATGCGCGCACGGTACGCGCACGGTGAAAAAACTTTTAAAAAATAAATAAATAAATAAATACATAAATTAGCATTTAAAAAACCATACAAATTCACTGAAAAAACCATAGGTTTCACACACATTATAGTTAGGAATTAGCATTTAAAAAACCTTGCAAATTCACTTAAAAAACCATAGGTTTCACACATGTTATAGTTAGCTGGGCATTTCACTCATGAAAAACCATTGAAATTTCCATGTTATAGTTAGTGCAGGCAACTATAACTCACGCAACCGCAATCCTCTGTTGTTGCTAATACTGTATTTAGACACTTATTTACCCATGTCTTCTTCCATTAATTTTTAGCTATACATATATTACAAATAATTTTTTTTCAGAAAAACACATATGTCATCAGTGATGTAATATCTGACGTCATCAGCAGAGGATTGCGGTCGCGTGAGTTATAGTTGCCTGCACTAACTATAACGTGGAAATTTCAATGGTTTTTCACGAGTGAAATGCCCAGCTAACTATAACATGTGTGAAACCTATGGTTTTTTAAGTGAATATATATATACACACATATGTATCTATATCTACAGTCTTATTGGTCTTATTGTTGCCAAACTAAAGTTCATAAATTCAGATATTGAGTAGTAAACAGTACTAGCTGCGTAGCTCAAAGTTGACTTTCCTGAATTTTACTGTTGCCATAAATCATGGGTTTTACAAGTCTCTTCACTTAAGTATACCGATTAGTTATGTGAGAAGAATAAAAGTCACAAGATGAAAATACAATTTTAGACTTACTAGTCTTCTTCTATTTGTCCTTCTTATTTTCCCAAACGAAATGACCCAAACTAAGTCACTCACCAAGATCCAAAGTTCAGCTGTGCTACGTAAATACCTAATTTGAGGGACTCGGAAATTAGCTCAACTGGTAGCTGGAGATAAATTCTCTAGGAGATAGATAGGCAGAGATATGCTAAAAAAACGCTACTCCCCTGACAAAATTCCAGTCATACAAATGCGCGGTAACAGAACACTACTTCTCCTCAGAGAAAGACGGTTGAAGTGCGCTGAGCGCAAGGCGCGTGAGCGCGTTCATCACAACACTAGAACGCTCACCAACAAGAAAAAACAACTGGCGGCCGCCATATTGGAATAACACCTGTGGGCATGCATGGTTCTGCCTGCACTAATCCAGTATGAGCCTCTGTGAAATGAATCGGTGAGGCCTTCTCCATGGGTATTTAGGCACCCTCTTAAACCTTAGCCTAGTAGGGGAGTGAAAACTAGCAAATTTGGTACAGAATCGCCCAGCCTTGACACCCATACTCTCCCAAACCTTAAGAATCCCTTACCACTCAAAATCCCATACCCACCCTCAACCCTAAAAATTAACTTGCCACTCAAAAACCATATCCACCCTAAACCCTAAAACATACTTTACCACCCAAAAACCCATATTCACCCTAAATCCTAATAACTCCCTTGCCAACCAAAAAGCACATACCCATGCTAAACACTAAAAAATACCTTAAACCCTCAAATTTCCCTTACCACCCAAAAACTAACTCTGCTCCGCTAGTTGAGGTTGCGGACATTTGTTAACTACGCATTACATTGAAAACACGGAATTCAAGCAAAGATTCCTACTCATCCGCTGAGTTAGCTACTGCACCCACAACTCTTTGATAAGACAACCTAACCTTTACATACTAAAAAGCATATAACCAATTCACAAAAGTGAACTTTGAAAATATTAGGCATTGATAGAGGTGATGATTTTGGGGTCACCCCTAACCTAGGGGGAGGACCACGCAGATGCCTTGAACACAACAAGCATATCATGCTGAACAATTGGGTGGTGTTCCCATCCTCCTAGGACCACCCCAAGCAAAGTTATGGGCAAAAAAACAATGCTGATCAAAGAGCCAGCAAAGAATTATGGGGCGACATTCTAGAGTGCAGGGGCTTCAATTAAATAAAGGGGGGCTTTCTGGGCCCCCCATGCCCGGGGACCGCCACTTCCCCATGGCTTTGTTGAAATTGGGTGGGGGGGCCTCACGGGACCCACCCCAAGCCCGAGGATCACAACCTCCCTGGGGCTACCTGATATAAATACAGGGGGCTACTCAGCCCCCCTGCAGCTCCGAGGACTGCCACCTCCATGGGGCTACATTCAAACTTAAAGTGTGGGGGGCTCGAGCCCCCCCACACTGTACCAGGGACCACCACCTCCCCGGGGCACTAAATAGTCAGATACAGGGGTCCGTTGCCGCCCCCCGGAACCAGCACCTACCCGGGGCTGTAAACACATGGAAGAGGGGCCACACAGCCCCTGTCCTGGAGCCCTTAATGGCCCTGGGGACCCCCAGCCCCAAGGAGATTGCTGTTTGCTATGGCAGGGCGGGAGCACGGGTTCCGCCCTGCCATAGCGAACTCTGCTTTGGTTTTTGGAAGCGAGAGCAAGAAACCTGCTCTCGCTTCCCAAAACCAAAGAAGAATTGCTTTTGCACAAGGGGAGCTGCATGTCAGCAGCTTCCCTTGTGCAAAAGCAATGCCAGCTCCCGCAAGAGGTGGAGAGCCGGCGGGACTGTGGGGGCATTGGGGCTCCCCCCACTGTCTCCAACAGAGAGGCCAGGTCTCGGGGGATGGGGTCCCCAGGGCCAGAAGTGGGCTGGCCCGCCTCCCCTGCAATTATGATTTTACAAAAAAAAAAAAAGGCCTGCCCCGGGGGATGGGGTCCCCGGGGCCATAATTGGCCTCTGGAGGTGGACCACGTGGCCCCCTCACCAAAAAATCTATATAAAAAAACGAAGGCTGCCAGGCCCCGGGGAATGGAGTCCCCGTGGCCAAAAGTGGCACAGGGAAGGGGGACCACGCAGCCCCCCTCCCATAAAAAAAGTAACCGGCAACTCGCCGGAGGCCCCGCCCACTCCCTGCATGACTCTGCATACGCGCCCCCTGGCACGTTCTAAGTTGGGGAATTAAGTCCCCTTTAATACTGAGGGTCCCTGGGGGCAAACTAGCCCACCAGGTACCTTCAGTAAGAACCACACAGCTGGATTGCAGAGAGGTGGTCTGAGCCCACGCCCCTTTTTATACCACCCTGCAAACATGCCTCTTGGTGCACTGCGATGAGGTCCTCTTGTGTTCTGAGGACCTCATCCCCCGAGCAGCAGTGCTCCAGGAGCTGTGTTAGCAGAGTGATGTAAAAAGGGTGTGTGGCCTCGGATCACCTCTTTGCAAACCAGCTATTTGGCGCTTACTGGAGGTACCTAGTGGGCTAGTTGGCCCCTAGGGACCCTCGGTATTTATGGGGATTTAATTTCCCAACTTAAAACGTGCCAGGGGGTGCGTTTGCAGAGTGGTGGGGAAAGGGGGCGTTGCCTTTGCCCACCTCTCAGTAATCCCACTGTGTGGGGCTTACTGGAGGTAAAAGGTAGGCTAGTTGGCCCCTAAAGGACACCCAGCAGTGAAGGGGACTTCAATCCCCATCCAAGAGCATGCCAGGGAGCGCGTTTGCAAAGTGGTGGGCAAAGGGGCCGTGGCCTGCTATGAGAACTTAGAAATCCTGCTGTGTGGGACTTACTGGAGGTAATAGGAGGGGTAGTTTGCCCCCAAGGTTGTCCTTGGGGGCAAACTACCCCTCTTGTTACCTCCAGTAAGTAGGGACATGCCCCCCTTTCTCCCCCACTCTGCAAACACGCCTCCTGGCAGACTACGGGATGAGGGATGCAGTCCAATTTACTCCTGAGGGACTTTGGGTGCCAATAAGCCCTCCTAGTACATCCTATAAGTCCTATGCAGCAAAATTCCTGAGTACTGGTCGGAGGCCCAGCACCCTTTCTCCACCACTCTGCAAACATGACTACTACTTAAAGAAGCATCTTTTTGCACCTCTGACTTAGAGGTACTTTTGATCCCCCTGCCCTATTATGTACTAGGGCCTTACAGAGGAGGTCATGCCAATCACAGGGGTTCCCCAACACATAGTGTTCCCTAATGTATATAGGTGTTTTTACTGTATTCTAAGTGTCTTTTAGCATTGCACTGGTTCTACGCCTGGTTAGTCATAGTCAGTTACCACCAGTACCCATCATTAAAATGTTGGGGGCACAGGATGAATTTGCAACAAGGCCTCTTTCTGCTCCTCTGATGGTTCTTTGTGCACATCTCTTGCTTCTTTCTGCACATTTCTTCGTCTTTCTGGAATTCTGTTGCCTCTTTCTGCATTACTCTTGCTTCTTTTTGTGCCTTTCTTTGTCTTTATGGACTTCTGTTGCCTCTTTCTGCATTTCTCTTGCTGCTTTCTGCGCCTTTCTTGCTCTTTCTGCACATGTCCTACCTCTGTAGGCATAGTTAGAAATTAGCATTCAAAAATCCTTTGAAATTCACTGTAAAAAACACAGGGTTCAGGGATGTTATAGTTAGAAGTTAGCATTTAAATAAACCTTAGAAATTCACTGAAACAACCACAGGTTTCAGGGACGTTATAGTTAGTTGGACATTTCACTTGTACAAAATCAGAGAAATTCGTCTGTTATAGTTAGTTAAGCTAACTATAACTCGCGCCCCTGCAATGCACTGCTGATGACGTCACATATTACTTCATTCATGACATGGTCAGTGACATCACTGATGACATCTCAAATAACATCACTGATGACATCACTGATGACATCATCCACGTGATAATTTGATGCACCTCCTCATACCCTAATATAACCTTTGATACATCCACTCTAAAATACAGACTACCATTTTCAAAACCATAGACACACCAATACCAGTTACTACATACCCACTCAGTGATTCCTAGGTCTACACACACATCCACTCATTCACCCATACAGTCACTCATACATGCAGTCACTCATCAATACAGCACTATCATACTCACACACCTAGTCAGTCATGCAAAGAATCAATCACTCTCCCATTTACTCACCTATACAGTTATACAAACACCACCTAGCTTATTCAATCAGATAGTAACACATACTTACTCTCTTATACAATCACTTATACAAGCACACACTCATCCATACAGGCACTCTCACAATCACCCACTCTCACATATAGTCATTTATATAGCCCAACACTCACATATACTGCCTTTCACATATGTGGTTACCTTACACATGTACCACTGAGACATCCATTTACTCAACAACACACCCATACACACACTCCCCCACCCATACAGCCCTTCATAGATGCAATCTGGAACCCATACACCCAGTGAATCACCTACTCACACATCAATGCACAATCACACACCCCCACCCACCCATACAGACAGTCAGGTACCCATACAGATAGATAACCACTCAATAACCCATATACACACTAATGTAGCTACTCACCAACCCATGCAGCTACTTACACACCAACTGACAGACTAATACATTGATTCACACAGTTTAGTCACTAAACCATGCATTCAGTAAGACACGATTAATTCCTCACTTACACAGTCAGGCACACACCTACTAAATCATCCATTCAGAAATTAAACACCCACTCACTCTTCATTACACCTTGGTATGTATATATATATATATATATATATATATATATATATATATATATATATATATATTGTCTACTGGCGGTCGCCAGTAGATAGTTATAGTTAGGACCGTGTTTCCATAGGAAATCTCAAAATTCGGTTTTGAATAACTTTGGCGCCGGTTGACGAATCTTCGCGACATTTTCAAAAGTAATGGGGCGCTCCGCTCAGCTCCTACCCTGAAAGTCTCGGGGGGATTCGTCAAGCGGGGGCCGAGAAAAAAGGGGGGTCCCAAAACACGTTTTCCCATAGGACCTTTAGTCGAAGGTACAGCCCGAACGGCTGAACAGAATTACTTGAAATTTGGCAGAGTGGTAGTCCTCAGGTCAGGGATGTGCCTTTTGCATATATGAAGTCAATCTGTTCAGTAGTTCCTGAGAAAATTGCATTTAAAAGCACATACATATCTATAGTGCGCGAGCATAATTCTGATTGGTTGTTACATGTCAGTCAACGTTCGAATCGGTCGAAATCAGGAAGTGTCTGCCGCCATTTTGTTTTTTTTCAGTGCGAGAGTGGAAAAGGAAGGTGGAGAATGTGAAAAGGGGGCAGGGTAGAGAGTTCCTGACCCCCTAGCCTTTGTCAGGGGGTCCCTGAAGGACCCCGAAGGCAGAAAAAAACATTGATTTTTTTTTTTTTTTAAATCGCGGGGGTGCACGCACCATGCGCGCACGGTGAAAAACCATAAAAAAATAAAATAATTTAATACGTAGTTTATTGAAAAATAAATATATAAAAAAAATAATAATACATACATCACTTAGCATTTAAAAAAACTTACAAATTCACTGAAAAACTATAGGTTTCACACACGTTATAGTTAGGAATTAGCATTTAAAAAACTTTGCAAATTCACTTAAAAAACCATAGGTTTCAAACATGTTATAGTTAGGTGGATATTTCACTCGTAAAAAACCAATGAAATTCCACCGTTATAGTTAGTTCAGATAACTATAACTCGCGCGACCGCCACTCTATCACAAGGATGATGTCATCAGTGATGTCAAGAGTGATGCCACTGACCATGTGATGAGTGATGTATTATGTGACGTCATGAGCAGAGGATTGCGGGCGCGCGAGTTATAGTTATCTGAACTAACTATAACTGTGGAATTTCATTGGTTTTTTACCACCAGTCATTGCTTACCGCAGAGCTCCAAATGTACGATCTCTTATTGTGAGAGCTGAACTCAAGCAAGCTGTAACAAATGCAGGGGTTCATTGCTGTGACTCTAAAAGGTGCATCACATGTGAATATCTTTTACAAACATCATCTGTAACTAGTTCTGTTACGAGAAGGACCTATGCAATAAGGCAGCATCTTACATGTCACTCACCATGCATTATTTATGTGATTCAGTGCCAACAGCAAAGCTGTAAAAAGCAATATGTAGGCCAAACAGTGAATGACCTCCGTACACGATTCAGGAACCACAAATCTGCAATAATTAATAAGAAAATTGACCAGCCTGTAGCCAATCATTTTAACCTTGTGGATCATTCACTATCAGATTTGAAATTTTTCCCCGTGGAACATGTTTCAAAGGAAGAACTACTGGACTCCAGGGAAAACTTTTGGATGTACCGTTTAAAATCACTGCATCCAGATGGACTGAACATTACTGACAACACAACCTGATTACTGCATATCTCAAGAGCTCTCAGGACTGCATTGATTCCACATTCCAAATGGAATCTTCACTCATGATGCTTTTTGAAAATTCAGCTGTCATCTGTGCAGCCACAGAGCAAACCATCTTGTACTACCTGAGGAAGGCGGAAGCTGAAACGTTGTAGTGGAAATATATTTTTGTTCTTTGGTGAATCTATCTGTTTGAGTCACTTCCTTCGTGGATATATATATATATACATATATATATATATATATATATATTATCTACTGGCGGTCGCCAGTAGATAGTTATAGTTAGGGCCGTGTTTCCATAGGAAATCCGCAACATTCTATTTGGAATAACTTTTGCGTCGATTGACGAATCCTCGCGAAATTTTCAAAATAGGTGGGGCGCTCCGCTCCGCTCCTTCCCTGAAAGTCTCGGGCGAATTCGTCAAGCGGGGGCTGAGAAAAAGGGGGGGTCCCAAAACGCGTTTTCCCCATGCATTTTCCCATAGGACCTTTAGTCCGCGCTACAGCCCGAACGGCTGAACAGAAAACCTTGAAATTTGGCAGCGAGGTAGTCCTCAGGTCAGGGATGTGCCTTTTGCAGGTCCGGTGTAAATCTGTTCAGTATTTTCTGAGAAAATAGCATTTAAAAGCATATATATATCTATAGGCGCGCACCGTGCGCGTACGGTAAGCGCACCCTGCCGTGAGCGAGCGCAATTCTGATTGGTTGTTAGATCTTAGTAAACATTCGAATCGGTCGAAACCAGGAAGTGTCGGCCGCCATTTTGTCTCTCGCAGTCCGAGGGAGGTGAAAAATAAAGGTGGAGAACATGAAAAGGGGGCAGGGTGGACAGTTCCTGACCCCTAGCCATTGTCAGGGGGTCCCCAAAGGACCCCCAAGGGCCATAAATGTTTTTAATATTTTTACGAAAAATCGTGGAGTGCGCTTACCGTGCGCGCACGGTAGAAACGGGAAAATTACGCGAACGGCGTAACGTGGGCGCACGGTGCGTGAAGCGCACCGTGTGCCCACAGAGCGCGCGCGGTGCACGAAGCGCACCGTGCACGCACGGTACGCGCACGGTAAAAAACCTTAAAAAAAATAAATAAATACATCACTTAGCATTTAAAAAAACTTACAAATTCACTGAAAAAACCATAGGTTTCACACATGTTATAGTTAGGAATTAGCATTTAAAAAACCTTGCAAATTCACTTAAAAAAACATAGGTTTCACACATGTTATAGTTAGCTGGACATTTCCCTCGTAAAAAACCAATGAAATTCCCCCGTTATAGTTAGTAAAGGGAACTATAACTCACGCGACCGCAATCCACTGCTGATGACGTCAGATAGTACATCACTGATGACATATGTGTCTTTCTGTAAAATAAATATTTATTAAATATGTATAGCTAAAGGTTAAAGGAAATAAAAATGGGTAAATAAGTGAATAAATACAGTGATGTAATATCTGATGTCATCAGCAGTAGATTGCGGTCGCGTGAGTTATAGTTCCCTTTACTAACTATAACGGGGGAATTTCATTGTTTTTTTACGAGGGAAATGTCCAGCTAACTATAACATGTGTGAAACCTATGGTTTTTTAAGTGAATTTGCAAGGTTTTTTAAATGCTAATTCCTAACTATAACATGTGTGAAACCTATGGTTTTTTCAGTGAATATATATATATATATATATATATATATATATATATATATATATATATATATATATATATATATATAAAACATATTTAAACTTTGCAGAAACACACAGTCACTGGATGATGTCATCAGTGATGTCATTTGAGATGTCATCAGTGATGTCACTGACCATGTCATGAATGATGTAATATGTGACATCATCAGCAGTGCATTGCGGGGGCGTGAGTTATACTTAGTTTAACTAACTATAACGGCCGAATTTATCTGGTTTTGTACGAGTGAAATGTCCAACTAACTATAACGTCCCCGAAACATGTGGTTTTTTCAGGGAATTTCTAAGGTTTTTTTAAATGCTAATTTCTAACTATAATGTCCCTGAAACCTGTGTTTTTTTCAGTGAATATATATATATATATATATATATATATATATATATATATATATATATTATCTACTGGCGGTCGCCAGTAGATAGTTATAGTTAGGACCGTGTTTCCATAGGAAATCCGCAACATTCTATTTGGAATAACTTTGGCGCCGGTTGACGAATCCTTGCAAAATTTTCAAAATAGGTGGGGCGCTCCGCTCCGCTCCGCTCCTACCCTGAAAGTCTCGGGGGGGATTCGTCAAGCGGGGGCTGAGAAAAAAGGGGGGTCCCAAAACGCGTTTTTCCCATGCAATTTTCCATAGGGACCTTTAGTCCAAGGTACAGCCCGAACGGCTGAACAGAATTACTTGAAATTTGGCAGAGAGGTAGTCCTCAGGTCAGGAGAGTGCCTTTTGCAGGTCTGGTGTCAATCTGTTCAGTAGTTCCTGAGAAAATCAAAAGTAAAATCATATATATATGTGGGCGGAGCCTAACCACACATCTCATCCTGAGATCTGATTGGCTGTCAGCACTTCATCCAAGAAGTGTTGGCAGCCATCTTGGGACCAATATACATGATAGCACCTCATTAAAAAGCATTGCAGTTAATAGAAGGTTTTAAGACTTTAGTTACATTATAAATCATTTGTTGATGGTACCATACTCATTTTAGGAATTGTGGTATGTTCTAAGGTGATTTCACCATGTCAAAAAGCCTTCTGCTGGGATATCATGATTGAGAGAAAAATATTTTCTCATGCTTTTCCCACAGAGGTTTGGAAGGTGATCTATAAGCTAAACGGAGAGCTTATTTTCTGTAAATTCACATTATCTTTCTCAGTCATGTGAGAATGAAGTCTGACATTCTCAGTAAAACATGTACATCCAACAAGGGCAGAGACTGTCAGTTGATTCCTTTGTGTTCTACTGCAGCTTCCCAGAGTGTTCCAAAGAACAACTAGAGCGCTAACAGTCCTACTTATGATAAACGTATGGCACACCTGAAGCCATCTTGCTTGGATTAAAGTGGTAACTCTTAAAACATTTAATTTTAAAAGGAGCAAAATGAGGGGGTTCATTTTTCCATAAAAAGTATGATTAGTGCTGCAGAAAGAAAAATTAGGGCACATTTTGAGTGACTTCTCAAATCCTCTTCTATTTCATTGAAAAATTCTGACATGCAGACTGAAACATGCACTTTCAATACCAGCAGCAGTTTTCCCTGGTGAGCAGTAGCTTTACTACAGTGATCTAATGAGCAAAAAGAGTGCTAACATTCTGAATTTATGGCAAATGTGTGACACATCTGAATGCCTTCTTGATGGAATCAAAGTAAAAAACTGAAAGTATTTCCTACTGAGGAGACTGCAGTAAATGAGGAAATTAGGAAACTTCATAACAAATAAGTCTCCCAAGATGGCCACCAGAGACAAAAGAGCCCAAATGTAGCCCAAATATCACCCAGATGTAGCCCAAGTATAGCCCAATGACAGAATGTCCCAGAGTGTTCTTAAAAACAACTAGAGCGTCTTCATTATGACAAAAGTATGGCACACCTGAAGCCATCTTGATTGGAATAAACTGGTAACACTTAAAACATTTAATTTAAAAAGGAACACAATGAGGGGGTTTATTTTGCCATAGAAATTATGATTAATGCTGAAGAAAGAAAATGAGGGCACATTTTGAGTGACTTCTCAAATCCTCTTCTATTTCATTAAAAAATTCTGACATGCAGACTGAAACATGCACTTTTAATACCAGGAGCAGACTTCCATGGTGAACAGTAGTTTTACTACAGTGATCTAATGAGCAACTAGAGTGCTAACATTCAGAATTTATGGCAAATGTGTGACATATCTGAATACCTTCATGATGGAATCAAAGTAAAAAACTGAAAGCATTTCCTACTGAGGAGACTGCAGTACATGAGGAAATTAGGAAACTTCATAACAAATAAATCTCCCAAGATGGCCACCGGAGACAAAAGAGCCCAAATGTAGCCCAAAATCACCCAGATGTAGCCCAAATATAGCCCAATGACAGAAGTGTGCAAAACACTTATTATTTTGTGTTTTTGCAGTGTTATATAGTGCAGACTTGTCAGGTATTGGAGTGCTTTACATGAGCATTGGTTACATCACACAAGAACAAATTCATTTTGGTTGTAGACATGGGGAGACTAAGTGATTTGACCAGAATCACAGAATGTCGAGCTGAAGCAGAAACTCCAACCTGGTTCCCCAGTTGCAAAGTCTGCAGTTCTGGAAGTAACACCACATCCTCTCCCCTAAGTGCAACATTTAATCAAGTGGTCAACTGGATAAAAAAACATAAAGATAACAAATAATTTAAAAGTGCTTTGTCGCTATTTGAAAACTCAGAAAATATGTCCTTATTTTAGTCTTTTAGAGCACTAACCATAATTTTGATGCCAATAAGACCCTCTCATATATGTAATTTCTAAAGGAAATGCTCTAGGTATTACAGTTTTGATTACATCAAGATGACGTCAGGCGTTCCACACTTTTGTAATAAATATAGAATGTTAGCAATCTAGTTGTTCATTAGGATACTGTTGAGAGGCAGAGGCCAGGGGCACGGACTCTGAAAATTGAAGGCAGGTAGGAGGGTAGAAAGGCAACAATTTAACCACACTGAGCAGGCAGGAAGGGCCGTGGCAGCACAACAGACTATGGAGGGCAGTGGAAAGGGGGGCAGGGGCAACAAACCAACAATACAGGACTTGCAAGAGAGGATGTGGCAATGTAATAGACCATTGTGGGCAGAAGGAAGAGGCAATGGTAGTACAACCATACATGCCAACAGACCCGATTCAGCCAGGAAACGTCCAATGTTTTTAAGCTCAAATGGGCTTTATTTGATCTGTCTCCTGTCTACAATCTCCTCTTTTTCAATGTAACTCAAAGGGGAAAATCAATACCCCAGTTTTTTTTCAAAATCTCCCTCTTACCAAGTTCAAAATGTTCACAAGTATGGTACATTGGATCATGGAAGGAAATGGGGTAGGGACATGGACTTTGATAACAGAGGACAGGAGGGACATGGAGAGGTGCACCAAACTGACCCTGCAGGGCAGGCATCAGGGTTTGCAGCAGCACAATACACCACACAGGGCATGCGGGACGGGAGTGCAGCACAACAATCCATAGAAAGCAAGAGGGAGGGGACAGGACCATGCACATGGACAACAGAGAACAGAGGGGCAAGAGGCAATGGTAGCTAGCTGACCATAATGGACAGACAGGAGAGAAAGCTGCAGCATAACAGACCATAAAGGGCAGGAGGGACGGATCAGGGGCATTACAATGGAACAGACAAGCCAGGAGGGAGGGAGTAGGGGTCTGCACATGTAAACAGAGGGCTGAGGGCAAGGGGGCAGGGCAGGAGCAGCAAGATAGCCATGGAGGTCAGGCAGGATGGGCACTAGAAGCAAGACACACCATGAAGAGCAACAGTGAGACTGTGATGGCATACACACAGACCATGGAGGGAAGGTGGGAGGGCGTCAGGGGCAGCTAACTGACCACACAGGGAAGGTGGGAGGGGCCATGGCAGCACAGAAGACCATGCATGGCAAGTGGGAGGGTTAGTGGCAGCACAATGGCTATGATGGGCAAGAAGGAGGGTGCAGGGGCATGCACAAAGGACGATGGAGGATAGAAGGGGGGTCAGGACCTGTGCACAGACAAGAAAGTTCAGGGGAAGGGGCCTCACAACAGACCGCACGGGGCAGGCAGGAGGAGCAGTTGCAGCACAACAGACCAGGGAGGGCAGAAGGGTGTGGCAGTACAATGGACCATGTAGGACAGGAGGAAGAGGATAGGGGCATGGCATGTGGACAGGCAGGGTGGAGGTGGCAGGGACAGATTACAGTCATCTGACAATGCTAGGCAGGTGGGAGGGGAGTGTCAGTTCAACAGAACACTCAGAGTAGATAGGAGTGGCAGGTCCATGGAACATGGTGGGCAAAAAGGATGGAGCAGGGGCATGCACATAGACATCGGAGGGCAGGGGGAAGGAGAATAGGGGCAGCAAGCTAAGCACAGAGTTTAAGCAGGAGGTCAATGATGGGGCATAGAATTGGGCAATGGAGGGCAGGAGGAGTGGACTGGTACATCATACTAAATTGAGGGCAGTGGAAGCACATCAGACCATACATGGCAGGAGGGAGGAGGCTAGTCCATGGATTCACACAACAGAGGATAGGGAGGAGGGGGATGGGGCAGCAAGCTAACTGTTCAGAGAAGGCGGGTATTAGGAACTTTATTGTTTTTAAAACGTGTGTCTGTGCGAACTACTTAAAATATGAACAACTATGCAGCTTAATCTCACTTTTATTCAGGAAGAAGAGGACGTTTGTGACTGTGGCTCCGGGCTCACATGGCAGAAACACCCCCTGACCCTCCACCCCCTATCGCAAAATGTAATGCCCGTGAAAAGGGTAGGTGAACACAGTGTTATATAGAACATAGTCCTGAGAGCACGATTGAAAATGAAAACTAGATATAGTGTATGGTATAAACTATGCACCAAAAAGTGTGTATATAAGATGAACCGGGCGTGAAATATAATATGCAATACATTGTGCGCAATGACAGATTCATTGGAGAGCGCGAGATAGCACAGGCACCAGCGCGTGCTATGCGATATGCGCCTTGGAGTGTAATATGCACAGGGCAGTGTTGTGTAACCTAACTAGTCTCTAAAGTTGTAATATAAAATATGTGCTGGGGAGTGTAACGTTGCATATGCACTGTGACAAAGATGTGGATCCCAGATTTTAATATGTATGGCATAGCACTGTGCGTTATAACATAGGCATCGAGGAAGGCATTTTAGATGGGGCAATATAACCCGTGTGAAGACAAGTGTGGCATGACATATTCACGGGGTGGTGTTACAGTGCACATGGGCTAGAGAGTGTCATAGCATATGCACTAGCTAGTGGAATACAACACAGAGGTGTGTGGCACTGAGCAGGCAATGGTGGGTGTAACACAGCATTGGGCTCTGCCAGGAGCGCACTGTGACTCTCAAGCGATGTTCGTCCCCTTTCCAGAGAGTAAAATAAAAAGTATTACACATCCGGCAGTGGATGTGTGTTTTATTATCCGTGAGGGGAGTTTCTTGCATAGTTTTGGTCGAATTTTTGTCGAATCCCCTTTGAATGGCTTGGTGTGCATGTGTATTAAATGTGCCCGTCAATAGCTACCCATGTTTGTATAAATAAACGACAAGGGTGTCTACCGGGATTAGGCACGGTAGGGCATCAGACATGTCAGAGCTTCACTAGTGGTGTAAATACATTCCACGTGGATTCATTGTATGCATAGTCGCCTTTTAATGAATATCACGCAAATCGTCATGGTGATAGGTACGTACGGTTTGTCCAGCATGTCCTAGGTGTGGCTATAAATATATATTTTAAAAAAATATTAAAATACAGTGGCCGGCCCTGGGGATTGGGGTCAAAAATATATAATTAGGAGACAGGCCCTGGGAGATGGGGTCATCAGGGCCAATAAATTAGAATAAGAAGGGGAACCACACAGCCCCCCTTCTTAAAAACTTAAAATAAATAAAAGACTGGCATCGTGCCGGAGGCCACGCCCCCTCCTTGCAGCACTCTGCAAACGCGCCCCCTGGCGAGTTGTAAGTTGGGGAATTAATTCCTCTTCAATACTGAGGGTCCCTGAGGGCCAACTAGCCCAACAGGCATCTCCAGTATGCGCCAGGGAGCTGCGCTGCAGACAGGTGTTCTGAGGCCAAGCCCCTTTTTACACCTCTCTGCAACGCAGCTCTGTGGCGCTTACTGGAGGTACCTAGTGGTCTAGTCTGACCCTAGGGACCCTTAGGATTCAAGGGGACTTAATCGCTCAACTTAGAACAGCCACAGGGCGCGTTTACACAGTGGTGAAGGGAGGGGACGGGGCCTGAGGTGACGTGTGCAAACACGCACTATGGCACGTTTTAAATTGGGGATATCATTTCCCTGCAATACTGAGGGCCCCTGGGGGCTAACTAGCCCACCAAGTGCTTCCAGTAAGCACCACTGAGCTGCATTGCAGAGAGGTGGTCCAGGCCGTGCCACTTTTTACACCTCTCTGCAACGCAGCTCTGTGGCACTTACTGGAGGTACCTAGTGGGCTAGTTGGACCCTAGGGACCCTCAGGATTCAAATGAACTTAATCTCCCAACTAAAAACGGACACAGGGCGTGTTTACACAGTGGTGAAAGGATTGGACGGGGCCTGAGTTAACATGTGCAAAAACGCCCTGTGGCCTGTTTTAAGAGGTAGTTTTAAACCCCCTGCCCTTACAGAGGAGGTCATGCTAATCTCAGGGGACCCCAACGCATAATGTTCCCTAGTGTATGTAGGTGTTTTCACTGTATTCTAAGTGTCTTTTAACATAGCACTGGCTCTAGGACTGGGTAGTCAGACTCAGTTACCACCAGTATCCGTCAGAAAAAGTTGAGGGTACAGGATGATTTTGCAACAAGGCTTCTTTCTGCTCTTCTTTTTGTTCTTTCTGCACGTTATCCTTCTTCCTGCACTTTTCTTCGTCTTTGAGGACTTCTTTTGCTTCTTTCTGCACTTCTTTTTTTTCTTTCTGTGCATTTTTTCTTCTTTCTTCACATGTCCTATCTCTGTAGGCATAGTTAGAAATTAGCATTTAAAAAACCTTTGAAATTCACAGAAGAAACCATAGGTTTCAGGCACGTTATAGTTAGGAATTAGCATTTAAAAAACCTCAGAAATTCACTGAAAAAACCATAGGTTTCAGGGGTGTTATAGTTAGCTGGACTTTTCACTTGTACAAAACCATTGAAATTCCCCCGTTATAGTTAGTTCAGCTAACTATAACTCGCGCGCCCGCAATGCACTGCTGATGACGTCACATATTACATCACTCATGACATGGTCAGTGACATCACTCATGACATCACTGATGACATCTCAAATGACATCACTGATGACATCACTGATGACATCATCCTTGTGATAGAGTGGCAGACCTCCTCTCACCCTAATATAACCTTTGATACACACATTCAAAAATAGAGACTACAATTTTCAAAACAATGGCCATACCAATACCAGTTACAACAACCTCTTCAGTAATTCTAAGATCCACATACACATCCACTCATTCATCAACAGTCCTATACAGTCACTCATACATGTACTCACTCATCATATGTACTCATACACCTATACATCCTGTTACACAATGCCACTCATCCATAGAGTTACTCACACACATAGTCACTCATGCTAATAAAGAATCAAACATACATTTACTTGCATATACAGTTATACACACACACCACCACACTTACTTCTACGGAAACTTACACATACTTAGTCTTTTAAACAATCACTTATAGAAACACATACTTATTCATACAGGAACTCTTTCAATCTCTCACTCTCACATATACTCACTTATATACACCAATAGTCACATAAACTAGTTTAAAACATATGTAGTTACTCATAAAGACACTATTGAGACTGTAATTCACTCACTAACACACCCATACACACACTCATCCACCCATACAGTCCTGCACACATGCTGTCTTCAACACATACAAACAGTGAGTCACTCATTCATGCACCTGTGCACTACGTAATACCCCCCACCGAACCATGCAGACACTCAGACTGATACTCAAAAAAGCAACTAATAACCTATATAGACACCCATGTAGCTACTCACCAACCCATGCAGCCACTTATACACAAAGTGAGATACTGATACAGATATTTACATATTTAAACATTACTCACTAAGCCATGTATTCACTATGATACACTTAATCAGTCAGTTACACAATCAATTTTTCAAAAACAAATCATCCTTTTAGACACTTATATACCCATTTATTCTTCCATCGACCTTGAGATATACATATGTAAAACATATTTAATTTTCAGAAAAACACACATTCACTGGAAGATGTCATCAGTGATGTCATGAGTGATGTCATTTGAGATGTCATCAGTGATGTCATGAGTGATGTCACTGACCATGTCATGAGTGATGTAATATGTGACGTCATCAGCAATGCATTGCGGGCGCGCGAGTTATAGTTAGCTGAACTAACTATAACGGGGGAATTTCAATGGTTTTGTACAAGTGAAAAGTCCAGCTAACTATAACACCCCTGAAACCTATGGTTTTTTCAGTGAATTTATATATATATATATATATATATATATATATATATACACACACACACATACAAGAAAGAACCTTGCCACTTCAATCTCCTCTGAGGAGAATAACAAGCGCAGCCCTGAATTTTGTGCAGATTTTTTATTGCTCACACCACTCCATCATAGCGCGTTTCGGCCGTTACCAGCCTTGATCACATGGCTATATATCATCCAAAGGTGCCCAAAGGTTGGAGACGCACACAGCAGCAAGCAAACAGAGCTTCATAGCAAAGTTATTTATTCAGAAAAACAGCAGCGCTTCCGGATATTTCATGTGCCTTTTCCCTACGCGTTTCGGATCTCATTGCTCCTTGATCACGGTCGGCTTGCTTCATAACAGATGCGTATAAGGCGAGTCCCGTAATTTGCTGCTTTATGGCCCTCAATGAGCTCCTACAATTTATGGCCTTCTGGGGCTTGTAGTCCTTAGCGCTAAAGTAATACCTTTAATAGGTTCTGTTTACAGCAATTGTTGTCAAGCCCTCCATAGAGCCTCTGATCGCGTTGCTGTCTTCAATCTATATATATATGTTCTTTATTCAGTCAATTGACCATAAAGTGCACAGTAATAAATACATTAAAACATATGAATAATTCTTTACATATCACATTAAAACAACATTATTGATATACAAAATGATAGAACTAGCTCATTTCACTGGGGCAATAGTCACTTATCAGCAGGTAAGCGCCTAACTAATCTATTTTCCCACTTAAAACCTGCTAATCAGTGGTACATCCGAACAAAATTCGAGCAGTATTATAAAACCATTACAATCGATATGTCACACATATGTCTGCCATAAAACAGTATTATAATCCTTCATAAAAACAGTGCAAAGCGTACCAAATTAGATCAATTTACAAAGCTCCAGAGTAAAAAATAATAGTAATTAGATCCTCATACATCCTTGTTAAAACCATAAAATGCTATATGTCTCAGTACAGCCATATTCCTATCAGTATTTCATAAGAATAGTGGTCACTTTCACTATGGCTGTGCGTCAGAATCAAATAGCGCGGGGACCTCAGATGCAGCCTGGGGCATGAACTTCTGATGCCTAATCCAGAAGTTCAGCAGGAATCTGCTCACAGCAAATACAAAAATGGTTTTGGTATCATATCTTCATATTCTCTTTTTTTAATTTAAACAGTCTTTATTGTATTTGCATAATATATGCAGACTTGCCAGTACAGATGAAACAAAAAAAGAAGAAAGAAGCCGACCCTCCCCTTTTCTCTAGCCCCCCCACCATTCCCCTTGGTCCAGCTCTCCCTCCAGATTAAGCCCGATCTTTCAATTATGAGAATACAGTAATAAACATATAATCACATATCCAGTTATCACTTAACTGCAAATACTGTTGTCCAGCATAAGAAAATAAAAAATACGTATTGTTAATACTGTAGTTCCCCCTTTAAAAAGAGGCTCCAAGTAGGCCTTTCCGCCTAAAGGTCTCCGCCATTTCCTAAATCCGATTTTCTCATTGATTCATTCCTTCATGGTTCTCCTTTTCCCCCTCCCAAGACCATCTTATCAGGGGTGCCCAAATTTCAGACCCTCTTTTCTGCCTGCTGTTTCCAGACGATAGACCACTAAAAATCTGCCCAGCCACCGCTGACTGGTTGGAGGCACCGGGTAGAGCCAGTGAGTGGCTAGACAGAGCCTGAATACCGTCATAGCAATAAAGAAGAATACCTGCATCTTCCCTGAAAGTGAGGGATTGCCCACCCCTAGCATAATCAATTGTGCTGACATACGTTCTGCCCGATTTGGGATTCTAAAATGGCACCCACATTTCTTTTAACAGCATCCAAGCTAGGGCATAATGCAAACATATGCAAACTATCAGCTACGTGAAAACCGCAGCGAGGGCAGGATGAACCAGCTAATCTACCCCATTTTGCGATCTCAGCTGGGGTAATATATAAATTGAACCAAGTTTTAACTGGGGCTGTAAGTTATCTGAAATAAAGGATGTTCGGGCTAGATGTACTGAATCATCAACTTCTCCAAATCCCACTTGTAGGTGTTCCTGCCAGTAATCATAATGCTTAGGTAAATCATCCACCGTTGTTTCATTCAGTAACTTATATATCCTGCCAAGTGTGAATGATTCTTTGAATAACCCCTCCACTAGTGTCACTCTGACAAAGCCACAGCGACCCCCAGCCTTTTTTGCCAAGAAATCTCTTATCTGGAGATACTTGAAGAATTGATTATTCTCTAGTCCATGCCTATCCCTAATTCGGTCAAACAGTACAACCCCTCTCTCCTCTAGCACATCCCTAACTATCCTCACTCCTTTTTCATACCACCCTTTCATGTATCCATCATTAAAAATATCAGGAAGAGACTCATTTTTGTATAACGGGGTGTAAGCGTTGAACAGTCCCAAACCGAAATTTTTTACGGACCGCAGTCCAGACTTTAAACGCACACAAGAGGGTCTTGAATTTGACCCTTTTGTAATAGTTGAATATGGCATGTCGCAAAAGACACCCATTAGCCTCTCTTCCTAGTAACAACTCATATATTGAAGTGGGAGCTGTTTCTTGCAAGCTATCTTTTCCCCCATTGAGCAGAAGACTCGTTTTAATATCACAGCCCAGTAATACAGCTGTAAATTGGGAGCACCCTAACCTCCTCTTTACCTTAGAAGCGTAAAAAATGTCTGCAACCTCCTAGGACGGCAGTTTGCCCACAGAAATCTTGATATCATCTGATTCAGGTATTTGAACCAACAGCTATTTATGGTTAGAAGAATGGCCATAAAAAAATACACATTTTTGGGCAGAAACAGCATCTTGATAACATTAATCCTTCCAATCAGTGTCAGCTTAAGGTTATTTAGTCCGGCAAAATCCATTTAGAATTTTGGAAGGAGCGGGTCTAAATTTGCTTTTACAATTTTTGCCACATCTGCTAAGAGCACCACCCCTAGGTATGTTGCCTTCTGCACTACCTGTGGTTCATTCAGATATAACCCCCTGCTAATCAAAATTTGAGACTTGCTTTGATTCAGCCGATAACCCAAAATGTGTCCAAAAACATTAGCTTCCTTTGCGATTTCTCCCATTGTGCCCGTCGGACTAGAGGTGACAAGTGCCAGATCGTCAGCATAAGTAAGAATCTTAGTTTCCCCCCATTGCTATGCACTGCCACAATTCCACTATAGCCTTTGATCTCCCTAATTAGCGGATTGATATATAATGCAAACAATAGGGGGGAGCAGGGATAGCCCTGGCGGGTTCCCCGACTACTCAGTGCAGGGTCCTTCACCTCTCCAATTATTGCAACTCTGGCTATTAGGTTTTTATACATTGTTGCAATGGCCTTAATAAAGCCTTTTCCGAGCCCACTTTTCCAGATAATTGCCCAAAAGAACGGCCAGGAGACCCTATCAAAGGCTTTTTCCGTGCCCAGCAAGATTAGCGCCATAGGATCTCCGGCAATTCCTGCGGCATCAAAAAGCGCAATTGTCCGTTGGATATGGTCAATGGTACTGCGGCCAGGGACAAAACCATGCTGTACTGGAGAGACCAACTTCTTTATTAACCCTGCCAGGCATTTAGCTAAGAACCTTGCATACACCTTGACATCACTGTTAATTAACGTTATAGGACGAAAGGATCCCAGCTCCTTAGCCAACTTACCCTTTTTGGGGAAAACCACTATATTAGCATATCTCCAAGAGTCCGGTGCCCCCTGGCCTGCTTGAGCCTCCAGGAAAACATCCTTCATTAATTTTTGTAGGCAGAACGCCATCTTTCAGTAGAATTCTCCCAGTAAAGAGTCAGTGCCTACTGCCTTCCCATTTGCAAGTGCCTGAATCTCCCTCCCCCCAATCCTCCACCATGATAGGAGCCTCCAGCATTTCCCTTTCTTCTACTGATAGAATCTCCCCAGGTAAATTGGCCAACTTATCCTCTATTTCTTTTTCCCTACCTGATAAAATCATTGAAATGCTCCCCGTATGTCCGAGGGCTCCGTAACTGAACCCACCAGAGGATCCTTAATTTCCGCAATTGCCCCCTAGGTCACCGACTGTCTGGTGCGCAATGCTAGAAGGCGCCCAACTTTTTTGCTCTACTCATACATTCTAGTCCGCCAAACTATGTATTTCCCTGCTGCTTTATTGGCCGAGATATCCAGTATTGAGGACTTTAATACAGCCACTTTTAGTTGTACTTGTCCAACATCATCCCCATCCCTAATTACCCCGACCAGCTGAGTTTCCACTTCAAGTAGTTTTGTGTACACTTCCTGCATATGTTGTTTTTCTCTTTCTTCTGAGATGTCCACCCATATCTTATAGTTTCCCCTCTTACCTCTGCTTTCAGAGCATCCCATACTACATCTAGCCTTGTGCTCCCTCTATTTTCAGCTATGAATCCTGGGATCCAGTTCTTCATGTGATCAGTATATTCCTCATCAGAAAGAAGTACTCTGTCAAAGGTCCAGTGTGACGTCAGCGTATTCTGTATTTGTACTGAGAATTCTAAAACCAGCGGATTATGATCTGACATAATGCAGGGAAATTTGAATATCCGACACTTTGGCAATATCCCCTGGGATGCAAAGAAATAGTCAAGTCTGGCATGGGTTTGAAGCGTAGCGGAAAATAAAGTATATCCCCAGTTCTGGGGTTCCTGCGCTGCCCAAACATCTGTTAAACCATGTGTCGTACATAGATTAGCTAAAAATTGAAAAAACGTTTGGCTTACGCCCCTGGTATGACCTTTTTCCCAACGCAATAAAGCTGGAATTCAAATTAATATTGAGATTCCCACATAAAATTAGAGGAAGTGGCCAGCCCACTAGTTCTATATTTAGCCAGTCAAACAGGGAGGGGTCATCTAACACAGAGCCATATACTGAACATAATGTAAACAGATTATTATGGATACAACATTGAGTGATAACCCACCTCCCATCTGATCCGATTTTGAACATGAAAATCTAGCTGTGTTTTTGCGAGCCATGATGGCAATTCCTCTTATCCGTGTTCCCTGGGTTGTACTGGAAACTAGCTGATAGCTTGCAAGTTCTGCCACTTTCAGCCTGCCTGTTTCAGCATGTGTCTCTTGTAGGCATCCTTTGTCTGCCTTTAGACGCCTAATGTCCTCATCAATCCTACGTTTCTTGAGGGGACTATTCAATCCACAAATATTAACAGAAGCAATTTCTTAGCTTACCCATTTCCTTCTGTGATCCCTGCCAACTTCTTAAAGCTAGTAATCCCATCTCGTCAAGTTCAGACACCTGGACGAGCCCCCCTCCTGCACCTACGTATCCCAGTCCCAGTGTGCTAACTCCAGGAGACCTCCTTTTAGCAGACGTAGCACGAACCGTCTGATGCCCTCTCTTTCCGCATTTTCCGGTACACCCAGAAGTCTAAGGTTGGTTTTGCCGTTGATGATTTTCAAAGTCTTCCATCTTCCGCATGACGTCCATCATCCTGGCCTCATTGGCCGCAGCCTGTTGTACAGCAGCCTCAGCTCCTGCCTCCAAGGCCACCACTCTGTCCTTTAGTGCAGTTGTCCACTCTGCAATTTCTGTGCATGTCTTCTTAACTTCCCTGATAGTGCCTTAAAACTTCTTTGTTACCAGGTGAGCCCTTTTGTGCTCCTGTCTTGCTTCCACTTGCATTTTCTTGAGGGTGGAATGTATTAATCCCATTGAGGGAGATGATTCTTCCCCTGTTTTAAATTCAGATATAATTTACTCTGACCCATGCGCGCCATCTTCACCACGTGGCCTCTCCTCCTCAATCAAAACGTGTAGAAGAGTAATCCCGTTTCAGTTGGCTAGATCGACTGTGATCTGAATCTGATTGTATTACCTCAGTATCCTTTCTACCTTTATGCCTCCTTCTCCTTCTTTGGGCAGACAGCCGTTTTTGGGTACTAGGATTGGAGAGTGAACTGTCAGAGTCCGTATCTGAATTATCCGGGCCCGATCCATCATTCTCACTAATGTTAGACAGCTCAGAGTCCTCATTAACAGAGAAAAACTTTTCCCCCCCTCTGGTGTTCCCCCCGACCTTGCATCATGTCTGGGACCGATTAGGGTTGGTTGATGAAGCACCCCCTGGTGCCTTCTCTTCCTTCTCCTCCTCATCATAATTATTACTTAGGTCATTTATTTTAGCAGTGTTGCCCTTGCCTGTTTCCCCCCAATACTGCATCACTTTTGGCTATAATGGCCAGTCCCATACTTACAGCATCCATGGGAGGAGACTCGGTATTCTCCGCTGCTAATTGCGAAAGAATCTCACCAGCCAACGCCTCCTTTTTACCATCCACCTTGCTGTGGCCAGGAAACATCCCTGGAATGACTCGATGCTTGGAGGAGGTCTCTGCCTCCTCATGGGACACTGTTCTTTAGGCCTCTATTTCCCCACTTCCACCTACTTGTGCCCAGCCGCGGGAGTAGCATCTCCAGACTTTGTTACCCGTAGGTGTCTTCCGGCAGTAGGGGGGCTGCGCCTATCCCGGCAGTTCCAGAAGCGCTATTCTCTGGACAGTCCCTCGGGGGCATAGGCTGTTTTGGCGACATACTGCTATGCCGGGACCGATCTTTGCCGTTTAGCCAGCCGGCCGCGGTCTTCCAGATGGCGCAGATTAACAAGTAAGTTAATTTGCTGAAGTCTGTCTGTATTTTCCCCAACTTAGATCTCCGGGTGGATGGTCTCTTCACAAGGATCATCGATGTTGTTCACATTTGCCAGAAACTCCTCATATCAGCCGTAATGCTGCGAAGCGGTAGATGGGCGGCTCCTGCAGCACCTACACAGCCACCATCTTGCCTTGATCTTAATATTCTCAACGCCACCTTGTATTGCCTAATCAAGTCTGCAGCAGATAGGACAAATCCATTTCTTATGATATAGAGAATATTCAGTGCAAAAGAAAAGAATATGTTCCGCTGTCTCCTGAACATGACTACAAGCTGGGCATGCAGTAGATGCTGAGTTCGTATCCCAAACAGTGAAAGACCTTAAAGGTAAACAGCCGAATCTAAATCTCACATAGAGATTTTTCACCATAGGTGGTGTGATCTGAATGATCATAGAGAGGTTTGAACTCAGTGAACGGTTTGAAGCTCAAAAACTCAGCTGTCAATAGCCCTGCTGAACTGTTTGTCACATACTGTTCTTCTCTATATGCCCAGTATTTAGCTTTCAATATAGGAATATTGTTCTTGCTAATAGATTCTGGGATCTCCCACAGATGAGTCACCCCCAACAGCCTGCACCATGATTTTATATATCTGAACCAAGGAATTAGTTTAGCACCACTTAGTTTCAGGACTTCTTTCAGGGATTCGCAGTATTGGGCTACCTCTGGGGCAGACCAAATACATAGCCAATAGTTAAGTGGCTTAATTGCTGCCACATCACCAATTCTCCTCAGACCTAGATCAAAGAACAGAGAAATCAATGGGGTACTACTTGGAACAGGAATCAGAGCCCTAGTGAATACGTTTTTGCTCACTGCTAGCTTGTGCAAATCACCATGCCCCCAAAGCTCAGCGACATAGAAAGCAGCATTTTGCACTTTCATTTTATAAATCTCTATGGCGGTTGGTAATTGACCTGGACCAAGACTGCTTCTGGAAGTGCAGTATGGATTTTGACTTATAATATAGGGTTAATTGGCTTTTATCTATTTATGGATCCCAACTCAGGGTTTCTGTTGATCTTACACCCAAATATTAAAATTTTGACACCCTCTCAAGTTCTTTACCCAGTATCTTAACTGGTCTACATTTCCCCTTAGTTTTGCCAAAAAACATATATTTTGTTTTATCGGTGTTCAATTCCAAACCCCGGGCCAAACAAAACCCACAAATTTGTTAATCAGTCTTTGAAGTCCCATTGGTTACCTAGATATAAGTAATGAGTCATCAGCAAACCGCAGGATCAGTACTTTCCCACCATTCATATTTGGAGAATAATTTTCGCAGGCCTGCAGTTCGTTGACCACTCCATTTACATAGAGGGAAAACAGTGTGGGCGCAAGGACACAGCCTTGGCGTACCCCTCTCTGAATAGGGATTTTACTAGTTAGCTGTACGCCTTTTCCTCAGCGGACCTGAGCATAGTTATGTTCATGCAACCTTGCCAGCAGGTTATATATTCACTGAAAAAAACACAGGTTTCAGGGGCATTATAGTTAGGCTGACATTTCACATGTACAAAACCAGAGAAATTCAGCAGTTATAGTTAGCTGAGCTAACTATAACTCGCACCCCCAGGATGCACTGCCGATGTCACATATTACAGCACTCATGACATGTTCAGTGACATCACTCATGACATCACTCATGACATCTCAAATGACATTAGTTGGCAGCTAATCAGATCGCAGACTTGAGATATATGAATATCTGAGAAATGTTTACATTTCTCAGCGACTACTGACTGAATTTACACCATTTAACAAAAAAGAGTGCACCTTTTTGCCAAATTTGGTGTAATTCCATTAAGCAGTTTGGGCTGTAGCTGTGTCAAACTTTTTCCATAGAAATTAACATGGAGAAAACGTGTTTTGGGATTCCCCCCTTTTTCTTGGCCCCTGCTTGAGGGATCACCCCGAAATGTTCAACACAGCAGCTGACCTGACTGCTCCATTAGTTTTGAAAAGTTTGCGAACATTCTTCAAACGGCGCCAAAGATATTTCCAAAAGAGAAAATGCTTTTTGAATAGAAACAAGGTCTTAACTATAACTACCTACTGGCGACTGCCATATATATCATATATAACTTTATTTTGATCACAGAGATCTTAAAAAGTACATAGCACAAGATGAATTATAAACAGAGTATTGAAACATTTGCTTAAAAATTTCGATTTAAGAGGACATAAATACCATAAAAAGCTTTAAAAGGATAAACGGAGTGAAATCAAGTAGAAAATACAGTACTTCATACAAGACATCTGGAGCGCTTGATCCTAAGTGCATACTAGTATTTTGAAAGGCCAAATTCCATTACCCTATGTGTATCTGTATACAAAATTCTCAATACCTTTAGGTAATGGCCGGGACCAAACAATCTGCATAATGGAATACCCACTTTTTCCTCAAAGATTTGTAATGTGGACAAAAAAATTGTAACTGCACAATGGATTCTGGGCTGGCTTTGCACGCAGGACAGAGATCATCCTTGAAAACATTACAACGCCACTTAATACAAAACAATTTTGTTGGCAAAGTCTTGTAACGAAACTGTAAACATTGTTTTTGAGCCAGAGGGGACAATTTCATCAATAGTGTCCTCATAATGAGGAACAAATTTGAAATTAAGAAACTCCTGGGTCAGACTACCCTCTAGTTTTATCAATTCCTTCTCAGCTGTTTTTTCCCAGAACATCACTTTGATCGTGGCCCTCGAAATAGAAGCCAGACTTTCCGGATTGGAACAAAACTCCTCCATCCCAAACCTCCACAAGAGGTCCCTCAATGAGCTACAGTAGAAAATAAACTCATAGGCAACTGAACAGTATGATATAACTCAATATTATTGGGCTCAGTGTAACAGATCAAAACTGCACAAATATATTTCAGATTATTTAATCTTCAATTATCAAATTCATATTAATCATCTTCATTATATGAAAATACCAAAAAAAAGGCAATATTTATTCAGAACATCATTTCTCTTCATAAAAAACAAAATGTGGCAGTAGCTAAACCATGGAATCGAGGTTACCTAGGGGAGTTTCAAAAGACTGGGCAGAGCCTCGCGGTAAGGGGTAAGCTCTTCAACAGTCCATAACCGATACCAGAACATGAGTAATTTATAGTCTAACTTATAGGCCAGCTGTCTATGAGAAAAATCCACATAAAGGACAGTCAGATGGATACTGAGGAGTAGGTCTAACAGAGATTTCAGGACGTGATTTTCTATGCTAGACAAACAATTTGTGTTACCTGTGCCCCAGAGTTCTGCTCCATAAAGAGCCCCCCAAGGACTTTAATATTGTAGATTTCCAGGGCTAGGGCCACTTGCCTAGACAGTTTATGTCAATGAATTTTACTAATGTGAGCGGTCTGCTGAGCAAGTGACAGTTTCACTTTCTGAATGTGTGGAGGCCAGTACATATTTGGGGTCAGACGAATGCCCAGATAATCATAAACATCTACTTGCTCCAAAAGACTGGTTCCTACAAACACGTTTTTTAGATGGTTTAGCAATACCTCTTGTGAAAATCATATATTATTTTGTTTGCCTCATTTAATACCAGGCCCCCTATCATCGCAGAACCGCATGAAATCATTCAGGAGTTGTTGGAGACCTTGCGGGAATTTGGAGATTAAAAGTGTGTCATCGGTGAAAAGAAGAGAAGGGGCTCTTCTTGCCCCGATTGTGGGAGCATCATACCCATCACGATCTAAAAAGTCAACCTCCCCATTGATAAAAAGCGTAAAATATATTTATTCCCTACTAGAAGTCACCAATAGGTGGAGTATAGTTAGGAGAAAAGTTTCCCTGCAAAAGAGCTTTTTGTTTTGCCAATAACTAACGCCGCTTCATGAATCTTCACTAAATATTAAAAAAAATCCCCTTTTTGGTTCAGCTGCAGTTTTGAAAATGCTGGGGTGGTCCATCAAGTGGGGGCTGAGAAAAAAGCCTTTTAAAACAGGTTTTCGGTCCAAAGCCGCAGTTCTTCTCCTTGCCCCTCCGTGGGGTGAGTGCTGATGTGGTGGGCTCCTTTCCACGGCTCTTGGGAGAGTGCAGTGGATCCAGGATCTTCACTGCGTGGGCTGGCTTTCCTGTGTCTCCCGCCCTCAGCTGCTGTCTTTCCCCAAGCACTTCTAGGCAGAAAGTTATGTTGGGCTGTGGACAGCCCAGATAGGCCCACAAGCTTGCACACTAGGCTCATTCTGGCACATTCCACTTCCGAGTCATTTACTCAATTAAACCAAACCACAAACAGACAGGGATGTGGCCCCGGAATCTGCAGCCATGCAAATTCATGAGGAGGGGTTAGGAGCCGGTAATCTCGTCCATGCTGCGGATACAGAGTTTTGTTGTCAAACTCCGTGCTGCAAGCAGAACGCGGAGTGGCAAGACTCAACACACTTGGTCGGCAGAGCGGAGTTTACCGCCCGCCCTTAGTTTTCACCATGTTAAGTCAATGGGGATTTTTCATTTTTTTAACACGCCTACAGACCGAACTGCTGAATGGAATTACACCAAATGTGGCTGAAAGGTAGATGTTGGGCTAGAAAATGTGCTTTTTGTAATTTGGTGTAAATCCATTCAGTAGTTTCAGAGATATTTAAGTTTTAAAAATATAGATATCCAGTAGCCTAAAAACCTACTGAAATGCTACTGAAATTTGATTGGCTGCCAACACTTCAACCAGGAAATGTTGGCATCCATCTTAGCCGAGTCCCACAAAAAATGTTTTAAAGAAAGAAAAGTGGCATTGTAGGGACATCCTGACCCCTAAGCCTCTTTGGGTTTGGGGGGGGGGTGTCCCACTGGGACCCTAGGGCCAAATGAAGCATTTTCCTTTCAATTCAGCTGGATCCGTGTATCCAGCAGTAAATGTTTAAAAAACGACCGTGCTTCGATCATTAGCCGCCCCGGGTGGGCAAGGACCTGTTAGAATTTTTTTTTATAATAGAGGGGGTGCATGGGCCCCCCTCCTGGGGCTCAATATTTTCCCAGAGACCACCACCTCCCAGGGGATACTTAAAAGAAAATTTAAGCATTATGGGCCTCCCCTGTAGGCCTGGGGACTACCACCTCCCCGGGGTGTCGAGTTTAATAAATGGGGTGCTCTTAGACCCCCTCAAGCCCCAGGGACCGCCATATACCCAGGGCTTCAACTATCAAAGCGGGGGGCCTCGTGGCCTCCCCACAGCACCGGTGACCGCCACCTCTCTGGGGTTAAAACACACAATGGAGGATGGCCGTGTGGCTCTGGGGAACGCCACCCCCAAAGGCCGACTCTTGTAATATCCAGGGGTGCCCACCCGACATATACGGGCAAACAACCCCATCTATTACCTCCAGTAAGTCCCGCACAGCAGGATTGCTAAGAGGTCTTTGGAAGCCACGCCCTTTCTACACCACTCTGCAACGTATCTCCTGGTGCTGTACTAGTTGAGGAATTAAGTCCTCCTGGATGCCAGGGGGCCTTGGGGGTCAATAAGCCCTCCTGGTACTTCCTGTAATTTCTTCATGGTGGGATTTCTGAGAGCTGGTGAGAGGCCACACCCCTTTCCCCACCACTGTGCAAACAGTATTGCTACTTAAAAAACAAAGAAATTCACTGAAAAAAACAAAGATTACAGGGATATTATAGTTAGGAATTAGAATTTAACAAAAACCTTAGAAATGCGCTGAAAATAAAATAAAGGTTACGGGGCATTATAGTTAGAAAATGGGATAAAAAAGCGTAGAAATTCACTGAAAAAAGCAAAGGTTTAGGGGCGTTATAGTTAGGCTTAGGTTCCACTTGTTCAAAACCAGTGAAATTCAGCAGTTATAGTTATTTGAGTGAACTATAAGTCGCGCCCCCGCAATACACTGCTTATGACCTCACATATTACATCACTCATGACATGGTCAGTGTCATCACTGATGAGATCTCAAATAGCATCACTGTTGACATCATCCATAAAATCACTAATGCACCCACTCACACCCCCAAAGACCCTTTCATGCACCCACTCCCACACAACCACTCACAGACCCATTCCAGTACTTACACACCAACTCACTGTTTCATAGATCTACACACACATCCACGCACTCATCCATAGAGCCACTCATATACCCATTCAGATATATCCATTCATATACCGATACAGCCACTCACACTGTGAGTCAGTCACCCATAGAGCTTCTCACATAACCACTCACTCACCCATGCAGTCAATCACACAGCTACTTGTTCAGCCATACAGACACACCCACTTACTTACTCATACAGATACTGACACCTACTCACTCACCCAGACCGTCACTGACACAAGCATACACTCACCCATACAGCAACTCTCACATTCACTCACTCCCTCATACAGTCACTCATATACCCTATACCCCATCACTCACCTATACTGCCTTTCACATACCCAGTTACTCACTCATATACCACTGGCACATCCAATCACCTACACAGCCATACCCACACTCACTCACCCATGCAGCTCCTCACACACATAGTGATTAACCCATACAGTCACTGACTCACCCTCTCACTCATCCATACAGGCAGTCACTCACCCCTTCACCCACCCACACAGACACTCAAACACCATTACAGGTACTCAGACAACCAATCAATCACACATACAGCCACTTATGTGCCCACTCACACAGCCATACAGCCCCTTGGAATGAAAGAATGAATGAATGACAGGAGTTTATAAAGCACTCAGCTACTCCAAAAGGAGTGTCCCGGCGCTACCGAATCACACAATACTGTCATAGAGATGGTTTAACTCCCAGAGCCAAGTTTTCAACAGCTTTTTTTAAAAATCGTCAGGTCCGTAGAAAGTCTATGGGGCAGCGGCAGTTTGTTCCATGCCTGTGCCCCCAGGAGGTTGAAGGATTTACCGCCCCTACGTGCCAGGCACACCTTAGGGACAAATGCATACGCCGCCGAAGTTGATCTAAGTACTCTTGTCGGAGTGTCTGAGATAGCTGACCCCCTTGCCATGAAGCGCCTTAAAGAAAGTTACTATGGCCTTAAACTTTATCCGCTCCCCTTAGCCACCAACTGACAGACTGATACAAACATTCACACAACCAGTCACTCACCCATACATTCCCTACAATACCTAATCACTCACTTATACAGTCAGTCACGCACCCACTGAATCATCCATAGCAGTACTCATACACACACTGATTCACCAATACACCTTGGTATATGTATATATATATATATATATATATTTAACACTCATACACTTTTTAGAAACACTCAGTCACTGGATGATGTCATCAATGATGTAATTTGAGATGTCATCAGTGATGTCACTGACCATGTCATGAGTGCTAACTATAACTACTGAATTTCACTGGTTTTGTTCGAGTGGAACCTGAGCCTGCCATAAACACAATTACTTAATTACTTAAATACACATGTGTTATATTTTATAGCAAATGAATACATTCATATTATATAGAAAATATATTATAGTTATATATATTACATTGTGAATAAGGAATATGTACATTTATTAAACATAAAATTATTTTATTTTTATAAATACACTAAAAATTCACATTATATACACAATACATACATGTATTTTTATTTTGTATGTATATATGTGAAAAAACATGCAAATGTAACGTACCTATGGTCATGCTGCTTGAAACCGAGCCCCTCAACCTAGATGCCTAGCAGAGCGAGCACGTCATGTTACCAATTCAGGATGTTCGCCCAGTGGTGCGTCAGTTGCTGCTGGGTGTGGAGTATGCCCGGCATCTGGCGTATAGAGTGGAGCACTCCCCCCTAGAGTACCGGACACTCCCGCAGGTCATGACCATTCTCAGGCCTTCTACCTGATGCTAACATACTAGAGACGTGGTACTGCACTCAGAAGATGAGTGCGGACACCTCCGACTTGCCAAAATAGGTTGAGGCTGCTGAGGCTGCACCCCTATCTGTCGTCCTCACTTACAGGCTTCTGGCACCGTCTACTTCAGCCATAGCAGCAGGGAGGGACTGGGATTGAAAGGGCAGTTGGGAAAAGAAGAGCAAAATAAACAAAAAAACACACAGAAAGGTTAAATATATGAAGTAATAAACACACAGGCAAAGTAAGAAAGTAATAAGTAATTAAAAGGCGGAATTGAGATAAGAATGGGATGGATTGGGCTGGATAGAGAGAGAACTAGAGAAGAGCAGCAGGACTGAAAGCTAGAAAGGAGCAGGCTGGATAAAAGTTTTAAACAAAATGGAAGCATGCTTACTTACAGCGTGGTGCCATTCACACTGGTTTTTCAGCATGGAGCACACTACTAGCGCTACATCAAACTGTGACAAAATGTTTCTGCCCATTCGCAGAACTCCACAGAATCTTGCAGAGTTGTTGTGTAATGCCGCAGAATTCCGCTGAGTGAACTTCCACAGTTCTGTTCAGGCCTAATTGTGTGCAGTTCTACCTGGTGTAAATACCTGTTAAACTCACCATATAGCATAATAAGACACAATTTAATCTGTTTAGACAGCAGCTGGGTAAAATGTGAAGTTACTCTGCCATTTACAGTGTTACTGGTCAAGTTGTGCATACTACAAACTATTTAACCAGCCACCAGGTAAATAATGAAGTTTCTTATCAAGTTATTTACAATGCCACCGGCAACATGTTCATCATTTCCACTATTTATCCAGAGGCTGAGTAAATATTGAAATTTCTTTGCTACTTGTCGAGCTACTGGTCAAATAATATAAAAGGCCTGCCATTCATTCAGCAGCCACATAAGTAATTAAGATTATTTGCATGGATGCTGGCCTAATTGTACATGAATGCTGTTTTGACAGAAGCTGGGTAATGAGTGAAGTGTTTTAGTTCGGTTAACTGCTGGCCAAATAGTACAAAATCTCTGTTATTTAGCCAGTGGCTGGGTAAATAGTGACGTTTCTCTGCTATCTGCACAGCCGTCAGTCAAACAGTGCAGAATCTCTATTTAGCCAGGAGGTAGGTAAAAAGTGAAATTCTTCTACTATCTGAATGGCCGCAGTTGAACCAGTGCAGAATCGCCACTATTTAGCCAGCGTCCAGGTAAATAGCAAGGTAAAAATTGAAGATTTTCTGATAATTGCACGGCTGCCAGACAAACAGTGCAGAATCTCTACTCTTTAGCGGCTGGGTAATTAGCCCCTTAAGTCTCTCCATTTGAACGCTAACATAAGGCTTCCAGCAGCATTTTTAAGCATTCAGCCAGTGCTCTTGTCTTGCAACCTTTCATTTCTCTTCAGTCAGGTGCAAGATAAGCACATCTGCTTTGTCATTACATGTTTAAAGGCCCTGCTGTTAGACTACCAGTTATTATTTTTTTTGTAGTTGTGTAAAGTGAAAACTTGATCCAGAGGTATTGGAATGCTTTACATGAGTACCAATTGGATTACACAAGGACACATTCATTTTTTGTAGACACGGGGAGATAAAGTGATTTGCCCAAAATCACAGGACGGTAAGCTGACTCTGAGACTTGAACCTAGTCCCCAAGTTCCAGTCAGTAGCTCTGGTCTTTTACCCACATCCTCTCCCCAGTAACGCTCAGTTGGTTTTACGGTTACTAACAAAGCTGTGATCTTTCCTATGTGTCTATTGACTAAGGTTTTGACACACTAAATCCTTAGAAGCATTTTTTTCCCATTTTATAGCTACTGAACAGAGGCAGTTCTGTTGTGCTATGGATGGACATTTTACATTTTGGCACTTCAATCTAAACAGCTTGTTGTAGCGTGATGATTCAGACACACATTATAGGCCTTAAATCCTAGTCTAGAGACAGTTCCTGAACAAGTTAAGCAGTCGCTCAAATGGGTTTCCAAATACAAGACAGAACATTGTAGTTGTTTGTAATGCAGATATTTATACGGCTGTATAGGCTTCTATTATTATTGTCTCTCTAGACGGTCCCTCAACGAGCTAAGCAGTTGGTCTAATGCATTTTTGATGATATTTGGTGCTGTTGTTACGCCTCTTGATATGCGATTTTGGGCTTTTTGGAAATGCTGCCTCGATTTTACTTAATGTTAGTAGGCACAGGCCTCCCTTGAGCCAAGTTGGTCATCGAAGTCAATGACCCAGATGCTTATCTATCGGTTGGTGAGTAACAGCTGCAGTCTGTCCATAGGGGCTGAGAGGTGACACACCCTCACCTTTTGCCCCTCAACAAGAGTGTCTGTCAGGCTGAGCTCAGGTGAGCCTGACATACACTCATCATTTTGCGGTCAGGCAGACAGGAGCTAGACAAGTGCAAAATGCGCAGGCTCCAGCTGTCTGAGCTGAACTTTGCTGGGCTGAGGATGTCACAGCTCCTGTGGGCTTGACCTCCTCAGCTCAGCAAATGTCCTGGAGGCCTTCTCCCTCGAAACCACGGGAAGCATCACTGATTGCTTCAGAGCTGGGCGCTTCAGTTTTAAGCCCTGAAGTGCCCAGGGTGTCAATTAGTGACACCACATCACAGAGTGGAGAAGAGTCAGCAACTTTCACTGATCCCATGTAACTCTGTGACGAGTAGGGACTGCTGCCTTGCATCATTGGCTGATCATAGCTCAGCCAATGAGGGAAGGCAGCAGTCCCAACCCCCCTGGAACCTCCAAGGTAGAGATGCATGTATGTGTGTTTTTTAAATTAATGTTTGAGTTAAAGGTTACATTTTGTGTACGTTGATTATCTTTGTTTAGGACCATATAGACACACCACTCATTATACATTTATTATATTTCGTGTATACTTTCCTTCTATTCTGGTGAAGACCCGATCCCAAAGCATCTTCAAACATGTCTTGAGGGACCGCTCCCACAAACAAAAATCCCTGGTGTATAGTGGGAGCGTCTGGTGATAACATCCTACTGTGATGACTTTGTGTTATGAAGTAAGAGGGAGGTGTCATTTCAAAGCTGATTTTTCCAGCTTTTAAATGACACCTGCCTTTCAGCAAACTTTCCTAGGAAACCAGGAAATGATATTCTGGGTGCTAGCTTGCCAATGTCGTGTTAGTGTCACTGACATAATCGCATCATTGGCAGGAGAATGACACTCCACTGAGTCGGAGTGGGAGTCTCCTGCTTCAACCCAGGATGGTTTCTCACAACGTGGGGCACCAAAGCAGCCAACAACAGCTGCTGCTACAGTGGAGGTATATGGTTGTGACCTCCACACCTATAGTGCCCAGCTTGGAGCTCTATGGATGTATGGGTCACTTCCATAGTACCCAGGGGGTTACATTTTACAGCTTCGATTGCATCAAGATGCCTTCAGATGTGTTCACTTTTGTCATAAATACAAATGTAAGCACTCTAGCTGTTTATTAGAGCACTGTGGGAAGCTGCATTAGCAAGCACAATGGGGAGTTAAGTGACAGACTGCTACTGTTGAAAGCACATGTTTAAGTCTGGATATCAGAATGCTTTACTGACCAGGATGAGAAATACATTTGAGAACACATAGAGAATGTGTCCTCATTTGAGCTTTCAAGAGCACTATCATACTTTCCTTGACAAAACAACCCCTGCCCCCTCATTTTGTTAATTTCTAAAGGAAATATTTTAGGCTTTACAACTTTGAATCCATCAAGATGGCTTCAGGTATGCCAAACTTCTGTCAAACACAGAATGTTAGTGCTCTACTTGTTCATTAGAACACTGTAGAAGGCTGCAATGGAAAACACCGGGAAATCAACTGACATGCTGCCGCTTCTGTTTGAAGTACGTTTTTCTCAGAATAGCAGACTGCATTCTCACATGGCTGAGGAAGATAGTGTGAAGTTCTAGAAAATGTGCTAACATTTTAGCTTCTGGAGTACCATCCACAACCTCTGAGAAAATAATGAGAGAAACACGTTTTCTGTTAAACATGGTTCATCAAATCACAGCAGAGGATCAGCATCTTTCAAAGAGTAAATTCATCTTAGAAGCTGAAGTCACCTCAATTCCTAAAACTCGTATGGTACTGTGGGAGCCGAACCCCAATAATCTCCTGAATCCCAATATCAAAGAAACCTCAAACATGTACCTTAGGGAGTTCAGCCCCACAAGCCTTTTCCTTGATCTAGCAGCAAAAGACTACTCCCTCTTTTAACACACAAGCTTAGCCGGGAAAAAATAATAATTTAACTGGGACAGCGCAAAAACAGAGTTCTAGATCAAAACTTAGTTTAAAATGGTTTAATACAAAATCATCAAAATTAACATTAAAAAGGAATTATCATATTCTGCCATGAAGGCTCAGACACAGAATACGGTATCATGAATCATAACAAGAACCCCAGTTAGTTAATCTAAATTGTAAGTGTCAATTCATAAGGAGTACTGACAGCATCCTAAGTAAGGAAATCTCAAAGTAATCGGACAGAGTTTCAGGTTGAAAATGGAAAGTCAACCTCGAACCTTCAAAACCAGGAGTTTTACACACTATCTATGCATATTAATTAATAAAGCTGCAAACTCAGCATGGGATGATCATTGTTAGGTAGCATTGGCAAATCAAAAACATTTTTGTTAATTTGAAATGCTCCTAACGCTATCCTATTTCTTAAGGTAAGAGATATTTGCTTGCTTCTTCAGCAATTGTACTCCGGATATTTATAACACAATTTGAAACATTTTCTTAACAATGGCTGATAGAATTATATTCTTCAACACGCATACATCGGAACTAGCAATGGAAATCCTTCAAAATTGTACATTAGGTATGTAATAAAAGTTTTATTCACAATACATGCTTTTAACACTACAGTACATTGATGTCATTTTTCCTTGTGTTCCGCGGAAACTGTAGGGAGAGAACACTTCCAGCGGGTAACTGACTGGGAGGGGGAATGAGTAGGAGCAGGATGAGCAAAACACCACAAGCGGTATCCATTTAAAAAATAATGGTGTCTCACATGAAAATGCGGCATACTTTTTCTACATTATTAATCACACTTCCATATGGGATAATCATTTAATTTTAAGCATAAAATAATCCATTTCTGGCCATATTCATCATTAAAATTACTAACTCACAAATAATTTGTCGCCAAACTTACCCATTGAAAAAAGCTTTGACAGTACCAGCAACAAGTACTGTTTACGGTGACTGAAATTTGTTATCACATTATATGTGTGCTTCTTTTGGTGACTCTCCAAACCTGCCATGACCTACAATGCATTTCAACGGATACCATGACCATAGTCCTGTAATGGCTGCCACAACATGTTGTCTAGGCCTGGGTGGGGTCCGCGGAGTTCTGCTACGTGGAACTCCGTGAAGTGACCAAACAACTCTGCTGCACTATGTGGAGTCCGGCAAGCAGCAGAGTGCATTCAGTCATGCTGATATTTAGTGCCAGGTGTTTGTCCAGCACTGGAAAATCAGCGCGAACAGCACCATACGCAGTGCAAGAGGGTGCTGCTTCTTTCTGCCACTCAAGTAGATTTTCTACTCCAGTGGCAGCTTCCTCAATGCTACCGGATGGTTTCTCAATGCGAGCAGCATGACCATCCGCGACCACCCGCGTTTAGAAATCTAGTTGGGAGGTTGTCTGGTGTTAGATTTTCCTCGCTCACACTCACTAACTTTGGCAAGCGAGGAAAAATCTCTGTTTTTGGAACTCCACATTTTCCCCGGAACACAGAAAACTTCCCACACTCCATGAACGGGGCAGATTTCACTGCCCAGAACTAATATTGTTCAACGTATGGCCAGCCAACCAAGGAGGAGGTCCCTTTGAGACCCCCATCCCAAGCCACTTGGGGTCATGGTGTGCTCAAACTTCCCCCTTGTATATTTTATTTAATGCATTTTCAGGACACAGTGACAATACCCCTGAGTCCTGCAACATCTGCCACAGCTTATTGTTCAGGTTGTGGCCAGTCAACAGCATTGACTAGTCCCCAGACCGTATTTGTCCATCAAAGGTTTAGCTATAGCTATTTTATTAAACTCCTTCATGACCACCCCAAGCACCACTTTAACCAGAAATTCCTTGAAACCGGCTGAACGGATTAACACCAAACAAAAATTACGCTTTCTATGTAAAGTTCCAACATTCTGTCACATTTGGTGCAGTTCTGTTCAGCTGTTTGTTTTCTGTTTTGCTTTCCAAAAGATTCTATGGAAATTAACATGGCAAACCAATGTTTTGGGGAGACCCCCTTTTTTTCGTGGCTCTCACATGACGGATCACTCTAAAACTTCCCAGAGAGGAGCGGAAGTGGATGAACTTCTTTTTTTTTTTGAAAAACCTTTATTACAGTTTCAGAGACATACAAATATGGGCCTACAACCAACAGGCCGGCCGCTAATGCACACTATAAGCCTAGACACAGCTTAACAACCACATCGATGAAGCAACAAGAGAGCTACTGGAGTGCTAATCAACTCAGCCGGCTGCAGCCGCAGTCCATAGACAAGCAAAGAAAGGTTTCATATTTTTGAAGAAAACGAAAAACATCATACACACAAGGCAGAGGAGCTTAATAGCAGTAACATGTGCTCCCCGTATCGAAGGAGTAAACAAACCCAGGGAGAAAGAGGGGGGGGGGGCAGGCAGAAGAAACCAAATGCGCATGTCGCAGGAGCATAGAGGAATGGGCGGGCTAGGGAGACAGAGCAGCATCCATCTCACGCGTCTGGGGCGGGGCGCAAATACCTCCACGATAGGAGTTCCAGGGACCCCACACCTTAATCCACTTCCCAGGCTTGCCTCTCGCCACATACACCGTTTTCTCTCTGAACATACACCAGTCCATGTGTTCCTTCCACGCTGAGACCGTTGGTGGCCTCTGAGAGCCCCACAGTTGTGCAATGTCACGCTTCGCTACCATATAGCCCAGAGTCACCCACTGCGTCTGCATCACATTGTAATCAGTCGGCTCCCAGACATTCAGCAAACATCTCCGTGCCTCCGGCAACAAGGCAACATGCGTGACCTCTTCTAACACCGCATGCACTCTACACCAAAACCGAGTCACCTCCGGACACTCCCACAGGATATGGAGGAAAGTCCCCAGTAGTCCACAGCCTCGCTTACACAGACCATCCACCGAATACCCCATACGCATCAAACCAGGCCCCGTGACGTACACTCTATGAAGTATCTTAAGCTGGACGAAACGCAAGCGGGCCGGGATAGCCACCTCTTTCGGGGAGGCCACCGCTGACACCCAATCCTCGTCGTCAAGTTCCAAACCGTTGGCAATCCATGTCTCCCGCAATGAGGTCAGCAAACCCATTCGATCATTGATAAGCTTCTTATAAATCAGCGAAATGGTGCTGTCCGGCACATAGCCGTCCAATACTCTGTCTTCCAACGGGGAGGACTCTGGAATAGCCGCCACGTCCGGGAACACGGAACACAAGGCATGATGAACCTGAGCATACCGAAAGTATTCCCTATCGTTCAACTGATATTCAGTTTTCAACATGTCGAACGTCTTAAATTTCCCTTTCGTCCAGAGATCCCCTACCTTGCTGATACCAATCATATCCCATTTCTCAAAGCCTTTCGTAGTACACAGATAACCCAAACGCTGGGAGGCGTACAATGGCGTTACCCGAGTCAAGCGATCCCTCCACCCCATCGCCGCATTTGCTGCATGCCACACCTGCACCGCGACCCGCGTCGGGCCTGTCAATCGCGCATCAAGGGACCCCGAGTACAGTGCTCGATTATAATCCCCGCTTGGCAATAACAATTTGTCCATCTCAAAAGCCGGGTTCAAAGCAGGCCCATACATCCCGTGATTGACAGCAGCCAACTGGGAGGCCCAATAATATCGTTTAATATCAGGGAGAGCGACCCCCCCATCATACCACGGCAAAATTAGCTTGGCAAGAGCAATCCGCGGCCGCCCATCCCAAAACAATCGACGCTGAAGACACTCCACCTCTCGAAAATAGCGGGCCGGCACTACGTCCACAGTGTTCTGTAGGGCGTACAAAAAGCGTGGCAGCGACATCATTTTGAACAACGACGCCCGGCCGAGCGGCGAGAGCGGCAGCCGCCGCCAACCCGCCACATCCGCCCTTAGGCGCTGAAGGGGGGGGAGAAGATTCCGCTCATACCGGGCCACCGGGTCCAGGGTTATAAAGATTCCCAAATACTTGAACCCCGACTGAGCCACCTGGATGGGGCACCCCCGCGGAAGGGGGGGGGGGCCTCCCCGGAGAGAACGTACACACAAGACTTAGCCCAGTTAATGACCAATCCGGAGTTGCGACCAAAGGAGCTCAACACATCCACCAACACAATGAGCGATTTGCGCGGAGATGCAAGATACAAGAGGATATCGTCCGCATATAGGGAGACACGATCCTAGTACTCCAGCGTCCATCTAAGGCCACGCATCGAAGGGTGCCACCGCAGCCACTCCGCAAGGGGCTCCAAACAAAGCGCAAAGAGAAGAGGCGACAACGGACATCCCTGTCGCGTGCCCCTACCCAAAACAAAGGGGGCCGACACCCGTCCGTTGACCACCACCTGTGCCAGTGGGTTATCATAAAGCAATTTCAGCCAACCGATAAACCCCGGGCCAAACCCAAACTTCGCCAATGCTGCCCAAATATACGGCCATTCCAAGGTGTCAAACGCCATGGTAGCGTCCAGGGACGCCAAAATGGCCGGCTCACGGATGAATGGCGCTCTAGCGAGGACGCCATGCAGTCGCCGCAGGTTCAAAGCGGTATTGCGATGGGTATAAAACCGGATTGATCCTGATGAATCAGGTCGCCCACGACCCGTATCAGGCGATTGGCCAGTACCTTGGCAAGGATTTTGGGCTCCGCGTTCAACAAAGAGATAGGCCTGTAAGAAGTACACCGATCCCGCGGCTTCCCTTCCTTATGGATAACAACAATAGTAGCGAGACATTGGTCAGGGGGGAGGGAGCCCGCCACCTGTGCCTCAAGGAACATGTCCCGGAGATACGGCGCAATCTTATCTGGGCGCAACTTATATAATTCGATGGGAAGGCCATTAGGACCCATGGCCTTGCCAGAAGCAATAGAGCGAATGGCCAAAGCAATCTCATCCGGCGACGGGGCCGCATCCATCAATAATTTATCCTCATTGGATAGAGATGGCAGAGCAATGTCTTTAAGCAGCAGTCGAGAGTCTTCCTCCGATCGCTCAGAGACAGGAGAGTAAACCCCGTGAAAATACTCCGCAAAGCAATCAACAATATCACCGGGGTCCGTCACACACACACCATCCACCCTCTCAACAACCGGCACCACTCGACTTGCTCTCTCCTTCTTATCCAACCAGGCAATCAACTTCCCCGCCTTATCACCCATATCGTACAAACGCCCCTGTTGCTCCCTGCTCATACTCTTAGCAGATTCAGTAACCAGCGCCTTGTATTCGGCCTGCTTAAGCCCCAGCACATGCAGTCTGTCATCCGTAACACCTTGCTCCAAATCGAGCTCCAACTCGGTGATCTCATTTTCTAGTCGAACCACCTCTTTCGCCTCGCATTTTTTGGTATGGGAGATGAGAGATAGAGCCTGGCCCCTGAGCACCGTCTTAAAGGCCTCCCAAAGGGAGACGGCGGAAGACACCGACCCCACGTTGTCGTTAAAATAGTGGTCCAGGGACTTAACCAGGTCTGCACGGATCGTGGGGTTTCGTAGGTACCAGGGGTTGATCGGCGCCACCCTCCCCTCTGCCCCCAAGGCGATATCTAAGTGTAGCAAAAGAGGGGAGTGATCAGATATACCGCGGGCCAAGTGTCGCACCTCCCCAATCATCCCAGCTTGGGCCGTAGGCACTAGCATATAGTCAAGCCTCGAAAGACTACCGTGGGCCCCGGAGTGGAAGGTATATTGCGCTTGTCCAGGGTGTTTCAACCGCCAGCAATCTATCAGTCCCAGGGTATCCAGAAAGTCCCCCAGCCAGTTCTGGGCCCGAGGGAGGTCCCTAGGGGGGTGTCGATCCTCAACTCCGGAAACCACTGCGTTAAAATCCCCCCCCAAGACCAAAACCCCCCCCGGGAGCCCAAGTAGCAGGCGCCCCAAATCGGCAAAGGTGGCCGTCTGCAGGCCCAGCGGAATGTAGACAGTAACCAGCGAAATCAACTTACCCTCCCATCTTCCCACCAGCGCAGTGTAGCGCCCTCTGTCGTCGTGGAGCACCTCATCCACCTCCAACGGGAGAGAGGTCCTAACTAAAATGCCCACTCCCCTCGAGCCAGAGGTGAAACCAGAATGGGCCAAAAGGCGATATCCTCGCCTGTTCATGGCATGGAAAGAGTTCCCTATGAGGTGCGTCTCCTGCAGAAACACAATGTCAGGCGATATACGTTTCAAGAACTGCAGGACCACCCCCCGCTTTATCCTGTCCCCCAGCCCATTCACATTCCATGAAAGAAGTCTCAACCCCTTACCCCCCATCCCTCCCAGCACACACCATCCCCATCCCGGAGAGCACAATCATAATAGCACAACAGAAAACATTACCCCGCCTTGTGATGCAAACAAACAAACCCCAACTCCACCCCATCAACCCCAACAAAACTCCCCCCTCCCTGCACCCCTGCGTGAGCCCAAACAGCCCCCCCAACGTGCAGTGTGCCTGTCGCCCCAATACGAAACTCACTACAAAAAGGACAAGAAAAACCCCAGAAGGAGGAAAGGGCCCCAGCAAGCCCCCCGCAACCTCCAAATACCAAAGGGCAAAGTGTTACAAACTGGAGTCCAGTGCAGCCACAGGTGCAAAACGATACCAGTCCGGTCCATAGCCAGGATCCCAGTTCCATTCCTACTCCGTCGAACACTCTCTGCTCTCCGCCATCCGACCTTCCCGACCTCGACCCCTAGGTAGGGCATCCAGCCACTCTCCCACCGCCTCCGGCCGGTCGAAGAAATGTGAGCGACCCTCTAACTCAACCCGCAGCCTAGCCGGGAATAGCATCGCATATTTCAGATCCATGTCCCTCAAGCGCCGTTTGATGGCCAAAAATCCCAACCGTTGCTTTTGAACCGCTTGCGTGAAGTCTGGGTAAAAGCTAACAGTAGAGTTCTCAAACTTTAATGGCCCAGCCACCCTCGATGCCTGAAGGATAGCATCTCTATCCCGAAAGTTAAAAAGTCGGGCAATGATAGGCCGCGGGGGAGCACCCACCTTGGGCGCACCACCTGGAATCCTGTGGGCCCGTTCCACAGCGAAGAACTTGCTCAGCCCCTTGGGTGCTAGATGAGTCACCACTAGATCCTCCACAAAAAGATCTGCAGCAGACTCCTCCGATCGTTCGGGCACCCCGATAATACGGACATTATTCCGCCTGGCCCTGCTTTCGGAATCCTCAAGGCAACGATCAGTCAGGGCACTGGCGAGCTGCAACCTCCGCACCTCCGTCTGCAAAGCGGCCACATCCACAGTTAGGCTCGACGCCGCTTGAGTCAATGAGTCGACCCGGTCATTTGTTTTGGACAGGTCCGCTCTGACCAAAGTCACATCAATCAACACCGAGTCCAATTTATTAGCCAAGGTATCAAATTGCTGGTTCACATTCGCCTTCATCTCCTCAATGGCCCCCATGACATCCAGCAGAGTCAATTCGGATGATGCGCCCGAGGCCTCCTTGGGCGGCTCAGGCGATTTATGTGATCCACTAGGGGATCCCTTTGGCTGCGCATAGCGGTCCATGTTGTTGGCCTGGGAATAAGCTCCCCTCCGGGTAGACTTGGGTTTCAGCTTGTCGCCGTCCACTCTCGCCGCCATCATCAGCGACCACCAAGGTAAGCACCCTCCAGCACCCGGAGGAAGGCAGGCGACAAGTGCAGGAGATCTGGGCCACCAACTGAAATAGGCCCGTTTACAGTTCGAGAGTCAGGCTATGCACTCCGTCCTCGGCACTGCTCACCCAAAGTCCCGACGTCAGTTTCCGCAGATCAACTCGAATCCGAAAGTGAAAGCACGGGGTCCGGGGCAGGCCCAGACTGGCATGCCGCTGTTGTTCACTTCGCACCCGGGCACCTCACCAACTCGAGTTCGGGACCAAGGCCGGAGAAGGCCGCAAACTTCAGATCGCCACCAGTCCGGTTCCCGGAGTCCAATTTCGATTTGGAAAACGAGTGGCACCTTAGCGCAAGATCATAGACAAAAGCCCGTCTAAAAAACCAGGATTATGACAGGATAGACGTGGGAGGTTGCGGAGGCCCTCGGGAGCCACAAGCCTACGTGGCCATCTTGGTTGCGCGCTAGGCTCCTCCCACCATGAACTTCTTTTTTGAAGTTCTGCTGCACCAAATTTATTAGCAACACAAAAAGTGTTCTTCCTATGGAATTTATGACCTATTACTACACAGTGGCGACTGCCATAAACTTAAAACACCCATACCTCTACCCACCACTGAACCCTAAAAACCTCTTGCCCCCCTTCACTGCTAGTTGCACCTGAACCTTAAACAATCTCTTACCCTCTTTGCCTCTACCTACCCCTGAAATCCTAAAAGTGGTGGCCTCCCTTTACCTCTTCTCATAACTGAACCCCAAAAATGCTTTACCTCCCTTTCACCCTTTTCAATCCCTATCCCTAAAAACCCCTTACCCCATCAATGACCCCTTAAAACTCTATGCTTTAACCCATAAACCCTCATGTTCTTAAAATGACATAAAATTAAGTCATTAAAAAAATCATTACCTGAGTTGTAAAGGCCTGCATTGCCAAAAGCGTAAATGTGGCTCTTTGAGGTAAAGGTATGCGTAGTAACATCCATCATGGTAAACAAAATGTTGTAAGCATTTCATACAGGGACAAACATTTAGCAATGTCAAATAGGAAGCAGCTGCTTAGCTCGTGTCCACCCAAGAGTCCATTTGTGCCACAATACTGAATCCATTGAACAAAAAAGCACTGGGCACTGTCATACCTTTGTCTGAAGTGAATGCCTCAATTTACTGGGGTCATCTGGAAAGCGGGTAATCCCCCAAAAAATCAGCTACATATTTGAGGGCCGAGCAGAATTGAAGTGCAGCTTTCAACCTCCAAAGAGGGTAGTGCTGTTGGCTCTTTGTTTCTGCAGCAGAAACCAACACCATTGCTGGCTACTAAACTCACAGCAACAAAAGATTCACATTCATCCCTACCAGCATCTGCAATGGGTTGGTTTCATATGACAGTGCTTAAGTGTGCTGTCAATGGAAGCACAGCAAGTGGCAGCACCAATGAAAATTTAGAAGATGGTCCAAGACTATCTGGATGACCCAACAGATGTTTACCTGGATCAAAGCCAATTGATCGATTGGCAAGGGAGGAATTAACAGTGGCCAGAACCCAACAGTTTGGCAATAAATTATTTAGCATGTCTGGTAGCAAGTGTGTCTTAGAAGTGTGTGTTCAATGCAGGTGGGGCAGCTGTCATAGTCAGAAGTCAGAAGGACCATCAAAAGTGTAGAGTTTGACCACGACTGAAAAAAAACAAAAAGACTTCATGTGAAAAAAATTACGGCGGCAGGAGAGGTGGCAGCACCGTGTCCGGCTCAGAAAAGCAGCACCTAGACTGGCCGAGAGGTAAGCCGGTGAGAGCTGGAGGCAGTCTGGTGGTCAACGGATGGGGGAGGAACCCTCCCTGACAAACACGCTGTGCGCTACCAGCCAGGTCCAGGACTCTGCTGCAGCCACTGCAGAATTCAACTGAATTTTTAGGCAAATCTGCAGAATTCCACATACTGCCACTCTGCCAACTCCGCCCACCCCTAGTGGATGGATAGATAGATAGATAGATAGATAGATAGATAGATAGATAGATAGATAGATAGATAGATAGATAGATAGATAGATAGATAGATAGATAGATAGATAGATAGATAGATAGATAGATAGATAGATAGATAGATAGATAGATAGATAGATAGATAGATAGATAGATAGATAGATAGATAGATAGATAGATAGATTTGCGGTGCAGCTAACACTGGCTGTTTAAAAAAAAACTTAGAAGGGCCAGTGTGCAAGGCATAGAGCGTCAATCAAGCATTACCTTGCAATTGTTTTGCTGGGGCTGACTGTGTGATGAGAGGTGAGAAAGGCTAATTCAACCTTCAGTTTAACTGTCGATTTTGAAATGAGCAGTGGTATTAGCCTATAATGTAAGTTATAATTTCATAAAAAGAACAAGAAGATGCCTCCCATCTCTATCCTTTGTTTTATTCCCATGCTGGGTTGCTAGTGAAGATTTAAAAGACTGTACTGTTTGTGTATCACTTCCATGGGAAAGAGAAACACATAGGTAAATGGACACCACACTTGAAACAAGTATTTAGCACCAATAAATACAAAATAATGACGATTTATGTAATGGCTGGGAGGTTCTTTACGGGTAAACTAAACTAGATATGTAATGTCTGGGTGATCATTCTGGATCAATGCTTGCCTTCCATGTGTCACTGGTAAAGCTCCCTTACTTGATTGTCCATTCATTAACTTAAGTCCATTATCTCTAGATTCTTCTGAGACCATTCACTTGAGCTAGACTAAACTAATACTCAATTTATTTTTATTTTCTTGTTCAACAAGCCGATCTCCATCTGGATAAAGTCTTAAAGTACAGTTGACAGCAGCTAGCAAAAGGACCAACATCCAGTCACTTCTATTGGACACAAAAGGAGCCTGAGAGACCTACCCGTGAGGACTCAAAGAGGTGCGTTGATTAGGAGAAGGCAGACTAGCGGCTGAGGTAGCAAACGATAAGTGGTTGTGGTCTCGACATGTCACAGAGTGGGTACAGCTACATTGTTTTATTTTTGGGGCGATAAGCCGGCTACATGCAGGTAGTTGTCTCTCCGATTATCTGGGCTCTGGAATTGATACAAGATTGCCCCTTAGTTAATGGTACATCACTAAAACAGCATATGCTCCACCGTCTGAATTCGCATGAACCATGCTTACCTTCACTCTCCAATATTTTCATTTTTATTATGCATGTCTCTCTTATGCAATTAAACTACATAGCGTTCCTGCTCAGAGATTCAGCCGGGCCTGCACCTAAGGTGGACAGTGCTGATGAGTGCAGCTACACCATCCATTTGTATACAGTATAGTTTTTCTTTTTTTATAATTTTTATAAATATTTTCTTAGCCATGTGGGTCCTCCCTATTTTGCATTTTTCCAATGCAGGTAACGCATAGCTATCTTGGGAGCTTGGGGCCAGCTAAAGAAAAAGGATGTTTAAATTTGGTAACAGAACTGTCATCTTACTTGCACAACAGATGTGATGTCAAGTGCTGCTCATGGACTTGATTACTGCTGTTACAGGAATGTGAAACACGACACACACCATCTCATTGGGAGGTAAAAGATTTATTGGTAAGTATCACAGATGAAAGCCGGAAACATATAATCATCCAACGTCTCATCTAAGGCTCTTCTTTTGGAGTGTTCAAACCTTCCTGGGGTCCTCTTCCTTGACACTCTCCCAGTGGGTGAACATCACCCTCGGGGAAACAGAAGATGGAGTCGTTAAACATCAGGTCATAATGCACAAGGATACCATATCACCGATCTCATCCTTGTGGTTTTTAAACTGAAAGAGCCCACTGTCCAAAATCTACACCGAGGGATTCTTACTGTCTGTCCTTTGTGAAGGGAAAGATCACACCAGGACAAGCCTCTATGTTTCACTTATTGCTCATGCTCTCTTCTAATAGAATAGGAAGCTTGTGACCATCTAAACAAATTCTTCCCACCTGTGGGGATTTTAAAGCTAATGTGTCAAACCCAACTTAATGTGCCTAGAAACCACTGCGATATTACTGTTCAATCCCCAGAAGAATCATCACATGGCCACGAAATATCCCTGTGCCACCATCCGTCAAGCCAAAGTATGTGCCCCCTCCCAGGTCCCTTGCCAGAGGCCGCAACTCTTCTTAAGTGCCGCAGTGGCCTTGTCCTTCTCACCTTTCCCTGGGATGTCAGGAGCACCACCAGCGTCTTTTGACAGGTCCTGTGTCTCCTCTGGTACTGCAGCCATAAGGGCTTGAGTGGGAACCCGTGGGGGTTGGGGGTGCCACTGAGCTCTTTGCCAGGGACGGTTTTCGGCCGATTAATAAACGTCCCTGTAACAAAAACGGCCCCCAGGGGCCCAAAATCTGCCCCCACCTGTGCGGCCCACCGAGGGATTGCCCGGTGCCCGATATGGCCAGTCTGGACCTGGCAGCCATCCCTCACCTCCACAAGGGTTGAAAGGTCAACAGCATGGTCTGCCCTGCTCCCTCCGACAGGCTCCTCCCAATGATGCCTGGGTTGTTCGCTTCTACTGATGCGCCGATGCGCTTCTCTCCATCTCCGTATTCTCTCCATGCCTTAGCCTTTGATGGCGATCCTCTTCTTAGTCTGTTGTTGCCTTCCTCCTCACTAGGTTCAGGCTAACGAGGGGATGTGGCCTCACATACTACTAGAATGTTAGTCGAGGTCTTAGTCGTTGCCCGAGTTCCCCACCATAGTCTGCCTCTACAATGTCCTTGCTGGCCTGGATACAGTTATATTTGTCTAGCTCTCACCTTTCACTAACCCCCTCTACCCAACCATTCATGAAATCGATAACCTTTTCCCCACAGATCTCACACTTGGTGGGTGGATGTGGTTAACCCGTTGCGTGCTCATGACGAGCTCAGCTCGTCATGAGTCACAGTGGAGCTCTGCTCATGACGAGCTGAGCTCGTCATAACTGCCGCGGCCCGCCCACGTGCGATTAATTCCCCGCCTGTGCGGGAGAATTAATCAGTGGGCGGGGTCATGAGCACAGCTCCACTGTGAGTCATGACGAGCTGAGCTCGTCACGAGCACAGCGGCGCCACGGCCCCCCCCCACACCGCAGGGGAATTAACCCCGCAGGGAAGGGGTTAGCTACACCAATTTTTACTTGCAGATTTTCCCATGCCACCCCTCCTACGTCCAACCCTGGAAAAAAGGGGACATCTTAGTGCAGAAAATAAATTACAGTGGTTGTGCAAGGATAGATAGTTTGCACTTTTTTATCAGAATCTATGCCCCATGGAGTCTACAGAAGTAATGACCGGAATGTTGGACTGATGTTATGCAGGGAGTGCATGGTTCCATTCGATCCCCCACGAAGACCCGGGTCTCTTCCCGGTTGTCAATGAGTTTGTGCGGACATTGAAATGCACCAGGGTCTGTTGATATGTAAAACCTTATTGCTTGCATGTTAGCTGCTGAATGTCATTTGGTCGGGGCGTGTAACCATATCCCCTAGAGCTATTTCGTGGCTCATGATTGTTTGCTGCAAAGGAAACCAATAAAATCTGTTTTAAAAAAAAGAAATGGAGTCTACAGAAGTAACATTATCCTGAGCCCTGAAACTTGAAGGTTGTATTATTCTTACTTTAGTAAATACATCTACACTGTTTTTTTTTGTAACATTATTTTATTGGAATTTTTCATATTTTTCATATTTGCACATTTAAAAGTGTAATCATAGCATCCTATTGTACTCTCCGTTACATCACAGAGTGGTGTCCGGTTTGTATAATCCAGTCTTCCGGCCCAATTTTTTTCCCCTGGCACCAAATCTAACCTATAGGTGTCACCACTTCTGTGTCATCAGCGATCTTATCATGCCATGTCGTGCGCCAAACCTCTATATGGTCTTACGTCCTATGACATACATATTAAGATGAACGTATCCGTGCTTATTTGATGGTACTATTTACTCTAAATGGGAGCCTCAATGGGGGATTTTCTCCAATCATGCCTTTATATCGGAATTTGATAAAAAAGAGAAACATATGAAAATTAATCCCCAAGCTCAAACTTTTAACCAAAACCCATAAATGGTGTATTGATGCCCAGCAGGATTGAAATGTGTCTAAGTCATGGTGCTGGAAAAACTGGGCAGGAAAAAGGGGGGGGGTGCGAGGAAAGGGAAAGGAGAAGGGGGGCAAAAGAGAGGCTGGGGAAAGAAGCAGCCGACAGCGGGACCGTGTTGGTTCGCAGCTCCCTGCTAGTTTGGAAACGAGGTTGACTATTAGGCTTCTCCAAGTGTTTCGCACTTGTGTTTCCTCCCTCATGGCCCAGCCCCATGACCTCTATCCTGGGAGATCACTGTGGGTATTGCATGATCCTGTCCCCTTTTCGTAAGGGAGGAGAGGGGGAGTGGGGTCCCCATATCGACGGCTCACCAACGTCCAGTCGTTATTAGTCACTTAAAACATATAAGCAACAACTTCTCTCAGAATTCTCCCTCGGAACTCTGGTTTCAAAATAAAAGGGGGAATCTGATTAGGTTGAGAAAATCTCCCTCAGCTTTATCTGCAAAGGTCAGGGTATCCCAAGATATTGGAGTAGACGCCTGACTCACTTATCGTGACATGCTTCATCATCGGCGCTTATCCACACCCGGGGAAGATGATACTACCCGGGCGGACTCAACCATAGATGGAATGGGAGTTCTTAGAGAAAGCAATACCGGACATGCAGGGATACAGAAGAGTGATGTTATGTTTATTTGGAGGGCACCAGGGGTATATACAAAAACTTGTACCAGAAGGTAGCGGCCCTCTTTGTCAAGGAGTGTACGTTAGGGCTCAAATGGGGTTCCCACCCTCACCCATATCCGTTCCCCTCTAGCAAATGGCAAAAAGAAGGTGGCAAATACCTGCCCTCTCCATCGTCTGCGCAATGCATCTATTTCGCTGTGTATGGAATGTATTTCTTGCAGCCTGGCTATCTGCACTACGCGCCTGCGTAGGTATCTATGAAAATTGTGTCGTTTGTTCGCCGATCCCGGCCAGCCGATGTTCCATGTCATGCACCTTAAAGTAGTATGTGGTTGTGTCATTCCCAATTGGGCATTATGGGTCACCTCCCCCATCCCTGCCCTCCCCTCCCTGCCCCCCCACACCCCCTTCGAAAACAGGCACTTATGAATGTAAAACAAGTAATTGGAACATAAAACTTATAACTACCCCTAAATGTAACTCCCAGTCCCAAGAGCAGTTTAGCAACTGCCAACCGCCCAGAATGCAAATTAACCATCTCAAAAAATTGGAAGACCCGACCCGGTCTTGAGTCAGCCCTCCAATAGTGGGGTGCTTCGGTCCTGAAGTAGACTAACTCTTCCTGAACGTGTCTGGTCAAGCTCATTTCTATCTACAGGCTCCTATGCCTTGGATGCTACCAGATTATCTGGATGTATGACTTAACAACGCGAGTCATTACAACGCGTGCAGTTACATCGCACGACTGCGATGTTACTACGCTATGCCATTACAACGCAAGTCTTTACATCGACTTGCGCTAGATGGCGTGCTAACATTAGAAAAGCGTAATTTACTATTCCAACTCCAGTCCACTTAACAGTAGGGAAGGTGTTGAGATAGTAAACGACACTATTTGTAATGTTAGCACGCCATCTAGCGTAAGTCGATGTAAAGACTTGCGTTGTAATGGCATCGCGTGGTTACATCGCGTTCGTTGTAACGACCGCGATGTAACAGCATCGCGTTGTACTGAATGCGATGTAAACGATGTTTCCCGATTATCTTACTGGGAAAGCAGGCACCACCACTCTGCATTATCGGTACCTTAAATGAGATCATCTGGTGTCCCAGGAGTAACGTCCGGCATCTGGATACTTTCTGCTTATGAGGTCTCTGATTTGGATATTTCAATTCCTCTTACTAAGGGGTAGCCGTAGCCGGCCTCTGTGATGCTCTCAGATCCCTTCATAATTGTTGCCAAAGCTTGGAGGGCAGCTGCTCTTTCCTGTTTAGTTTATGAGGGGCTGTTTTTTTTCACAGGGCTTCTCCTGGCTCATTTCCTGGGTCTCCTCCTCTTCTTCCCCCTGTCTTGGGCCCTGTTGGGTCTCCTGATGGATGAACCCCTGCCTTATAGGCTTCGATTCAGTTCCAAGCTGCTGCCAGGTCTTCATAAAAATCAGTCTTGCCATCTAGCATAATTCGCAGCCTAGCAGGGATCATCATGGAGTATTGCAGGCCTTCTTCTTTTAGCACTCTCTTGACTTCAAGGAAGGAAAATCTCTTTTTCTGTACCTCCACCATGTATTCTTGGAATAGGGAGACCCTGCTGTTATTGATTGTGAAGGGGCCTGTGGTGTTGGCTTTGTGGAGTAAAATGTTCCTGTCTTTGTAATGTAGGAGCCTTGCCATCACCGGGTGTGGAGGGCACCCAGGAGCCAGCGGTCTGGCCGATACTCTGTGTGTCTGTTGAAGCGTATAGAATGGAGTGAGACCCTCTGGTACAACAGCAGTCTTGAGACAGTTTTCCAGCTATGCTACCATGTCCGTGGTGTCCACTCCCTCTGGCAGCCCAACTACATGAATGTTATTGCACCTGTTTCTCCCTTCGGCATCCTCCGTTCTACGTCCCAGCACACACACGCTGTCTGTAAGTTCAACCACCTGGCAGGAGGTCATTGCTTGTACAGGGCAAGGTCCGCAAAGGTTGCCTCTGCAACCTGGAACTTCTCTGCTTATTTATGATACCCTGCTCTGAGTAGCCAAAACCACACAGACAATGTACTGATGTCTTGGTGTAGTTTGGCTTTGGTATCTTCAATGGCTTCTAGTATTTTAGTTAATTGCTGTTGCACTGGGTTTGCGGGGGTTTCCGACCCATGCCGGTGCTTTGCTGGGGTTTCTCCCAAATCTACCATATTCTCTGCGGGCCTGGCTCTAGTTTTGCACATGCTCACTGTGAGTACTGTCCGACTGAGTCGTGGGGTGTCTTCTGCCTCAAACCCTTATGTGGGCAGTAAGGGTATATAATTGGGTGAAACAGTGAGTTCCCAGGGGGAAGGCTTGGATGTTCAACTGGAAGGTTAATGAGTTCCTCACCTGAAACCCACTAGGTCACAAAGACCCCCTCAGGGCAGCTGTGATGCTTGTTCTAATGGTTTTGCTGTGACTGCCCACTGTTCTTGTTGCCTTCTAGGGGAGGTGTCCCTCAAACGATATGCGTGCACCACTGCCAAGTCAATCCTCTCTACGTGGGGTGTGGCTGTAACGTACCCCTTTTCAGTCCCACTTCTTTTACTTAACATAGCTCCGGATGTGGCTGTTATCCCCCAGTGCAGTTTCTCATCTCCAGTCTCCAGTGCTCAGGGCTGAAAATATGCTTTAGAGGTGCTGCTCACACCCCTCCCCTGTGGATGCAACTCACAGCTGAAGTGCTAGACTTTGCCAGAATCTTGAGCCTCATTCATCTCCCGGGGCCGCTGACTTGTGATCCTACGGGGTACCTCGCCTACTCCGCCTAGGGAAATGCAATATTTTGCCAGGCTTTTGAACATGGGACTTGTCCCTGGGTCTTATCGGTCTGACTGCTGCCGCAGCCCTACTGCCTCACAACTGGTTGTAACCCGCCGGGCTTCACCTTCATCATGCGCTAGAGTCCACCTCAGCTCTGTTTCGAGCCTTCTCCTTGCCTGGGTTCTGCTTTGGCACTCTCTGCTCCATCTACGTCTCACGTCCCAGGTTGCTGCCAGAGTATTCCCAGCTTCTGTTTCTCTCGGGCAGGTTACAGGCCTAAAAATTTACTGCGCCATCATGGCTGATGCCGGGCCCCTTTCGGCTCCATTCCCCACTGTGGTATGACCAAAGTCTCAATGTCTGTTTATCTGTGCTGCTGCTTCAATTGAGTCGTCTTGGGACCGCAATAACCAAGGCACAGGCTGGATTACGCAGGATTAGTGTAGGGCTGGCACGGAGCTGCAGGCTCACGCGTCTGACATTTTCGGCTGTTAAGCCACTCTGTTGATAGCTGTTTTATCATAATGGTCTCTGTCTTGGATTTTCCCCTCGCTATATGTTTTTTTTAGTCTAGTTGCATATGATGTACAATGAGAATCCCTTGGCTGGTTCGCCAGCATCATTCAGAATAAGAAGAACCTTGTTTTACCTGTGATGTCTTCCCTGTTAGTAGTGGGTCACCCACCATCAGCATAAGAAGGCCCTTTGGGAAACCCTTGCATTAGGGTATTGGGCTGACGCGGGGGCAGTAGTAGCAGATATCACCTTTGCTACTTAGGTCAGAAAAGAGGATCTATGGATGGGAAGAAGGAATTATTGTTTTGGCATTATATTGTCAGATCCCATTAAAGTTGCAGAGGGTAGGCAAGGGCTCTAAGTATACAACTATTACTGATGGGTGGTGGGTACTGATCAGCCTGATCAAGCCTTCTTAAAATGTTCTGCTGGTTTTCTTCCAGTCGGTGCTGGCCTTCCTTGACTTCCTTCAGGCCTTTGATCAGCTGCTGAAGGACGGCATCTGTGGTTGGAGGGCTGCTTAAGACCTCCGTTTCCTGTGGCCGCGGCGATGTCGTGGCCGCAATCGACGCGCTCTGGCTCTATTCTTCTTCCAGCCCAGCTGACGGTAGCCACTTTCACCACGATCCCCCTTCTGGGACTCTGTGTCAGAGGTATCTAAATGATCCAAGGAAAGAAGAAAAGAAAATGAATTGTATTACTCGACACAAACAATTGTTTATATAATCAGACAGTAACAATGTTGATCCTCTAGGTCCCACTGGAATTTCTTTTTTGTGAATTCATCACAGGGCTTTCTTTTTCCCATACATAATTAACATAGTGCAATATATGACATGAATTAATCCATGACCATCGCCTGCCATAATCAAAATTTGATTTTTCTTTCTAAAATAGATGAAAGGTTTAAATTAGCATAATGTGGGGACATTTTCTCTACCCACTCAATGTGTTATTTAAAGATCACTGAACTGCAAATTATAAATACATTTTGCCTCTGAAAAGTAAGGTATATTAAATGTATGCTACACAATTTATTTGACTATATTTATATAAATTGCCCAAAGATAATTGAGCCACCTGTTAGAGCAACATTTGTTTTTTGGGACAACTACTGGTATGTCATAAATTCCAGTAGCCCTGCGTTGATCCTACTGCCTTCTAAGTCCTGCCCTAAGTCTAGACTGGGTTCCACACTACGCCCTCCTTCCCCAATGTAATTAAATGTACAAAAAAAATTTATTCCTGGGCTATGGAGCAAAAAGTGGTGAAGTAAGTTCTAACAAAATGTCAGGGCTTTGGCTAGGTTTAGGTTTGGCTAGAGGTAGATGCATTTGTATTACTATATTAGATCAGGAAGTGATCAGTTGAGGGGGAGGTTTTTTTTTTACAATTCTTTGTAGCCATTCTAAATCAGCACAGAATTCAAGTTTAGGCACCCTATAACCTAAAAGGGATGGGGTTATTTTAGGTTGATTTAAAAACGTGTTGCCTATTGATGACAGGCACACGTAGAGTTAAAAAACCAGTAGAAAAAACATGCAGTGATGTAGCCTGTGCCCTAATGCAAGCAAGGAATAAGTCCCACCTTAACCCTTTGTTAGGTAGCAAATTCAGAGGGCAACTCACAGACCCAGCCCTGTTGCCACTACACCTGTTGATCATTTGATTGCTACGGCCCTGAACACATGTACAAAATCAGTAAATAATATATTTGCCTTTGTTCGGATACATTTCAATACATTAACTTGTCCTCAGAATGAGATACCACACTGTGGCTATCATAATTCACATCACACAGTACAATCAAACATGCCTTGCCCCGTATTATAAATAGATCTTTATTAACACCAATTGTTTGTAAATCGTGTGATATGAGATACAGCATTTTAATGTACATTTCATTAATTTTTCAATAGAAGAAGAACTTTGGCCACTTGTCCTGGCCTATATGGCGACGTGCTGCTTTTCCTTTGCATGCAGTTATTTTGCATTATTAAGGATTGTACTACTGAAACAAATGTTAGTCTGCCCTTAGTGAGAAATGTCCTTAGTGATTCCATCCTTTGCCAAGTACTGATTTTAATGTGAACTGCCTGGGAGAGAATTGTGTAGTGCGAGAGCTACCCCTAAAGAGATCTATCCTTAAGGAGAACTGCCCTCAGTGATAAATACTACCCTTAAAGAGATGTGTCACTGGGGAGACATGACTTTAGGGAGGCATGACCTTAGTAAGCGCAGGTGTTGGAGGAAATGTCCTTAGTTTCATTTTACTGCAAGACAAAGACAAACAAGTTCCTGTTTCTCCTGCTGGGGTTCTCCTAGACATGTTGAGGCATAAGAAAAGTGGAAGGAGTTATCTTAGCTACTGACCCAATTGTGAAAGTGTTCAACACCGAAGGTGTTCCTGCTTGAGCGATCCTCACTTTGAACCCCAATAGTAGAAAATGAAAACAGTCCATCCATCTCTCCTAATTTGTAACACGATGCAGAGTGATTACAGAGCAGATCTAAACTAGAGATGCCTCCTTAACCTACTCCTGTGCCAGGAATGCATGGACGAAGGTATATGTGTTTTCAGGTTCTTAACCAGAGAACGTACACAGCAATGTCTTGTTACATAACATTTGTAGCTAGATTTAGGACTTCTGCTCCCAGTTGTGTAGTTGAATATATGTGGAAATATATTAGTGCAGCATTTTGTCCACTCAAATATTTTCAGCCATCTAGATATATTTATATATCATAAAATGTGTGCATTGTAACAAGGCAGCACTTGAGATCATACTGATCTGAGTGGTGTAAAGGTCTGCAGTAGAACTGAGCAGCTATGATTGGGACAAAACAATGACTGCACATTGTACAAAATTTAAATACCACATATATTCATTTGCATGTAAATTGCATACATTTGCATACTTAGGCACGTGGAGATAAATGATTTGCCCAGAGTGGTACATTATTTGATCAATTGTCTAAGCCAAGCGTACAACCCAGGTTTCGAGTTTACATGGTCAAGAACTCCGCTACTAAATCAGATCTCATCCCATTCAGGCAACTTACCCAGAAATCGGGACATGTAATCATAAGATCCCGACTTCTAAATGATATGTGAATCCATTTGAAGAAAATCCTAATTCTGAATGGTTCCACCAGTCTTTCACCCTCACTGCGACAGTGCCCAGCAGTGAGTCTCAACGTTTCTAACAATGTAAGTGAGCGTCTAAGTGGGTGTCTTTCTTTCACTTGTACTGTAATGCTACTGTAAGTGTCGGTCGTAACGTACTTGTACAGTACATCGCCCTTACATCAGTATGCAAGGGCACCGAAGGGTATGCAGTGCATTAAGGGCACTGTAGCGTTTCTAAAGCTATTATCTGCATGCTTGCGCGGTCGCGCTAAAGAATCACAGGAGCCGGTACTTTATACTTTACACGCGGCTCCCGACTGCCGCGCCGAGGCCACGCCTATTTATTTATACCCGCTAGCGTCTGACGTCACGCGTCAGCGCTAGCGCACCCCGGCAGCGCGGAAGGCTAGAACGCCTCGCGCGCGCCAGACATTACACTCCTTCCAACCTTTATAAAACATTAAATCAAAACACAAAAATCAAAACCAACGATGAGTCTGTTACCAGTCTGCCAGCCCTTTCAGGTTACACCATATAGTCCGCCAACTGGGACGACGGTGCCGGGTTCTTCCGCAGGCTGTAGCGGGATTGGCCGCCTCTGGGTATGGCCACCTCGGGGGTTCTGCGCCTTGGGGTGTTATGCTCCTCCCGGGACGGGGAGCAGCCGGGCAGTTTACCCCCAGGTGTGGCTGGGATAGACTGGGAGTCACAATCTTCACTCAGACCGTCCTCCCCCTCCTGGTCTCCGCTCAGCTGGTCGGGGCCGGGTCCCTCTGGTTCGGCCCCGGCACGTGAAGGTGTCCCTGGATGGACTTTTTTGAAGAAGGACACATCTCGAGTGACCGTTTCAGCTCCTCTTTGGGCGGTCACCATCGTGCCTGTCCGGCGGGTGACGATCCACGGTTGTGGTTCGAAAGGAAGTCTGAACTTGCTGCTTGGGTAGCGGTCCTTCACATACACTTGATCCTGCCATTGTATCGTGGACTCCTTAGCTCCCCTTCGTCGGCTGGCTTGGTCATTCGAGCGCGTCCGATTGGCTAGAGTCTTTTCATTAGTGGCTTGTGCCGGAATCCAAGTCGGGTAGTGAGGGATCGTGTCACTCACTATTCTCCCCATGGTGGCTGTTCCTGGTGCTGCCTCTGTTGTGACATGGGGGATCATCCGGTATTCCCTCAGGAAACTGTAGATCGCCCTCTCTAGTGGAGATTCGTCAGCCATGGCTATGCGTATGGTTTTGTTGAGTGTCCTCATAAACCTCTCCACCTCTCCATTGGCTTGGGGCCACCGTGGTGTCACTTTGCGGTGATGGATCCCCTAGCTCTTGAGATATTCTGCAAACTCCTGCCCCTGGAAGGGGGGTCCATTGTCAGTCTTGACCACCCCGAATATACCATGAGTGGCGATGGTTTTCTCAAACTTCGCTATTACTTCAGTGGCTGTCTGGCTCCCCACGATTTCGACCTCTGGGTATTTGGTGAAATCATCAATGATGACTAACGCGTACCGTCCATCCGGGAGATGTCCGAAGTCGGCGCTCACGCATTCCCACGGCCTCAGGGGGTTTTCTGCGGTCGCCACCGGGTGAGGGCAATCCGGTTGTCCTGCCGCTTGGCACCACGTGCAGGTTCTCACCGCCTGCTCAACCATCGCATCCATGCCAGGGAACCATACTTTGGCTCGGAGCCTGCCCTTCGTTTTCACCATTCCATGATGCCCCCTATGGGCGAGGTCTACCGCCTGTTGGGCGAGGCTGGCCGGCATGACCAGTCTCGGGCCACGCAGAAGACATCCTTGGGCGTCGACGGACAGTTCGCCCTTCACTCTCAAGATGGATTCCAGTGTCAGCTTGGTTTGGGGAGTCCTCCGACTTAGCGACTCTTGGATTGTTCTCCAATCCCCCGACCTGACGGCCTCCGCCGCTGCTCTCAAGCATTCATCACCTCTCGACGCTTCTATGATTGCGGCCAGGCTCATCGGGAGGGGTCGTGACCGCTCTGTCACCTACCAGACGTACTCCTCTGTATCCTCTGCCTCTTCCTTTTCTTCCATTGTGGCTTTCCGCGGGTGCCTGGACAGATAATCCGCCGGGTTCGTGGCCCCCGGTTTGTACTCCACCCTGTAGTCGTACCCTTGTAGTTGGAGTATCCACTTTTCGATCCGGGGTGGCGGCTTCGAGGCTGACCCTTGGAATAGAGGTATGAGGGGCTTGTGATCGGTTGTCACCGTGAAGTGATGGCCGTACACATATACATGAAAGTGCCTGCAGGCCCAGTGGATGGCAATGGCTTCTCGCTCGATTTGCGAGTAACGCTGCTCAGTCTCGGTCAGGGACCTGCTGGCGTAGGCGATGGGGGCCCACTCTCCGTTGCTCTGGAGTTGAGTCAATACCGCTCCCAGACCAAAAGGGTTTGCATCCACCGCCACATTGGTGGGCTTCGCCGGGTCGAAGTACGAGAGAGTAGTGTCCGCCGAGAGGGCCGCCTTCGTTGCTTGGAACGCTTGCTCCTGTTCCGGGCCCCACTGCCACGTGGTCGACGACTTGGTCAGCTCCCTGAGGGGTTTGGTGAGGTTGGAGAGATCCAGAATGAAGCGGCCGCAGAAGTTGACCATGCCCAGGAAACTCCTGGCCTCCGAGATGTTTGTCGGGGCTGGGGCTTCTTGGACATCCTTCACCTTGTCTGGGTCTGGGGCCACTCCTTGGTCCGAGAAGGTGTATCCGGAGAAGCTGATCTTGTTCCGCAGGAATTGACACTTCTCTCGGTGCAGGGTCAGGCCTGACTCCTGAATCCTTTTGAGGACCCCTCTCAGCCGCTGGTGGTGTTCCTCTATGGTTGACGCGTATATCAGCAGGTCGTCGCTCACATTAAGCACGCCGGGGAGCCCGCTGAGGACTTCTCTGATGGTATTTTGGAATACCTCGGCGGCACTCGAGATGCCGAAGTTGAGATGCCGATAACATCTAAGGCCCACATGTGTGGAGAACGTGGTAATGTACCTCGAGTCCGGGTGAAGTGGCAGCTGGTGATAGCCTGATTGTAGGTCCATCTTCGAAAACCACCTGTCCCCGTTCAGCTCTCCCAGGATGTTATCAATGGTGGGCGTCAGGTGTCGTTCCCTCTTTACTGCGGCGTTGGGGAGGCGCATGTCCACACAGATGTGGACTTGTCCTGGCTGTTTCGGCTTCCTGGCGATGACGATCGGGTATACCCACGGGGTTGGCCCGCTGACCTTTTCAATGATGCCTTGTCTCTCCAGGGCCTCTAGCTCCTCCTCGACCTTTTGCCTCAGATGGAACGCTATTCGCCTGTGCCTCAGCGCAACTGGTTGGACCGACGGGTCGATGTGTAAGGACACTTCCTTTCCTTTCAGGCACCCGATGCCTTTGAAAACTTCTCCGAACTCTTCCATGATGGTATCCAGTTCTTCCTCTAGGACTGCCATGGCAAACGAGATCAGTCCCAGCTCTTCGGCCGATTGCCCGCTCAGCAGCATCCCGCTGCCCTCTTCTGTGACATAAACGGTGGTGCTGATCCTCCTCTCTCCATGTTGTAGCTCTGTCTTGAAGCACCCGATGAGAGGGATGGGTGTCTTCTGGCCGTATGCGAACACCCGGATCTTCGCCTCTCGCAGCGGAGGCTTGGTGCGCAGTTGGTGGTAGACATTGGAGGCCATTAGCTCAATGGATGCCCCAGTGTCAATTGTCGCCTTTACCTCCTGTTGTTGGACCAAGATGCGACATTTTGGAAGTCTGCACTTCTTCTTTTGTGACTGGTTGATCGCAAACACATAATGGACTGGGTACTCTTCGGTGTCATCGTCCATGTCTTCGCTGTCCGCCTCTTCCTGCACCGCATGGGCCGACTCTTTCTTGACTCTGGTGGACCGGCACACCGCCGCAAAATGGTTCATCCACCCGCAGGCGCTGCACTTTTTCCCTCTCGCAGGACAGTCTTGCATGCGGTGGGGCTGGCCGCCACAGTATCCGCATTCTTTCTTCTTCGTCTCCGGTTGTCTTTTCCCTCCGGCTGGTCTCCCTTTGGGCAGTACCACGTTCACCGCTTCCGCCACTTGCACTTGTTCCGTCTTCATGGGACGATGTAGGGCTGCTTCCATGTGCGAGGCCCTCGCCTGCGAGAGCTCCTTCGACCGTCCGAGGGTGAGGATGTCCACGAGGGGCTTTCCTTCTTCCTGGAGGACCGTGACCCGGAGCTTGGACGAGTAGCACCCTTGTATGATCTGCCCTCGGATCTCCTCTTGCTCATCGCGGAACCCACACGTGCTGGCTAACTCCTTTAGTCTGCCGTGGAACGCATCAAGGGACTCGTCCGCCTCCTGTTTGACTTGACGAAACATGAATCTTTCATAGTCTCTATTCGCCATGGGTTCGAAATGGGCGTTGAGAGCGTTTAGCAGCGTGTGGTACATTTTCGGCGTTGCCTCCACAAGAGTTTTGTAGATGCGGTGGATGTCTTTGCCTCCTAGGTGGAGTAGCAGTGCCCTGTGCCTTTCCCTCGAGATGCCTGCCCCTTCGTAATAAATTTGTAGGCGGTCTGTCCAATCCCTCCAGCGCGGGGCGAGGGGCGACGGGGCACCATCAACGACAAACGGCTCAATGGCGGGAATCGACGCCATCTTGGCACGTGCGCAGCACGCGGTGGAAGCCGGCTACCTCTCCTCTTCGTCGAAGCCGATAGGTGTGCACCCCCTTGTGGGCGTCGCACGTGGTCCTCCACCGTGCCTCTACACCATCCAGCGGGCGCGCATACCTCCAGAAGTCATCATCGGGACCCTCAGGGTGCTCAGGGGCTTGGGCGATTCCACCAGGCTTGGGCCTGCTCTGGGGAAGGGTGCGGCCGTCATCAGGCTCCTCGTGGCATCAGGCCTGTCACCACCAGGCGAGACAGACCCCTCACAGGCTGCAGGATGGAGCTCCAGGGCTCTCACAGTGTCTCCACAGGCTGCAGGATGGGCCTTCAGGGCTCTTTCAGTGTCTCCCACCGGAACCACCAGCATGCACAGCCGGGTCACCATGAGGAGGGGACACCAACCACAGGCCCAGGACACATGTGTGGCCGATGTACCACACAGTGGGGCATATAGACAGCAAAGCAGGGCTCAATACACCCTTCGTCGCCAGTGTAGCGTTTTCTAAAGCTATTATCTGCATGATTGCGCGGTCGCGCTAAAGAATCACAGGAGCCGGTACTTTATACTTTACACGCAGCTCCAGACTGCCGCGCCGAGGCCACGCCTATTTATTTATACCCGCTAGCGTCTGACGTCACGCGTCAGCGCTAGCGCACCCCGGCAGCGCGGAAGGCCAGAGAGCCTCGCGCGCGCCGGACATTACAGGCACCGAGGGGTATTGCTTCGCACATTGTGGCGCCAACTCTGCCCCCTGACGAAATTCCGCCGAATTTTAGCGGAATTCCGAGGAATGAAACTCAACCAATTACGCCCACACCTGCGGTCTAGTTTAGCACGTGTGATTTTACCATTTCGCTGACATCTGTTACAAGTCATTAAGAGTTTATAAACATTATTTTTTTGCACAGCCATTTGACTCTCAATCAAAACGAGGCACAGAGAAGTAAAGTGATGTGCGGAGGATCATGCACTTTATACAAGGGGAAAATCCGGGTTCTGAATAGGTTTCCTGACTACACATTGGGCAATTTAGCCTCTGAATGATTCTCTATGCACCAAAAACCAATGTTTTGTGTTCACTGTATACATATTGCTGCTAGAGACAGAATCTAGCCTTTACTGATGTCAAATATAGGCTCACAATTAATTGGTTCCGGAAGTATACATTCTGCTCTAACATTTCTATAATGAGTAGTTGAAACACTTTGTATACCTTTTCCAGTTGGCCTCTTTTTGATGAGGGCGTATATCACAGCTGCCAGAACCAGAGCAACGGGTATCGACAGTAACACATAGTGGTTTCTTCTCTTTCCCTCGTCAGAGTCGTATGTTTCTTCCTCTGTAAAAACAATAAAATATTAATTACAAAGACTCTCGTCTCGGATGGCAGTCTTTCCCATGTAACTCGTGAAAACACAAACACTGTCCTTCACCTGCTCTTTGCTTGTAGCACGTCAGTCAGCTTTCCTTTCTGCATCACAGACAATTCAGGAAACCGTTTATTTCAACCACTGTCATCATTCGCAATTTTCATACATTTCTATGCATGTGCAGAACCCCAAACCGGCGGATTTCACTCTGGCGGGAATTCTGTTGGTTTTGGGTTTGGTTAAACGTATTAAATAGTTACTTTTTTTTTTTTGCACACGGCAATTATATATATTGAGACTCCCTTTACCCCCTTCACCGCCTTAAAAATATGTAGCATTTGTGGCACTTTAAAACTCTGCATTGCATAACAATTCCAACATTTCACCATCCAAACTAAGTCAAGTGCACAAATTGGAAGTGGAAATGCAACCAGACTATTTAATATTATTACTAACCACGTTGTGGAACTATCCACGCTGTTACGACTTTGTGGATTTCACACATCGCTAATGGTCACACACTTGGGAACACTCATGCTCTCACCGTTAACGACAGAAGGTTTATCATAAAAGTCGGATTTTCCTAGCTATAAATTCCTCCAAGCTTGAATTTCTAAATTACAGTTTGGAAATTTTGACCATAAACGCAGTTTGTACTTACAAGCCAAATGTAGATTTTCCTAGTTGCTATGATGGAAAGTCTTAATTTTATTAAAGTCACGGAGGCGAGTATTATGCTTTCTTATCTTGCATTTATTAGACAGCAGCCAAGATAAGTGAGAAAAAACTACAGTTCCCAGGGGCCCAGGTAAACAAACTGGCCAATGGGGACGCATAAAAAACGAGACCTAAGGACCAATCACAAGATGACTGCCAATAAAACGTCACATCTGACTGCGTAGCTTCCTCTTTTCGCTGACGAGCAGATCAGATAAAGTCAGAAAACAGTGGAACAATCGCCAAAACTATGGAGAACGCCAAAGTCCATGAACAAGCTTCTTGAACTAAATCCGTCCAGGTGAGACCAACCGCAGGCTTCGCCGACGTTGACTCCGAACAGGAAGGAGAGATGCTCCGACAGGGGGAAAACCACATCCGCTGTTTAACTGGACCATCACGTCGATGCAGGAGGCAAGGCCGGATTCGCTGAAGGGAGGGAGAACACATGTTAGTGGTGTAGAGGCGGGATAATACTCGCCTCCGTGTCTTTCATAAAATTAAGACTTTCCGTTATAGCAACTAGGAAAATCTACATTTTATGTCAAGACCGGAGGCTCCTATTATGCTTGTTCAAAGCATATTAACTACCAAAGAAGCCACAGTATCAATAGATATGCAATAAAACATACGAAATACATTGTCATTAATCCAGTCAGCTGATCTCAGAATGTCCTCTAGACGGGAGCCTGCCCAAAAGGCCTTAGGGGCCATGGCTCCCCTGGTGGAATGAGCTCCGAAAACGGAGACATCAATGCCTACAAGGGACATAACCCAACGAACCCAACGCGCAAGAGTAGCAGAGGAGACAGGAAGATATAGTTTACGGAAAGATATGATGAACTGGGAATGGGAGAGCGTTCTGGGATCAGCAGTCCTTTGTTCATATATTTTTAAACATTGACCTAAACATAGTTTGGGATGCAAGGGAAAATAAGGGGAAAACACAGAATTCAAATTTGTTTTGGTTCGTCTATGAATCTGAAACACAACACCTGTAGGAGAAAATTGACGACTTGAAATATCCAAAGCTTTGACATCAGAAACGCGTTTAATGGAAACAAGGCACAACAGCATGGTAAGTTTAGCAGACAACATTTTTAGAGAAAGGGAAGCATTATCTGGCCAGTCAGAGAACAACTTGAGAACTACAGAAACATCCCATAAACTGGAATACTTAGCCAACGGCAGATGAAAGGGTGAGCGCCTACTGGCTTACCGTCGATGGGAGAATGGTTGAGGGAAATGGCCGACCTGTACAAGTTAACTGTTCTATAGGACTTGCCCGCACTGGTTTCGGAGGCCAGAAAATTGACCATAAAATTCAAAGGGGCTGAAAGGGGATCGATATGCCTTTCCACACACCAGCTTGCCCAAAGAGACCAAGCGGATTTATACGCTTTAGAGGTCCAAGGGGCCCAGGCTTTGCTGATGAAGAGAGAAGCTTCTTGCGAAATGAGGATGTCAGAAGGGGCAGGCCGGACACCTTCCAGGCAGACAAAACCAGGGAATTGTTCAGGATGAGGCTGTGTGGAAGACCCAGGGGATTCAGGTGCAAGTCCTCGCGCGCCGGGAGAAGAACTGGAAAGTCTTCCGCCATTTCTAACAGGGACGGGAATCAAATCTGAGATTGCCAAAACGGGACCACCAAGACTAGGGAAGTCGATTGGTGCCGCACCTGTGAAAGAACCCTGTTGATCATGAGGAAAGGAGGAAAAGCGTAATTGAGGTGGAGAGACCAGTCTTGAAGAAAAGCATCCGCTAAGGCAGGAGGATCTGGGCGCCAACTGAAGAAGCGGGGTAACAGAGTTGAGACGGGAAGCGAAAAGATCTATATAAAAAGGACCCCATTTGTGAGAGAGGGATAGGAAGACGGATGGCAACAGCTTCCAATCGCTGGAATCTCGAAGATATCGAGAGTGCCAATCTGCCACCAAATTGAGATCTCCCGGAAGATACTCCGCCGTCAAAGAAAGCTGGTTTGACAGGCAGTACTCCCATAGGCTCTTGGCAATTCTGCCAGGGGTTTGGATTTGGTACCGTCGAGATGGTTGATGTAGCGGACCGCAGAAACATTGTCCATGCAAATGAGGATGGAACACCGAACTCTGTTCTTTGAAAGGCTTTGGATCGCAAAGGAACCTGCAAGCATCTCTAAACAATTGATGTGCAATTTTGACTCCTCGCGAGACCATGTACCGCCAGTCGATATTTGACCACAGCGGGCACCCCAACCCGACAGGCTTGTATCTGATTCTAATACAAGATCTGGGGCCTAAGCGCAGATAGTGCGTCTGTTCCAAGCATCTAAATGGTCGATCCACCATTGAAGTTCTTCGCGTGATTCTTGATCCAAGACGATAAGGCCGGCGTAAGCCAAGCCCTGACGTAGATGTCTGATCTTTAGTCGTTGAAGAGCCCGATAATGTAGAGGGCCTGGAAAGATGGCTTGAATGGAAGCTGAAAGTAGACAATTCTCGCAAGCGATCTCAGAGAGATGAGGGAGGACTGAAGGACAGAAGAAATCTCTGCCTTGATCGTTGAAACTTTTGACTGCGGAAGAAGAAGAGAGGCAGCAGCTGAGTCTACTAGAAAACCCAAGAACTCGATGTTCTGTGACGGAATAAGCATCGATTTTTCAAGATTGAGTAGGAAACCCAGATCCAGAAGTAGGGATTGGGTGGTGCGAAGTTGGGAGAGAAGAAGTTGCTTGTCTGAGTTCATGATTAAGATGTCGTCCAAATAAATAATCAGTCTGATCCCGAGGGAATGCAGAAAAGCCACCACAGGCTTTAAAAGTTTTGTAAAGCACCAGGGTGCTGAGGAGAGGCCGAATGGTAGAGAGGTGAAGCGGTAGGTCCCGTCCGACCACTGGAACTGGAGAAATTTGGTATGAGAAGGGCGAATGGGAACCGTGAGATAAGCGTCTTGTAAGTCCAATCGAACCATCCAATCGTTTGGACGAAGGGTCTCCCTTAAATGTAGGATAGTCTCCATTTTGAAGTGGCGGTACACCACAAACTGGTTGAACCATTTGAGGTTGATCACTGGACGCAGCTTTTTGTTCTTTTTCTGAACAAGAAAGATGGAGCTTAGGAAACTTGAAGGATCGAAAGGAGCGATTTGGATTGCTTGTTTTTGGAGAAGGATGCGGATCTCCGACGCGATCAGAGAACACGTGTCTTGTGAGAAAACCATGGGAGGAGGGAACGTAGTTTGGAAAGGCGGCGAATAAAGCTCTATAAGATAGCCTTGAACAGTATTTAGTACCCAAGGATCTGCGCTGATTGTTTGCCATTTTGAAAAAAACTGTTTTAAGCGGCCTCCCACAGGGGGAGGGGGCGAGAGACCTACCTTGTTGGTTGAAGTTGTTGTTGCGATAGTTCTTCTGGCCTCGACCACGGAATCCCCTGCCCTGTTGAGGGTAGAATTGAGGCTTATCTTCTTGGGCGGAAGAGGAGGAGGAGCCCCTGGAGCCTTGGTTGTGGAAGGAACGGCCGGAAGAGCGACCCCTGCCTCTGCCGGCCCGTCCAAAAACCCGGGGCGAAAACACCTTCTTTATGGATTGCTGCGCCTTGTCAAGAGACGCGAACGTGGACACAAACCTGCTGAGGTCCTTAACCAGAGATTCTCCGAAGAGAAGACCATTAGCTTTATTGCCCGGATCCTGGGGAGCTAAGTTGGCCAATTTGGGATCTAACTTGATAAGGAGGCCTTTACGGCGTTCATGTGTGATGGCGGCATTGGCATTTCCAAGTAGGCAAAAGGCGCGCTGGACCCACAAGGAGACATCCTCAGCAGACAAGTCGGAGCCTTCTAAGCGAGCAGCCTCGGCCATATCGCAGATGCGCGCCAAAGGACCCACAACATCAAGGAGTTTATCCTGGCACGTGGTCCAGGCTTTGTCCACCTCTTTACGAGGATCCTTACCAAACTTGGAGAAAAAAGTAAGTAAAGGTTGGTCGATAGAAGGGACCATGGTAACATTTTCAGGCAAGGAAGGCTTGGGACATTCTGATTTCAACCTCGACCTGACCGAGGTATCTAGAGGGAGGCGCAGTCTGGCCGAAATGTATTCCCCCACATGAAAGGCAGGTGACTATTCTGTTGAGTTGGGATGACGTATAGATGACGGGTCAAACATCGGGACCCCCTCAGAGTCGACAACTGGCTCAAAGGCAAAGGAATCTGACTTAGATTTTTTTAAGGGAGGGGAGGGAGGGTCAGAAACACCGAAAAGATCAAAAAGATCATCTGCGTCGGCCATGTCGTCGTCAGTGTCCAAAATGGTGGAAATAACCAATTTCTTGGGTACCTCTGCATGTTTAGACTTATGTTTCCGTTTGCCGTCTGTACCTAAAGTCCCCTCCATAGAAGGAGGCCTGGGAGGCATTTTGTCCTCAATCAAACGCGAGGAAACCTCGCCAGTCAAAGATGACGCAGATTTTGAAGTAAGTAAAGTAGCAGAGGAAACCACCTTTTTTGATCTGCTATCCCCCGCAGACTGGACCAATGCTTTGGACAAAAGACTTAGCATGGAATTCTCCATGCCCTTAGACATGTGCCTCATGGAAGCCTCCACAGCATTCTCCACAGAAGCATTAATAAATGTATTCAAATCGTGCTTGAAGGCTTCGCCTTCCTCAGTGGTATGAGCGCGCTCTGGAGAGCTGTCTGAATTCATTTTGCAGAGCTAGGAAAATTAGAGGCAACAAGGGGTTAACTGGCAAACAGGAGGGAGGGACTTGGGGAAAAAACCTCCCAGGGGCGTGACTAAGCCTTCGAGCGTTACCGGCTGAGAAGGCAGACACAAGGGAAGGAGCGGAAGCGCTGGGAAGAGAAGCGCTGACACGTTAATAACGAATAACCATTTAGCAGATGCGAGGGAAGGAGCGGAAGCGCTGGGCAGAGAAGCGCAGACAGGGAAAGAATGCTAACTGTCTACACGAGTGAGGAAACACCGTTGCAGGTAAGCGTGAGCGCTCTGAACTCAGAGCGCGCAACGGTCGAAACCACAGAAGCGGAACCCGCAAGGGGGGGAAACGAAGCAAGTCCGCGTCGTGAAGGACAAAACACTGCTCAGGAGCGCGAGAGCGCTGTACACAACACAAGAATGTAGAATAGCCTCTATACATAAGTAATAATGCAATTTATAACAACAAGCAAAATGGGAGCAAAGATAAGTCACTTATCTGACTGCGAGCAGCAAGAAAAGAGGAAGCTACGCAGTCAGACACAGTCAGATGTGACGTTTTATTGGCAGTCATCTTGTGATTGGTCCTTAGGTCTCGTTTTTTCTGCGTCCCCATTGGCCAGTTTGTTTACCTGGGCCCCTGGGAACTGTAGTTTTTTCTCACTTATCTTGGCTGCTGTCTAATAAATGCAAGATAAGAAAGCATAATAGGAGCCTCCGGTCTTGACATAAAATTTATGAAAACGCAATGTGTTTCAAATCAGATCTAACAACCATACAACTCGCTACCAGAGGCTGGCATAATAAGGGGAATTATCTTTATTTCTCTTCGTTAATTCCTCCATGCAGGTGGCATACTGAAGCACACTGGCAAAGAGTGAAAAGCCTCAATGCATAGTTTTTGTGAAGGAAGTTAACCCTTCCTGTGCACAAACAATTCTGACCGTAACGCAGACACCCTTGCGACCCTTTCAACACTTTGGGGCAGATTTACTAAAATCTCACGTAATGTAGTGCAGCAGACAAAGCTGCGCTGCGCTGTGTTGCATGACAAGAAGAGAGCAGGAGCATGCCATATTTACAGAAATATGGCACTCTCCTCCCCTCTACCTAGCGCAGGCACTGAAATTAGCTGCGGTGCACCATGCACACACCTGTGCACCATAGTGCAAGGGTGTCTGTGTGAGTCTAGCATATCTTTTCTGCTGGAAGGATAGGCAAAATACTACACTCAGGCTAACTGTAAACATTTTCCCAGGTTGTATGTGTGCTGTACAGTGCAGCATACATACTATGGGCCCGATTGCGATGTCGTCCAGAAGGCCTCCATATCGGATTTGGTTTTCTCAGATCCGATTCATAGCCTTTGTTTACGACCGAATCGTACACAGGTCCGGACGACCAAGTATGATGCGAAGATTGCATAGGCACCGACCAAATCATATCCGTGTCCCAAACCTGTACTTACAACTCGAAGCAAGACGAAACGGCTGTCAGAAGCGTACTTCGGGGGGCCATACCAGGCCCCCCTTCACCCGGGGCTCTTCGAATCTGTCACGGGATGTGCCCATGGGTCCCCCTGATCCAGGCATGCACAGTGTGGCGGGCACCATGGGGTACCAGCCACAGGGTGTACACTTTTACCCACCCACTCCTTTTCTGCTATGGGAGCCTGTGTACGCATCTGTACACAAGCTCACATAGAGTTCAATGGGAGTACGATCGAACCAAGTCTGTAAGCATATCGCAGCATCATACTTGCCCGTTTCGACTACTGGAGCACGCCTCGCTCAGATCTGCGTCGTATGGAGGGCTTTCCTAGCGAGATCAGAATTGGGCCCAAAGTCGGAAAAGGAACGAGAAATTAAAGCATTTTTCCTTCATAGCGCGTATTTGAAATGGGCGCTATTTTCTCACACTAAACCCTGCCTTCTTTTTTAAGTAAATAGAGTTTAGCATCAGAAACGCTGGGTGTTGCACGGGAATGCCCATGCACCACCCATGGTACGTCCCCTTGGCGCTAAGTAATGCCAAGGAGCGCTATGTGCTGCTTTGCACTATTTTTGAGTGTTTTCCAGTGCTAAAATTGGTAAAAAAGGATTTAGCATCATTTGGCAAAACTTTTGTGATGCAAAAATAGCGTTAAATCTTAGTAAATAGACCCCCATTTGTGGTTTAGGTCACTTTTGTGACGCAAACCAGAAACAAAATGTTGGTAAATCTGGGTCCAAATGTTTAGACTTGCCCACACCAATACAAGCCCCCCCGACACCATCGCTCTAATCACTTTCCTGCACATCCCCTTCGACTAACACATTCTAAAGCACAGACCTGTTCCTTAATCTTCCACACCCACTCATGTCAGATTCTCTACTGCTCACAGACCCAGGATGGTGTAGTCTACCGATAGGCATAACAACCAGAGATGACAACTTTCGAACTGGGGAACCAGGTTCGAGTCTCGGATTCGGCTCAATATCCTGTGATTCTGGGCAACTCACTTAATATCCCCATGCCTACTAAAAAATAATGTATCCTTGTGTAATGTAACTGGTGCTCATAAAAAAGCAATCAAATACCTTTGGTCGAGTTCGCGCTATAGAAAAATGCAAAAAAAAAAAATGATTTCAGTTTCTAGCACCTAAACCTTCCACCAACCTAGAATTTCACCCAGGATTCCCACTACCCACTTGTCCTATCCAGCATCTCTGCCTCAAAAAAAAACTTTGGTCTGCAAACCAGGTGCTTAAAACATCAACGTTCTCTCCTAGATTCTAACACATCTTGCATGCAGCTCAGATCAGTACCTGCCTATGACAAATAGCTTCCCACCTCTGCAGAGATGGCAATCAGTATCTGCCTGTTTCTCTCAAATGGACGTTCCAGGTATCTATGCAATGTAAGATCATTTTCTCGTACGGAAAGTACTGAAAGCCTTATTCTTCTCTCCATGCATCCTCTCACATGACCACCAGCTGGCCTTCAGTGACATTGGCATAAGAAACGGTATTAAGACAGAATATCGAGATGGAAATGTCGACTTACACAAATATTGAGTTGGAAATATCGTGACACAGAAATATTTACAGCAAGAATATCGTGGTCAAGAACATCACATTTTTTACATTGATATTCTGTCAGTGAACCCTTCTGTGGTCTTCAAGCTTAGAATAAAGGGAGATGCAGAAAGCTTTAAACAATATTTTTCACATTCATCTTGCCACTAAACTGAATCCACTTGTGTGAAAGCCTGGTTTATCAAACCCTCTCTCGTATAAAGCAGAAGGTGTTCACTGCAGGTTGTTCATTTCTTGTATATGACATATCATCTCCTCAACACCCTCCAAACAAATGGCTACATTAGAGTACACTTACCATGCACGCGAAGTACAACGTCCTGAGGCGTGTCGCCATCCCTGTCATACAGTATGTAGTGGCAGGTGTAACTCCCAGCATCAGACACTCGCACATCTTTCAATAACAGAGACGCGTTCCCTTCCTGAAACTCCTCGGGGAATAGCTGTGTCCGCCCTCTGAACTCCTCTTCCTGGTACCCAGGCTGGTCTCTTCCATGAAAGAAGCTGTGCACAACTGCGTCATTTTCTGAGCGCTGCCAGGTGATAACCAGGTATTCCAATGTGAAGTTTCCGTTGTAGGCCCCTTGGCAAGGCAGCAGCACGTCTTCGTGTACATTTGATCTTATCACTGAATTGCGGTGGCCTAGAAAAACAAAAAACCTTTTAAATAAAATAGAGCCAAATCAGATTCCCATTCGATGTAAGCACCTCCTTCTAATTTACAGTACATTACAGCTGCCTGCGAAGGGGAAGGAACATCATCACGAGACTTAACTACAGAGATCGTAAATGATGTCAAGGCAGGAGTCAAAGAGTAGTGTTTTAAGGCTCTTTCTGAAAACAGCTTGAGTCAGGCTGCTTTTCAGACCAAAAGGGAGAGCATTCCACAACTATGAGGCCAGGAAAACAAATGATCTACCTACAGGGGCGTAGCTAGGGGGGGGCGGTGGGGGCGGTCCGCCCCAGGCGGCACTATTTTTGGGTATTTTTGGGGCGGCACTTCGGGGACGTGGACTACAGCTGTAATGTCGCGATAACTGGCGTGACACGTAACGGTGTGGACGTCAGTCTACGCGTACGTGTCCAAGGCAATAAATATGACGTCATCAGTGCACGTAGGCAGAACGGCCACGGCACGAGAGACGGAGCAAACACATACACGTGTCCCGAGTGGTTATTGCTACGCGTGGGGCCCAGGGTGCTAGGTAGCGCACCGCGATAGTCCTCACACACACGACACCACAAAGTGGCGACGAGGGTGGGCGTGCCCTCGCTGTTGCCCCGCGTCCCGTTGGTGTGGCGGCCGGTGAGCATCCATCGCTCGCGGTGCTCGTGCCCCTGCGGTGACGCGCCCCTGGTGCCTCGGTGCGTCCTCCTGACCCGGGGTGAAGAGGAGAGAGAGCGCGGACGCGCGGGAGCGCTCCTGCCTGTCGGCGAGGTCGCGGGGGGTCGACTACCGCCTCAGCACCTTCAGCGCTGCTGTCCACGTGCGCCCTGCCTCGCCTGGCGGCCCGTGGCGCGCGGAGTGGTTCTGCAGCCCCCTGCCTGCCAGCTGACACCAACGCCTGGAACTGCGCGGCTGTTGGGAGCGCGCGGAGTGGTTCTGCAGCCCCCTGCCTGCCAGCTGACACCAACGCCTGGAACTGCGCGGCTGTTGGGAGCGCCGGAACAGGTGCGGAGACCTTATCTTCAGCTCCTCTGTGCCAGTAAGTGGGGGCGCCTGACCCGGATCGTGTGCTGCCTGGGGAGAGGTCACGAGGGACCTCTCTAACAAGTCCTGACGCCCTGAAGGCCCTTACAGTCCTGCCACATCCAGGGGAACACCGGGGGAAAGGTCACGCCCTGCCTGGTAGGAAGGCCCCGCTACCCACGTGGGTGAGGAAAGAACAGATATCCAGAGCCATCATAGCCAAGGGTAGAAGGAGGTCTCGCCTGGCGCACGCAACACATGCGCAACATGGCAAACATTCCGCCAATTGAGCCGTTCTCTGTAGAAGGGTCCCCATCAGCGGTGGCTGCCCGATGGAGAGACTGGGAGGATAGAGTGCGCATTTTCTTTGAGGCCACGAAGGTCCAGAGGGATCAGAAACGCGCAATGATCATCCACCTTGGAGGAAAAGAAATTCACAACATAGTTAAGACGCTTGCGGAAAACACCCCCAAGACGCACACGACGTTGATAGCGGCGCTCAACGAGTACTTCGAACCAATGGCGAACCGTGACTATGAACGCTTCATATTCCGCCAGGCACGCCAATTGCCTGAGGAGTCGCTCGACAAGTTCTACGCTCGTCTCAAAAACCTAGCGGCCACCTGCGGGTTTCGGGATGAGACGGAGGAGATCAGAGGCCAGATAATACAAGGGTGTGCGTCAGTCAAGCTGAGGGAAAGGATTTTAGAGGAATCCGGCAAGCCCCTGGCAGACATATTGACGATGGGTCGGACGAAAGAACTGTCCAAAGCGCGCGCTGCGCACATGGAAGCAGCCCTACAAGCGCCCGTGAAAACCGAACCAGTCAACGCGGTGGCAGTAAAACCAAAACAGAGATGGCCCAGAAGAGGGCCAGGTCCAGCCGTCCAAGACCAGCCCAAGTCCTGCGGATACTGCGGCGGGTCGCCTCACGCCACGGCAGAGTGCCCAGCAAGAGGAAGGAAGTGCATGGCGTGTGGACGCTTCAACCACTTCGAGAAGGTATGCCGATCGAAGAAGTTCCGAAAACCCCGCCAGGCAGTACACACGGTGGACGAAGGAGGCCCGGTGGCCAGCGACATGGATGATGATGAGGAGGACGAAGAGAAGGTGGTACACCGGGTACACATGATAAGCACAGCGGTACGCAGGACTAGGAGGCTGCCGCAATGCAGCGTCCGGGTAGGGTCGCAAGAAGTCACCACGGTAGTAGACACAGGCGCCAGCATCAACATCATGGCTGCGGCAATGCACCGATCCATGCACCCGAAGCCAGCACTGCGCCCGTCGACAATAACCGTGTTCGCATACGGACAGGAAGAACCGCTAAAAGTACAGGGAAAATTCCGGATGGTGATATCGCATGGCACGCGGTCAATCACGTCAAATATCTACGTTACAGAAGACGGACAAGGCATGCTCCTGGGCTGCAGAGCGGCTGAAGATCTCGGTGTGGTAACGTTCGCATTCGGGGTACACCAAGAGTCGATACACCACACCCTGGAAGAGTTCGAAGAAATCTTTCAAGGAATCGGCAAGTTCAGAGGCAAGGAGGTCCACCTACATATCGACCCCACGGTTCAACCGGTAGCCCTACGGCATCGCCGCATAGCGTTTCACCTCAGGCCACTGGTGGAGGCCGAGCTCAAGAAGCTGGAGGCGGCGGGAATCATTGAGAAAGTGTCCGGACCGACCCCGTGGGTGTCGCCAATTGTCGTAGCGAGGAAGCCTAAACAGCCCGGCGCTGTCCGAATATGTGTGGACATGCGGCTCCCCAACGCTGCCATCAAGAGGGAGCGCCACATCACTCCGACCATAGATGACATCGTCGGGGAGATGGCGGGCGCCAAATGGTTCTCAAAGTTGGACCTACGCTCAGGGTATCACCAACTAGTACTGGATGAGGCGTCCCGGAACATCACCACGTTCTCCACGCACGTGGGCCTGAGGAGGTATACGCGGCTAAGCTTTGGAGTGTCAAGTGCTGCGGAGGTGTTCCAGAACGTGATACAAGAGCTCATCGCGGGAATTCCTGGAGCGATAAATGTCAGTGATGACATTATGGTGCACGCCACGACCATTGCGGAGCACAATGAGAGGCTGATACAGGTGCTAAGACGCATAAGAGACGCAGGCCTTACACTGCATCGGGAGAAGTGCGAGTTCCTGTGCAGGAAGCTCCAATTCTTCGGCTACACCTTCTCGGCAGACGGCGTCAACCCGGATCCGGAGAAGGTAAAGGACATCAAGGATGCGGCTGCGCCCACAAACATTACGGAGGTGCGAAGCTTCTTAGGAATGGTGAACTATTGTGGCCGGTTCATCAAGGACCTGGTGAATCTCACAGCGCCACTAAGAGAACTCACCAAAGAGTCAACCCCCTGGACCTGGAGCAGCGAACAAGAGCGAGCTTTCGAGGAAATCAAACAGGCGCTCTCAGAAGCCACGACGCTGGCGTTCTTCGACCCGGCCAAACTGACACTAATTGCTGTCGACGCCGGCCCAGTCGGGTTGGGCGCAGTCCTGCTACAAAGGAAGACGAGTGCAGAGGAATGGGCCCCAGTGGCATTCGCCAGCCGGTCGCTCACAGAGACTGAGCAGAGATACTCGCAAATAGAAAAGGAAGCGATCGCCATCCATTGGGGGTGTCACCATTTCCACCTGTACGTGTACGGCAAACCATTCGTCGTAGCCACGGACCACAAGCCGCTGGTGTCCCTCTTCGCGGGCACGTCCACGAAGCTGCCGCCAAGAATCGAAAAATGGATGTTGCAACTGCAAAATTATAATTGCAAGATCGAGTATCAACCGGGCGCACACAACCCGGCAGACTACTTCTCTCGCCACCCTCGCAAAGCCACTCCACAAGAGGTGAAGGAGGCGGCGGAAACCGAAGAATATGTTCGGAGCATCACGGCGCGATCATGTCCCAGGCCGGTATCCATGGCCAGCTTGTCGCAGGCCTCCAGTGAAGATGAATGCCTGCAAAGGGCGAGAGCAGCCGTCCGAACAAACAGCTGGAACCGAGCCAGGGAGGAGTGGAAACACCTGACACCTCGCGCAAAACAGACAATGGATAGCCTGTACAATGTGAGAGACGAACTGACGGAAGACGACACCGGGTGCCTGCTGAGGGGCCACAGACTGGTCATTCCGACATCCCTGACCCAGAGAGTGGTGGACCTGGCCCACATCGGTCACCAAGGCATGGTCAAGACGAAGTCAAGGCTCCGCACCAAAGTGTGGTTCCCTCTCATGGACGAGTTAGTAGAGGCCACCGTCCGAGAATGCCATGCCTGTCAAGTAACGGGAGAAGTACCCCGGCCTGCCCCCGTCGTGATGGAACCTCGACCCAGAAGGCCTTGGTCCAAAATAAGTGTCGACTTTGGCAGCTTGCCGGACGGAAGGCATACCCTTGTGGCCATAGACGACCACTCAAAATATCCGGAAGTGGAAATACTAACTGTGTTGAGCGCCCAGGAGGTAATCCCGAAGCTGGAGAAAATCATGGCAACACATGGCATCGTCAAGGAAATTAGGACCGACAATGGATCGCCATTCCAGAGTCAAGACTTCGCGGAATACCTGCAGGCCTTAGGTGTTCATCACCGGCGGATCACTCCCCGATGGCCTCAAGCCAACGGGGAGGCTGAACGCTTCATGAGGACACTTAACAAGGTGATAAGAATTGCCCACGAGAAAAGCCAATCTGTCGAGCTTGCTATCTTCACATTTCTCAGAAGCTATCGCCAGACGCCCCACTCTACCACAGGAGTGGCACCGGCGCACCTGCTGATGGGGCGGGTTGTCACCGACACAATTCCGCATCACCCAGAGTGGACGCCCGACACTCCCAATGACAGTGCCATTGATGAACACAGACGGGGGGCGTTTGCTCGTGTTGATGCCCGACGGCGAGCGGTGACCCCACACCTAGCCCCAGGTGACAGAGTGCTGATCAGAAATCGGAGGCCGGGAGGCAAGTTTCGGTTGAATTTTGAACCACAACCGTGGACTGTAGAGAAAGTTATGGGCACATGTGTGACTGCCAGGAAAGGTGCCGAGAAGATAACGAGAAACGTTTCATACTTCAAGAGAGTACCAGTACCCCCGAGCACGGGCGATGGACATCAAGACACTCCCCAAAGGCCCGTGCCACGAGAGGAAAGGTTCTTAGAGCTGGTTGAGGACGTGGACCATGCGAGGGGAGGAATGGAGTCCCTGCCTCCTGGAACTGTTGCGAGGCCCCAAGATCCCTCACCAGAGGGTGCACCACCTGAGGAGGCAGGCGGGCCCGAGGGTGGAGATGGCGTCGCAGAAGGTGACTCTGTGAGTAGGGGCCGGGGTGTAGTGCTGGACGGTGGGGCAGCTCGATATCATCTGAGGCCGCACCCGGAGCCTTCCCGTCGCCTAAGAGACTACGTCAAGTAAGACCGTTTTATTTTCATTCACATTGACTATCAGTGCAAGGGGTTATGCACAGGGTTGGCGACTGCTGGTGTACCTGTGGTCCAGGCCCATAATGCCGCAATGTAATTTTGGTTGTTGTCGTTGTTTTTCGTGTGTTGGGGAGGAATGTAATGTCGCGATAACTGGCGTGACGCGTAACGGTGTGGACGTCAGTCTACGCGTACGTGTCCAAGGCAATAAATATGACGTTATCAGTGCACGTAGGCAGAACGGCCACGGCACGAGAGACGGAGCAAACACATACACGTGTCCCGAGTGGTTATTGCTACGCGTGGGGCCCAGGGTGCTAGGTAGCGAACCGCGATAGTCCTCACACACACGACACCACAACAGCACAGGCAGGGCAGAGACCAGAGGAAGGGTCGGACCTCGGCACTTTCTGAGAACGCCGGGCGCAAGAAGTAAGTAATGTTAGATGAAGGGGAGAGGGTGTGGTCCGACCGTCGGCCTAAACTGCCGCCTTTGGTGCTGGAAACAAGAGTTCGAGCCTCGAGGTCACCACACCAGGTGCTGGCTTCCTGGGGGCGCCGTGTTTGGTGCAAGTTTATTATTATTGCTTTTGAAGCACCTGCTGCAGCGTTTCTTCCCCCGCAATTACCAGGCCTCACATAAATGTCAAGATAACTCGTGTGATTAATTACCTTACTGGCGAGAGATCAGCATTTTGTATAGTTGAGGTTTTGCTTTAGGTGAAGTTAGTGCAGAGGGTTAATATTCCTGCTGCAAAGAACGTGTTCCAAGTAGATTACAGAGTGCGTATGATGTCAACAGATCAGCAGGTTACTGCTTTGAAAAGAGACATCCTTTTGTTACTTGCAATTTATAACTTAAAGTCCTAATATAGTATAGTGAGCTATTAACTTTCATCCTGGAACTGCATACAGACTGCAAAGTATACATTATTAGAACATTGATTAATGTTGCAAAAAGGGTTAATTTGGCTAGAAATCGATTCTTATTATTAAAGAAAACTCCCAACTATGCGGTTTCATTTTCGCCTCGGAGTTTGTGCTTCTCCACACCAAGCACTCTTAAACTATACTGCCTATCAGTATGGATGACATGATGTGACTCCTACACTTTTAGTCCTTTGGCTTATGTAACATTTCCTATACACTGATTTACACGCGTATGATTGATTGTCTCTCTGTAATGTGCGTGTGATGCAAAGTGCTCAGACACCCTACACTGGTATGAGTGGCGCTATAACTAATTCAGTGCATCTGAGAGAGTGTGGTTATGGAGACTTGGTCACTGTTAAAGGGTGCTAGCGAAAGATACCTGTGGTGGTGGAGGTGGTTATTGGGGGGGCGCCAACAAACATTGTCGCACAGGGCGCCACCAGCACTTAAGCCGGCCCTGGCTCTAATACCTTCGGGTTGAGTTTGCGCTATATAAATATGCAAATAAAGAAAAATGTCAAAGTACACAAGTTTTGTGAGTTCTGCTATAAGTACAGTTGCTCCAATGTGCTTCCATGTTCACACTCCACTGAGTGGGGGTGAAGGAGGGTGTGTTTGTGATATGTTTATAGGTTCTTTAGTTTCTTGAATTAAACTTGCCATGGGTTTATGGTGAACCTGTGTGTCAGTGTTGAGCTGTGATATCTAGCAACCATATGCATGACGTTACACATTCTGCAGTAAACATGTGGTAGGTGCATAACATCTTGAAATAGTTTTTCACGTGTGATGCACTGGACAGTCCATGAACTGATTGGCTACAGACCGCCACTGTTTCACGGCCTAGCTAATGCATGCAGAAGATGACCCGAGGCCTGGTGATTGCGTGTGAGTGAGCAGGTGATTGTGTGCGAGCAGGTGATTGCTTGGAAGTGAGATCACAGAGAGCCATCACTGGGTCAGATCTGTGGAAGTTCGGGCATGCTTTCACAGATACACAGCACCAAGTGACAATGGCTGTCTCTTCAAAGCACCAGCCATAGTCTGTGCCTACCTACCTGCTCCACAGGGTTGTATGTGATTTCATAGAAAAACGGTTAAATGCCACATAAACTGACTGTTGGAAACTTTCGGGATGAATTGCATTTACCATTTCATAGAAACCGATGAATAGATTTAGCATGCTTATTGTTTAAGGTGTAAATCAAACCCTTCAGGATGTCATGATTGCAAAAAAAAAAATCACAATATCAACACTTTTGTAAAAATGCCTCGCATTTTACAAAAGTGCCTGTGAAATTTTGATAATGCTTAAACTTTTGCCCTCCCCACCGCCCGCTTGTGAGGTTGGATCACTGCATTTCTAAAATGTTTTAGTGGCGCAGGCCCTGCGTCTTCTGCAGCAAAGCAACTCTTTCTCTCCTCTTCAGCGTGAATATCCAAAACCAGCCTTACCCCAGCTAATTTAGCAGCAGAAGTAGGCTCCAGCCCCTGAAGGTGGGGCTAATATGCGCGTTCTCTCTCTTTAGTAATATAAAACCTGCGGGACTGTGAAACTGAATAGCTCCTCCGCACTTCTTTCTGGACTGATTAGTTATGTTTCAAAATGTGCACACACTGCACTACGATGCCGAAGGAGTGGGTGGAGGAGTGGTAATACATCAGCAGCCAGCAAGAAGGCCCAGCAAGTTAAGACCTCTAGTTTTACCTGCAGGTCAGAAGTTTGAATCGCAGTAAAGTGGATCTTAGCCTTTCATCCTTTCAAGGTTGATAACCAGAGCACTCTGTGAGTAATTATGGAATATGTTATTTAATTTGAAAAAAATCCAATTTACTGTTATTGTAGTAATGCTTCAGGTGCCAATAACTCTTATTTATTTGAAGTTTTTGAAAAGTGCTCTTACAATTGTCCTTTCTCACATTCTCCATGTATCCAAGGCTGACATTCAGTTCTCCAGTGTGCAGCATTGAAGTAATAATTACCATGCAGCACTGTACCCTGCCTTCTCATCACACCTCATTCCACCCTGGCCCACTCCTTCCTGTCCCACCCTATAACACAACCCTACCCTGTCCCATCAAACCAAACCCCCACCATGCCCATCTCATCCCTTTTACTCACATCTCATTTCTTCCCTCACATCTCACCCCACCCCATCCCATTTGCATCAAATCCCACCTCACCATCTTCTCAATCCCTCCCATCCGAACACTACAAGGTCAAACTCCAACCCCACCTACCCTCTGCTCATCTCATCACATCACCTCGCATCATAGCCCATCTCAAAGACCACCCCATCCCTTTTACTTTCCCATCCCCTATCCCATTGCATTCCATCCCACCATTCTCCCATCTCTTTCCATCCACTTACATTCCATCCATTACACTTCAGTCACCATTGCATCTCCCTTCCCCACCCTCCCTTTTCCCATTTCATCCCATCTTCTCACGCCCCATCTCACTCAACTGATTCCAGGGGCGTAGCTAAGAGGGGGGCTTCCGCCCCAGGCAGCACTATTTTTGGGGTGGCGGTCGCGCAGCACTGGTGGCCCGTTGCGGCGGCCTTTATAATTTATTTGGGGAAACTGACACTACTGTTACAGTAGTGTCAGTGTCCCCAAATAAATTATAAAGGCCACTGCAATGGGCCACCAGTGCCACGCGTGCGGCCCTGTTTGAAGTACGAGCGCATGCGCACCGCCACCTGCTGCTTGCAACTGCTGCCTGCGCGCCGCCTGGGGTCTGGTCCGGGTCGGGACACAAAGTAGTGCTTGCGCTTCCTGTGGACGGCGCTGTGCAGTGGAGCTTGGGGTGCCTTGGCTTGGGGTCTCCTGGTGCTTGCGAGGACGGGACATTTAAACCTGGAGCACTGTTTGTGGAATGTAGCGTGAGGGGAGCTTCATTCAAACAGGTAAGGGCCGGCGCAGTTCTTGTCTATTAGGTTCCTCTTGTGAGAGAAATGGGGACAGAGATAGGAAACGTTTATCCTTGCACACAAAGGCTTTCTTCGTTACTTTTTAATATAATTATGTGTAATGGTGACAGGCTGTGCCCTTACAGCCCTAGATGATGCGGACTTGTACATACAAGAGTGTATTCCTGGTGTACCTACATAGAAGTTTGATTCAAACTGTTTGAACGTCAATATTCAAGCTTAATTTGGGAAATTTTATAAAAAAATAATGGAAACACAATTGTAAGCAGCTAAATATAAAAAAAAATTGACAAGGACAGTCATTTTGATTTCTTTTTTTTTTAAGTGGAACGGTCTCTTAAAGCTTCGCTAATTCACACACAGCAAAGGGACAGTATGGACAGCTGGTATTCACACACAGCATAGGGACAGTATGGACAGCTGGTATTCACACACAGCATAGGGACAGTATGGACGGCTGGTATTCACACACAGCATAGGGACAGTATGGACGGCTGGTATTCACACACAGCATAGGGACAGTATGGACGGCTGGTATTCACACACAGCAAAAGGACAGTATGGACAGCTGGTATTCACACACAGCATAGGGACAGTATGGACGGCTGGTATGCAACGTTTCCAAACACACAGAGAAGAGGTTTAGCATGTGTAGCAGCAGTTCTGTTATGTTGACCTGCCAGATATGGTTCAGAGTTAGCCAATTACTTGGCCTCGGCACTTTATGCAGACATTAGTCTGCGTTTGTGATTCATCCATCAGAGGTTTTCCAGTAGAGGAACTGAATCACATTAATGTGGGTGGCTGGCTTGGAAGACATTGGTTATCCTCATAGAGCTGTTCTATAAAGGGAGTTGGGGGGAGGAGAGACTCTTGACACTTTCCAGCCTAACCTGTGTTAATGTTGAGTGTGTTTGGGGGTTCTGCATGGTGGTTCACAGTGGAGGTTAGGGCCTTGAATCCTTACCCCTAATTAGTTTCAGCTATGGTAGTGTTGTTTGAAAGTAATTCCATGTGCCCTTCTAATTGACACAGGTGGTTGATGTAAGAGTCATTCTAGTGCAATATTTGTGGATTTTATGTTTCTCCTTTAGTACGCATTGTTCCCCGTCTAGGTTCAAATTCAAACATTCCACCCTAGGTTCTTATTTGCCTGTATCCTTGTAGTTGGAACTGGCCTGTCTCTTGCTTTCATTGTCTCTGTTGTCTTCTTCTAGCCTTCCATTTCTACTCTGCCTGATGTTTCCCAGCCTAAAGCCGCTCAATATTGAGGTCTCTCTGTCTCCAAGGCCGATCTATTGTGTCTCCCGGTTCCTTTGTTTTACCTGTCCCACTAAAGTATGAGAGGCTCTCTTTCTCCAAACGCCATCCTGAAAGCATTAGTTCCCGAACCCCTCTTGTTCACTGGTTCCCTGTTCCCTAGTTGCTTAGACACCGTGCAGACAGATTGTCAGAAGGACAATCACCTATCCAGGGATAGCTCAGCTGCTATTAAGGCATAGCTTTGCTCCCTGTAACTTGTTTGGGAATGCTCTGTTGTCTGATGAGAGTAGCTCTGCTGACAAAAACCTTAAAGGATAGATTTGCTGTTTGTACTGAGTAAGAAATTAACCAGAAGAGCAAGGGATTGATCAGATGAATGGTACTAATCAGCTGCCTTTGACATGTGATGATAGCTGTGGTCACTGTGGCACGTAAGTAGTACTTTTGCTATCTGTGACATATGAGTGATACTTGTACTATAAGCGCTGAGTGTGGAATAAGTCTTCATCTGAGCAAGTGGTGGCTGTGCTGTTAGCGCCAGTTAGACATGTGGGCTATTGCACCTGTCTCTGGGTAAATGTCAGTCTGTACCCTACCCTTATGTTGATGTGTTCTTGTAATTCTGCTCAGGTAACAGCAGGGATAAACTGACCTCTCTGCTTCCATTCTCTCATTGATACATTTACCTGCGAGCACAGGCAAGCCTTTCTACTCTCTCTTCCTAAATAATGCATTCATCTGTAGAGCCTAGAGTTCTAGAGAGAGTTGAATGTTGTGTGAGCATTTTATCTTAAGCATTTTGGCTTGTGAGAGGAAAGGAACACAAAAGATTGAGATACAAGATACAAGAGAAGAACCTGGTATTCTCTGATCCCAGGGCACCAGGGCCTAGGTTACGAGAGCTCCAGTTGTGATCGCAGGTTGCCAGTGTGATTGCTCCAGTTAGTCAGCAGTTGTCTAGGCGCATCCAGGTCTGTGTCCACTAAGGTTATGAACCTTTTGAAATGCGTAAGCGATCTGATGAAGGGCTTTATTCCCAGATGTCTGTGAGTAGAGCGATACCAGTAGTAGCAAGCTACCACTGTCTAATGATTGAGCCGTGGACATTTTGAAACACACATGCGTAAAAGCACACATAACTTACTTCATATCCGGACTTCTTTTAAGTGGTTATTTTTCTCCAGACCTTGGTTCTGCCATGCCTACATTCGGGTCTGGGAGGCAGCTGAAGACCTGTGTTACAGGGACGTGTGTTACACAGCCTTGGCGTTCCATACTAGACACGTTATTATGATTTTACTGTTTTTGCTGACTTTTAACACTGTTGGTTACCATGAAAGTAATGTGAAAACAAAATTGCAGAAAAATGTAATCTTTCTTGTTTCTTCTGATTATTCACGGAGTCCCTGGATAGGGTTGAACATATTCCCATGGCCCCTACAGCTGTGTTTAAGGATTGTGATGACAATGTGTCTCCACTCCCTGTATTTTAGCTTTGGGCCCCCTGGGTAGGCTGTGCACCATGTGTGTGCTGAGGCTGCTCTGAAGGAGAGATGCACTATTACAAGCTGGCTTTGGGTCCCAGGGAGTTGGTTGCTGCTGCTTAGAAGTAATGACAGGGCGTGATCCCTGGTTGTTGCCATTGGGCCACCAGAGCGGGCTTTGTATCTGGTCTGTGTTGGCAAGGTTGTGGAGCTGACTGACCCCTTTGTGCTGAGTTTAGTTCTAAGGGCACACAGTGAGTCATTCCCTGTGAATAATTAATTTGCTGTTTTTGAAAGATAAAGAATTACAGGCTTCGACACTGTTAAGTTGGCTCTGGGTCCTCAGAGCACATCACGTTTGTGCACGTCCCCACTGCTTTAATGGGGGGGACCATGATGTTTTGTCATTTATTGTCAGCTGTAAATGACGGATCCCCGAACAGTGTCATGTATGTGCATGTTTACATTGTGCTGAGGTGATTACCAGGTAATCGTTCACGCAGCTTTCTGATAGATGTCGCATGTGGTTTTTCTGAGTCCCCAGATAGATCATGCAGTCTGTGTGTCCTCCTTTGTACTGCCGGTCACTGGTGTATTCAAATGTGTAGCCTTGGACCGTGTCATGTATGTGCATGTAACTTGCATGATCGAGGTAACTATTAGCGGCGATACTACGTGTCTCTCAGACCTCTTTCAAGTGCGTGCTGTCCTTTCTTCCACCCCACCCACCGGGGCGGCAATCTGAGGGATAGCCCCGGGCGCCACAAGCTCTAGCTACGCCACTGTCTACCTACCACCTGTTCCGACCCTTCGAAAGCGTGGGAATTGGAAAAGTTTCAGATTATTGGATCTCAAGGATTTTGCTTGGCCATAGGGCCACGGTTGGTAGCACCAAGGTTATTTCCCTTCTGCATAAAGCCCCTTAGTCAATGTATGTACATGACAATTCCACTTTAATTTGCATGTAAGTCTGTATATGTGTCCCAGCTCCCTGATGTAACCTAGCAAGGCATTAGAGCTCCTCGATCCCTGCATTACCCAACAACATTTTTGCATTTTACCTAATGACGTCTCATTCTGTGTTTTTAAGTGGTTCTTTAGTAGAGGCAAAAAATAAATGTATACAGTATGTAGTGAACATCGGTGTATGCGTAGCGCGCTCATCCACTTCTATGGAACAGATGTAGTGTCTTTAGCAATGCCTAGTTTATTATTGTGAAAACAGTAGCCCACTACAAATTATGATTTTCATTTTAAAATTCACCAGCAGTCATTCACACACAGCAAAGATCGGCTAGGGTTAATTATTTGTATAAATAATAACAGCTGTAAAGGTTAACATAAAATATTTATTTAGGGTTCCTACAGTAAAATATGTTAATTGTTGATTATGCGTGAAACACATGATTCCATGGAAAAATCTGTGTGATTTTTTTTTTATTGCAGAGCTTCTTAACGCATCAGTAGAAAGTCAGGATAGCTTTGCTCATCATGTGTGTCCTTAAAAGTGACAGGTCGTGTTTGTCCTTAAAAGTGACAGTTTGTGCGCAGAAAATATGTGGACATGATGTATGTGTGGCAGCCCTAACAGGCACTGCACTGGAGGTGTGGCTCAGGTTGTGTGTCAGAGCGTGAGACAGTGTTGAAGGCTGTGTTAGGTTAGCAGGGCATTTAGGTTATGTAAAGAAAAATGTGTCCCTAAATGCGTGCATGAAAAAAGTGCCTTCATGTAAGAGGGATATGTCTGGGCATGTGTAAAATGTGGGCTGCAGAGCTGTGACAGATGGTGCCTGAGCAGGCCGCCATAAGTCCCCCAACCCATGGCAGCATGGATGTCTAACACTAGGGTTTGCGGCTCAGAGGTGATTTTTTAAAAGTGTCTTTCTTTAGAAACAAATGCTACAATTTGAAATGTGATACAGCCGTAGCTGGTGGCAGAAAACTAACAGTTAGGCTCACAAGTCATGCCGTAAAAACACAAGAACAAAAGGACAGTTTCTCAGGTAAGGGCTCGGGGCATGTAGGCGCCAATGTGATAAAGTGACAACAGTTGTGAGCAGAGCGAAGCTGTGAAGAGGAAAAAAACAATCAGCCAGTCCCACGCTTCCCACGAGACTCAAAAGGTATAGTACACTGGTGGGTTATAGAATATCACCCCAGGGCAGGTCATGTACTGGTCATCCGTCATGTCCCTAAACTTCAGCCGGAGCCAGCCTTCCCAGGAGAATGAGACCCAAACACAGGTTATTACGCGCTCTTCCCAAAACAGCGTTCAGGCCTGCTTAGCAGATGTCAAAATGATAATGGGCGCGTCTAACAAACAAGGCCCCAGGTTAGAAAATGTACCATGGTCACCCGTCATGTCCCCAAACTCAGCCGGAGCCATCCTTCCCAGGAGTGTGCCCTAAGCACAGGTGATTACGCAGCTCTTCCCACGACAGGCAGAAGGTTTACTTAGATGTCAAAATGATAATGGGTGCATCTAACAAACAAGGCACCTGTTTGAAAATGGACTATGGTCATCCGTCATGTCCCCAAACTCAGCCGAAGACATCCTCGCCATGAAAAGGATCCCTAAGCACAGGTGATTACTCAACTCTTCCCACGATAGGCCGCAGGTTTAATTAACAGATGTCAAAATGTTAAAATGGCATATGGCATAAGCTGTACAGCAGTCAGAAAGTGTTCCCACCAATGGACCCCACTACCTGGTTCTAAAACCTCCCCTCCATAAAGGGTGATGACCTATTTAGCATGGCAGGACAAGTATAAAAAGCATACTTTAGGGCTCCAGCACAAATAGCCTTTCAAAAACCCCTGTGGAATGCCATACAGGGAGTGTTTTTCTGTACAGGTCCAGACCAGGAATTTAAAGGGAATAATGGATCAGCTCAACTTCTCACAGATTGACTCTGCCTGCTACACATTAATGGAGGTAAATAAACAAGGGGGTACATTGTGACAGGATTATGGGGGTTATTTAAAGTATCGGGGGCTGCATTTAATGTGAACAAGGTTGCATTTTAAAAGGGGATTAGCGCTATGTAGGACTGTATTTATAGTGTTTTAAATAATGTTTAAGAGCACTGTAGGCATGCATTTAAAAAGTGAAAGCCACTAATGGCTTTGAGTATGCACAGGGCTATAGCCTTAACACTTTTGCAAGGTCTAGAAACATTTTATGTTGTTCACTACTGCTTTAAGGGTCTCACAGCCATCAAAATAAAATTTAAAAAAAATAAAAAAAAATGTTGGTTTGTACTTACCCTTAATGGACGATCCTAGGGCTCTGATGAGTTCAAGGGTTGCTGTGAGTGGCCTACGATGCTCCAGGTTGTAGCAGGATCACCTAAGACAGTTGCTGGGTCCCGTTGATTTTAAAGCAGTACCCAGAGTCCACGGAATTTAGAGCTGGGGTCTGTGGGGTTGTTCCTGGGTTGTTTTCACCCCCAGAGCCCTCTCCCAACACGCTTGGACTCTGAGGTCTGTGTCCCAAAATGCAGTGGGGTTGGCGAGGTGGGGTCAGGTGTTGGGGTTCCATGCCCAAAATTACGGGTGCAGCCCCAGAGCCCTCAGCGGTGCTGGAGGGCTCTGGGGCACCAATCTCTAATAAATTAGCCCCCAGAGTCCGCTTACTGAGGGCACTGCTCTGGAGGTTTGGGGGCAGGTGAAGGAGGGGCCAACTGTGGGCCAAGGTCCGTTGTGGTGCTCGAGGCACCAGAGGCTGTAAATAAGGCCCCTGAAGACCGCAAAACCCGAGCAGTACTCCTGGGGCTGGGGTTTGTTGTAGGCTGATCCAATGGGCCCCCACGTAGGCCACTCTGGGGCAGTAATGGCTGCATCATGGTTGCCGGCACTGCGGGGACCCCTTGAGGCCTATGAAAGCAGCTGCAAAGGAAGGATCCGCCCCTTTGTGATGTCATTGCTGAGGACACCCCTGACATCACGAAGGGACTGATCCTTCCTTCGCAGCGACTTCGATAGGTCTCAAGGGATCCCCGCAGTGCCGGCAACAATTCTGGACAGAGCGCTGGGGAGCTCCCAAAAGGGAATCCTCAAAGACGGCATGTGTGGCTCCCAAGGGAGAGAGAGAGAGCGTTACTCAAACTTTAGCGCTCCCTCCCTGTACTCTATGTTTATTTAATTTATTTAATGCAATTTCTTTGAACTCCGACTCTACCCAAAGGTGTCGGAACGCTTCACAATAGAACCATGTACATTACATGAGGAAATATACATACTTTTTTTTTTTTTTTTGTAAATTCTTTTTTATTAAACCAATTCGACTGAGATACATCAATTACATCTTAGCAGGCGACTTCCTTGGAAATATACATACTTAAATACCCTTTGAACGGGGCATGTTTCAAAAAGCCCCGGTTGCCAAAGGTAACGCTGTATAATAAAACAATGTAATTATCTGCAAGATTTAATGTCAGTAATTTCCTTTTTAAAAAGAATAACGCACTGGGGGTGTTCTGACACATTTTATTACGGCAGCCCTCAGCACTGTGGTTATGATTGCAAAGTGAAAATACAATCAATGTTTAAACAAACTCCTGTTGTATTATGTTTCTTAATTGTAGTGTTAAGCCTGAAGGGGGTATTTAAGTACTCTTTCAAATAGTGTATTGTTCTAGAAAGTCTACATTGTGAACTTGTACGGGGCATGTTTTTTAAAACAGAAGGTGTCAAGTGCCATATCTCTTAAATTTCCAGGCAGAAAAAAAAAAATGTCCAGATAACTCCTGTGATCAATACTCTTTCTGGAGAGGGATATGTGATTTTGTCTAGCGGTTGCTTTGAGAGTGCATCAATTACCACAGAGGGTTAATATGTATGCTGCAAAGAATGTGTACCATGTAGACTACAAAGTGCATTTAGTGTAAAGTAAGCAGATTTCTTTTTGTTACTAGCAGTTTATAAGTTAAAATCACAGCCATAGAACTGTAGTTATTAAATGCCTGCAAATAACATCTTGCGCCCTGCATACTATTGATATGTGCATAGATTAATACCGTACAGGAATCAGTGGTTCTTATTAAAAAAGTCAACGTAAATGCCCTGGGTATTGTTTTCAATTTTTAATTTATGTTTTCCCAAAACTTTAACTAGGCTGTTTAGCTGTGGGGCAGATAGGTTGGGCCTACAGTTTGTACACATCTGCCAGATGTGACATGTACCTAGATGTTGTTGTACGCAGGCTCTATGTAAGTATGTTTGTCTATATGTAATATGTATTTGCGCTTTCTAAGTAATATATAGTAATGCCTTGTTTATGAGGTGTAGTTGTAAAACAGCCGTTTTTGATCTAACCCCAAACACAGAACATCCCGTAAATAACCGTCACAGACGAAGAAATGCTCACCATGCAGTCAGGTATATGTTTTTAGAGTTGTAAAGTTCTGAGTAGTTTTTGTACACCGCTGTCTCAGTAGCTCTGCTTTTCTAATGGTATTCTCATGTATGTATGATTTTATAGATTGATGATGCCAAGCTACAACTAGATCTTGACAAACTAGAGCAGTACCTGCTGGCTCAAAGCGTAGTGCTGAGTGTGCAGGATAACAAAGTTCTTTCAGGTAAATCAAAAATTCCTGGGTTCTTTAAACTGTCTAAGACTTAGGCTTTGTTAGACCAAAAACCACAGTGGCGAAATATAGGAGGGCTCCTCAGAAGGTGCTGCTAAGGCCGTGTTTATACCGCAAATGTGATAATTTTTTTCTTTACAGGGTCCGCGGAGTCATGCACGGATGGCGCAGTTGTGCAAGAGGCGGCTCAGCGAACAAAAGAAAGGCCGCTGAAAAGGAAATCTTCAACATCTAAAGAGGGACGTGTGACAAAGAAAGACCTCTAACAGGTGTGTTTTTACAAAAGGGTGCAAACAAAGAACTCTCTGGGTTTTATTCTCGCAAGCAGAAGGGGCCATCGCCATGTAGTACTGAATGTATAAAGGCGGGGTTTGTAGAAATCATTGTGGTGGGGTGTCTGTGGGTAGTGTAAACAGCTTATACAGATTCCTTATTCTGTCTAATATATATCTATATACATATTTTTATGTTACATTCTAGAAGCCGCTCAAAAGAACACCGGAGAAGATACGTGTAAGGCTAAGAGGTCGACGACACCTTTAAGTGACATCACAAAGACATCCCAGAACACCTTGTCTGCAGAAAAATGTGTGAGTAGGCGTGTAAGCTAGGACAGGCTCTGTTCATACTACAAACATATACAACCAAGAGCCGGCATAGCCGTGAAATGTCAAAACAAACCCTCCTCCAACATGATGAACACACCTACAGGAATGTCTATTCCGCAAAGGGAGGGGGACAACAACGGAGATGTGTTTACAACCCCAGACACCATAATGCCTGTTCTGTGTAAAAGCGACACGGCGTATCTGAACCCTCTCCAGGTCTCAAAAGTGGATCTCATTTCAAACAAACCCCCCCCCTTAAGAAGAAACTGAGGGACCCGGAGACCCAACCCTGTCCTTTAAACCTTAAGAAGATGCTGGTGGTCTCAGAATCCCAAACAATGCCTTTAAACCTCAAGAAGAAACCTGTGGCCCCTGAGCCCCAAACTACGCCTCTAGATCTCTAATTAAAAAATGTTGTTACGCCTGTGAATGAGCCCTCTACACCACTGATCTCTAAGGGGCCAGTGTGTGTGACGGTGGTTGCAGAAGAGCCGGTACAGCCCCAAACCCCTAAAGTGAATCGTCTCTTAGAAAAAGCGGGGGGGCCCGGCGTTAAAAGTAGAAGCGGTAGAAGGGCCCTTAATCAAGCCCGTTACAACACGGGACCCTTCCCATGCCCTGAAGCCCTCTATAGTTTCAAATAAACTACAGGCACCAGTAGATGGGCTCCCCCTAGACAGACCCCCGAAGTCGGCTATAATTATTCTTGAAGGGCTTAGGAACGCAATGTCTGAAAATGTTAAACCCTCAGGAGCACCTTATACAGGCAGTAGCGGGTGTCTCAAGACACTGACAGGGTTGGTAGCCAGACTTGATTGCCCCACAGAAGCAGCGCACGAGGGGCCTTCTAAGACGTACAATAGGGATTTGCATACAGCAGTTAGTCGTTCACCCGACCACAACCCCGACAATTCCTTAGCAGCTAGGACCCTCGATTATTTCGACAGCCATTTACACTCCCCGGGCCTTATGTTCCCTATTACCCCTCCAGGAGCTCACAACCCAACCAGCCCGCGGCCAGTGTAAACCCCACATCACTCTTATCAATATACGGCAATAACAGTACGGGCTGCGATGACTGTCCAAATCAGGGTTTGGAGGCCGTATTTAGTGAGGACCCTTCCACGGGTGCCCAGGGGTGTTTGCACTGGGACCCTGTTTCTATGATCTCACCGTGCCCTCAGTTACAGAATGGTGTTGTGGCGGATAGGGCAAGAGAAGGTCCAGGGTGTTACAGGTCGATGTACAACCAGGCCCTGTATTCATACCTAATCCCCCGCAATATGATACTGTAAACCCAAAAGGGGTACTAGGGGCCCATGTGAAAGACATACAGCTGGCGGTAAGAAAGCTAAAACGCCAAGTGAATGATGCCACCTTAAAATTGGGGATGTATGGTAGCGACAACAGTTTTGGGATGGATGCGCAGCGGAAGATACTGCAAATGGCTGACAGGTGTAAAAGGGCGATGCTCCAAACGTGTCAAGCAACTGTGTCAGACAATTGGAGTATCCCGGCGTGACTAGACCTACGCCGCCCCCTAAAGAACCAGCATGCTCTGGGTATTAATAAAAGTACGCATAAATTAAAATATAGCAGTAAGGTCCACACTGTACTGACAAAGTCCCTGCGCTTCTTACGCATGCACAAGCGTAAAAAGTAGACGGAACCCCTCAAACAAAGTCATGCAGTTTCAGAAACAGCGTTTGAATCACATACACCAGTACCATGCACCCTGCATTACATAATTTCAGGAGAGAGAATCCCGAGGGGCATGCAATTGAAGGGCTCTAGGGGTAGAGCGCCAACACTCCAACACCCTGAACACATAGAAGGTCCGTGGGGTGGGTCTGTAGCAGTGGCCTCCATTAGCACGTCGCCCACAGGCACAAACCACTCTGTTCAGATAGGATGGGGTAGGCTACCTAGAAAAGCATGGTCCCGTAAAAAACAAAAGTGGGCTAATAGCGCTAAGCGTCGCAGGCTTTTAATAAGTAAACTAAAGAAAGCCAGAATATGCGCTACAAGGCGGCTTAAAAGACCCCCAGAGCCCTTGCTAAATCAGAATCCCCGAAATGATACAGCAGCAAACTCCCCATCAAATCAAATTCCTCAAGATGAGAATTCTGAGGCCGTGTTTTTAGAGAGCGTTAGAAGCTACAGTCGTACTGTAGAGAGATTTAAAGCTACAGAACACTACGAGGAGTTTAGGTTTATTAACCTTCACCAGATAAGGTCCTCTGATCATGGGGTTTTAGCCATACAGCAGGCGGTGCAAACACTCATAGAAAGGTTGTTACGCGGTGTGGGGCCTAATGATATTTTCCAACTACGCTTCCAGGGGCAGGGTTTTGACAGTCTTTTATTCACCAAATGAAGGTCCCGCGATGTGTTTGACGCCGTGGATTTTTTAGAAAACCTCTTGAGGCTTTTACAGAGTAATGCTGAACTAGTCACCTATGGCACTTTCAGAGTCATAGCCCTCATTGTACGGGGTCGTGAAGGGGGGTGTTTCCAGGCCTTTAAAGAGCATCCTATACAGCAAGATAATTGATAAGAAACAACGTTGGCTGCTCAACTTTAACAACGGAGCAGCCAACACCTGTCTGGCGGCCAGCATCGTGGGGTTGCTGATGGGTCGCAACACCACCAACGCTGTCATCCTGTCTAGAGCGGCTGAAGCCCATGAGGATCTTGGAATAACTCCAGACCGCATGGTCGGCTTTGGAGACCTAGGTCTTTTTGAGAACTATATTGCCATTACGGTGAAAGTTCTTTATCACAACCGTTCTTTGAAGTACTTTACAACAGGGGAACGTGTGAAAAACAAGACCGTATATGTCTTTCACCATGAAAATCACTTTTACGGTATCTTGAACCTTAAACGTTTACTGGGAGTCAAGTACGTGTGCACACATTGCGACCACATATACAACACTAAGGCACATCATCAGTGTGAAATGCACTGTAAGATGTGTCAGAGGGACGGTTGCGTCGTAGACGCTGCCCTGAAGGTGAGGTGCCACAACTGTAAGATGTTTTGTCGCTCGCAAGACTGCTTGAGCATACACAACAAAGCTGTTAAATGCATCCCTAAAATGGATTGCCGAGAGTGTGGCCGGTATGTGGTGACAGATCACGAATGCAAAGGCATGAAATGCCCAAAGTGGCAGACTCAATGTAGGGTAGGAGTTGTACACCTGTGTTACATGGTTAAAGGCAGACCCCAGACCAAAACAGAAGACTACATAGTGTTTGATATAGAGTGCACACAACAGACGGGGGGGTACACCAACCTAACTATATTTACGCACACCATCTAACTTCCGATGACAGCTGGGAGTTTGAGGGGCGAACTTGCATTGGTGATTTCCTTAATACATTAATTCAATCCAAATTCAAAGGGTATACCATGCTGGCCCATAACTCAAAAGCATACGATTCATTCTTTATTTTACAAAATATGATTTGTGAAAAGGCACAAGTAGAACTCATCACTCAAGGTTCCAAGCTGATGTTGCTAATGACTGGCCAGTTACAATTAAAGGTTCATAAACACCCTGGATTTCCTACCCATGAAATTGAGCAAGCTGCCAAAAGCCTTTGGTTTCCCCGGGTGTAAAGGTTATTTTTCACACTTTTTTAACACCTGGGCGAACCAGAACTATGTGGGGCCCATGCTGCCTCCAGACAGCTACGGTGTTGAATATATGATGCCTGCTGAGAAAGAGAGCTTTCTACAATGGTACTCTGAAAACCATGAAAAGGAGTTTCGTTTTCAAACCGAGTTGAAACCTTATTGTCAGGCTGATGTAATGATCCTGGGACAAGCATGAAACCTCTTCAGAGATGTTGTGGTGTCTATGACTAAGAAAGTCAGGGTCTTGAAACCCAAGCCACCTCAAATTACTAAGAAAGTAAGAGTCCTGAAACCCAAGACGCCTCAAATTACAAAGATAGTCGCATACATAGGCCCTTTTCAAAACATCACGTTGGCCTCCATGTGTATGTCTATCTACAAACACATGATTTTAAGACCAAAAAGTATCGCTCTAGTGCCGCCAGACCTCTATAACGGTAAACAGAAATGTTATTCAACTCAGTCTATCCAATGGCTCATGTACGTCTCTGAGAAGGAAGACATACATATTCCACAAGCCTTACAGGGTAGTGAATACCGCCTGGTACCCTATTACCTGGTTGGGTAAGCTGTAATTAAGGGAGTGCCGACGGCCTTTGAATACAACAACTGTTTTTACCACGGTTGCCCTCGGTGTTACAAACCCCAAGAGTTTAACAGAGTGATGGGTGCCAAATTTGAGCACTTACACAGATGTACTCTGATGAGGGCCCAGTATGCTGAAAAATTTGGCTTTGCTATGAGGGTCCTATGGGCGCATGAGTGGTCAGATATGCTAACAACTGACACAGAACTCCACTCTTTCCTTCAGAGTCGTGATATAGCACAACCTCTGGAGCCCTGCGATGCCTTATTCAAGGGTTGTACAAATGACATACAACTGTACAGGGCCGCTGGTGAGGGTGAGAAATTACACTACTATGATTTCACCAGCCTGTACCCATTTGTGAACAAAATGAAGGTATACCCCTTAGGACACCACACCATAATATATAGAGACTTCAAGCCCCTTTCCGAATACTTTGGGCTAGTCAAATGTGAAATCTATCCGCCAAGGCAGATTTACTTTCCAGTGTTACCATACAGAGTCGATGGTAAGCTGATGGTCCCCCTCTGTCGAACATGCACAGTGTTTCAAGAGGTTGGTGGTTGTAGTCACACGGAAGAATAAAGGATGCTCACAGGGACATGGTGCAGCATCGAGGTCCAAGCTGCCTTAGAGAAAGGATACAGACTCGGGAGAGTACATGAGGTGTGGCATTTTAAGAGGACCACAACACGCCTCTTTTCAGGCCTCAGGATATCCCGAATGGTGTACTAGTCAAGAGGCAAAGCAGAAATATATCGATGACTACCACGCTCACGAGGGTATACGTTTATGACCCCATTTGATAGAGGGCAACCCTGACCGCCGACAGTTAGCCAAACTTTGCCTCAACTCCTTATGGGGAGAATTCGCACAGCGTACAAACATGTCAACTACAACCTTAATAACAGATCCTGACGAACTGTTTAAGTACCTTTTTGTCCCTTGTTACAAGGTATCCAGCTGCGAGTTTATCGATGACAAGACCGCGGCTGTGTGTTGGAAATACACAAAAGAGTACCCCACAACGTGTAACAACATAAACTTCTTCATAGCCTGCTTCGCAATAGCCCACGCCTGTCTAGAGCTGTACGAGATTATGGATAAACTCCAGGACCACTGCCTGTATCATGATACCGACTCTGTGATTTTTCGGAGTAAACTGGGGGATGAAGACCCTCCTCTTGGTGATTATCTAGGTAATTTGACCAGCGAACTCGATAAGGATGAACATATAATAGAATTTACCTCCTCCGAACTTAAGACCTACTCCTACAAAACAAACACCAATAAAGTGTGCATGAAGATTGAATGTATAACATTAAACGTCAGCAACACCCTAAAAATAAATTTTGACAGTCTGAAGGATCTGGTGCACGAATACTCTATATCGTACGATTGTGAAAATGATAAAACCATAGTTGTTAACCAACCATGCATAGTCCAATCCAAAAAGTAGTGGGAAATTACAACCCAGCCCTTACATAAAACCTTACGCGTTGTTTTTGACAAAAGGGTCCTGACTACGGACTATAAAACACTGCCGTACAGTTATTAGGCGCATTAGAGAGGTCACCACAGTACTCTGGACACCAGATAACAGCGTCCGTTCTCATGCGTGTTAGTAGGGCCCCCAAACTGCGGTAAAAGCTACATTATAAAAAAGCTCTTAGAAAATGCTGCCGGTGCTTTATACCAAGCACCTAATAACATTGTGTGGCTTTATTCGTGCTGGCAAGATCTTTATACTGACCTGTCCCGCAGCTTCCCTCATATCAGATTTATAGAAGGTATACCTAATAATCTCAACGACGATGAGCGGCTGCCACCGACCCTTCTAAACCTTGTAATTGTCGATGTCCTTATGCGTGAAGGTGGGGATCATCCTGAGGTAGAGCAAGCTTTTACTCAATATTCACTAGGGGTGGGCGGAAAATTCCGTTCCGCCAGCGTAGCAGATAAAGCCAGCCACCCCGGCTCACGGGCCCGGTCCTTGCTTCTGAAAGCAGCCAGGCCGGGGAGAGCCTCCCTGGGCCCCGGTGGACCCCTGTCTCCAGCGCCTGGACCCTCGGCTGGCTTGCAGGACGGGGGCTCCCGCACCCCAGCCCAGCCGGACGGAGCACGAGCCCCGGGCCCGGTCCCAGCTTCAGACCCCTAGCCAGGCCGGGGAGAGCCTCCCTGGGCCCTGGAGAGCACCCTTTCCCCAGCGCACGGACCCTCGGCTGGCTTGCAGGACGGGGGGCTCCCGCACCATGGGACACTGTGACGGAGCACAAGCCCCGGGTCCGGGCCGAGCCTCCGAACCCTAGCCAGGCAGGGGAGAGCCTCCCCGGGCCCCGTTGGACACCCTTCCCCAGCGGCTGGACCCTCGGCTGGCTTGCAGGACGGGGGGGCTCCCGCACCCTGGGACACTGGGAAGGAGCACAAGCCCCGGGTCCGGGCCCGGCTTCCGAACCCTAGCCAGGCCGGGGAGAGCCTTCCCGGGCCACGGTGGACACCCTTCCCCAGCGCACGGACCCTCGGCTGGCTTACAGGACGGGGGCTCCCGCACCCTGGGACACTGGGATGGGGCACAAGCCCCGGGTCTGGGCTCAGCTTCCGAACCCTAGCCAGGCTGGGGAGAGCCTCCCCGGGCCCCGGTGGACACCCTTCCCCAGCGGCTGGACCCTCGGCTGGCTTGCAGGACGGGGGGCTCCCGCACCCTGGGACACTGGGACGGAGCACAAGCCTCGGGTCCGGGCCCAGGTTCCGAACCCTAGCCAGGCTGGGGAGAGCCTCCCCACGGGCCCGGTCCTTGCTTCTGAAAGCAGCCAGGCCGGGGAGAGCCTCCTTGGGCCCGGTGGACCCCTGTCTCCAGCGCCCGGACCCTCGGCTGGCTTGCAGGACGGGGGGCTCCCGCACCCCGGGCCTGCCGGACGGAGCACGAGCCCCGGGCCCGGTCCCAGCTTCAGACCCCTAGCCAGGCCGGGGAGAGCCTCCCCGGGCCCCGGTGGACACCCTTGCCCAGCGGCTGGACCCTCAGCTGGCTTGCGGACAGGGGGCTCCCGCACCCCGGGACGGAGCCGCACCCTGGGACGGAGCTCCAGCACCGGGCCCAGCTTCCGAACCCTAGCCAGGCTGGGAAGAGCCTCCCCGGGCCCCGGTGGACCCCCTTCCCCAGCTCCCGTACCCTCGGCTGGCTTGCAGTACCGGGGGGCTCCCGCACTCTGGGACGGAGCCGCACCCTGGGACGGAGCTCCAGCACTGGGCCCAGCTTCCGGACCCTAGCCAGGCCGGGGAGAGCCTCCCCGGGCCCCGGTGGACACCCATCCCCAGCGCACGGACCCTCAGCTGGCTTGCGGGACAGGGGGCTCCCGCACCCCGGGACGGAGCCGCACCCTGGGACGGAGCTCCAGCACCGGGCCCAGCTTCCGAAACCTAGCTAGGCCGGGGAGAGCCTCCCCGGGCCCCGGTGG